>NC_137100.1:13488730-14118173 GCF_949357685.1 Gobio gobio | reverse complement strand
CCAATCAAGCCTGTATAGTAGAGAGGCCAGACGGCATAGGACAGCCTGCCTGTAGTTTGCCAAAAGGCATCTGAAGGACTGTATCAGACCATGAGAAACCAAATTCTCTGGTCTGATGAAACAAAGATCATCACCTGGCCAATACCATCCCAATACCCATACCATGAAGCATGGTGGTGGCAGCATCATGCTGTGAGTATGTTTTTCAGTGGCAGGAACTGAGAGACTAGTCAGGATCGAGGGAAATATGAATGCAGCAATGAAAAGAGACATCCTTGATGAAAACCTGCTCCAGAGCACTCTGGACCTCAGAATGGGGTGAAGGTTCATCTTCTAACAGGCCAATGGCCCCAAGCACACAGCCACGATAGCAAAGGAGTGGCTTCGGGACAACTCTGTAAATGTCCTTGAGTGGCCCAGCCAGAGCCTAGACTTGAACCCGATTGAAAATCTCTGGAGAGATCTGAAAATGGCTGTGCACCGATGCTCTCCATCCAACCTGATGAAGCTTGAGAGGTCCTGCAAAGAAGAATGGGAGAAACTGCCCAAAAATAGGTGTGTCAAGCTTGTAGCATCCTACTCAAAAAAACGTCTCGGTTACGACTGTAACCTTAGCTCCCTGAACAGGGAACGAGACGCTGCGTCACCACTTCGGGAACGCCTCTGCGTGATTGCGTCGTGAAGCACGTATGTCATCAGTCCAATAGAGAGAAGGAACGTCATAGGCGGGTGACGTCATAGACCCGGAAACTATAAAGCACACCGGCAGACACACGCCGTTAGCTTCTGAAGAAGGCCTGAAACAAGGCGCTTGCGTTACAGTCGTAACCGAGACGTTCCCTTTCAAGGGAACTCGCGCTGCGTCACCGCTTCGGGAACAAGAATACCCACGTCCCCATGCAAGTCTGGAGTCCTGCCTGTGGCATGAGCTAAGAGGCGAGCACCCGAGACCCTGGAGTAGAATTGACATCAAGTTCTTAGAATCTGATGAACGTATGCAACGAGGACCACCCTGCCGCATCACAAACTTCCTGCAGGGAGGCCCCTGCTAAAAGAGCTTGAGAGGCAGCCATACTCCTAGTGGAGTGGGACCGAACAGCTAAAGGGGAGGGCTGTCCGGCTGCCACATAAGCAAGTGAGATAGCCTCAACCACCCACTTGCTCATTCTCTGCTTTGAAACTGGACCCCCTCTCGAGGGAGGTCCGTAACAGACAAACAATTGATCAGTTTTCCTCCACAGGGTAGCTCTGTGGACATAGGCGTCTAGTGCCCGAACGGGACAAAGCAGATTTAATTTTTCCTGGTCTGACGTCGTAAAGGGAGGAGGACAGAAGGCCTGGAGAACAATAGGTCTCACTGGGTTAGTATACCCTTAGGCCTCGGAGAGAGAAAGGCCTTAGCCATGCCCGGGGAAAAACTCCAAGCACAAGGGTGCAACAGAGAGGGCTTGCAAGTCCTCTATTCTTTTAAGGGAAGATATAGCAAGGAGAAATATGGTTTTCAAAGTTAGAAAATTCTCAGGGACATCCTCGAGCGGCTTGAAGGGAGCCTCGGAAAGGCCTTGAAGGACGATGGATAAGTCCCAGGCCAGCACCCTGGTGCGTGTCACAGGTCTCAGTCTCAAGGTTTCACGGAGGAAACGGGTTACTAGCGGGTGTCGCCCTGAATAAACTCCACTCAAAGGAGTGTGGTAAGCTGCTATGGCTGCCACGTACACCTTCAGTGTGGAGGGGGCTAACCCAGCAGAGAATCTCTCCTGCAGGAACTCCAGCACCACGCTCGCAGGGCAGTTAACTGGATCCCGCAGGCGATCTCGACACCATAAGGTGAAGAGTCTCCACTTTAGAAAGTAAAGTTTCCTCGTAGAGCTCTGGAGTGTAGAATGGTCTCAACAACCTCGGTTGAGAGACCGGAACTTATGAGCTGGGCCCCCTCAGAGGCCAAGCCCACAGTTTCCAAAACTCCGGGCGGGGGTGTACGAAGACTCCGCTCGCCTGAGAGAGAAGGTCCTTCCTGATCGGAATCTCCAGGGGAGAGCCGTCGAGGAGAGACACTAGGTCCGAGAACCATACCCAGCCCGGCCAGAACGGGGCTACTAGCAGAAGACGGGCCCCGTCCCGACGCACTCTCTCTAGAACTCCCGGAAGCAGAGCAATCGGGGGGAAAGCGTACAGGGGCAGCCTCAGCCACTCCTGTACCATCGCGTCCAGTCCGAGAGGAGCTGGGGGCGACACGGAGAACCACAGATGACAATGCGAATTCTCGTGAGTGGCGAACAGGTCCACTTGAGCCCTGCCGAACTTCTCCCAAAGGAGCTCCACCACCTCGGTGTGAAGCCTCCACTCCCCGGGCCTCGGCCCCTGCCTCGACAGGATGTCTGCTTCCACATTCAACCGCCCTGGAATGTACATTGCCCTGACTGACAGCAATTATCCCTGGGCCCAGAGGAGGATAAGGCGCGCAAACTTGTATAAGCGACGGGACCTCAAACCCCCCTGATGGTTGATGTAGGAGACCACCGATGTGCTGTCTGTGCGTACAAGCACATGATGGCCCCTGAGATGTGACAGGAAGTGTTTCAGGGCCTGAAACACCGCCAACATTTCCAGGCAATTTATGTGCCACGAACGCTGGTGTTCCTGCCACAGACCCTGGGCTGAGCGACCACTCATGGTCGCCCCCCAGCCCGTCAGGGAGGCATCCGTGGTCAGAGACACACGCTGACACGGTGCCCCCAGGGACGGGCCCTGGGTCAGGGACCAGGGGTCCTTCCACATAACCAAGGTGCGGAGACACCGCCGCGTTGCCTTGATTACGCGAAAGGGGTTTTCCCTCGGGGAAAAGCCCCTGGTCTTGAGCCACCACTGTAACGGTCTCATGAACAGCAGGCCCGAAGGAATCACGTTGGACGCGGCTGCCATCAGACCTAACAGTCTCTGAAACTGTTTTACTGTGAGCGGCTGGTCTAGCTTCACCCCTTTCACAGCTAAGAGGATCGACCCTACGCGAGGCTCTGACAGACGGGCCTGCATAGAGACCGAATCCCAACTCACACCGAGATAAGTGATCTTTTGCACAGGAGAAAGAACACTCTTCTTGGAGTTGAGCCTCAGCCCCAACCTCCTCATATGCGCGAGAACAACATCTCGATGTTGAACCGCGAGACGCGCTGACTGCACTAGTATCAGCCATTCGTCGATGTAATTGAGAATGCGGATCCCCTGCATGCTTAAGGGGACCAGAGCAGCGTCCACACACTTCGAGAACGTACGGGGTGAAAGAGCTAGACCGAAAGGAAGCACCCGATATGGGTACGCTTCTCCCCTGAAAGCGAACCTCAGGAACTTCCTGTGCTGCGGAAGGATGGAGATATGAAAAAATATATCCAGGGTTTTTCCTGCATTGAAAATTTTTTGGCGGCCTTCAAGACAAATTTTTGGACCGCCAAAGCCTTATTTGATGAATTATTGTGATTTATGAGTGTAGAATAGATGACTGTTGCACTTGTGATACGGCCGTGTTAAATGAGTGACAGAGAGAACGAGCTCCTCCCCCGCGCACGCGCTCTCTCTGTCTGTCGATGTCTTCTCATATTTCACATATTGGCTCATATTTCACATATTAATCAAAATCAAAAGGTCGGAAGACCGAATCCATGTTGCACGTGCCGCATTCGGATAATTTTTTCCTTGAATTCCCGCTGGGTGTGAACTGCGCTCAAAAAACATTGACTCTTCTCTGACCAGCTGACATAAACATAAGTTTCAATAAACGGGAAAACATTATATTCTGTTATGAAGTGTATTCTGTATTGACAAATCTTTCGCGATGTTCTAACAGACGGGATTCGCACACAACGCGTCTGCTAATGTCCGATTCGTGAACCAATGACTCCTTTGAATCGAATCATTTTAGCGACTGGTTAGAACAACTGATCCGTCCAACACTGAACGAACGAATCAGTTTAATCGTTTACTCAGAACGCCTCTGAAAAGAGAACACAAGCGTGCTTACCCAATTTAGCAAGAGTGGATAGTAAGAATTAGTTTAATCATCCACAGTCATTCAGCTTATGTGTAGTGAAATATAATTTAGTTTAGACTGGAGTTAGGTGAGACCAGAACAAAGTTGTTAGCTAGCTGATAATTTTACAAAATTGTATATGGTAGAAAATTAGGCTATTTGTTAATTTTTTAATGCTACTTTTTAATATTGATATGATTACACCAAAACAATTATCAGTAAATATTGTAAAAAATGAGGATCAAAAGAAACAAACATCAAGGTAGAGATCATACATAATATCAGATGTCAAAATAAGAGAAGCAAAAATTACAAACGGTTTCTTTGCATTTATTTTAAATGTATTGTCAGTATTGCGCTCACAGATTACGTAGGTAGAGTACTTTTTTACTGTGTGTGTGGATGACCATGTCTGTCAGACACCACCGAAGACCATTTTTGACCCAGGTTAAAACCCTGATATCTTTGAGATCTATCGTGACAAACCAGTCCTCGGACCTGATCTGAGACACGATCTGTTTGAGTGTAAGCATCCTGAACTTGATTTTTGCCACGGCTCTGCTCAGGACGCGAAGATCCAAGATGGGGCGCAGCCCTCCATCCTTCTTTGGCACTATGAAGTACCGGCTGTAAAAGCCTGACACCCTGTCTGGGGGGGAACCCTCTCTACAGCCCCTTTTGGAGCAGAGTCTGTACTTCCTGAGTCATCACCAGAGCCTGCTCGGGGTCCACCACAGTGGAGAGGACCCCGTTGAAGCTGGGGAGACGGCATCTGAACTGGATAGCGTACCCCAATCTTACACATCGCAGGACCCAACGAGATATGTGAGGCAGATTCTCCCACTCTGACACAAAATCTACTAAGGGTACCAGCCTCTCGAGGCTGGCCTCTGATGTACTCTGCACCGCGAGTGCAGCACCCTGAAGCGGCGAACCGGCAGGGAACGACTGACTCGACGGCATAGATTCCCTCCGAAGGGGGTGCGGGCCATCCTCGGATGACCCGCGGGGCTTCTCCGCGCCCCGGCACTAGGGCGGGGTTGGCGGATTGACCCCGTGAGGGCACCGCGGACACACGGATACCGTATACAGCGGTGAGCACCGTGCGCCCATGGAGGGGATCACCCTCACTGTCCTGGGCCCAGAGGCGTCAGGACTTCTTAGACGCAGCCTTCCTCGCCACAATGACTGTCCTCAGATCAGCCCTGGGCTTAGAAGGCTGCGCCTGTGAGCGCTGCGCACCCGACGACCCTTTCTGAGGAGGTGTATGAGTGGCGACACTCACTTTTTACTGCGCCCTATGGGAGGAGCTCGTACTCTGGGTCTGCTGCTCCCGCCCAGCAGCAGACGAGACCTGGGGCTTACAGGGAAGGAACTGCTTGAGCGCCGCCGCCTGTTTTTTTGCCTCCAGGAACCTGTCGGTAACAGTGGTGACAGCGTCACCGAACAGGCCTCCCGGAGACAGCGGTGCATCAAGCTTAAAGCTTTTATCGCGTTCCTTAATCTCTGTATGATTGAGCCACAAGTGCCTCTCGGTGGCCACCAGGGCTGCCATAGAACGGCCGACGCATCGGGCCGTCTCCTTGGTGGCACGGAGAGCGAGATCAGCTGTAGATCGGAGTTCGTTGATGGTATCAACTCCGATCTCGTGGCTCTCACCCAGGTCTCTCAGCAGACAAGCCTGGTATGCCTGCATGATGGACATAGTGTGCAGACACGTGGCAGCCTGACCTGCTGCCGAGTACGCTTTGCCCACAAAAGATGATGTCACTTTTAGCGGTTTTGTGGGCAAAGTCGGAGCCTTTATGGCTGATGCAGACTCGGGAGAGAGATGGCTCGCGAGCGTCTGCTCAACCCGGGGCATCTGACCATAACGTGTCTTTTCAACCCCGCGATGTTGCTGTACACGGAAGTGTGCGGGGTGAAAATACGTGCAGACACGGGCCGCTTCCAAGACCTCGACACCTCGGTGTGGAGGTCCGGGAAAAACGGCAGACTCCTACGTGGAGGCTGAACAGAGCGTGCGGGGAGAAAGCGCTCTCCGAGTCTGCTTTTTACGGCAGCTTGCTCATGTTGTTCTTGTGGCCAGTCAATATGTAATCTGGCCACAGCTCTGCTCAGCACATCCATCAGCTCCTCACCAGCAGGGGAATGAAGTGGCGAGTCCTCACCCCCTGCATCGATGCTACAGATATCAATCTCCTCGGAGGAAGATATCTGTAACACCACGGCCGCTCCCCGGGCAGGAGAATCCGCAGAGCGGGCTCCCGAACCCAGAGAAGCGGCACTGGATCTGCCGGGTGAAGGATGAGATAGGGCGGGGCCCGTCTCCATCCCCTCCGACAGATCCTTTTGCGAACCCCACGACATAAGTTGTCACTGAGCATCAGCAGCAGCGGGACCCGTGCCATGGGGAGCGCGAACCGGGTCGCCCTCCTCGAAGAGCGCCCAGCGGGATCGCAGCACGCGAAGAGGCAGTGCCTCACAATGCTCGCAGCCGGCACCCTCGAGTGCCGACTGCGCGTGCTGCTCGCCCAAACAAACAACACACATCAAATGTGTATCCCCGCTCGTAATGTAGTGCGACTTGAAAACAAACAAGTCTGAACTCAGACACAACACAGAATGACAAAGGACAGAATGACACAGAGCGCTTGTTGAAGGCAACAGAAGCTAACGGCGTGTGTCTGCTGTTGTGCTTTATAGTTTCCGGGTCTATGACGTCACCCGCCTATGACGTTCCGTCTCTCTATTGGACTGATGACATACGTGCTTCACGACGCAATCACGCAGAGGCGTTTCCGAAGCGGTGGCGCAGCGCGAGTTCCCTTGAAAGGGAACTTGAGGCTGTAATTGGTGCCAAAGGTGCTTCAACAAAGTATTGGGCAAAGGCTATGAATACTTATGTACATGTGATTTTTGTTTTTTATTTTTTAATACATTTGCAAAGATTTCAAAGAAACTTCTGTCATGTTGTCATTATGGGGTATTGTTTGTAGAATTGAGAAAAGATAACTAATTTAATCAATTTTGGAATAAGGCTGTAACATAAAATGTGGAAAAAGTGAAGCGCTGTGCATACTTTCTGGATGCACTGTAATTTGAATTATGCATACTTAAAATGCTAAACATAGTATAATATACTTATTATGTGAATTTTTTTTATATTCTATTGTGCATTACATATTTCAACACGTTCTCACTCCCAAGGCGTCAAAATTTGAAGCATGATCAAGCACCTTCCGCGTCACAATTAAGTAAATAATTTTTCGTTGCGCAGGGTGTTTTATTGATTTCAGTGAGAAACCTTCGGAGTCATACACAGATGCTTTGGGCATGGGAACGTTATCGTCATGATGAAATTATACACTCACCAAAAGGATTACTAGGAACACCATACTAATACTGTGTTTGACCCCCTTTCGCCTTCAGAACTGCCTTAATTCTACGTGGCATTGATTTAACAAGGTGCTGAAAGCATTCTTTAGAAATGTTGGCCCATATTGATAGGACAGCATCTTGCAGTTGATTGAGATTTGTGGGATGCACATCCAGGGCACGAAGCTTCCTTTCCACCACATCCCAAAGATGCTCTATTGGGTTGAGATCTGGTGACTGTGGGGGCCATTTTAGTACAGTGAACTCATTGTCATGTTCAAGAAACCAATTTGAAATGATTCGAGCTTTGTGACATGGTGCATTATCCTGGTGGTCATAAAGGGATGGACATGGTCAGAAACAATGCTCAGGTAGGCCGTGGCATTTAAACGATGCCCAATTGGCACTAAGGGGCCTAAAGTGTGCCATGAAAACATCCCCCACACCATTACACCACCACCACCATCCTGCACAGTGGTAACAAGGCATGAAGCATGACACTAATTGACACCTTCGGGGGTCTTCCCGTCGGGAAGAGCACCACTCAACGAATAGGTTCCACTTCAAAGCATAGAGGCGCCTTATAGAGGGGGCTCTAGCAGAAGAGATGGTGTCTACCACTGCTTGTGGTAGGCCACCTAGAACCTCTGCGTCCCGTCCAGGGACCAGACATGGAGTTTCCAAATGGGTGCCATAGAATACCCCGCCCCTGAGAAAGCAGGTCCTTCCTCAGGGGGATCGGCCAGGGAGGGGCTGTCGAGAGGAGTGTAAGTTTGGGGAACCAGGTCCGGTTAGGCCAGTTGGCCGCAACTGACAAGACCTGCTCCTCATCCTCCCTGACCTTGCACAGTGTCTGTGCGAGAAGGTTCACTGGGGAAACACATACTTGCGTAGGTCCCGGGGCCAGCTCTGTGCCAGTGCATCCGTGCCGAGGGGGCCCCCGGTCAGGGAATAGTACAACTGGTAATGGGTCGAGTCCGGAGAGGCAAACAGGTCTACCTGTGTGGCTCCAAAGAGGTCCCGTATCAGCTGGACCGCCTGGGGTTGGAGTTGCCACTCTCCCGGAGGTGTCGGTTGTCCGGTTGAGCGCACCTGGGATGTGAATGGCATGAAACGACCTCAGATGCTTCTGACTCCGAAGTAGGAGATGGCAGCCGAGTTGGAGCATGCAGCGGGAGCGTAGATCACCCTGACGGTTGATGTACGCAACGGCCGCAGTGCTGTCCATACAGACCAGTACGTGCTTGCCCTGTAGCGGCTTTTAGAGGCGACCCAGGGCAAGATGTACCGCTAACAACTCAAGGCAATTGATATGCCAATGCAGTTGGGGCCCCGTCCACAGAACCGAAACTGCATGCCCATTGTACGTGGCTCCCCAGCTGGTGGATGAGGCATCCGTGAAGACCACAGAATGCCTGGACACCTGTTCTAAGGGCACTCCCACCCATAGAAACAAAGGGTCCGCCCACGGGCTGAAGGTTTGGCGACAGTATGGAGTAACTGGGACCTGATACTTACCGCTCTGCCACGCCCATCTCGGGACTCGGCCGTGAAGCCAGTGCTGAAGCGGCCTCATATGAAGCAATCTGAGCGGCGTTACCGCGGCTGCAGATGCCATATGCCCCAGGAGCCTCTGAAAAAACTTCAGTGGGACCGCTGTCCTGTCATTGAACGTATTCAAACATTTCAACACTGACCGGACTCGCTCTTCTGTGAGGTGTACAGTCCATTTGACCGAATCCAACTCCAAACCAAGATAAGAGATCTTCTGTGTGGGACAGAGTTTGCTTTTCTCTCGGTTGATCCGAAGGCCCAACAAGCTGAGGTCCAGAAACACACGGTTTGAATGACATCTTGAATCTTTGCTCTTTTACAGTGCTGAAGCACTCAGTGAGATGGCCGCGGCTCACAGCAGTCCAACAGTGCAA
This sequence comes from Gobio gobio, assembly GCF_949357685.1. NCBI lineage: Eukaryota > Metazoa > Chordata > Actinopteri > Cypriniformes > Gobionidae > Gobio > Gobio gobio. The sequence goes on along the minus strand of NC_137100.1, from coordinate 14,108,843 downwards.
GTCTGCGTGTGAGCACTCAGTTTTTGGAAACGCCCAGCCAACCAAAGCTGCAACAGCTACACTCTGACACATGCCATCACACCAACACCGGTAAGCAGAGCGATCCTTCTCTCGAGACTCATCTCTTTGTAACACTCGTCGTAGAAACAGCAACAACAGTACTGTTCGGCTCCGAAGTAGAAAGCAAAGATGCGGTATTCCACTTCCTTATTTATACCCGTGCTGAACCAGGAATGCGTGATCCGCATGCCGCAATGGTCATTGGCTCGTTTTTAAACACTCAAAGTAGCCTGGTCTTTGAAAATGATCCCCAATTCGTCGGTCAGTTCCGATGTACGTCGAACGTGACCGACTGAAAGGGAACCGGCATTATTTTATATTTCTTTCTTGTTAAATTGTTTATAATGAATTGATTGAGGAATATTAAGAAGGTTGATGTCTACACTGTTAGACATTTATAAGAGATTTTACAGTAACTTACTGGCAACACTGTTGCCAGTAAGTTACTGTATTTGAGATTTACAGTACAATAACCGCATTTCAGTTTACAGTAACTACATGTTACTGTAATTTTGTAATACAGTACCGTTACTGTAAACCTTGGTTAACAGTGCATTAATCCTAATCCTATTCAATCATTAATACTTACTGAATTACATTAATTCTTACATTAATCTATCCTACAGAAGTAATCCAAACAGACACAATTATTATGAAATATACAATTCTTTATTTAAAACATTTTTAGTGCTTTAACTTAAACATGTAAATGTGTGGAAAAAGTTCACTTTAAAACATCCTCGAATCAAATCTTATTTTCAGAAAATCATGTATAAAAGTAATCAGAGTGCATTCAATATCACTTATTTTACATTTTATTTACATTTACGCATGCTAGCGCCCCACACTATTGTTTGAGCTACAATTTTAAAAACTCTGCAGAAAATAGTTGGTAGAATACTGTAAATAGTTGGTTGAAGAATACTGTAACTTTGGTGCAAAATACACATATACATGAATAAAATATAAACAAAGAGCAAATTAATTCTGAAACAAGTTATCACAACACAACACAAACACAAGTTTCATGTCTGTACCGATCTGTGCCATCTTCCACATTGGATGATTTCAAACAGGAACCAGGATTCTGCTCCATTATGGCAAGAAGTCCCTCTAGATAAGAATGATATGAAGTTAGTCATACAATTTGAGTATACACAAACTTTTTACACAGTTGGAATTTAATAAAAAATAATAATCCCATTACAATTCATCATAATGGTAAAATAGTATTTTATAGACAGTTAACACTTTGAGGTACACCTAGCTTAACGTATGCTGTCTAGTCTAATCCAGTTCTGCAATGCCTTCATGAAGATGTGAAATGAAATGTTCAGTTTTTGTTTTAGCTGGTGATTCAATGTTATGAATATTTTGAAGAATGTACTTTGTAGTGATGCTGAACCTGATTGCATATTAGAGAGGTGTCTCTGTTATTTAGCTTAACAAAATTTATATTGAGTAAAAAACTAAAGAAAACTGTCAGTACATAATAGTAGCAGCAGCACAAACTACATGCTCAAAAAAAGTAATATTACTGAATCACCTCAACATGATTTCACAAACTATTTAATCAAAAACAACAATGTAACCTTTTATTGCAGGATGGATTACATGTATACTGCATTAGCTTTAGTAAGGTATCCTCAAACTTAATGCTGCATTCACACGGGGCACCGGCATTAACGCTTCTCATTTACTTTGAATGGGTGACGTCATGCATTGCTGAACTGAATTGTGGGTTCCGTCGTGTCGCGTTGCTTCACTCACGTTGCAAGCGGCAGAAGTTGAAAGGTGTGTTTGACATCAGCTGTGGCTGGATGCAACCAATCGGCGAGAGTAGCCGCATGCAGGCGGGGAGGAGCTGCAAACGGAGACGTGAAGTCGGACACTTTCTGCTTCCCGCAGTGATGCTTGCACTGTGTTTGCATACTTTATCAGCTGAAGTGAAATAAATGCAATGTTTGTCAATACACAGATGTTTCAGAGACATTTTTTGTCATGTAATACTTTATGCACTGCTTAATACAGCGTGTGTTTGTACAAGAATAAAGTTAACATACAAGCCTAAACTATCAATGAAGTGGGGGTCTATGTTTTTAATCTGTTTTATTTTGATAAACATGACAATATAGTATTGCAACTACATGAAAAGAGGTTTAACTGTTATAAAAAAACTGATTTGTGCGCATTAGAGGAACTGAAGGTTTTAGAATAAACACGAAACACGTGATCGCTGTCATGTCATGTCATGAATCTGGCCAATCGTGGAACAGCTGTGTCATCATCAAAGTCTGTGCAGTCGCTCTGGAGAAACTGCACCGGCTGTATTAGCCGACTGCTCTCGAATTGCTCTCGCGGTGCTTTGACGCCATACGTCACGGTCACGTGGCGTCGGCACTGTCTCAAGTCAGACAAAATTTCTAACCGGCATGACGCCCTGTGTGAATGCAGCGTAAGTGTCTGTATACATTACATATCCTATTAAAAAAGTGTCTCACCTAGTCCAAGTTTTTCCATTCAAACTCCATTAGGTGGCGAAGGAAGGATGACACTCTGTTGTTGATTACAGTTGTCTTCCTGTTAACAACTTCTCCGGTCTTCCGACTCAATCCGGTTTTGGTGGTGCATCTTGTTCCCTCCTCTGGGTTTTTCCTCACGAAAAAAACTTAAAGCAAGAGAAAATTTAGAGAATAAAGATATTTTAAATTTCATCACCCTTCGTGCCTTTGCTTTAAATGTTTTTGGTAACACTTTAGAATAATGGTCCGTCATTAAACGGATAGTTCACCAAAAAAAAAAAGAAAGTAAATTCTGTAATTTACTCACCCTGTTGTTCTAAACCTTTTAAAGAATGTTTGTAACCAGACAATTTTGAGGCACCATTCACTTCCATAGTAGGAAAAAATTACTATAGAAGTGAATGGTGCCTCAATCTGTTAAATTACAAACTTTCTTCATCTTCTTTTGTGTTCAGAAATGTATTCAGGTTTGCACTTGAGCAACATTATTCTAAAGTTTTGCCATGTTTTTTTCATAAATTATATTTCATCTGCCAAAATCATCCAAAAATTGTCCAGGACTGCTTAAATTCCAGAAAATAAAAGTATATTATGTCAGTCCTGGACAAACACAGTTTTGGATTATTTTAGTATAATATAATTGATGAAAAAAAAAACATGGTACATGGCTAGTTACAGCTAAAAAGAGGTGGATGCAAATGATAACCTAACGTTATGTAAAGTATGTTGTCCGGGCCGTGAGCTCTCTCCTCGGGCAAAACTTACAACGCTGGCTGCACTGGTTCCTAATCTAATTCAATAAACTCATTTTTTAAAATAAAACGTTAGGTTTACCTCAGTTTTTAGCAGCAAAGTTTAAGCAAATGATAACCTAACGTTATGTAAAGTATGTTGTCCGGACTGTGAGCTCTCTCCTCGGGCAAAACTTACAACGCTGCACCGGTTCCTAATCTAATTCAATAAACTAAGTTACTTTTTTAAAATTAAACGTTAGGTTTACCTCAGTTTTTAGCACCAATGCTGACAAGCTAAAATTGGGGTGCAGACAACCGCGGCTAGTACAAATCACACTTACCTTGCTTGTTTGCCGTTCTCACGGGGGATGAAAAAATCTTCGCAGGGTGTCCGGACACAGCTCATATGTTCTCTGGAACCGTGAGCTCTCTCCTCGGGTGAAACTTTCAACGCTGCACTGATGGTTCCTAATATAAATCTAAAGCAAATCCTGTCGATCCCAATTGTGCCAAAGAGGCCGTTGTGGTAAATACAGTATTATACTTTATTTTTTAAAAATACAGGAAATCACTGTATTTGGTGTTTGACGAGAAAATACCCATGATGCAACGGGAATTACAGTTATTTACTGTAAAGAGAATTTACAGTATTATACTGGGTGATATATAGTAAATAACTGTACAAATTACAGAAATGTCTAACAGTGTAACTTTAAAAAAAATTATGAGGAGGAGGGTAGTGAATGTCGTCCCGGGTCACTAAAGACCCGAGGTGTGCATTTAAGGATTAACTGGTTCAACATTTCAAATGCCTAGTGTTGTAAATGACAGTAGCATTGGCCTTTATCACCTAACCTCATAAAACATGAATATCAACCCAAAAATCTGGATATACCAATCATACTGTATAGGTGGTGTTGGGAAGGTTGCTTTGGAAATGTAATAGGTTACAGATTACAAGTTACCCTTTTTAAAATGTAATAAATAGTGCAACTATTTAAATTACTTTACTAAAATAATGTAAATGATTACATTTTATTTCTTATTGATTACTTTTCTAATTTCCAGCACTGGAATGCATTTTTATCACTTGCCATGGTGGCAACTCTCAGTCAGGTTGAAGCCTAAAGCTTTCAGTGGCAATGTGGATTGATGTGTTGATGATGTGGTGGGCTGCAAATTCAAACAAGAGAGCCAATCAAAAACATAGCTTTACTAAATGGCCTTAAAATTGCAGGTGGCATCGTGCACATCAAAAACAGAAACAAATTAATATAATTCAACATATCCTAGCTTTTTACAGAAAATATTCAGATGTAACCCCCTTTGTAATCATTGACATTATCATAAGTAATTGTAATTTAACTACACTTTTTTTTTCTCAGTAACTACAACTGATAACAGTTACGTTCATTTTGTAATTAAATTATGTAATCTAGTTACTCCCGAACACTGTGTATAGGTTATTCTGAAAATGCCATTTTTGTTAGCTATATTAAATAAAGATCCTCATAAGAAAGTGTTTTTTTACTAGATTTACATGCCTTTTAAAACTGAGAGCTTATTAGTACTCATGTGGCACCAAATTAGACAGCAGTAGCTGGTACCAAGGGAACAGAGGAGGGTGGAAGACTGAATGAACAAATAGAGAGCAAGATTTTCCAAAATAACTCTATACTGTAACAACCAGTCTTCTTTTGTCTTTATCTCAGGGGACATAAAGAATAATTCTCCACCTCTTATCACTGCAACCTGTCATATCTGATCTACCCATCATTTACACCAACAGCAGATTGCAGAAATGAAAGGAATCTTTTACACTGACAGTCCAAAAAGTCAACTTCCCCACAGCCCACAAACTTCTGTACTACTAGAGAAATACATATAAATCAAAAGAGTATCATCACTCAGGCAAAAGTCTTTAGGGTGAATTCATTTACAATGAATGTCATCTACTGATTGAACTGGATATCTGTGCACACTGCCTGTGTTGTTTAGATGCTTGATTTAATGTCGGCATGAAACTGAAGTTGCGATGGTCTTTTCTTCCCTATTTTGATGTATATGTGAGCTATATAACTTCTCAAACAAGAAAATATTTTATATTTTCCATAGGGAATTGAATGGATGGTTGGATCATTGTGGTTTGCTCTTGCTGTGATCTCATGTTAGTAACAGGTTGTCCCGCCCTCACGGCAGTAAGCACGTCATCAGAGAAGAGAAGAGGGAGGGGAAGCTATTTTGATTAAAGATTACAAAGGGCAAATAAATATGAAAGTAATAATGCTTGGCCTTTGAGGGTTTCCGTGCTGTCATGTACATGTTTTTAACTCTGTATTCCCTAGGGAAAAGCATGTCCAGTAACAGTTTTTGCTGTAATGTTCTTGTGTTTCAATAATCAAGGCAAAAAACAGAACATTGAAATAGCCTGAATATTGAGTCTGTTAGATTGCTTATAGGCAAGTAAAGGACAAAACATGAACGGGACATGACCCATGATGGCCAGAAATAACATTCTGCGTATGCCACTGTTTCATCATATTTAATTCACAAGTTCAGACTTACAAATAATCAAATAGAGTAAAAGAGTATGCACATTTGGTATGCTGTCTGGGAGGATTTATAGATAGAGTCCAATTTGGACATGTTTCTCCTGAACTTTGTCAGTAAAACATCATTAAATTTACTTTGAATGCAGTGTTTGTGTTGAATTTAATTGAACAGGAGCCAATTCTTTAATTCTGAGAAGGGCAGAAAAATGAGTTTAAAAAATAAGTGCAGATAGCTCCAGGTTTGTGTGTAGTTAATGAATGCAATGTTTTTTGTTACCATATACACAATAGTGACACACTAGTAAATTGTTCCAAGCATTATCTACTGTAGCTGGTGGAAAAGTGGGTTTTTTTTCTCTGACATTGCAATGAATATTCTTATATTGTCCTATCATAAACTCTCTATAGAAATATCTGTAGATGTCCCTTCTGCAAGAAGGACATGATGAAGGTTTACACATGGGAATGGTCATTGATTTGGTGTCATTGCATTGATCTCACTGCTTCAACCTAGCCACTTACAAATCCCTAGTATGAAAACTTACATCCAACAACGAACACTTTGTGCAATATCATCAGTCTATTTTCAAATGCTAGTAAATCATGTCCTGTCAGTAGGAACTATCAGCATAACTCAGCATTAATTCTCTCAATGTTATTTTACTCTTGTCACTACATCTTCGGCTTTTCTCAACACAGATCCCATTACCTTGACTTAGTTTTATAAATCAGTGCTGACATAATTAATCAGCCTTCCCTTTCTCAGTCCTCTCCATCATTAGATGCAGAAATCACAGTTAGAGCGTGTCTGCCCAAGCACATCTTTATAAAGCCATTCGTTATTTACAGGTAAATGTTGACAAGATGACACTTCTTTTACATGGCCAGACTCTCCATCTCTGTTGACAGCTCAATACAGTGTGTCTGCAACATTGTCAGGAAACTCTAGAGTGATTGAAGATATATATCTGATCTATCTACCCATTAATCTCAAAGTCTCAAAGTATCTGCCGCAGTAACCGCATTCACTGTATGTTGGGCCTAATCCAGGCTCTTCAACCGGGGGTCTAAACTGGTACAACAGGGGTACACCAATTATGGTTTGATCTCAAACTATTTTGAGAAGAAAGTATGCAATTGAAAGAATATAACATTATGTTAACTTCAACCAAAGCTAAAGTTAAGAAGCTAAAGTTTTAGATTTACTGGCACTTCCACATTAAAATGGATTTATTTAAATGACATTTATATGACTGTGTATAAATAATGATTAGTTTATTGGCTTTGTCATGTAAGGATAATAAAGTTAGTAAGCACAATAATACTATGCGCATATAATCACACAGCGATGCATATGTGGATATTTATTACTTTAGGTAATTTGCAATATTTTGAGTGGTGTTTTGACATTCTTTTGTTCACTGTCTGTCAGTTTTTGTTTTGAATTTACTAGTTGATGTAATTTAAAGTAATTATTTAATTTCTTTCCCACATTTTGCACATGCTCAATTACTCTCTTTACATCAATGTCATCTGCCCTGTTCCCTATCTGCCAGTTACTTTGATGTTGTGTTGATATACTGACACTAGGGGTTGCTCTTGGGAGCAGCAAAATAATTGCAGAGAGTTCCCTTTCGAAAGGGAACTCGCGCTGCGTCAGTTTGACGCTACGGGGAACGCCTCCAGCGTGACAGGTGTCTGAACTACTATCGAATCACGGCAATCCTATTGACCGGCGACAGCCTATGATGTCATCAAGGTGCAACCAGGAAGTATAAAAGGGCGCCTTGCCAACATGACACCGCTTCTTCGTCTTCAGGGACTGTTTTGTTTGAATTGCTTCGAGTTAAGGTAATCCAAATTCATTATTGTATACACACAAGCTGTGTGTTTCTGCCTGGGATCAAGAGCATGCACAGTCAGCTCTTATCGAGTTGTCTGTTTGTTTGTTTAAAGCTACACTATGTAACTTTTCCGTCCACTAGAGGTCGCCTGTTCAAAACAAAGGCGTAGTTTGATGACGGCACGTTTGAGCTCAGAATCTCGGGACATGTGGTCTTCACCTCACAGCCGGTGGAAAACAGTCAGGATAGGACTCGGGCAGAAATCATGTTGATGGATGCGATTATTGACATTACTGTAGTGAAGCAGAGCAGGAGCGAGTGTTGTGGAGCTGAGCAAGGCCGCAGGAGCGATTGAAGAGCGGGACTGTTATTATGGCATAGTCGCTGGCGGGACTTTTATTATGACACGGTTGCCGGCGCTACTTCCTCTTTTCCAGTCATGAGTCTGAGGTAACGCAACTCTGTTTATCGTATTAGATATATCTGAGTGTGTTGAAAAGGAATTTATGACGTTCGCTCGGCGGCTGCTATGACACTTGTTCACAATGCAGTGAGAGTAAAGTGTTTCACTGAATAAAACCGGAGACCGAGGGTGACGCAGATATGACGCAATCGACAGGCGACTCCCTCACACGTCCCGGTTCCTTGGTTAAAATAGCAATTTTCTCACGATTTACAAATAGTTTAGAACAGTTGGGATATTCTAAGTACTCAACTGAACAAAATATATAACACTGGCCTAGTGGTTTCTGGATATTTTACTGCAAAAATCCTACATAGTTCACCTTTAATGTGAGCGTTTGTCAATCTGTGATCGCTCTGCTCTCGTCTGATTCTCTTCCTGAGGGAAGAGGGTTTGGCATCCGAGACTGATGATGCGGTCCCCATTCATGCCGAGGCTGAGCGCGGACGCACGTCATGGTTTCCCGGATAGAGCTCGCTGAATCGTCACGGGAAGGCATTCTTCCCTTTGACGATCTGGCGGCTGACGAGACTTGTTTGCAAGTGCTCTAGGGATGGCTGTGAGAAGGAGGATTAATCTTCTCAGCCATCCCGACTGTGTATGCTGAGCCGATGAATGTTATGAAACGAGCTGCAAGCGGGCTGCGGCCGCTGTGTTGCCGCGTTAGAGGAGAGATCGCTCATGTTGGAATAAACGATCGATCTCTCCCCAGCCATAATCATTGGCTCAGTTGGGCTTTCATTCCTTCCTGATCTTCCTAATTAGATCGAGAGGGCATGGAATAACCTATGTTCGGTTCATATTCACTGATATCAGCGGTATGACATCAGCAGTATGCCGCTGATGTCGGGAGGATGGTAGAATATGGGTATGTGTCGTTGCCTCCGATTAATGCGATGTTTATCTCTGGGAAGCTGAGCGCTTCAACCCTGCCACCTAAACGATGTGTAATTTTAATGGCAGGGCATACACAGCAGCGGGTCAGCCCGGTGCTAATTCTTACACCATGGCGGTGTTTCATGTGCACCAGGCTGGTTTGCTGAGGGATCTCGATCAGGGAAGGTTTTTCCTGATGCGGTGGTTGCGCAACAGGCGGAGTCTGGGCCTGAGGGCCAGCATCGCCGAGGAATAGCGAACATTTGGCAGCGTCTGAGGACCTGCATGCCACTGAGATCCGGGTCCCAGGCAGGCGGGAGGTGTCACGGTCCTAGGACCGGAGACAGGGCCCAATGGCCAGCATTGCCTCTCGTGCGCCCCCACAGTTAGGGGTGGGGCACAGAGAGGCGGACTCCCGGGAGAAGTAGGAGCTGTGTATCACAAAACGCAGTCAGTGTTCATGATGGATCTCCTCCCTGAGGGTGAGATGAGAAATTACATTGACCCTCACTCCTCTTCTTCATCATCTCCCCAGGCGCTTCTTACATCCGGCCTAGGTGGGTCCACGATGATGTGCTAGGGCCCGCCTGGCTGGTTTGTGAGTGCGCCCCCTCAGGCCCGTGGTAGTAGTACACCTAAGCATACATGTGAATTAAGCTTGTGGGTGGATATCATGGTGCGCCGCAGGCGAGCGGGTAAGTCCCCTATAAGAGGGAAAAATATTAAATATTTTCTGACTTATGCTCCCTGTAGAGGGCTTCGGGGGTCGCTGTGGATCGTTGGATATTTCCTAGGGCCTGTAGTTCCCCTGTTAGGTTGGCTAGAACGATAAAATGTAATTTACCAGTTGCTTAAGCTCGGTATAAGTGAGCTAGTATTGCTAGTGGAAGCCAGCAAACACTATATATGGTACACGCTGTGAGAGCTGTACAGCCCTTTTTATTCCCAGACCTAAAAAGCTAGAATGCGCTAGAATTAGCGCTGGGAATGCCACTCATTTCCTGCGGGTGTGTAGCGGTTATATATGAAAGAAAAAAAAAAAAAAAAAAAAAAGGGGTTTTTTGTGTTAAGAGAAGGCAAGGCATTTTTTCTTCCTAGTATTAAGCTGCTAACTGGTAGCCGCCTCAGGGTAAGGCGGTCTGTATCTTCTCTCAGTGTAAATTTCTGGAGAATACAGCATCAGACCATGCTAGAACTACAGTTAGATCTAGAGCCAGATCTATTTAACGACTGGCACTTCTACCCGAGTGCCCCTTTTGCATGGTGCAATAGTAGCGGCCCTTTTGTGGACCTCGGGTACAGATCTAGATTGGCCTAGGCTTTCTAGGGATTACGGAGATGCACGCCAAGAAGCGTCTGCACTCCGGGTAGCTGTTCCTTTTTTGAATCTAGCTTCATTATTGTCCCTAATGTAGCCTCCTCTTGTGTAGAGTAGTCCGGCCAAGGCCCGCCCCCTTACCTGCGTTCTGGGGCTTTTTCTAGTAATGCAGGTTGGTGCTGTGCAGAATTGATAGCGACTTAGCCAGTAGTCGTGGGGCTGGGTTGAGGCGTTTTTCATGCAGATACGAAAATTACGTATGCATAGCTCAGCCCGGCTTTCCAGAGCTAGTTTCTAGAGGCCGCCAGTTTTTTGGCAGGCGCTGGCCCTTCTTGTATATGCCCTGGCCACTTGATAGTACTCCCCTGACAAGGCAGGGTAGATTTGAGTACCTCCACTCCTAGCTCTGTATCATTCTGCCTCACCCATGGCTCGGGTCGAGCAGCACTTTGCAACCCTTTGTTTATGTTGGTTTGGTCGTGAGCTCCCTTGTAGCCAGAGCATTGCCATGGCTGACGCCCTTGCCAGGTATGGTAGGCCGCTATTAAAGCTAGGACCTCCATGAGGTGGGTGGCGTATGTGGTACTCCCCCCGCTTAGGGGGTACAGGGCGTTTGGTTTGCAGAGTACCCTGCTATGGACAATGTGATTAGGTTCCAGTGCTTGTAGGCGCTGCCGATAAGACTGCACCATTATACAGTTGGCTCCAGAAGGAATTGGAGGCCTCCAGGATGGGTCACCCAGCTAGACTGGGATGGATTGTAGGACCAGCTGGCTGTGAGTAGCCAGCTGGGGCAGTCTTGGCAGTAGACTCCAGTTCAGGTAGAAGGCCTCAGAGACAGGCCTCCTTGCGAGTGAGTCCCGATGGTTGGGGAGGTTGGCAATTTATTAGCTGCAACCTGGAAAATAGGTAGTCAGCCTTGGTAGGCCTCTGCAAAGTTCGGCCCCATGTGTATTGCGGTATATATTGCTCCCCAACGATGTCGGCTTCAAGTAGCAGAGTTTCCCAACTAATAACCCTAGTTAGCAGTTGGATTTTAATTTTTGTCAGCCAGCAGAGAAGCTACTGTCAGCCCAAGGTTATAACAGCCAGTTTTTCACTCCTGCCACCAGGAAGCCGTCCCTGCAGGCCTGCTGTGAGGTGGTAGGCCCCATTGGGCCTCCCTGAAGGCAGGCTCCCATTCGCCAGTCGCTTTGTCAGCTAGCATGGGATGCTAAGCTGTTGATGGGTGGTAGGCCGCACCAGGCCTCCCTGAAGACTCGGCATGAGGTAGCAGGCCTCACCAGGCCTCCCTTGAGGGCGCAGGCTTGGGCTCAGTCACTTGGTGGGTTGTGATGAACCGTTGGCAGGTAGCAGGCCCCTTCGGGCCTCCCTGAAGGAGGGCTCCTGTTTGCCAGTCGCTGTGCCAGCTAGCACACAAACTGCTAGGCTGCTGCTAGGTAGTAGGCCGCACTAGGCCTCCCTGTAGACTGATTGTAAGGCTGGGCCTCTCTGAGGGCCCGTTATCAAGTTGTAGGCCTTACTAGGCCTATCCAACTCTTGGCATAAGGTAGTAGGCCTCACCAGGCCTCCCTGAGGGCATGTTTCTGGGCTCCTGGACCATCAAAATGAGAAACAGTTAGCACGAGTCGCCTGCAGGTAGCAGACTGGACCTCCCTGCAGGCCCGCTGTCAGGTAGTAGGCCTCACTAGGCCTCCCTTGAGGGCGAGTTCCTGAGTTAGGATACTCGGGTAACTAGCAATGCTTGCTGTCAGGTAGTAGGCCTCTACAGGCCTCCCTAAAAAGCCTGTTATCGGGTGGTAGGCCTCAACAGGCCTCCCCCAAGGGTGAGTTCCAGAGTCAGAGGTGCTCGGGCAGCTGGCTTAGTTTGCTACCAGACGGTAGGCCTAAGTACTAAACCTCCCCTAAGGCTCGCTAAACAGGCCCTAAGGGCTGGCTATCAGGTAGTAGGCCTCACAAGGGCCTCCCTGAGGATGAGTTCCTGAGTCAGACGCTCAGGCAGTTAGCAAAGCTTGCTATCAGGTAGTAGGCCTCACAAGGCCTCCCTGAGGGTTACTTCCCGAGTCAGGATGCTTGGTTAACTGTTGTAGCTTGACTATCAGGTAGTAGACCTCCATTAGGCCTCCCTGAGAAAACGAGTTTCCGTTTTTCAGCTACCTTGACAGTCGGCTTCAACTGCGATCAGGTAGTAGGCCTAACAAGGCCTCCCTGAGGGTTACTTCCCGAGTCAGGATGCTCGGTTAACTGTTGTAGCTTGACTATCAGGTAGTAGGCCTCCATTAGGCCTCCCTGAGAAAACGATTTTCCGTTTTTCAGCTACCTTGACAGTCGGCTTCAACTGCGATCAGGTAGTAGGCCTCACCAGGCCCCCTAGCCACATTCCCTTAAAGGAGCCCCCTTCTTTCGAATGGGTTGGATCCAGGCCTTTGAGCGGCCTGGGTAGAACTTCTCTAAGTGTTCAAAGCTTCCTACTCAGGCTTATAGCTTGGGCTATGACCGTAGGGAATGCTGTCACTGACAGCCTTATGTGACCAGAGGGGGAGTGGTTCAGGCATTTCTTTTGAATTTGCTTGTCCTGACAGTTGTCACTGCCAGTGGGCATGTACTCCCCTCGGCATGGCGGCGTGGGTATATCGTTCCCCGTAGCGTCAAACTGACGCAGCGCGAGTTCCCTTTCGAAAGGGAACGTCTCAGGTTACGAATGTAACCATTGTTCCCTGAGAACAGGGAACGAGACGCTGCGTCGCTTTGCCATGCCGCAGGGCCTGCCTGCCGAAAAACAGTCCCTTCAGACGAAGGGCGGTGTCATGTTGGCAAGGCGCCCTTTTATACTTCCTGGTCGCACCTTGATGACATCATAGGCTGTCGCCGGTCAATAGGATTGCCGTGATTCGATAGTAGTTCAGACACCTGTCACGCTGGAGGCGTTCCCCGTAGCGTCAAACTGACGCAGCGTCTCGTTCCCTGTTCTCAGGGAACAATGGTTACATTCGTAACCTGAGACGTTCCACTTCAGCAAAAGAGCAATTTTCCCTAAAAGAGCAAGCGCAGACGAAAATTGTCTTTTTAATGATGCCTTTCTGTCTGTGTGTTTTGATGTGTAGATGATATCTCTCGTTGTGGGTGGCCACAATCTCTGTCTCATGAGTTTGAGTCATACATGCAAAGTTGTGGTCGCAACTCTCTTTTCTGTGGGGGTTCAGTAGTGCACAACACAACGAAATTTAAAGGGGTGGTAAAGCACATTCTTTTGAAGGCTTGATTGTGTTTGTGGGGTGCACTGTAACATGTGTTCATGCTTCGTTTAAAAAAAAATTGCATTATTTTACCTTTATTCTACACTCCTCTGTCCCTCCTTGTAAAACGGTCTAATGCTTTCCGGGTTCTATGAAGCCAGTCCCTCAAAAATACGCAATGGGCTCAGATTGGTTAGCTGGCCCAGTGTGTTGTGATTCGCTAACCGCAGTGCACGTTTATCGGAAACGTCACGCCCCTTACCTTTACCGGTAGACTGTGCTTTGAGTAGTATTATGCTGTGTTCACACCAAACGCGAATAGAGCGTCTGGCGCGAGTGATTTCAATGTTAAGTCAATGGAAAGGCGCGTTGACGCGCGTCTGGAGGTCCCGCGGCGCGGAAGGCACGTTTCACACGGCGCGAAGGGCGCGCGAAGGGCGCGAAGGACGCGAATCCGCCTCATTCGCGCATCCAATTCGTGTGAATGACGCGAATTGGACGCTAATTGAGCGTCTTGCGCGAATGGTGCTTTTGTGCATTCACGCGTTTGAAGCAAATTCGCGTCTGACGACCGAGTTGAAAAATTTGAACTTTGCCGTCAATTCGCGCCGCGTTAACCAATCAGGAGCCTGCTCGCTGCGGTCACGTGGTAAAGTGACGTGATGAGAAACCCTGCATAATTTAAAAATACAACTATTGTGTCACTAAATGTCATTTTAAGACTTTTTCAGGTGAGAATGTAGTTGTTTAAAGCTCAAATCTGTGGTTTATTTATAAAGAGAGCGCCTATTTAATATAAAATAATCTTGTGTTTTTGGAGTTGTGAGTCCTTCTGACGTCTGCCGCTGGCTCTGATGTCCTGTAGTGGTTCGTCTTGTGTGGATCTAACGGGCGATCTTTGCTCTCATGAATCTATAATTTGTTGTCTGCCAAATCGTTTTGACTGAGGGCAAAGATACGTTTCATAACTTTATATTTTAAGGATATTTAAATATACATGCAGTGAAGATAATGTAGGAGTTGCCTGGACCACATTTGTGTGGCTATTAATGCTTAATATATATTTTTAATGAAAATGAAAAGAGGCAGAGTGGTGTTTTATGACATATTTCTCCTGGTGTGCCTTGAACGCGCGTCAATTTCGCTTCCTGCGCTCGATTTCTATGCGTGTCCAATTCTCTGCGGACGCGCAAATGCATTCAAAATGTTTGCACGTGAAACTAGACACGGTAGACGCGATTTTGGCGCTCTATTCGCGTTTGGTGTGAACGCAGCATTAGAAACAATGGCGTCAATAAAACCATACCAATCTGAGCTCGAATCAGACCCAGAACATTTTAGTGAAGATGATCGAGCAGAACCTGTTCAACCTGTTCAGTCCTCAAGAGTAAAGACTGCGGATCTATAGTGATCGCTACTGAATGGCACTTTTGTATTTTTAGAACGATTATAGCCAAATATCTGTGGCAAGAACTAATAACCCATAACGAACACTAAACACTGGCTTTACTAGTAGCCAAATCACACACAGAACCATGTTTAGCATGCATGTAGATAAATAATACATAAAAGCTCTAATCAAAGAATAATTTACACTACTGCCAAGTTCGCTGTTGAGATTTTAACGTTAGGTGTTTGTAACGTTAGGTGTTCGTCGGATAACGTTAAGTATGAATGAGCATTTAACAGACTGGTTTGCAGAACAGTGTTGTCATCTGTTTACTTCCTTGCTACAACGTACAATTAACGCATTACAGGAAAACACATCGATGAAAAATCAATCAGACTTACAGGTTGTGGCCCGTAAACAGCTTCTGTTTGTAAATCCAGCTTTCAGGACAAGCCGTGGTGCGAATCCTGTATTGGACTCGCGAAGATTGTGGATGTTTTCTTCCGTGAAATGTGCAGCGCCCGCGTCGTGCATCCACGCACTGGCAGTGTTTGTCTCGCGCAGCTGACGTTGTGCAAATCCGGCATTGAACTCGCGAAGATTGTGGATGTTTTCCTCCGTGAAATGTGCAGAGGGAGGCGCGCCCGTCGTGCATGATTCACACTGGCAGTGTTTGTCTCGCTGAACTGCTTATGAATTGCAACGGACGAATATTGTCCATTATGTCACATTTTCCAGTCTTCTCCTCCGACCCTGTCTGCCTCGTGCTTTATGATGAGCAGCATATATCTGCGACCTGTTCCCCTCTGTCTCAAACACACGTGTATATAACATGCTGTATGTAAAACGCCCATCCCCAGACCTGCAATCCGGATGAAAATAACAGTGTTTCGTCGGCATTGCAGCAACACCACTCCAGCCTATACCACTATACCACAACAACAGCGATACAAAATGGCCTCACCCCCCCTTATTTAATATTCACTGAGGAGGGGTTTATGTAAATATTGAGGCTGGTGATGTCACCAACCCTGGAGGAATGTCTGTAGTCGCCTACTGGCCGTTTGCTGTAGTCCTTAGAAATGGATTTCTTTAAAAGCAAATATCTCCCTTTGCTTTAAACTTTGAACGTTTTAACTTTGCAGATGTTGTTTATGCTTAAACAGCAACATTACATGCTAGCTAAAGTTAGAATAGTGAAATCGTGGTTTACCACCCCTTTAAAAAGCATACTGTACATAAGTCCACAAAACAATGAAATAAAGCCACAACACAACGAAATCAAGCCACAACACAAAGAAATCAAGCCACAACATAACGGAATCAAGCCACAACACAACGAAATAAAGCCACAACACAACAAAAATTCCACAACACAACGGAAAAGCCACAACACAACTGAAATGCTCCCGACCACTAGGGGGGTCTCGCAGTGCATAAATATGCAGCTATAATGCGTGTAGGTGATTTTGAATTATTATTTCATGTCGATAAACAATGGTTTGCCTACATATTGTTAAAACTAATTGTGGTATTGATATCTTTGTAAGATTGTCAACTTTGGGGCAAAAGTGTAGAACAGTGGCAACTTTACCACGCTATGAGTGCCCCCGAGTGGTTGGGAGCATTTCCGTTGTGTTGTGGCTAGATTTCGTTGTGTTGTGGCTTTTTTTCATTGTGTTGTGGCTTGTTTGCATTGTGTTGTGGCTTGATTCCGTTGTGTTGCGGCTTGATTTATTTGTGTTGTGGCTTTTTTGTTGTGTTGTGAACTTGTGTTTGCTTTCTATATTGCGTTGTGTAGTGCACTACTGGGCCACTGCACTTTTCTGGTTAGAGAGGAAGTCACTTCGGTCACACCCCGTCCTGGTCCTTTCGCCGGGTCAATCCCCATGGGACTCCCATTCCTCGTCACACTCTTTGCGCCTGATCGAGTTCCTGGATGAGTTAGGCGTCTCTTCTTATGGAGGGCCTCATTTCTCATCCAAGTTCGAGATCGACTCTTGGGTTTGCAGCCATGCTTGCCCCGGCCTCCAAGAACATCGGGCAAGAGTGGAATCCTCCCCCCTGTCCTGTTCATGGCTGGATGATTGGTATCTTGCCTGGAGCGCGACTCTAAGCTGTGCCCGCCCCAGTGTCTTTCTTCCTGTGCATGAAGAGCATGAAGAGTTTACAAAGTCATGGAAGGCATCTTTTACTGCCACAACCTGCTTCACAAACTCTTCCACCTTCACCACCCTGGACGGTGGGGCCGCCATGGGGTATACGGAGGTTCCCCAGGTGGAGCATGCGATTGGGGTGCATTTATGCCCGCAATCCGTCAGGCGAGGGCCAAGAACCCGAAGAAGGCTTTGAAGCATCCCTTAGACGGCAGACCCAGTGATTGCGTGAGCTGCTCTTTTCCAGGAGGTGGTATCCAGACCACTCCTTCCCCTGGTGGAGGGCTGGGAGGAAAATCTCACATTTGGTACTCACATTTTCAAAAAGTAGCTTCCTCCTCCTCTGGGCCACACAGCTCACAGTCTGAACGTGTTGGATGTGAGTATCCCACCTCCTCATGTTCACGACACACAAATCCCCACTCAAGTCAATGTGACGTGTCACAAGGACATGCAGCTTCCTCACCCGTCATAGGACAAATCCATTTGGGGTACACGGAGCAAGGTGTTTCAGTGCAACCACAGGGTCGGAAGTGATGCTTCCCGACATGAAGGCCAACACTATGCTTCGCCTCCCTGCCGCAGCTACGTCAAAAACGATTGTCCCTCTGGTGCCACTTGTACAGAGCTTGGAAGCGCGGTTAGCACTCCCCAATCTGTTGCACAGGCTCATCAGGACAGTCATGTGATTCAGTTCACCAAGGTTCAGCTGTGTCCTTTTTACCTTTTTGTTATTGTGTAATTACTATCTGGTTTAATTATTACAAAACACTCTTTCTGCAGCAGCCAAATTCATCAAATACTTCAACAGACAATGTTACTCCCAGCTACCATACAAAATATGTTTGCCAAGCCAATCACTTCTGTTGGGCCAAAATTCTGGCCATTTCAAATGGTTGTATAATTAAATTGGCACTCTTAAGACAACTGTGTCAACATCTATGAACATGTAGACACGTGTAGAACATAACAGTCCTTGAAAGCTTTACCCCAAAAGCTTGTAAATAGATTTTTTGTAAGTAAAAGTAAATTAAGCTTTCTTTCACTGTCCAAGAATGGAGGATAACCATTCATATTTCTGGTTGGAGATGTGAGCTACGTTAGGGCTTCATTGTAATAATATTTCCAGAATACATTGCACAAACCTTTCTAATCATTCACTGTAAATAATACCGTGGCCACATTTTTTCAGGGAGAGTGAAAGAGCAGCTGAGCTGACCGTGCAAAGTGCAGACAAAGGCCATGTTTCACAGACATGATGCGGAGTGAGATAGACATTAGTAAGCGGCATGGCAATGATGCCAAGTGGGTCTCTCCTTTTCTCTTGACCTGCCGTACATTAAAAGCCAATTGTGCAGAGCCACAGAATTTCAAAGTTACCACCAGATGAAAATGTCAGCATGCTTTTATTTTAGCTATGAAAAGGCTTCTCAAGTATCTTTAATAATGCTGTGCTATCACTGATGCTTTTGCACATCTGAGCTTAGAGTGAAACTGGTATATCTTACATATGTCTGGTTTGAACTTTTGTCTTGTTTCCTGTTTCTGTCCCATGTCTGTAGTTCTTTGTAGTTTTTTTGTGTTGATTAGTCCCTGATTGTTGCCAGGTGTGTCTTGTTAGTCTCATTAACCCTTGTGTATAAATAGCCCTGTGTTTCTATTGTTGCTTGCCAGTCGTTGAATGTATCTTATGTGTTTGTTCCTTGAAGTTTCCCTGTTTTGATTTGGTTTGTTTATTAAACATACTCTTTGCACTTAGATCATTTATCTATGCTTACCTGCCATTGTGTACATCTTGACAGAACAACTGACCCGATAGCAGGAGTCTCATTCTTCAGCGTCAGTATGAGCATTCCCTCGAGGGAGTTTTTGTGATTTTGTGGAGCTGATGTTGGCGCAAGTGGTCAGTATCCCAAACCCGGAGGTCAGAGCGCCCTCAAGCCTGGCGGTCCCAGCGCTCACAAGCCCTGGGGGTCCCAGTACTCTCAAACCCGTTGGTCTCGGAGGACTTTCTGTTGTCCTCAGTGCTTCCAGTGATGGTAAGTTTCATTTTGTGTATAGGTGGCACACACCTCTCCCAAGATGGAGGCATCTGTCACGGCAACTGAGGCTGTCTCTGAACTCTCTGTACTCCCTGTCATGAAGGCTGATTTGAACTCTCTATGCCCTTTGATGGCCCCATTATGGCCATGGAGGCTGTCTTTGAACTCTTTGTGCTACCTGCCACTGCCAAAGAGGGTTGACTTTGAGTTCTTTGTCTCCTCTGTCGCCTCTGCTATGGTTACAGACACCGACTCTAAACTCTATCTCATCTCAATCTCATCTCATCTATGTGCCCTCTGTCAACTCTTACAGTCCAAGAGTCAGTTCTCTTGCTTCACCAGGTCCACCGTAGTAGCTTTCAGTTCCATCGACTCTGCTGTGGGGGTCTCCTGCTCCATTGACTCCACTGTGGTGGTCTTCTGCTCTGCCAGCTCCGCCGTGATGGCCTTCTGTTTCTGCCTGCTCTGCTGTGGTGGTCTCCTACTCCGTCTGCTCAGCCGTGGTTACTGGCTTCACACTGGGCACCCATTCTGCCTGCACCCTGATACTCCGACATAGGAAACTCTGTTATATGTTCCCCATGTCTGGTTTGGACTTTTGTCTTATTTTCTTTTTCTCTGCCGCGTTTGTAGTCCTGTTGTTTGTAGCTTTTCCATGTTGAATAGTCCCTGATTGTTCCCAGGTGTGTCTTATTAGTCTCATTACCCCTTGTGTATAAATAGCTCCTGTGTTCCCTTTCGTTCTGTCAATCCGAGTAACGCCAGTGACTGACGAATGGGCGTAAATGTTGGCGTCAGCATCTGTGAACTCAAACATGTGTAAGTGACCATCTTTTATGCTCTGAGAAGTAGGAGATGATTGGTTAGGTCTGAATGTGATGAATGACATAACATTAAATCTTCCTGGCAGAACTTTACGCTAGAGCTTTCATTTCTTTCCAGGAGATTGAAGCAGGACCACTCCTTCCCCCGGGTCAGCAGCACCCTAATGTGGTTAAAGAAATAACTAATTCCCCCATCCCTGAGCACCCAGAGACCACGAATGGCAGTGTGCGCAGCCCCCTGGCCACGCCACTCTCGTCCCCCTCTGGTGCCAGCCTCCTCTCAGAGCAGACCCCAGTGGAACGCACGTCCTCCCCTGGTCTCCTCTGTCAGGAAGCGGATGACTGTGCCCCCACACTGGGAACGCAACGCCTCCCACGTCTGGGCCGGTCACGCCGCCTCGCTGCCCCACCCGGGGTATGTCTGTGGTTCGCATGACCGCGCTGGTACAGTTCTTGGGAGCCTGGCTAGAGCTTCCCAGACTGTCCCACTGGGTCGAGAGGACCATCAGGCTAGGCCATGTGATTCAGTTCGCCCAGTCTCTTCCCTGCTTCCACGTGGAATATGCTTCCCAGTGTACCTTGGTATTTCTGTGTTAAGTGGGAGTCCTTCATCCATACTAGTCTTACAACAGGGAACTCACACTTACGCAGGGCACTGGACGACAGCCGAGTGGCGTAATTAGATTTGACCCCCATTCGTCAGTCACTGACGTTACTCGGAGTGACTGAACGAAAGGAAACATCTCAGTTACGTATGTAACCCTCGTTCCCTGAGGAGGGAACGGAGATGTAACGTCCCTCTGCCACTTCCGCTGTACCGCTGGAATGGCCGGGAGTTCAGATCTCGGCTCCTCACATAATGTGACATTGCCAGCGTTCCTTATATACCCACGAGGTGGGACGGAGAAAACTGAGAAAAACTGAGTATCATTAGAAAGATTTAAGACTCCAGCTTTGATATTTGACCACTGTTTATGATAAAACTAGTTTGCAGAGACATTAATTTCTTAATTTGTTAGGAATGCAAAAAAAGCAATCTGTGAATTTCAATATTTTGAAAAGAATAATTCAGTTAATTTATATTCTCTCATGTCTATTCCAGTTTATTTGTGTTCACATAGATGCACTAGACAGCGTCTGTTAGGGCTCTTAGTCCAAAAGTGTGCATATTTGGAGGAATATTGATTTATTCTCACATGTTTGCAAAATATTTAATCATACAGAATATAATTTCTATTAATTTCCTGCTGAATTATGCAACTTAAAAAGCTGAACAACCTTCAGAGCGCTTTGTCTCTCCTCGGTATGTCATTTATGCCCCAATTGCCAACATGGGGGGTGTGGAGTAAGGGGTTAAACATACTCTTTACACTTAGATTATTTGTCCCTGCCTGCCTGCCCTCGCGTACATCTTCAAAGAAACTTAATATAGATTTCAAGTCCACATGAAGATTTACTTAGAGTTTGATTGCACATGATTTCTTATTTCTAATGCCTGGTGGGCTTGTTTCATTGATATCTCAATAATACTGAATGGGGTCCAGGGGTGCTCAAACAACAACATTATGACAAAGGTTAGTCGATTTGTTGTAATTGTCATTGGAAGTCAAAGAGTTTATTGTAACAATTTATGGGTGGAGGTTAATATACCTTTATTAAATGACGTTCACCTTTATCAAATGAGCAGCAGCAATGATCTATCAGAGGAGGCCAAGATATTCCAGCTACTAGTTTAGATTAGCGTATTTAGAAATAAAACATTACAATGTCCACAAGACAACCCTTTGTATGTCGAGAGACATTTTAAGCAGTTGGTTACCACACACATCTTTGAGCTCATGCTTGAAACTAAGGCAGAGACTGTAACTTTGATAGTCACAGAGGACAACTGAATGATTTTGCATCAATACAAATGTATGTTAGACCAATAATATTATGGGCCCTATTTCAACAATTTAAGCACATGGTCTAAAGCACAGTGCTCTTGCAAGTGCACTTAGGGCGTGTCCGCCATTCGCTATTTACATGGCGCTTTCATTCAAAACTGAACGCTTCTCTAGCGAGGAAACGGATCTACTCGTCCAATGACGTCCACGACTGCTTGCTCGTCATTGCTGCAAATAGAAAGGCTAATGGGAATACATGCAATGACTATCCATTATTACATGTAGATATATTTATTACATTTTTTTTCTTAAATTTTTCATATTTAAAAATGTTTGTGTGCTGCAGGTCCCTGTGTGTGAAATAAGCAAAGTGTACTCACGTTGTGAACCTGCCTATATCCGCATATTACTAATGCATTCTTTAAATAACAAAAAAGCATATAGCTTATTGTGCCATTGACTTTAGACCAGGTTTCAGTTGGTCAATGGCGCAGTCTATTTCAGTTGCCTCAAAATAGCAATGCGCCAACAATGCGCCTGAACACATCTCGTTTTCAGACCAGCATGCCCATGGGCTTACAAATGGGTGCAAATGCATTTGCTATTTAAACAACATGGTGCATGACATGAAAATGATAACTACGTCAGGTTGAAACTAGCAAAAAACGCTTGCGTCACATCTGGCGCCACATTGCACCGGGTGTATGAAGTTTTTGCTAAACTTGCGGAAGATCACGTGGTCGGAGATCTGGAGACTGGAGCCCTTTCATATCTCCTTCCTGCTCCATTCAGTGTATGATACCCTTCCATCACCAACAAACCTCCACAGATGGGGAATGAGGGAAGACCCACTGTGTAGGCTATGCGGAGGGAGGGGAACAATGGCGCACATATTGGCAGGATGCAAAACAGCTCTTAGCCATGGAAGATACAGATGGCGCCATGACAAGGTTCTCAGTGCACTGGCTGACATCTTGGAGCGGGAGAGGCAGAAAAAGCGCCAGACCAGTACAAGGCCGGCAACATCCATTCAATTCATCAGAGAAGGGGAGAAACCATCAGCCCCCAAGAAGACTAAGAAGAGCCTCTTGCAAGCAGCACAATCCTGGGAGATGACGGTGGACCTGGGAAGGAAACTAGTCTTCCCCCAGGTTGTGCAAACACAGCTGAGGCCAGACATGGTCTTATGGTCTGAGGAGGCAAGGAAGATAATCTTGATTGAACTAACGGTCCCGTGGGAAGATGGGTGCGAGGAGGCCTATGAGCGGAAAGCCACTAAGTATCAGGACCTCGTTGATCAGTGTAGGGCCAAAGGATGGCAGACCTGGCTATTCCCGGTTGAGGTCGGGTGTAGGGGTTTCCAGACGCAGTCTGTGTGGAAGACACTCACAGCTCTGGGTTTAGCAGGTAGGGAGAGGAAGGTAGCTGTTCGTAGGTTGGGTGAGGCAGCAGAAAGAGCGTCTTGCTGGCTCTGGAGTAGGAGGGAGGAATTGAGCTGGGGGCCAGGAGGAGGTGGGCAGTGACTGGCCATCACTGCCGACCCGCCAACTGGAGGGTGTTGTGGTTCAGGGTCGAAACACCCCGTGAAAGTTGGATGCCACCTGACGACATCTTCTCCTGGCTGAAAGCTACAGTCATGTACTATTGTCAGTGACTGAGTTAGACAGCATCAGTATAGATGTATCCAATAGCTAAACAGAGACATCTGGATAAGCATGTTCATACACTCATTGTGTATTTTATTTTATTGTATATTTTATTACTACCATTGTTATTGAGATCTATTTGTTGTGTTGAATAGGGATGCACAATATTGGTACCCAGTGTTGGGGAGTAACTAGTTACTCTAATCTTATCTAATTACAAAATAAATGTAACTGTAATCAGTTACAGCTACTGAGAAAAAATGTGTAATTAAATTACAGTTACTTATGAAAATGTTAACGATTACAAAGGGAGTTACATCTGAATATTTTCTGTAAAATAATATTGAATAATGTTATTTTGTTACAATTATTATTTTGTTGATTTGCCTGTTTTTGATGTGCATGATGCCTCCTGCCATTAGTATAGCCATTTAGTAAAGTGATTCTATTCAGACACTTTTGATTGGTTCTCTTGTTTGAATTTGCAGCGCAAAATGTAACCTGTTACATTTCCAAGTAACCTTCCCAAAACTGTTGTCATCATAACAGTTATCAATATTGGTTTTAGCCTAATATTAGACATTTAATTGCGGGTGCTCATGTGCCCTATTTTTCATGTAGATGACCTTTCCCATAAGATTATAATATATGCCATTTATCGTTTATCGGCCATAATATGAAACAAACAATTATTGGACAGAATTTTAATATCAGATTTTATGCATGTCTTTTTTTTATATAGAAAACCTTAATGTTGCAAGATATCAAGAAATAAACTGAAACTCAAAGATCTCTCTCTCTTTTTTTTTTTGCAAAGTGAATCATTTCAGCTGTGTGTAGTATGTATAGCACCAATATTCTTCTTTTTGTAGTCTTAAGGCCAATTTATACTTCTGCGTCGAGTGCACGCAGAAGGTACGGCGTACCATACGCATAGACGCGTTGGATATGCCGTACCCTACGGCGTACCCTGACGCGCACCTCTCCAAAAATGTAACAACGCGTCAATTCTACGCGGACCGCAAGCGCTGTGATTGGTCTGCCAGAACCTCTCCCGCCTCAGGTCAATAAATAAATAAATATGCGATAGGAGTGTGTGTGTGTGTGTGTGTGTGTGTGTGTCAAGAAATGGGATGATAGTTCCTTACGTCTGCTATAACACAACATTTTGTAGTCCAGCGATTCTTTATGCTAGTAAATAAATGCATAGATCCGCTGAGTATAGTTTATTTATTTTCTCATTAAAACCAAAGATGTTAATCAGTAATTGTATATCAAGAACAGGGAGACATTAGGGTGCATTTCGTGAATGAAGTCCCCGCAACAGCAATCGATTGCTCGAGCCACCGCTACTGAAAACAGCGCCACGAGCTCTGCATGATTTCACAAACGCATTCCAGCGCCAGATCGCCTTATTTAACTTTACTAATCAACTAGAGATGCTTAATTTGTATTAGATACAACAACTCAAGCTGCAAGAAAAGCCGCTCTCTCACTGCTGCTGATATTCCGACATGAATGTACACATTCTACACAACAAGCTGCTTCTTCTTCGGCTCTTGTCTTGATTACACCAATATGCCCGAGGACACTGCCTACTAGCGTCTGCATGTGTAATTGCACATTGACACAGACAACAGCGCAGAAGTATAGATGCTCACGACGGCGTACACTACGGCGTACACTCGACGCAGAAGTATAAATTGGCCTTTATACACAATGTATGTAACAATATCCACTGAAGAGGCAAGTTGAAGACCCAAGTGCCGTTCTTTATTTTAAACATAAATCTTAACATAAATCAAAACATAAAACAAGGACTTGACTTGACTTGACTTGACTTGACTAGAAACAAAGACTTAGCAAAAACAGGACATAAACAGACTTGCCTTACAACGGGTTACAAAGACATAAATAACAGACGAGGACACATGGCAAACATGAGGGCTAAATACACTGATGCGGCGTCCCAATTCGCATACTATCCGTACTAAATAGTATTCGAAAAAAGAATTAGTATGTCCCAAATCGTAGTATGTTGAAAAGAGTATTCAAAGATTCCCGGATGGTCTACTATTTCCGGTCAGAATTCGAAGTGCAGATCGATGCGCTCCCTAACGGCTGATATTGCCCACAACCCATTGCGAGAACAACAAACTCAGATAAAAAGTGTTAAAACTACAAACATGACGGTTACGCGAGTCTGACGGCTAAGTAGAGAGGATAAGATAAAGGGGCTTGAGTGAGCAATTATCAGTATTTAACCTGACGAAAAGATATTTATTCAATGTTAGCCACATTATATTTCACCTGCAGCAGCATTGTGAACTTTTGTAATGATACGTTTGGCCATTAACACATTAGAGGAGTCTCTGCATTAAAGACCCACGAATGGCAGACCAACGTGCTACTATATTTCTCTCCGATACGGTAGGAAATTAAATTGAATGTGGAGGATTTTAACTGTGACGATGATTGACATGGCAGTTTAAACGTTGACGGGACTCACGTAACTAAGCAACAGAGTCCGTTAAAGATGACGAAGTAGTATGTCCAAAAGCTTGCATACTCTTCTGCTACACACTCAAAAGTATGTACTTTTTCTTCACAAAAAGAGTACATACTTTAAGGACGTAGTATAAGTAGGCGAATTGGGACGCAGCATGAGACTAATAACAAGACAAGTGACACCTGTGAACAGTGATTAAACAATGAACCAATGACATGACACAACACAAAACATGAGGGCAATCACATGACAATGAAACATGACAAAACCAGGAAGTGCATGACAAGACTGTGAACATGACACACTAAAACGTAACTAAGAACATGATAAACTTAAAACATGAACAAGGAACAATGAACATGAACCAACACCAAAACACCCTGTGACAATGTAACATCAAAAGACATAAGGAGAAAAAGTGAAATTACCCTACTTTATGCATAGCTACAACTCATTTAGTCCTCTAGTTCCTGTGAAACATCTGTGAGGCAACAAATTATTATCTGAGGTGTATTAAGTTTCAAGGACAAAGGACAGATCAATCGGGAGCTGGAAATCACACAGCCGACATAAAAGCCCTGTGGTGCCATGTACATTGTAAACCAAAAGCTGTAAGTTGCCAGCTCACTGCAGCCCATGGGACATATCCCAAAGGTGTTGTTAGGCGATAATCCGATTAAATTAATTGAACAGCGCATATTTAAACAATAGCAAGACACTTTGAATAATGCCTCGTATCCTTATAGTGTTTAAAAGTCAGTGTTGAGGCTCATTTTATGTTATACAGTCTGAGGTTATTTTCATCTTCCAGCAACCTGAAATGTGGCTCCGTATGACAAAATTAACGTTTCTTACCTCAAGATACACCACCCAGGGCATAACTAATGTGGCCACAAGAAGATCTGCCACCGCCAGGCTGACAATGAGGTAATTAGTGGTGGTCTGCAGCGCTTTCTCTCGGGAGACTGCCATACACACCAACACATTGCCGAAGACAATGACAAAGATGAGGAGAGTCAGGAGCATGGCATAGTAGTTATACGGATGCTTGGCCTCACAGTTTGTGCTGTTGAGGGCCCCGGTCCCGTTGTCATAATAAGTGTCATTGTAGGGATACTCCGTGAGGAAATCCATGAGCTGTGGCCAGGGAAGATGCCTGAAACTGAGAGAAATAATTCACTGTCAATGAAGCCACAAACACAGAATGAAACCAAACAGTAGTATGTCAACACAAAGGAAAACATTATTTATCAGAGGTTGCTCTAACATATTTCAGTAGAGTATTTGGTTAATGTTTTATTTTAAGCTGAATTGTGTAATTTCTAGGCCATGTTCTTCACCAAATGAAACAAACAATATGATTGTTTTCAATCTGCTTTCCTGAACACCGCTCAAGTCTTCCATTGGTTGGAAAACAGATCCAACTCAAGCCGTTGGTTGAACCAGTGTTGCTGTCGTGAGCTGGTCAGTGTTTTTATACTTTTTGGGCAAAAGGAGAACTGGCCAGAGGAAAACCCCAAATGAGGTTTCCCAAGGTTTTTTCTCCATTTCTGTCACCTGATGGCTTATTTGCCACTGTCACCTTCAGTTTCATTAGTTGGGGTTTAAAAGATACTTAAAATTCAGCAATGTTAAATATTTGACTGCACTGACACTATTGTAATGATGCATTCGTTATGAAACAACTGTTTTCTGCAGAGCTGCTTTATAGCTAATTCAACGTTGTTTCATAATTAACAAATTTTGCAACATGGACAATTTACTGAACTAAACTGAATCAACATTGAACTGAATTGAGCTGAACAACTGCACTATTATCCTCTGAAAGCTGCTTATATCTGGATTGAACTTATTTCATAATTGATGGACTTTATAATGAACATGATGAATGTTGAATGATGAACATAATTGATGCCTGTGGTACCTGAGAAGTTTGTTAACAAAATCTCTTAAGAAAACAAAAACAAAAAAGGTGATATGTAAGAATTCTAGAGTCTTTTAGTCTTTAATTCTCCTGTTGTTTTCCATTTAATCTCACTGCTGTCTAGGATAAATAATTAAGATCTCATGTGTGTTTCTTCTTTCCCATTGGAAGCTCTGTTTAACCAGTGGAACGGTAACAGAACAACAGTAAACTTAAAGGTATAGTTTATCCAAAAATACAAATTCCAAAAATGAACACCCTCAAGTTGTTCCAAATCTGTATGAATTTCTTTCTTCTGTTAAACACAAAAAAATATATTTTGAAGAATGTTGGTAACCAGACAGTTGACGGTAGCCATTGACTTCCATAGTAGGAAAAAAAAATTATATGACAGAATGATGACACATTTTTATTTGGGTGAACTTTCCCTTTAACAGATTCAAAGAATTAAACATCCATTTGATGACAGGTCATTTAAATTCACACAAAATGCGTTGTGACTGTATGAGGACAGATTAAATTTGATACAGTTATAAAAGCGTCAAAACGCTGAGAAAAATAAAATTAATGAGAAGAGGGATCATTGTAAATGAACAATCAGCACAATCACAGCATTCAGCTAACACTCTCACAATCACACCCATCTTCATTTGCTGTATAATATTTGATACACACACATTACAGAATATATCTTCCATCCTTCCTCTGATTTCTCCTCTAAGCACCATAACATTGGACAGCTGCTGAAACAGAATTGATTTTTCAGTGTGAATAGTGGCATAATAGCTGTCTTGTATTGATTTGGAATTTACACAGCAAGATCTATTCCTGCTCCAAAATCAACATCTCAAACCAACCAGAAATAGCAGTGAGACTGAGGATACAAGCTACCAAAGCTTACGGACAATTTCCATAAATATCATAAATATATATACTTTGCTGAATTTTTTTAATATATATTTTGCTGAAAAGCCTATAACAGACTTTTGAGGTTGCAATTTTAAGAACACGCACAGCACTTTACGTCAGCAACATCAGTATCATCAACACTTGTGAATGTTTCAATCAATGTTTAATGCACTTTTACTTTTTTAGGCGATAATGTTAAAATGTAATGGAAAATGTTTGATAGCTTACTACTAATGTTCTAAAGAGAAACTGACTTTCAAAAATGAAATCTTGACAATATTCATTGTAATATAAATGTATAATACTATCATACTGGTTAATGTGTTAGTAAGCCTACACTCTTCCATTCTCCTGTATATCCTGAACTAGACATGCATTTTAGTGTGGAAATTCAGCCTTATCTATGTTCATCATCAGTCAAGTGCTTTGCACTTGTGAATTACAGTTTATCTAATCCGGCATGTCACTGCCTCCTTGTGCTTATCCACTCTGTAACACAGGTTTTCTAACATTTGCCTTCTTTAAGTCGAACATCTCGGTTACGTATGTAACCCTCGTTCCCTGAGGAGGGAACGGAGACGTACGTCAGTGACTGACGAATGGGGGTTCCGCCTAGAAGCCAATTACCTTCGAGGTGTTTAACAGCGCCCAATGGCGTGCCAATGCCATGGGCATGCGGAATTTGCATGCGTAACTCCGCCCCACCTCGTGTGTATATAAGGAAGTACGCTAGCAACATCGCATTATGTATCTGCTGCGGAGCCAAGATCTGAACTCCGCGTTCCAGCAGCACAGCTGACGTGGCTCAGGGAACGAGGGTTACATACGTAACCGAGACGTTCCCTTTCGCTCAGTCACTCCGACGTACGTCAGTGACTGACGAATGGGGGTTCCAATATAACCGCGCCACTCAGCTGTCGTCCAGTGCCCTGCGTAAGTGTGAGATCCCGCCACTTAAGGCCGTAGGACTCCCACTTATCACAGGATTACCAAGGTACACTGGGAAGCATATCCCAGTGAGGGAATGCCAAAGATGCCTACCCGTGGGGAGGACTTAGAGAGTACACATATGACCCGCTGCGGGCTGCATATGGGAAACTCTAGGGTACCAGCCGAAGGTGGATTTTTAACCCTAGGGGTAGCAGGGCTTGCCAAGGGAAAGACACCTGCTCACTGAGGAGGCTTACGGTGGAAATACTCGTGTGGGGGTCGCCGGAGGGAACCATGCACACGGGGCACCTGGCCGGACATGAGGGTCTGGGCTCGAAAGGGCAGACTGAACTGATGTCGGCGTCGACAGTGCAGGAGGAGCTCAGGGCTCTCGGGGAGCTCACCTGAGGAGAATATCGCACGTATCCAGTCCGTGGAGTGGAGTGGCGAGCAAGCGAAGACACCAGAGCCTGGTCCATTACCGGCCCCTCGGGGGGGCGAGTACATAGTCGGACACTGGCTCCACTCGGAGATTGTAGAATCTGGCGAATGTGTTGGGTGTCGCCCAGCCTGCAGCTCTGCAGATGTCTGTTAGCGAGGCGCCATGCGCTAGAGCCCAAGAGGAGGCCACACTCCGGGTGGAGTGTGCCCTCACACCAAGGGGACATGGTCGACCTTGCTGCTGGTAAGCCAAAACAATGGTGTCCACTATCCAGTGAGACAACCTCTGCTTTGAGAGAGCGCTTCCCTTCCGCTCTCCACCATAACAGACAAAGAGCTGGTCTGAGGTCCTGAAACACTGCGTCATGTCTACGTAAGCGCGGAGAGCGCGTACTGGACAGAGCAATGCCAAGGCTGGGTCTGCCTCCTCCAAAGGCAGCGCTTGAAGGTTCACTACCTGATCTCTGAAGGGAGTGGTAGGAACCTTGGGCACATATCCAGGCCAGGGTCTCAAGGTCACGTGAGAGTTAGCCGGCCCGAATTCTAGGCACGCTTCGTCAACTGAAAAAGCCTGCAGGTCCCCGACCCTCTTGAGAGAGGCCAATGCGGTCAGCAGAGCCGTCTTCATCGACAGAAACTTAATATCGGCCGACCGCAAAGGCTCAAAGGGAGGCCTCTGCAGAGCACTTAGGACTACTGAGAGGTCCCAAGAGGGAACGAGAGGAGAGCGAGGAGGATTCAGTCTCCTCGCCCCCCTCAGGAACCTGATGATCAGGTCGTGCTGACTTACCTTTTTGTCTCCCAAGAGGTCGTGATGGGCAGATATTGCAGCCACATACAATTGCAGGGTGGAGGGAGACAGCCTTCGCTCCAGCCCCTCTTGGAGAAACTCAAGCACGGACCCGATCGGGCAATTCCAGGGGTCTTCTTGGCGGGAAGAGCACCAGGTGACGAAGAGGTTCCACTTCAACGCATAGAGGTGTCGTGTAGACTCTGCCCTAGCGGAAGTGATGGTGGCGGCCACCGCAAACCTGTCGCGTCCCGTCTAGAAGCCACACGTGGAGCTTCCAGAGCGCTGGACGCGGGTGCCATAGGGTGCCCCGTCTCTGAGAGAGGAGGTCCGGTCTCAGAGGGATAGGCCAGGGAGGGGCTGTCGCAAGGAGAAGCAGTTCTGAGAACCAGGTCTGGCCGTGCCAATACGGGGCGACCAAACATGACCTGCTCCTTGTCCTCCCTGATCTTGCACAGTACTCGTGCGAGAAGGCTCACTGGGGGAAACGCATATAAGCGTAGGCCCTGGGGCCAGCTGTGCACCAGTGCATCCGTGCCGAGCGTGCCCTCGGTCAGGGAATAGAACAGGCTGCAGTGGGAAGAGTCGTGGGAGGCAAATAGATCTACCTGTGCGTCGCCAAACTGTTCCCAAATCAGCTGGACCGTCTGGGGATGGAGTCTCCATTCTCCAGGAAGTGGCTGAATCCGTGAGAGCTCGTCGGCTGCACGGTTCAGGTCTCCCGGGATGTGGATAGCACGAAGGGACCTCAGGTGCTTCTGACTCCATAAAACGAGAATACGGGCGAGTTGAGACATACGGCGGGAGCGTAGACCGCCCTGGTGGTTGATGTACGCTACAGTGGCCGTGTTGTCTGTCCGGACAAGTACGTGTTGACCCCTCAGCAACGCTCGGAAGCGGTGCAGGGCGAACCGTACTGCCAGCAACTCAAGGCAATTGACATGCAGAAGGCGCTGGGGTCCTGTCCAGGAGCCCGCGGCTGCTTGTCCATTGCACATGGCACCCCAGCCCGTGGAGGAGGCATCCGTTGATACAACAACATGCCTGGAAACTCGTTCTAAGGACACGCCGGTCCGTAGAAAACGTTACCGCAGCTGCAGATGCCATATGCCCCAGGAGCCTCTGAAAATGTTTCAGTGGAACCGCACTCTTGCTCTCAATTTGACGGAGGCAAGTCAGCAGAGACTGCGCGCGCTCGCTCGTAAGCTGCGCGCACATGGCGACCGAGTCGATCTCCATACCGAGAAAAGAGATCCTCTGCACGGGGCAGAGTTTGCTCTTCTCCCAGTTGACCCGAAGGCCCAGACAGGCTAAGTGGTGGAGAACCAGATCTCTGTGTTCGCAAACCTGCTCTCGAGAGTGACTCAGTATGAGCCAGTCGTCGAGGTAGTTCAGGATGCGAACCCTGTGCTGCCGTAGGGGCGCAAGGGCTGCCTCGGCAATCTTCGTAAAGACGCGAGGGGACAGAGATAGCCCGAATGGGAGGACCGCGTACTGGTTTGCCCGCCCCTCGAAAGCAAACCGTAGGAACGGTCTGTCGAGGTAGGAAGGAGACATGAAAGTAGGCGTCCTTCAGGTCGATCGCTGCAAACCAATCACCAGGACGAACGCATTCGAAAAGGCGTTTCGCTGTCAACATCTTGAACGGAAGCCTGGGTAGGTAACGGTTCAAGATGCACAGGTCCAGGATTGGCCTCAACCCACCGGTCTTTTTGGGTACAATGAAGTAGGGGCTGTAAAACCCGGACTTCATCTCGGCTGGAGGGACAGGTTCGATCGCACCCTTCGCCAGTAGGGTGGCAACCTCCGCTCGCATGACAGGGGCATTGGCCCCGACCATAGTAAAGCGGACTCCCCGAAAGCAGGGAGGAACCTGCGCGAACTGAATCGCGTAGCCGTGCCTGACTGTCTTCGCGTCCCAGCGGGACAGCCCTGGAATCTGAAGCCAGGCTCCCAGGAACTGCACCAGCGGGGTCATTCGGACTACAGACGTACCCGTTGTGGGGCAGCGATGCAGCGTTACCGACCCGGACACGGGAGGCTGTTGGGCGTCCCGGTGTGGGGGTGCGGTTAACGGCTGCGTCCTGACAGAGGAGACCAGGGAAGGATGCACGTTCCACTGGGGTCTGCTCTGCCAGGAGGCTGGCGACAGAGAGGGATGCGAGTGGCGGGACCCGTGGGTGGCGCGCACTGACATCGCCGATCTCTGGGGGCTCAGGGATGGGAGTGTTAATTCTTTCTTTGACCAAATTAGGGTGCTGCTGACCCGGGGGCCAGCAGCTGAACAAAGGATTCTCCCCCGGCCCTCCACCGGGGGAAGGAGTGGTCCTGCCACCATCTCCTGGAAAGAATTTCCCATCCCTGAGCCGTCCGTCTTAGGAGCGCCGCTCCGCCCGGCGTTTAGCGGGGCGCGGGGTGGCCTGAGGGGACTGGGACAGTATATGCTTGATTGCCTCAGTCTGCTTCTGGGCGGTTGAAAACTGTTGGGCGAAGTTTTCAACCGCTCCGCCGAAGAGGCCAGCCTGGGATATGGGGGCATCGAGGAAACGTGTCCGCTCAGTGTCCCGCATATCAGCCAGGTTTAGCCACAGATGTCGCTCCTGGACCACATTTGTGGACATCACTTGACCCAGGGAGCGTGCGGTCACCTTCGTCGCCCGGAGAGTGAGGTCGGTGGCGGCACGCAGCTCATTTAAGAGCCCCGGATCAACTCCACCATCGTGCATGTCCCTGAGGATCCTGGCCTGGTAGACCTGGAGTATCGCCATGGCATGCAGCGAGGCGGCAGCCTGCCTCGCAGCTCTGTGCGATTTCGCCATCAAGGTTGATGTGAATCGACAGGCTTTGGAGGGGTGCTTAGGATCACCTCGCCAGGTTGAAGCGCTCTGAGGACACAGTTGCATCGCAACAGAACGTTCAACCTGGGGGACCCCAGTGTACCCTTTTCGCGCTGCCCCATCAAGGGTGGAGAAGGCGGAGGAGACTGCAGACCGATCACGGGAAGACAACGGGGACTTCCAGGACCGGGCAATCTCCTCATGCAGCTCGGGAAAGAAAGGTATTGGGGGCGGGGACTGACGTGAGTCAGTGCGAGCTCCCAAAAACCAATCATCGAGCCGCGAGCGTTCGGGACAGGGTGGAGGGTTCCACTCTAACCCTAAACTCGCGGCTGCCCGAGACAGCATGGCTGTCAGCTCTGGGTCCGACTCGGGCAATGCTGGCGCGCCCGAAGGCGCAGCACAGCCGAGTCATCATCCTCAGAGGACTCGAGCCCACCTTGTGATGCGGTGACCGACATCGCATCATCCTCCGGAGCGCCAAACGAAATGCGCGAGGGAGCCGGAGCTGGCCCCGCGATTTCAGTCTGGACACTCGCGGGTTGCGGAGCGCCAGAGGGGGGTGTGGCCCGAGGCATAAGCGTCGGGGCTTTGTTCCACACCGTAACCCTCAGGTCACCCTGACCACCAGCCGAAGTACCGGCCACGGGGGGCACGGTAGATCGGGGTGTGGTTGAGGGGACTCTCACTTCATTACGAAGATCCTTGACCGCAGCACCGCGATGGTCATGTTCCCGCAGTGGGAACATGACTCATCCACAAACGCTGCTTGAGCATGCTGAACGCCCAAGCATACCAAGCAGAGATTGTGCCCATCGGAAGAAGTCAGCGACCGGCCACACCCAGAAGTACACGGGCGAGACATCCTGAAAAGGACGTGCCACGTGTAAGCTCTTTTAGAGAGGAAGCTTCGCAGAGACGCCGAAGCGCCCAGGGACCACACACCAGCTGTCAGACGGACCACTGCGCAGATCAGCAGGCAGGCAGTATGCGATCGCTGGAACGCGCCGTAGATCCAACGCCTCTGGAAAGCTGTTCGTCTCGAAGGCCGACAAAGACTCAGTTAGCAGGCTTGAAGGAGTGTAGAGATACTCTTGGCTCCAAAGCAGAAACATAATGCGATGTTGCCAGCGTACTTCCTTATATACCCACGAGGTGGGGCGGAGTTACGCATGCAAATTCCGCATGCCCATGGCATTGGCACGCCATTGGGCGCTGTTAAACACCTCGAAGGTAATTGGCTTCTAGGCGAAACCCCCATTCGTCAGTCACTGACGTATGTCGGAGTGACTGAACGAAAGGGAAATCTTATTTCCGCAGAGCTTTAGAATATTTGGCCTCTAATTAAGGGGTAACACTTTAGAATACTGTTCTGTTAATAATGAATAACTACACATGAACAAACAAGTAACACTATATTAACACTCTACACTCTACTCACCAGTCATATAAGCTTTCAAGCTTTTTGTAAGGTTTTAGATAGCAATTATTTCAGATGGAATTGGTAACACTTGAGTCATTACTAGTAGGTTACCAGGATATTCACTTTAGAATGCTGATCCAAATGGGGAGTAATTCCTTTAGAAGGATAGTAACACTTGAGTAATTGCTATCCGAAACCTTACAAAAACCTCAAAAGCTTACAATGACTTCAGTAATTACTAGAGAGTTATCATGCTTTTCACTTAAGAATACTGAGTCAGTATTAGTGGGTAACCGTGATCTTCACTGTAAAATATAAATTATGCCTTATTCACATCTATTTTTAACCTGTTCATAGTAGTTTTGAGTAGCTATCCGGGAGGTATAAAAATAGTAGTATTGATTAGCGAACGGTGAACTATCACATTCAACTGAGCACTATTACTTACTAATTTGTTAATCAGAGTTTCTTGTTAGTTAATAGTAGTTACTAGAATGTTAATAGTTTGTTACTCATTTATTCCTGTGTAGTTATTAATTAATGATGAAACCATATTTTAAAGTGCACTGAAATCTCAAGAGAGTCTATCTCTTGTTAAACTCAATCAATAACAAAACAGTTTCTTGTGTTGGCAAGTCAGTGTACAGATGAACCATTTGTTGCACCATAAGACACTCACAAATGATAATAGCAAAGTCTAAGAAACCAAGAAAAACACAAATGTTCAAGCTTCAAGGTTCAAAACTAAAAAAAAAACTAAAAAAACTAAATCAATACATAGTGCTTCATCTTTTCATTCCCAGTGAAAGACACTGCAAACAAAGAACAAAAAAAGCGAAACAAATGGCCTTTTACAGAAGCAATCTCCCTGGTCCTTTTATAGCAACAATCTATATTCGTTGCCCTCCACCCTTACCCAGCATCACTTCTGTAGCTGTATGTGAGTGACGCTGATGCCACAGACCCAATGGAGCAAGTGAGGGCTGCTGATTGATGCAGACTGCCTGACAAAATGATGTCTGTGTCAAACACAGCAGAGAGGTCCCTCCATCTGGCTTTAACCAACAAGAATCAATGAATCACTTTGAACCACTGAGTGTCTTCCCTTTGCTCAGGTTGGTCATTTGAATGGCTTGTTTTTCTTATTTACAATCCTAAATTACTAGAATGTCTGCACATTTTTATGAGACAGAGGGCATTTTCATTTAAGCATATATATTTTGGGGTTGGTAGATGTTTTAATGTTTTTGAAAGTATTTTATGCTCACAGATGGATGAAAAATACAATAGAACAGCAATATTGTGAAGAATTATTACAATTTAAAAACTAATTAAAAATTATTTTAATATGCTAATTTGGTGCTCAAGAAACATTTCTTATTTTTATTAATATTGACAATTATTGTGCTGCTATTATTGTGGAAACCATGATGCATTTTTCTATTCAATTATTTATTTGAAATATAATTTTTTGTAACAATGCAATATATTGGTTAAAAAAGGACAGGTGCTATAGGGCAGATTTATCAACTTTACATTAATAATACACACACATATATGCTAATCCATTCATGTCCTTGATCTTTAAAGTGTGAATGACAGGGCAGTGATTTTCAGTGCTCCAGGCATAAAGTACGCTCTGTTATCAGGGTACGACTGCTGCCTTGCTGAACTTTGCCTCTTGGGAAATCTAGGCGAGGGCAGGTATGGATTAAGCTTTTGAATTAAAATTAATGCTAGGGAGGAGCACAGTGATTTCAGTCTCTGCTAGGTAACAATTAGCCTCAAACATCTTTTACCAATCAATTGCATGTGACACTTTGATTTGACTGAATGAAGGCTGGTTTACTCCAGCATAGATGATCTTTGATATTTCAGTGCTCCCTGATTAGCTGTCCAGTATATCTCGCTCTAGTTGGATACAGTATTTGACATGTTTTGCATGGGCCTATAGAGGCTATATGAGCCCTGTTTCTGGCAGTGTATGCTCAAAATCACATAAATGAGAACTGAGTCCCAAACCAGTAGTTGGTAAGATATCACAAAATACAGTGGGGCTAGATCCAGTAAACTATAAAGAAAGAAAAAGCAATTTCAGTGTCATTTTCCTCATATCCGCCCCCACCTACAATAAAAGTGGTCTTTTCGTGATACGCACTTGAACATATGATGGGTGAGAAAGATAGTATTGCAATTTCTGCTGGCAAAGCATCATTCAGCTCTATCTCACAGCAACCAATATGTGCAGTCCGTGGCATTGGTCTCTGATGGAGGATATCATATAGCAGGACTGATGTAGCAAATGGAGATATACTGGGTTGTGAAATTTATTGAGAAGGCTACCCCAGAGTGAAGATCTATTTGAGTTTTGATAACGTTATAGTTTGACAAAAAAAAAATGTCATCAAATAAAGCAAACCACATGGCCTTTTGACAATGAACACATTGAACTGTGAATAGTATACACACTTTAATCTGTGAATCTTCAGGTGTTGGGAGTAGGAGTGAGCAGGGCACAACCTAACACACATGGTTTAAAACTTTCCACACATGTGGAATTCCAGTTGCGCAGGTGGGGCATGTGGTCACACTGCGTTACAATGAGCCCTTATTAGAACTGCGCTATTATATTCAATAATTTTATGAATTCTATTGAGAAATCATGAATAAAGACTGAGATGTCAATGTTCAGAAATTATGAATTGTATGAATAGACCTACTTCAACGGATAGCCGGGGTAACCTGAGGATCACGTTCAGTTTAAACCCACCGAGCATACCTCCGCAGGCCCCTGAACCCTCACAAGCGCCGCAGCCGGTGGTGCTTCCAGAGGAAACCGCTGGCCCCTCCCATGGGCGGATGAACAAATTTCCTGACGGACTGTTTCCTGGATTCATACAATTCATAATTTTCCCGGCTATCCGTTGAAGTAGGTCTATGAATTATTTTGTATAGCTGTGTTTTGCTGTGTTTGATGTCAAACTCAAAAATGTGTTTATTTT
Organism: Gobio gobio; assembly: GCF_949357685.1. Classification (NCBI taxonomy): domain Eukaryota; kingdom Metazoa; phylum Chordata; class Actinopteri; order Cypriniformes; family Gobionidae; genus Gobio; species Gobio gobio. Next base: position 14,070,529 of record NC_137100.1, on the reverse strand, counting down.
GAATGTTTAAAAAATGCCATTGTTTTATATGAAAAATGTATTGATTGTATTTTATTGGCCAACTATTTTAGTTTGTCTTGTACATTTTTTATATTAGATCAGAAAACATTTTAAGCTTTCATTTGGTCATGTTACAATGTGCCCCTCACATGTTACAATGTACCCCACATATGGAGCACGTTGTCACATTTCACTTCCATTCTTTCGGGGTAAAACAAGTAAAAAAGTAAACACTGTATTAATGAAACAAACCACATAATTATACTAGACATGTGAAATCAATGTGGAAACCCCATGAGTAAACTGAGAAAGTCAAAAAGTGTTAGGTTGTGCCCCGCTCTCCCTTATTAATTAGCAGGAATTTAGACAGTTACAGTAGACAATTTACAAATTCATTTTTACATGTTATTTTAATTTAGGATTTTCAAAATGTTTGATGCCAAGTGCCCCGCGATATGATGATACTTATTTCATGCAATACTGTGCAACAGTTGGGATCCAGAATTCTCCATAGAGGAATTGATTTTGAACTATAACTTACTAAGCATTTAAGCTACAATGTTGTTAATAGATGGTATGCCTTTGTTGAAGCCATCAGCGTGCATTACTTCAACTAATTGTTAAATAATAATGTTTAACAATGGAATTCCAGTTGAAAAACTAAATTACCCATGATTCTGCTAAGAAATCCCCACCAATCAGGGAACTGTGACAAACTGTGCCAAAAGAACACATTAGCACCTGCCCGCTCCCAAGAAACACTGAAAATTACGTAATTGAGTCTGTCTCCCTATACGTTCTCAAAATACTTAAATATTTGTATGTATAGCAATAAATTGTTTCTATATATCAATACAGTGGCAAGAAAAAGTATGTGAACCACTTGCAGAATCTGTGAAAATGTGAATAATTTTAAATAAATAAAAGAGATCATACAAAATGCATGTTATTTTTTATTTAGTACTGTCCTGAATAAGATATTTTACATAAAAAATTTACATATAGTCCACAAGACAAAAACATTTATTTATTAAATTTATAAAAATAACCCCCGTTCATAAGTTTAAGAACCATTAATTCTCAATACTGTGTGTCATTTCCTGGATGACCCATGGCTGTATTTTTTTAGTTTTTTTTTTGTTTTTTGTGATTGTTGTTCATGAGTCCCTTGTTTGTCCAATGTTCTTCCGAAAAATCCTCCAGGTCCTGCACATTCCAGCATATTTTGCATATTTGAACCCTCTCCAGCAGGGACTGTATGATTTTTAGATCCATCTTGTCATACTGAGGACAATTGAGGGACTCAAACACAACTACTAATAATGGTTGAAACATTCACTGATGCTCCAGAAGGAAACACAATGCATTAAGAGCTGGGTGTGAAAACTTTTGAACAGGATGAAGATGTCCAATTGTTTCTTATTTTGTTTAAATATCTGTTTTTTTTTTCATTTAGTACTGCCCTTCAGAAGCAACAGAAGATACTTGCATGTTTCCCAGAACTCAAGGTGATCATACTAATGCGGCCAACGATCACACCCGCGATCGTCATTTGCATATCTAAATAATTCGCCAAACATCTGACATTCACAATAACAGCTGCAAAGTGTTAGCTAAACAATATTCACATGATTACTCAGATTCGTTGCATGAACGCACAACATTGAACAATATCAGGAGCACACAGGTGGAGCTGTTATCCCATCAGTCTACTGGAAGTAGCAACTCTAATATCCGTCCGTCAGAGCGCGCTACAGATTGTCTGTTCCGGGACGGTCTTTCTGGCAATTTACCTTGATCTTCAAATTCAATAAGTTTTCACCCCACAGCTCTTAATGCGTTGTGTTTCCTTCTGAAGCATCAGTGAATGTTTCAACCTTTAGTAGTTGTTTTTGAGTCCCTCAATTGTCCTCAGTATGAAAAGATGGATCTCAAAATCATACAGTCCCTGCTGGAGAGGGTTCAAATATGCAAAAGATGCTGGAAAACGTCCATTTTGCATCTCACGCTCCGCCCCGCGCCGTGGGTATAAACAGGAAGCGAGAGCAACGCACTGACGTTTTTCACTGAGGAGCCAAACTAGTGACTTGGCCATGCAGTGATGGTAAGGAACTGTGGCGACGGGACGTACGTCTCCGTTCCCTCCTTCAGGGAACGAGGGTTACCATACATAACCGAGACGTTCCCTTTCAGTTGGTCACGTTCGACATACGTCGGTTGTACCGACAAATTGGGATCCCTTTGGAATCCCACAGGCCACAGTTACTACCACTTCCAGCGCCCAGCGAGAGCCCCTCAGACCCCGTTCTGAAGAGGGCGGGGAAATTCACACAGGGAGAGTCACACTGCTGTTCTGCAAGACCCACTCAGCAGACTATTGGATAACGCTGGGAAAGCGTCCCCCGGAGGGACGCTGCGGAAGCCACATCATGCCCGGAGGGAGTTACCATGTGGAGAATACACGTATGGACTGGACTTGGGCAGTGCAACATACAGAAGTCCCAGGGGTGGTCCCGGCTTGTTGCAGGCGGGGGAACAACACCGTACTGAGACGGCAGAGGAAGCTATGACAAGGGAAAGACACAAGCTCGCCGAAGGGAGCTGTACCGTGGAGAATACACATATGGGACCGCCAAAGGGCTCACAACATATGGAACCCAGCCTGACACAAGTTCCACCAATGCATACAAGTGCCAGACCTGGCGTCGGACGCTCCGCCACATCCGACTGCCGCAGGTTGTGGAGGACTCAACAGGGTTCGCCGTTTCCTGGGGAACTCGACTGGAGAAAATAAGTGCATGTATCCGTTCCATGGGGAAGGGAATGGCGCAGAAAGCCGACACTTAGAACGGGCACTTCAGTGTTGCTGACTATGGGAAGCGAGCACATGAGAAGCAACCGGCTCTACACATAGGCCATAAAACCTAGCAAACGTGTTAGGTGTCCACATAGACGCCCGGGTGGAGGCTGCTGCTGGGCTGGGGCGGGGGTGGCGGCAGGCGGATGTCCTCGGCGACGGGGTGGAGGTAGCAGCGGACCGCTGGGGCATGATGTGTTTGATGGCCTCCGTCTGCTTCTAGGTGGCCGGACAACCCGGCCGATGAAACGGGGGAGTCCAGGAACCGGTTCTTATCGGTCTCCCTCATGTCGGCCAGGTTGAGCCAGAGATGCCGTCAGATCGCCTGACCAATGGACCGGGTGGTGACTTTCGTCGCCCGGAGGGCGAGGTCCGTCAGGAAATTTGTTCATCCGCCCATGGGAGGGGCCAGCGGTTTCCTCTGGAAGCACCACCGGCTGCGGCGCTTGTGAGGGTTCAGGGGCCTGCGGAGGTATACTCGGTGGGTTTAAACTGAACGTGATCCTCAGGTTACCCCGGCTATCCGTTGAAGTAGGTCTATCTTGGGAGATAGCTCTAGATCGAGGTATGGGGAGGGGGACTCCACCTTCCCGGAGGTAGGCGAGTCTCGACCTAAGCGCCGAGACAGTCATGTTCCCGTAGTAAGAATATGAACTATCCACAAAAGCTACCTCAGCGTGCTGAATGCCCATGCACGTGAAACAACGATTGTGACCGTCAGCGGGCGAGAGTGAAAGACTGCATCCAGAAACGCACGGGTGGAATGACATCTTGAAAAAGACGCAGTGTCACACCCGTGTTGCTCTTTTTATGAGGAAACGCTCTTAAAGATGTGCTGAAGCACCCAGGGACAACCGCGGCAACACACAGAGGATAGTGCAGCCTGTGTTTGCACTCACTGACAACCACGCCCTCACGATACCAACAATGTTTGCTGTGAGAACAGCAGTTGTGTTTTTGCAGCAGTGGTCAGCGGTCGCGCTGTTGTGTGCCTTCACGCCAGCAGAAGCGTCCTCTTCTCTCTCTCTCTCTCTCTCTCTCTCTCTCTTGCTGAGTAGTAGTCAAATGAACTCTTCGAATTGAACGCCGTTCGGCTCCAAAGTGAATGACGTCAGTGCGTTGCTCTCGCTTCCTGTTTATACCCGCGGGGCGGAGCGCACGCCAATGGCCCATTGGCCCGTTCTCTATATCTCGAAGCTGATAGGGGCTCTCTGAAGTTATCCCAATTCGTCGGTACAACCGACGTACGTCGAACGTGACCGACTGAAAGGGAACTGAAGAATGTACAGGACCTGGAGGTTTTTTTTGAAGAACATTGGACAGTTTAACTGCTCAAGACAAACAAGGAACTCATGAACAGCCATCACAAAACAAAAAAACAGCCATGGGTCATCCAGGAAACGACACACAGTATTGAGAATAATAATGAATAACTTCTGAACACTGACTCTCAGTCTTTATTCACCATTTTCTCATGGTTTCTCAATAGAATTCATAAAAGTATAGAATATAATAGCGTAGTTCTAATAGGGGCTCATTGTAACAAAGTGTGACATGCCCCACCTGCGCAACCGGGATTTAAACCCAACTCGTGTCTTCTGCTGGTTAGATCAGCATTAAAGAACTCTCTCAACTCTTAAATAACATATATAAGATTAAAATAATATCAGCTTTGTCTTATTTAAAATAAACACAAAAAACAGAGATGAAAAATAAACTTTTACTTTTTAAAAATAAAATGTAATTTTGCTATGTTTAAATAAATGTGTAGCGATATCTTCCAAATATGTTTTAATTTTGGCGCAATTTTTTCTCTAAATAATGTTGATGTGGCAGCTAGTAAATACACCAAGTTCCGTCATGCTGGCATGTGTGGAAAGTTTTAAACCATGTGTGTTACAACTAACCTCGCATTAGGTTGTGTCCCGTTCTCTCCTACATGTAATGCTATAGCTGTGATGAATGAATTGCACAACGACGGGAATGGGATGACAGCCAACTTTAATATGACATGTATAGGAAAACTCTACTAACAGCTAGGTAACAGCTACTAGTATTAACGAGAATGGACAAAGGAACAGACAGAAACTCATGAGGAAATGCATGAGGCAAACAAAGGAGAGTAATCAGGTTCACAGCTGAATAGATAATCAATCAGTAACCAAAGAGATTAATGAGAACTCAAACAGGCAGACAAACCGGAAAAATAATCATCAAACAGAAAATGACTGTGACAGTACACAGTCTTGTGTCTTCGTCTTTTTGTCCAATTACTTCAAATCGAAGTTGTAATATTGTGATTCACCTTGTTGCTCATTGATTTCGTTCATGGCTTTCTTAAAAGATCCCAATGGGGAAAAAATACATACGAATCAGATTGCTTAAAAAGTGGGCAGGCACTAATGCACTCTATATCAACATTAATTTATCCATCCATCCATCCATCCATCCATCCATCCATCCATAATGCTTATTTCAGCTATAAAACCCTAACATAACATGTTTCAGAACAAAGTAATTGGATTTTATTTTGCATTATACTAAAATGTATTAAAATTATTAAAATATGTTGTGGACAACATTTATGTTTTGTTTTCTTGACCGAGGGGGCTTGGCATCACGACGGCTTTTCTTCCAGGCAGACCGTTAAAGAACGTGACACAAGGGAAAATCTCTTGGAATTCTTGTAGAATTCAACCAGATCAGATAACAACTTTGAAACTCATGAAGTGTTTCCCATTTTGTGTGCCTTATGCATCAGACGTTCTGCCAACGGGGTGTAATGTTTGAGGTTGAGACTAATGTTTTGCATTCTGTCAACAGGGTATCTTTTTCTACCTAGTAATGCTAGATATATGAACCTTAAGGCCTGTACACACCGGGACGAATATCGCGCGCGCTTATCGCCAGCGTTTTTCGTGCCGTTTTTCGGCGCGTCTTGAGTGTTCACACCCAAGCGATTTTCACTGGCGCTGCGCCGAGTGAACGTGCACATTCAGTCGATGCGCTCCCGGTACACAAGATGGTGCTGCGGCACTTTAAGCTTCTGACACTCGCTTGTCACACAGAAGGAGAAGAGAGACAGTATTTACGTGCTTGCCAAAACCATAGACATATTATGTATATGGACAAAACCATTCACACACTTTTTGCTAACTGGCAAGCAGCATTAGCAGTTCATCTTCTTCTTTGTCTACTTACTACTTCTTCGTCGTATCAATGTGTGCTCGGCAAGACCGTTTTGTGCTTGAGCGCCACCAAGTCGTGTTTTACTGTCACTTCAGCAGCTCCAGGCACGTGAACAAAAGCGCCGATCTCATTGGTCGGACAGTTTTTTACGCGTCGCGTCAAAATAAAAAAACGAACCCGAGGCGTTTTTTAAAAAATGACGCTTTTACGCCTGGCGTTTTGCGCGTCGGTGTGAACACTCACATTGGCGCCCATTGTTTAGTCCCGAGGCGTTAAACGTCGGCGATAAACGCGTGCGAAAATCGTCCCGGTGTGAACAGGCCTTTAGGATGAATATACACTATATTCAAATTTAGTTGCATAGGGCTTTTCACATGAAATAACATTCCAACACAGCTTTTTAGAAAAATGAAGTAAACTGTGGAACTGCAGTGTGTGTGGTTACTGAACATGATTTCGAATTAGAGTTAAAACATAAAAAATAACAGTCCTAAACATGTTGGTTACTAATGTAACCTTGGTTCCCTGAGATAGATGGGAAAAAAACATTGTATAGATAGCTAATGCTATGGGGAAATCCATTTCTGGGGAAATAGCAACAGCACAGACCAATTTGCCCATATAAGCCCGCAAATGCGATTTCATCAGAATCTTTCAACTGTGGAAGTGGCAAACGACTGATAACAGTGCAAGCATAATAACACGGTAAGCTTATGCAATGTTCATTCACTTCTATCTCAGGAACCGAGGTTATGTAGTCATTTTGTTGGCGTGCATAGTAAGGTTGGTTGAAGTGGTTTTGCAGGGCTTAGAGGGATGGGCAGTCTGGGTCTTCCATCCAAGGGACATGGGCAGCCACAACGGCCTCTTCGAGAGGGGTGGTTGGTGTATGTCATACCCCCTCTGCTCCACGCCATCAATAGAGGTGAGGGTAGACGATGCTGAACACAAGCCGAATAGTGGGCATGCCGTGACTCTATCAGCTCCTCATGAACCTCCAGAAAAAAAAGGGGCGGGTCTCTGGCAGAGGGCTTGCTGCCGGCACCTCGGGTGCAGGAACCACTCATTGAGGCAGCTAAGGGAAGGTTCTGCCGGAGTCGACAACTCCAATCCAAGCTCTTCGCGGGCTTGGAGAGGACTCGGATGAGTTCGGAGTCCAGGGGCCTCATTTATAAACGTTGCGTACGCACAAAAGAAGGCGTACGCCACTCTCTACGCAATAATTGATATTTATAAAAAGCAAACTTGACGGGAAAATGTGCGGTCCTTCACGCAAGCTCTGACCCAGGCGTACAAACAAAAACGGGTGAAATGAGAAATGGCAACACCGGCGGCAGATGGAAGAAACACGTGAAAGTGTGTGAAACTGTTGACCGTTGTGTAAAAGAAATGGCAATACTGCCTCTCATAAATAACATGAAGACTTCACAAAGCAAGTATTACAATTAACAGCCTACACGAACACCCGTTTGATCGATCTGCAGTGTAAAACAAACAAAATCAAATGAAAATTACAACAGAAATGCAAAAAAAAAAAAAAAAAGTGAAATGTGTTCTGCAATAATATTGGCATGTTATGCAATTCATCCTCATAAATAATATGGTAAACAGAACGAAATAATGTACAAAACTGATATTCTCATCAATGTGTCCGTCTGGCGGAGCAGATATAGATGCAATTAGATAGACAGATAGATAGATAATTAGGGAGATATATAGATAAATAGATAGAAAGATGTATTAATTGTCCACTGGGGAAAGTTGTTTTCATAGTAAAAATTTCTTCATCAGCTACGGAATCATGGTATTCATGCAAATGCCTTTAGTTTGTTTTATTTTCGATAAAATAACTTATGACGTATGTCTCAACCATTCAGAAAGCTGCAAGAAATTACATTTGCACTGAACTATTTCCCATTTCCACGTAGATAATAGGGATAGGGATTAATAGTGATCCCCCAATAATTGCCGCCAGTCTCTCATCAAGAGGGGTCAGCTCCGGTGTCCCCTTTCCCCCACCCGTGGCACTCTGGTGATGGAGCGCTAGACGCTTTTTTGCCTCGACTTTGATGTCTGTCCATTTCTTTTTTATTTCGGCTATGGTCCGAGGTTGTGAGGCTACAGCATTTACGGCGTCTGCAACCTTTTGCCACTCAAGTGCCTTTTTGGCATTAGTAATGCCCACACTGTGTTACTCCAAAAAATATTTTTCATCTCTTTTCCACCTCGCCAACGATAATTTCTACTTCACATTGAGTGAAGTTACATTTTTTTGATTTCCTCTCTGTATTTGCCATGATTTCGCAATCGATGAATATTAACTTGTGGGCGTTTCACAGACTATTTATGGGCAACTATGGGCGTGACATGAAGCCGCAAAAGCTGCGCTACATTTAGAATTGATTGTGATTTATTAAGGGAAAACTGCGTAGGATGTGCGTGCGCATGGTTTTATAAATCTGAATATTTCTGTGCGTACGCACGTCCTATGTTTCATCCGTACGCCACTTCTGACGCAAATCCAACGCAAAGTTTTATAAATGAGGCCCCAGGCTGGGCCAGGGATCATTCAACCACTCTTCCGTGTCCGGCCAGGGACATGGCATCATCGCCGTAATCCTCCTCGGACCATTCAAATGAGCCACTTGCACCACTTGGGCTTACGAGAGGAGAGGGAAGTGAACAGGGGAGCGCAAGGGGGGAGATCCATTCTTTAAAGAAATGGGGTGCAGGGGAGCCCTGCATGTGCCACATTTATGGTGCAAAATTTTGCAACAAACGCTGCTTGAAAATATGCTCTTTTAAAGTTAGAAACTTGCTCAACCACTCGCCGGATGGCCACATAGAAAAGGCATCTGTCTCAGTTAGTGTTGTTTTCGTCAACGAAAAGTATGACTAAATATCTTCGTCAACGAACCTTTATAACGTGACGAAAACGAGACGAGACGCAACGTAAATGCTGGTCATGTGACGATGACGAATAAAAACGAGACTAAATGTGGTTCACAAAATAAAAACTATGCTAAAATGTCTCTTCATTTTCGTTGACGAAAATGAGACGAGACGAAAAGTCGTGTTTTTATTTTGCAGTATTTCTGTGCGTCTCATTCAGGGGCTGCATCAGGGCGCACTGCACAGACGCAGGTGACATCACTCTCTTCAAACCCCACTCGCGCTGCATTTTAGCAGATTTAGCTCCGGTGAGTGAATGAGATGGTCGGGCAGTCGGGGTTCGTAAGCACTATTCGGACGGTAATTGTTTGTCCAGCGGTCGTAAGGTGTTTTCATCATTTACAGGAGCTAGTCAGTGCTTTTATTGTCGTCTTAATGCAGAATATCAGTGTTTTTCTCCCACCACCCGTGTAAAAATCTTTGGCCGAATGACCTAACTGAATTACTGTTTGACAAACACCAAGGTCGTGTGGTGCCGTCTGAATCCACATCTCTGAGTTTTCAATCACTTCAGAATTCACGGTTTATATCCTTTTTGGCCACTGCAGAGCACCGTGCGGTTGTGCTTCGCTGTTATTTGGAAGCATTTTAAAGATCTAGACTTGTATTACTGAAATATTGGCAAGTATTTACAAGAGCAAGATATTTCATCACCGCTCAAAAAAAGAAAGCGAATAAGAGGCTATATTCACTTATTTCCACTCATTTCCATGTGGAATAAAATTACATCCTTTATTTTGAGATAAAATACAAGACAGAAAAACATTTTAACTATAATAAATTAAATAATAATTATATTATTTTCCTATTATTAAATTAAATATGCATTTATTCTTATTAAGACATTTGGAAAAACTTGTATTACATTGAAGTGGAAAATAAAACGGGTGTTGTGGAAAAAGATGGGGAGAAATGTGGCCACAAATATCACAGGAAAAAACACCACAAACCTTAAGAGACATCTCAATGTTTTTATTTATTTTATTTAAATGTATGTGTGTGTACTTCTAACATGTTTAGTTGGTAAAATAAATATGTTGTAACTTCAAATCAGAGCGTCTTCCGTGTCTGGAATGGATGTATTCTTGAGTCTATAAGGTAACAATAATATAATAAGATAACATTGTTTGAAATGGGTTTGGCTAAAAGAAGATTTTGGTTTTCTCTATAATACGTACTTATACTATATTGACTGGGTTAAATAGAATTGCATTACTAAAAAGAGACTAAAATACAATTTTTCATTGACTAAAACTTGACTAAAACGTCATCAGTTCTCGTCGACTAAAACTAGACGAAAATAGTCATAGATAATTCTGACTAAAATAAGACTAAAATGCTCAGACTTTTAGTCGACTAAAACTTGACTAGACTAAAAAGAGTATGACTATGACTAAAACTAATAAAAACTAAAATGACAGCTTGACACAAAGACTAGACTAAATCTAAAATTAAAACAGGCCGCCAAAAACAACACTAGTCTCAGTCGAGATCACTGTCAGCGCTGCCAAGGCCACTGTTAGGCTCTTCAAACAGTGAGCAGGTAGGATTTTTTTCTTCATCTTCTTCCTGAAGTCTGCAAGGAGATGATATTTGCACTTGAAGAAGAAAGATTCTGATGAAATGGTACCCAGCAGCAGCTTATTTGTGTTCTCTGAGAAGCCATTGGTCTGTGCATTTGCACAGATGTGATTCACTCAGGCTTCACTATTTTTTAGACAAAGGAATTTCCCCATGGCGTTCAGTTATCGACGCAATGTGAGTGAACTGTTAACAAAAGGAAACTAAATCGCTTTTAGTGAAAATCATTTGCTCTGATTGTCCCAACCCCTGATTGTCCCAAATAGTGCATTTGATGTGTACAGACTTGCTATGGACATTGTGTCTGTAAAGTCCACAAGAATATAGAGCGCCCCACTGTAATGGCACCCTTGATTCATCATTTGCCAAGCATGCACAGATGCAGACTCCACAGTGGGACACTATTTGACAGTCTATACAGAACTTCCTAATAGTAATTTCATAATATGTTGATATAAAGTGTGGATTTTATAGGGTTGTTGTTGTTAGTGTACATTGTAAATTGGATGTAATGCATCTGCTAAATAACTTTGAATTCTTACTTTGGACTAATACTTGAATTTGTTGGTCAAATTTATTAGTTTTTAATAATCTCAAATATAAATAGTGATAGTGATATATCTCAATATTCTCAAATTGTATTTATGGTTTGGTTCAATTCTTACATTTGTTTTAATATTAATCATACATATTTTCCCCAAAAGCCAAAAATACTCCATATCATACTTACCATCTTTCCTGTATACAGCCAAACTGTTATTTCATTTAGTTCAATATAGTGTTTTGTTTTTACAACTTAATTTCATCATAAACAAAAGCTAAATTAGCTATAATATTACAGTTGAATGTTCACTCAAGATAAGATTTAAAACATATCATTAGTCAATGTTTAATTTAGTTTACTTACCATAAATAAAGACAACCTAAATATACCTTAATGTTTACTGTGATGTCTTTTTTTAAAATAAAACATATTTTCTGTACTAAAATTTCTAACCGGCATGCACTGCTTCAAGTCAGCCACCGATCGGTCTGTGCAGCTCTGTATGAAGTCGAACAAGCCTTTTGTTTTCCTTAGTCACATGTCTTCCTTTGATTTTCCCACCACTTCTTTGTTACCATGATTCCGCCATTATGAGTTTGTTCTATTCAGCTGTGTTTCATTAATTAGTCTCGTTTGTGTTTGCTATATAAGTTCTACCCTCTCATTCATTCTCTGTTTGGTCACATTCACATTTAGTGGTGTATTGCATAGCCTGTTTACCTGCCTTGTAATCTACTTGACATTAAACTTCATTGAGAACTTTATTAATCTGTCTGTCTGTCTGCCTGCAAGCACCGTGTGAAAGATGACCGAACTGCCCAAAATGGACAATAGGGCCAAAGTGATCGTCCTGGATTAGGAGAACCATTCATTTTTTAGCTATCACCAACTCCCTCGACGACGAGACCCTGAGGACCTTGCAACCACCCTATCGACCTCCCAGAAACCACAGTATTGGACTGGAGGGAAACCTGCACTGTCTCCGTGGAAGCCCTTCTTTGACGTTGAGCTGTGGCTACACCTCCAGCCTCGAATCGCTCCTCTCCATCTCGGCCTGTCAACCTGTCAGCTCCGGCTTGGCTCCTCCCACCTTCGGCTCCACCGGAGACCCTCGGACTTGCAGTTCCACTGGGCTCCCTCATCTTGCCGGCTTCGCCTTGGTCAGTCATCACACCCCTTTCGCCACGGACTTGCGGGCCATCCACTGCACTCCGTCCCTCCACCCCTACAGCTGCAGTGGGTTCCTCCTTCCCCTCGCCTCTCTCCTCAGGCCCACCGGTTCTGTTACCATCCCTTCAGCATATCCTCGCCCAACTCCAGAGCGCCCACCTTCCTTTCCTTGTCAGCTGTTGCGGCACAAGGCCATGTCTTTTCAGAGGGGGCGTAATGTCACAGTTATTTATAGTTTTCATGTATATTCAGTTTGTTTTCATTAGTCACATGTCTTCCTTGATTTTCCCGCCACTCCTTTGTTACCATGGTCAAGTAATTATGAGTTTGTTCATTTCAGCTGTGTTTCATTAATTAGTCTCATTTGTTTGCTATGTAAGTTCTACCCTCACATTCATTCTCTGTTCATTCATATTAAGTTAAGTGTTGCATAGCCTGTTTACCAGCCTTGGAATCAAATTGACATTAAACTTTATTGAGAACTTAATTAATTTGTCTTTGTCTGTGTGATAAAAGCTTTTAAATGCTTTTTAATGTTTTCCTTTTCCTTTATGTATCTTTGTGCATGTGTACGATCTGCAAAGTTACAAAGCTCATAGTCTTCCACAAAGCATTTTATTATAAAAGAGAACACTGATCCAGACCTGCTAAAATGCCTCGATCGAAGTCCAGATATTATTATTAACCAGAGGTTAAGATTAATTAATAAAGCTGTTCCTGAGCAGTACAAGCCAAAAGTATGTTTGTGCACAACACATTTTACAGAGGACAGCTTCCTGGACCTGGGAGAGCAATCCAGTATATACAAAGACTACTTGCCTCTGCTCAAGTCGTGCTTGCAAAGTTGGTTCCGATCAATCGGCTTGATCATCTGCATTTTCAGAAACCGACTTGGGCTTGAACTGATGCAGTAAACCCAACGATATTATTACTAACTGTGTTATTGTTACATTATTGCAAATGCTTTAGAAGCCTTGAAAGCAGAAGCTGAAGAAAAAATTGTTTTTTAGCTATTCTGTAACACCCACTAATCAAAATAATTCGGCTTTGGGCACATCCCTAGGCTAGAATACTTGTTTTGTGTTTCCAGTGCTCTGTTTAGACATGGTAATATAGAGAGAGACCTCACCTAGAGAGATCAAAATTGTATAAATAGTATGAAAAAATGTATGTTTATATATGTTTTAACTGGTAAACCAAGCTCAAAGCACAATTTGTTAAGTGCTGTACTTGCTGTTTAAAGGGCATATTTGTATAATGATTCAGTGACCTTTGCTTATCTTGGGTACAAAAGCGTGCCAGAAGTATATGAAGAAGTGCAATTTGCAGTGGAGAGCAGTTTTCAAATTCCTCTCCAAACCGTTAAGGTCAACGCAGAGAAGGAACGTTCTTAGATAACCACAAAAGGGCACTAAGACCTGGAGAATGTTGCCAGGTATTTGTATTATTTATCTCATCTGCCATATTATGAGGGGAAAATCCTGCTTAATATTGAGGGTAAAAAGCTGACAGGTTCCCAGGGTCTGTTCGCAGTAATGACACTCAGAGTATCACTCAATGTATCAAGTTAACATGCCAGTTTATTTGGTCCTGGTGACTGTAGTGCCAAGTAAAAGAAACTGTTTGGTGCAAGGATGTTGTGGGCTGCTAGGGTGGTCTAGGCTGCGTAAAGTCTGATAACTCAGAAAAGTAATAGCACACATTTCCTCAACAATTCTTGCGGAATCATTGATGTCGGTAATAGGATGAGTTGCATGCCAATGGGGCCATTTAAACAGAATGCATTTTTGCCTTTACAAATGCGAGACACCACACCACTGTTAGCCAATTCAAAAAGAGAGCAACAGTGCTAATGAATGAAAAAGAAGGCAGAGTCTTCTTGACAAGCCGTCATAAAAACATAGAGCTTATCCACAAGATGATAAAAAGCAACGAGACACAGCAGTGAGACACAGCACAACAGTAAAGTCTAGAGCATGTTTACATAGAAAAAGAATTTAAAAGCAGAGAAATTTTGAAAAACTAATAATGGCTGGGTGCATTATCCTGCTGAATGAGGCCACAGCCACCAGGGAATACTGTTTCCATGAAAGGGTGTACATGGCCTGCAACAATGCTTAAGTAGGTGGTACGTGTCAAAGTAACATCCACATGGATGGCAGGACCCAAGGTTTCCCAGCAGAACATTACCCAAGGCATCACACTGCCTCCGTCGGATTGCATCCTTCCCACAGTGCATCCTGGTGCCATGTGTTTCCCAAGTAAGCGACGCACCTGGCCATCAACGTAATGTAAAAGAAAATGTGATTCATCAGACCAGGCCACCTTCTTCCGTTGCTCAGTGGTCCATACTGACCACTGCAGACTGGGAACACCCCACAAGAGCTGCAGTTTTGGAGATGCTCTGACCCAGTCGTCTAGCCATCACAATTTGGCCCTTGTCAAACTCACTAAAATACTTATATTTGCCCATTTTTCCTGCTTCTAACACATCAACTTTGAGGACAAAATGTTCATTTGCTGCCTAATATATGTCACCCACTAACAGGTGCCGTGATGAAGAGATAATCAGTGTATAATCATTTCACCTGTCAGTGGTCATTATGTTATGCCTGATCGGTGTATATGCGTTCATTCAGTCAGAAGCTTTCTCCATAACTTATTTTTCCAAAATGCTACTATAACGAACATGGGGTCTGAGGACTACCATACTATTTTTGTTCTGTTGGTTTACATTATTTTATGTTTCAAGGCTTATGATTCATAAGTGGTTCCCTTATTACGTCATTCTCCGGGGTTCCCTATACACATTTACACACAAGAACACTCTTAAAAAATGGTGATGATTGATATTGATATTCTAAAATATATATATCAAAATGTATATATATTTAAATGGAATGAAGGCTATAGAATGCACTGAATGTTAGCTTGCTTACTGTGCGTAAGAGAATAATCTATGTAAGTTCACAACCAGTGGTGTTTTATTAAAGAGGTTTATTAAAGTGGCTGATTATTAAAGATATTAGAAACATTCACTCTTTACTTGACTACTTTTTTGGGTAACACTTAACAATAATGTTCTATTAGTTAGCATTAGTTAATGCATTAGTTTACATGAACTAACCATGAACAACACCTCTGTTCAGCATTAGTTCATCTTTGTTAACGTTAGTTCATAAAAATCCAGCTGTTCATGGTTTGTTCATGTTAGTTCACAGTGCATTAACTAATGTTAGCAAGATTTTAATAACGCATTAGTAAATGTTCAAATTAACATTAACAAAGATAAATAAACGGTTTATAAGTGCAGTTCATTATTAGTTAATGTTAACTAATGTAGTTAACAAATGTTAACTAAGGAACCTTATTGTAAAGTGTTACCCATTTTTGAACAAGTATGTGTACCCTTTACTCCAATACATTTGTGATGAGTAATGCGATTTACTTCTAACTTTTTCTGCAGCAGTTTATTTTTCTGCTACAAAAGAAGTGATATCACCATTTACAGAGCACTGACGCATCTTGTGCGTTTTGCCCTTACCCAAACTTGTCAACAAGGCTACTTTATGTGAATGTGAGTGCGTTAGCAGGTAGTTGCTGAATTGCAGGTGTTTATATATGAGATGAGGACATGACTGCAGCCAAAACCAGAAATTCCAGTGAAAGTAGGCTTTTACTTAACATTATTTTATTTATCCTTTATATTAAAGAGACATTTTTTGAAGGATATTGGTTTACTTTTACCCTTTTTGAGCACTTGTGCTTAACTGAGACTCAAGTGTTTGTAGACGTTTAAGAGGCTGTTGTGTCGATTTATTTATTGCAATTTTGAGGTATTCAGTTTTCATTTGTTTTAACTTGTAATGGATTCAATTTTGTACGGTATCTGCACTTTTACTAAAGTATGGTATTTAGGTACTCTTTAAACCTTTGTCCACAACATACTAACACGAAAATCTGGTTCCATTGGAAAAACGTACCTGTGGCAACAGTTTTGCAAATCTGAAAATACGTACCAATACGTACATATCACTGCAGTTTCCAACAGAAGTTAACACTAGAGGCAGTAAAACATCAAGCACTTTTTATCGTTTTCATACACATTTATGATTACAGGGGCAGATTATGGATTAATGTTTGGTTTCACGCGGCTCCTTGCACTATATATTAGGTTATGACCTTAAAGCATTTTGTTTTTTACCATAGTGCATGCTTTGTAAACAAATACATTTTGGAGTTTGCATCCCTTAACCAGCTCCATATGATCTGACATACAGTTCAAAGACAAGAGTACAAAACACAAGCTAAAATGGTATTGTTATGATTGCATTTTTGTCACATTTGCTTTTGTTTACACTATCGGGTAGGTTTAGGGTAGGTGTTCGTTCTGTAACGTGATGGAGCATTAAGCTTTAAGCGCCACTCACCGGACATTTCAATTCAGAACTGCAGTGATATGTACAAAAAACAACGTAATAAAATGTTGCCAGATTCACATTCATCTGTTCCGGAAAAAACGAAACCCGCTTTTAGCTGGAAATTTCGCTTTGAAACTGTCACTAAATGTGCATGACACAACGTATTTTGCTGTTTGCGAATACTAGTGTTTCGGAAAATACTCAACTGTTGAACTATGTTAGTAACAACAGAACTAATGTAATCACCAAAATATACAAACATATAAAGCTACATGGGCCATACTTTATTTGGTTACACTTTTGTTACAGTGTAATTATATATTTAAGTACTGAGTAATAATAATTAACTGCATGTACTTACTATATGGTTAGAGTAGGATTAAGCTTTGGTTGAGAGTTAGTTGCATGTAATTATGCATAATTTACTGTTATTACTATGGTAAGTACATGTAACATAACAAGGGCACTAAAATAAAGTTTTACCCTTTATTTTAATGTGACCCTGTTACAGTGTAATTACACAGTTACTCAGTAATACTAATTAACAACGTTTACTTATACCATAGGTTTAGGGATTGGTTTAGTGTTAGTTGCTTGTAATTACGTATCATTTACTGTATAGTAAATACATGTAGCATGTGTAACAAGGACACATTGAAATAAACCCATTTAGATATCAATTGACAACTTGCAAAAAAAACCCACATGCCTTTCCTCCAGATTTCTTCCCAAATTTGCAGTCTAGACAAGTTGACCCTGGTTGCTGAAGGTCATATCCAGCTTGCAGATTTAGGACAGGTGGATTTGATTGTTTGCACATAAAATCATAGAGCATATTATAGGTGCATACAGTTTTTTCAGACTATGATTCCAACCAATTAGAAGATATCAAACATGATTGATAGCAAGTAACAAGGCACGTTTCTATATCAGTTTGTTTTGTTTCGGAACATCTTGGAAGTACTTGGTAGTTTGTTATCCCCAGTCATTTAGTCTAGGAAGCCCAGTCTTTCTCTGTATCTATTTACAAAGTCATCAAGTGTATGATACTTAGTGATTGAAATCTGCTCAGATTTTAAAAGTCATGTAGTGAATTCCAGTGAATTCCTAAAATGGCTTGTGTGCATCTTATTTTACTAAAAAATGACTGGCTTCTAGGATGTATCTTGGGTGTGTTACTTGGTTGCCATGAAAACAACACTAAAATGGTTTGTGTCTCATCACAGGCCAAAGTATTTTCAAACAAGGAAAAATGACGTGACTCATAAGAGTGTATGTGACCCTGGACCACAAAACCAGTCAAAAGTCGCAAGGGTAGGCTATATTTGTGGCAAAAGCCAACAATACATTGCAGGTCAAAAATATATATTTTTTCTTTTATGCCAAAAATCATAAGGATATTAAGTAAAGATCATGTTCCATGAAGATATTTTGTAAATGTCCGACCATAAATATATCAAACCGTTATTATTAGTAGTAATATGCATTGCTAATATGCATTGACTTCATTTGGACAACTTTAAAGGTGATATTTTTTTTGCACCCTCAGATTCCAGATTGTATCTCGACTAAATATTGTCCTATCCTAACAAAACATATATCAATGGAAAGCTTATTTATTCAGCTTTCAGATGAAAAATACCATTATGACTGGTTTTGTGGTCCAGGGTCACAATTATGCACTTTATTATAAAATAATTATTACTCTACAGAAAAAAAGTTTCCTGAACATTCAGGATCAATCTGCATATTCTTTATACTGTAATAAAAAAAACAATATCCACACTTTATGTAATGTATGATCATGCAATGATGCTGTGCAATCTATTTCAAAATATAATGTTTACAAAATCCTACAATATTGAGAAGCACAGAGTATATTTGAGTGCCCATGTCTTGCTGTGTGTTGGCTCAGAAAACATCTCATCTGGGACTTTATGGCAGGCATCCTGCATCCAAACATGATAATGCACCTCTAAGTTCTGTGACTGTGTTCTGTGTCTGGGTCTCTCTCTCTCTCTCTCTCTCTCTCTCTCTCTCTCTCTCTCTCTCTCTCTCTCTCTCTCTCTCTCTCTCTCTCTCTCTGAATAGTGTGTCAGAATATGCTAGTGCTCCAGGCCACTGGAGCTCTAGCTTTGCCCCACTGACGCCCCTGCTCTGTCTGATCTCATTAGTTAGCCGGGGTGTAAGCAAAAGGAAGGAAAGAGAGAGAGAATGTGAGGAAAAGAATGGAGCGATGGGAATAGTAGAGGAGAATAAATTAAAACAAGACTAGTGGAGAAGACAATTGCTTCATAAATACCTTTCACACAGTTAGGGTGCCTTCACACTTGTAGTTCGGTTCGTTTGGTTTGTTTGGTCCAGACCAAAAAACAAAAACAAAACATATAGTCCTGTTCCGATTGGCATTTTTAACAGTGTACCTAAAGTTACCGAACCAAAGGCATAGGGATACGGTCACAACCTGATTGGCCTGTTTTTATGACGTATATATTTTGCGATGGAGCTTGCTTACCGAACATTCAAAACAATGCTGTGTGCTGGATTAAACGCAATCATTTTATGCGTGTACATATGGTTTTATTTTTACCAGCTGAGAACTCACGAAGAGCTCATAAAATGAATCAAAACATTCAAAACAGCACCAGGATTTCATCCGAATATTGATGAGGCACTTTACCTCCTTTTTGCTCCACGTTTGCCCTCTACTCATTTTAGATACACCGATCTTTCCGCGTCGTCAAATCAGCTGACTTGTAGTATCGCATCTTGTGACATCACATCCTGTTTTTGGTTCGTTTACATGTCTTTGGTCCGTGTTGCGTTCATATATCAATCGAACCGCACCAGAGTTTGTTTGGAAGCGGACCGAGACCCATCTTTTTAGAGGTCTTGGTCCGCTTGTTTGGTGCGCACCAGGGTTCGTTTGGCAGCGTTCACATATGTTCAAATGAACCACACTAACCGAGCAATTGCACCAAAATTAAATTTTCAATACTTTCCCAATTTTCTCTAAAAGTTTTCAAGTTTCTCATCAGTTCATAAAAGGCTAATTCAATTACCAATCAATTTCAAATTAACCCTCAGAGACCCAAGCTTTCTTAATCATGATGTAATCTTTTTTTCCATCTTTAAACATTTCTTTAGGAATCCATTAGTTCTAAAAATATATTTGGTTTTGGCAAAATTCGCATTGGGGTATAATAAAAATAAAATAAAATAAAAACAATGTAGCAAAATTGCTAAATTCGCAAAAACATTCAGCGCACAAATTTATTTGCAAAATAACATATTGCTACCAGTAAGTATTCAGACATTAAATGTTAAGCAAATAAGCAATTTCACTGTTTGACCATTTAAATATTGTAATACATATTAATATCAAAGCATAATTTTAAACTTAACATAGTGATTGTAATACCACTAATATATGGCTGTAATCATATATTTTTTTCTAAATATACAGTTAAAAAATGCATCTATAACAGTTTAGTGGCAAATTAAAAGTGATAATGTCAATATATAATGTAATTCTTTTGAGTTATTGGATTTTTTTTGTAATACAGCTATGTCATAATTATTCAACCCCTATTCAACGCTGCTCTTTTTAAGTCACTTATTTGTATGGTATGATACAAAATTGTGCTAAAACACAATTAAGCATTTAGAAACTCTATAACAAAACTGAATTAGCTTGTGCTGTTACACATACATACATTTAGCTCATGCATGTGCTAAAGTTGAGTAGCAAATATGGCCAAGTCAAAAGAGCTCTCACAAAAGCTATAGAGAAGCTTCAATTTACTGCCAAAGACTTGACCTGATGAAAGGAGGAAAAAAAAAAAACATTTCAAAGCAGAGTAGAAGAAGAACACTTGAAAAGCACTGCCTTTATGTTGGGACATCTTGCCGAATGCCACTCTTGACCAAGAAGAAGAAAAAAAAAGTTTGACTTGAATATGCTAAAATTCATTTGAATAGACCGGTGGAGTTCTGGAAGAATGTTTTATGAATGTGTTTATGTTTTATGTCACCATATGGATCAGTGGTATGACTGGTGTAAAAAAGAAGCAAAGCTCTCCGTGGTCAAATATAGGTGGTCCAGTATTGTTATGGGTGTGCTTTGCTGTAGCAGGAAGTGGAAATCTTAACTAAATGGAGGACATCATGAAATCTTGAAGTATCAAGCCATTTTGGCAAAGATGGGGATGCCTTTGGTGCAGAGACTGAAGCTTGATGATCAATGGACTTTCCTGAAGGACAGCTATCCCAAATATTTAACATTTGAGATAGTTCTCTAATGCTGATCTAATCAGCAGTAGACACGAGCTGGGGTGCGTTGTAACTGCGTTACAATGTGCCCCTGAACATGTGTTCATGTGGGAAAAAATAAATACTCCACAAGTGGATTTACACAAACTAAGAAAGTCAAAAAGCGTTAGGCTGTGTCCCGCTCTCCCTATAGAAGAAAAGAGAAGAGACAATGTCAGGGGAATACTGCAATATAAATGAGGCTTTACTAAGTTTTTATCATCTGTCTATCAAGCGTGGCCCCATAACCTTAAACATATCCCTACCTGGATTAAAATCTAATTTTAGATCCGAAACTCAACCTCAGAGGAGAGCACAGCCTTTTCTGATGCATTCAAGCCACTTACAGAGCATTCAAGTTACATTCTATGTGATCTGGGAGCCGATGTCATGACCATGTTGTTGGTAGTGCTATGCTCCATTTGTACAGCTACAGGAAGCCCTTAAAAAGGTTCACAACAACATTATGTATACAGCTCACCCTCAGGCTGATCTTTTTCAAATACCTTGTGTGCTATTTCCAGGTATTCTGAATCCATATGATAGCTTTGTGGGGGAACAGATGGAGTATCTTTTGTTTTGTTTTTTTGTTTTTTAATGACAGTCCTTATAAAATAAAAAAAAACATTCCTCTAATCTTGATTGGAGTAAATTTCAGTTTTCAGCACCACTAGTGAACACTTTACTGTCAGGGTTCTGTCACTTCAGTCTAGTTTATTCCTGGTTTTGTGACAGAGCCCTGACACTCCTCTATTTGTCTTGTCTTTGTGTGAGCACATGGCTTGTAATTTGTCTTTGCTGGTCTTCATACAGCACTGCACAGAACGATCGGCAGCTGACTTGAACCAGTGCATGCCAGTTAGAAATTTTGTCCGACTTGAAGCAGCGCAGACGCCACATGACTGTGACGTATGTCAGCAAAGTACCATGGGAGCGATTCAAGAGCAGCCGGCTGCTTGTGCTCTGATGACAACACAGCTGTTCCACGATTGGACAGATTCACCTTATGACAGCGATCACGCGTGTTTCGTGTTTATTCGGTTAATTCTAAAACCTTCAGTTCCACTAAAGCTCACAAATCAGTTTTTAATAACGGTAAGTCATGTCATCTAGTCACGATGTTATATTGTCATGTTTATAAAAAAACGTAGATCCCACTTCATTGATAGTATAGGCTTATGTTGAACTTTATTCTTGTACAAACAGACGCTGTATTAAGCAGTACATAAAGTATTACATGACAATAATGTCTCTGAAACATCTCTGTATTTGACAAATATTGCTGTAACGTAGTTTGTATGTTCAGGGAAGAAGGAGGCAGGAACCGGCGAACGTTCAACAACTTTTAATCAAAATAAATAAACACAAAATGAAAGCAAAAGCGGCAGCCCCTCACGAACGACTGCCGTGCACACACATAACAAAACGTAAACAGAACACAACTTAAAATCCAGGCCTGGTCCTCTCTCGTCCTTCACTGTCGTCGCTCCTCCTTTATACTCCCGTGACTTCTCCGTGAGACACGAGGCCGATGCGGCATACTTTATCACAGCTGGAGTGAAATAAATGCAATACAAAGCACATATGTTTCTGAGACATTTTCATGTAGGCTAATACTTTATGTACTGCTTATTGTGCTTAATATATCGTGTGTTTGTACAAGAATAAAGTTCAACATAAGTGAACTATCAATAAAGTGGGGTCAATGTTTTTTATCAGTTTTATTTTGATGTTTTATTAACAAGGTTCGGGAGAAGCATAATCAGATAATTGACACAAGTGGAGAGCACTCAGCTAATCAACAATAAGAGGTATATATATATATATATATACGCAGCAGTCTTACCTCTGTTCATTGACAGTTTATCAGCATCCCTCCACCACCCCTTCTCCACACTTTTAATTCTAAACCACTAACATACACAGGGGGGTACTCTGGGTTCGGGCCAAATTCTGAGCTCAAAGTCCTCCCCCCGGACAGCACGCCAAATACGCATTTAAATCTACTCTCCATAAATTATACGTAAGTGTGAACTTGTGAAAAATAACACAATATAACATTGCAACTACATGAAAAGAGGTTTTGCTGTTAAAAAATACAGATTTGTGAGCATTTGTAGAACGGAAGGTTTTAGAATGAACACGAACCGCACATGATTGTTGTCATGCGGTGAATCCGGCCAATCGTGGAACAGCTGTGTCGTCATTAGCGCTCGTGCAGTCGTTCTGTGAAAGCTGCGCAGAATGCACCAGCCGGCTTGATACGTCACAGTCATGTGGCATTGGTGTTAGACAATGGACAGGAGAGCACATGGCACAAGGAAACACGTGACAAACCATGTGCTCTCCTGTCCATTGTCTAACCCCGCCCATCTTGTTATCTGATTATTGGTTAATTTGCCCCACCTGTCTTCCCTCGCTACCCTCTTTTGTTTACTTCCCTATTCATTTTCCTTGTGGTTTGCAGTCCAGTGCTGGATCGTTGTTGTTTGTTACCCTGCTCCTTGTGTCTAGTTAAAGTCAAGTCAAGTCTTCCCCCTCTGGATAGTTTTGTTTGTTTTATTTTATTGTTAATAAAAAATTAAATTTCTCCTGCGAGATTGAGTCCTCGTCTCATCCCTTACCTCAACCCTGACATTCACATAAAAACTGTAGCAATTTGTACCTGCAGCAATGTATTTACAGTTTTTCTCAAGCACTTTGGCTCAATTCTCAAAATAGATTTTTTCACAAAATAATAAGTTAATTTCTCTGAACTATTAGTTCCCTTTCGTTCAGTCACTCCGAGTAACGTCAGTGACTGACAAATGGGGGTTTCGCCTAGAAGCCAATCATCTTCGAGAAAACGCCAAATGGCAGTGCCAATGCCATGGGCATGCGGAATTTGCATGTGTAACTCCGCCCCACCGCGTTGGTATATAAGGAAGTACGCTGGCAACATCGCATTATGTTTCTGCTTCGGAGCCAAGAGCATCTCTTCACTCCTGCAAACCTGAATTCTGAAGTCCTTACTTCAGTCTTCGAGACTTCTTCTCCAGGGTGTTGGTGTGACGGCGCATTCTAGCGATCTCACATTGCCTGCCTGCTGATCTGTGCAGTGATCTGCAACAGCTGTGTGTGTTTTCCCTGGGCTCTTCGGCTCTCTGCAGAGCTTTCCTCTCACAAAAAGAGCTTGCGCATGGCACGTCTTTTTCAAGACTGTTCGCCCGCGCACTTCCGGGTGCGATCGACCTCCGTTGCTGTCTAATGGGCACAATCAGTGCTCGACGTGTTTGGGCTTCAGCAAGTTTGGGTAGTATATGTGGATGTGCCATGTTCCCACTGCGGGAACATGACCATTGTGATGTTGACTCAGTGACCTCCGTAAAGGGGAGAGAGTCCCCTCTGCCACACCCCAACCTACCATCTCAGAGAGAGATGGTACTTTGGCTGGTGCCCAGGGTGACCTGAGGGTGGTGCTGTGGTATTAACCCTCTGGAGTCTGAGCTCTTTTGGGGCCCTTTAGAAGTTTTGACATACTCTTACATTTGTGTTTTTTTCAGTTGCGTATAAACACATTAATGGCAAAAGTTTAATTACACTGTTTTCAGCACAAACTGGGATACCATAATATATGAGCAACATGTATGTACATGTTTGTATTTTTGAGAGAAAAATGTTTATGCACGTGTAGCGTCTGGAGTGTCTCCCAACTAGGATTAAAGTGATCAGAGATGCTTTCCTCCAAACAGCTCTGCATATAAATTACATTTCTGGCCCACTGGCTCCGGCGCGTCTGAGTCAAATGGCACCTCCGACTGTTTAATGGCCAGCTAGAAGATGACCAGTAGATACTGGCGATGGCCCTTTCTGAACTTCAATCAGATTTTAATCAGCCAGAACAGTTCCCTCACCCTTCAGTCTGGAGGGGCCATGGGGGGTGACTCTAACACAAACACACACACACACACACACACACACACACACACACACACACACACACACACACACACACACACACACACACACACACACACACACACACACACACACACACACAAGCATTCCCCTCTATTTAGCCTTTAATTAAACTATCCCAGAAATTACATATATGATGATTTCTTAAGTGTATGCATGATCCCTATATTTCTTATGCTTGCGTGATGTAAGAGCTATCTTAAACGCTCCAAATTGCTCTGTATAGAAGATGCACTGCCTTCATGTCTGTAAACCCAGGCATGTCTGATGTCAAAATGTTCCTTTTTCTCTGTCTCAGTCAATGGTACAAAGTATATGATTATGAGATGTACCACTAGTATGGTTAGGTCTTTGGAGTGAAACTTTACTAATTCTGGCTCCCAGCAAGAACATTCCATTGAGTAATAAAGTCCGAACAAAGAAACTCTCTCCCGCCTGAAATTCACACCAACGATTGGTTGCCGCCGGGAAAGTGGGCGTAGTTTAATGGATCTCAAAAGACAGTAACACGAGCATATCGGGGCTCAGTCAACCTGCAAGGACCCCGACGAGACAAATTTCCTTTTCCTCCCATCTCATCAGCGCGGCTCGCAGGCTTCGACCTGCGAGTCGGCGCGGTCCAGCCAAGCTGATGTTTCCTTTGAAGATCGACGCGCTCCGCGACACAGTCAGCGGACGCACTTAGCTGGACGAGATTAACTTTCCCTTCCAAGACGCTCCCTTCCCAAACACCTTTAAAAGACTCACGGACCAACGAAGCTCTGGAAGAACCAAACGGAGAGAACGCTTCAGCGCGCAAACACTCTGAGAAACGCCAACACACGCATCTTGCTTTACACAACACCAAGAAACCATGCAAGTATCAATTCTACCGAAATTTAGATGCGTTTTAAGATTGTACCCCTGTTTAAGGTGATATAGTTCTTGCTGGCTCCAATGGCTTTGTCTGGGAAGGTGTCGGATCGGACACGATCTTACCCTCCTTCCTTTCCTTTCCCTTCCCCTCATCCTCCTCTTTACTTTCCACAATTCTGTAAATACATGTATTCTTCATGTAGTCATATGTAATCGTAGTATTAATCTTTATTAAAACCATGATATTCACGTTTTGATTGTCATTGTTTTGCTCACGGAACACGAGTCCCTTTAATGTCAGATCTAAGCTACGAGCTCTTATAAGCATCGTTGAATGCTTTAATTATAGATAAACTTCCCGAAAATTGGGTAGGAAGAATAGACCTGGTGAGTGGATAAAGAATCTCCGCTCGTTCTTTAAACGGAACGGAGAGGAATTTTGAATCAGCTCCCTAGGTTATTCTGTGATTATTTAATATAGATATATCTGTAGTTAATTGCAATAATTTGTTGTTAACCATATATATATATTATATATTGCATAAAATACCGAGGTTAGGTATTCCCCTTTTGGGTGATTTTGGAGATTTGTGATTAGATTATAACCCATTATGATTCATCATAAATCCCTAAATATTAATACCCATAATTCCCTATTGAGCTAATTTTTAATTTAAATATATAGGTAACCCTAAGACCCTACACACGGTTTTTGAAAAAACAAAAAAACTTTGTTTTAAAATGAAGGTCTCAAAACACACAATAGATATGTGTTCACAAGACTTTTGACTCCAACTTGTATTTCCATAGAGTTTTTTCTTTATACTGACTTGAGAATCATTGAGCCTACTCATTCACATAAAACAATACTCTTATTTAAAATTTGAATGACAGTTTCTCTTCACAAAGCCAATATGCAAGGAGGCGTGATATCTAATGAAAAATAATGAGATAGCACCTGAGATAAAGGACATAATAGCCCACATTAATGAGCTGCATAATGAATGAGCTTCAGGTAGGCCTATGTGACAGAGAGCAACAGAGCAAAGGAAATATATATTTTTTGTAGTTTATTTTATTTGGAATGTAGTCAACAAAGGCCTATTATATTTTAAATGATCAAAAGATTTGACTACACTTCAAAAAATGCTCTTCTTATTTGGTATTTTCCTTGTTTCCAGTCCAAATATTTAAAATTCTTAAATCAAGATTAATTTACTAGATAAGTAAAAATTACTGGGGGGGGGGGGGGTAATTACTTATATCTGACAGTAATTTTGAGCTAATTTAAACAAAGAAAGCTTCAGTGCGTCCTCGCGCAGGTTTTTGCATTTAATATTCACAGATGCTTACAGAGTAAACTTAGCTTACTTACACACAGCGGTGGATCGTTTCTTTCAGAAATGAACAGTTTGTCATGGAGAATTATTCCAGGATTATTAAACGCATCTCAAAACGATGTAGTCGAAGTAGGAATGCAGTACTTGATGTGTTCGTTTGAGATGATGTGTGTGTGGGCGTCGTCTCCGGAGCCTCAGTATTTGAATCTCAATAGAGTGCGTGCTTCGTGGGCGTGGTCGCATTAGTGTATAATGAGCCGCTCAGGAACGACTAATATCTCTCTGCTTTCAACCAGATTACATAAACACAGAATATTTGTTTTTGATTTGGTTTAAAGTGTTTAAAACCTGACATTTCAGCGTTTCTTTAGACATAGGTCTCATGTTTGTGAGACAAGTATTCACTAAGCTAAAGGTCATTCTCTGAAGACTATCTGAATGAACGTCTTTGACAGAGAGGCTGCAGATCGCGCATCATGTTTAATTTCTTTATTTTGCAAAAAGCACAACAATTTGTTTTTATTGTGACTGTACACAAAAAAATAGAAACTTAACCGATTATAATGATGTATAACACTTGCCTGAATGATAAAAAATGACAGGTACTTGAGTCTCTTTGGCACTGATAAGAAAAAAAGCAAGCCAATCACGCTGGCGCGGCGGCCGACTCGGGAGGGTTAAGAAACCCGACGATCATTCCTCGGGCCACACCCCCCTCTCGCACACCGTTACCCGCGAGTGCTTGGACTGAAGCGGCGGGACCGTCTGTTGACACCCCGCTTGTTTCGTTCACACTCCAGATAGCAACTAGATGTCGATTGCCGCATCTCAAGGTGGGCTAGAGTCCTTGCCGGAGACTTGCCTCCGTCAAAAGTTATTTCAGAGGCTCCTGGGGCATTATGGCATCTGCAGACACGGTAACGCCGCTCGGATTGCTTCATATGAGACTGCTTCAGCACTGGCTTTGCGATCAAGTCCCGAGATGGACATGGCAGTCTGGCACGCTCCGGGTCCCAGCCTCCAGACTCTCACCCCGGGGTCGAACCTCAGCTTTCTATGGGCATGTGTGCTCTTAGAACAAGTTTCCAGGCATGTTGTTGTATCAACAGATACCTCCACCATGGGCTGCGGTGCCATGTGCATTGGACATGCTGCCACGGGCTCCTGGACAGGACCCCAGCACCTCCTGCATGTCAATTGCCTCGAGTTGCAGTACGGTTCACCCTGCACCGCTTCCGAGCGTTGCTGTAGGGGCAACATGTACTAGTCCGGTCAGACAACACGGCCACAGTAGCGTACATCAACCACCATGTCTCAACTTTTCCGCCATCTCGTCTTATGGAGTCAGAAGCATCTGAGGTCCCTTCGTGCTGTCCATATCCCGGGAGAACTGAACCGTGCAGCCGACGAGCTCCCACGGGTTCAGCCACTTCCTGGAGAATGGAGACTCCATCCCCAGCGGTCCAGCTGATTTGGGAACAGTTCGGCGACACACAGGTAGATCTGTTTGCCTCCCACGACTCTTCCCATTGCGCCTGTTTTATTCCCTGACCGAGGGCATGCTCGGCATGGATGCACTGGCGCACAGCTGGCCACGGGGCTTACGCAAGTATGCGTTCCCCCAGTGAGCCTTCTCGCACCGGTTCTGTGCAAGATCAGGGAGGACATGGAGCAGGTTATTTTGGTCACCCCGTACTGGCACGGCCAGACCTGGTTCTCAGAACTCGTACTCCTTGCGACAGCCCCTCCCTGGCCGATTCCTCTGAGGAAGGACCTCCTTTCTCAAAGACGGGGCACCCTCTGGCACCCACGTCCCGATCTCTGGAACCTCCACATGTGGCTCACAGATGCCTGCAAGCGCTGCCTTTGGAGGAGGCAGACCCAGCCTTGGCACTGCTCTGTCCAGTACGCGCTCTCCGCACTTACGTAGACAGGACGCAGTGTTTCAGGACCTCAGACCAGCTCTTTGTCTGTTATGGTGGGAAGCTGAAGGGAAAGGCTCTCTCAAAGCAAGGTTGTCTCAATGTACTGTATAAATACAAATGTTCATTTTCTTTCCGTGTACTACATTATTGACTTTTCCCAGTCAAATTTTAGCTATTGTCTGAATCTGTATTTTCAATAAAAAGCTCAGTGCGATCCACAAGAGCATTCAGCTAGACAAACCTGACATTACTGTACAGAATGCAGTTAGTGTCAACAGGAAAGGGGAAAAAAATGATATTGTAATAATATTGTGAAAAACATCTAAACATTTTGACCAGTGTGGCTCTTTTATTTTGGTGGCATTGGCCAATTTACTGACACAATAGCTAGGTTTTGAAGCATGGATTAAATGTTTAGGGAGAATAACTAAATTTTGCTTTAGAGTTCTGATGTTCCAGCAAATAGTTGTGACAATTGAACCGTTTAGAGAATGTTAAGATGGTTTCGAAAAATGTGCCAAAGCAATTGAGAAAAACTGTAATAGTCATTAATAGTAAATCTGTAGTATATAAGAGCAAGCTGTAGTATGAAATGTATCACCTTGTCTGACACACAACCTTTTACCTCAACAAGAAGGCACCCTTATATGGAAGGTCACCGAACAGATTAACCTTGACTCTGGACATTTCATAGTGCCTTAACTTATATCAGAGTTGACACTGTCAGGTTCTGTATCACTGATATCTAGTATGCACTGGGTCTACCTCAAGATTCAGCATTATAGTATCAAAGTACAAAGCTCTGGTTAGTCTGCTTGAATTATTCAGTGTCTTTTGTGCATTCCAAATCGTTTGGTCTCCAAAGCAAAGCACTGACTTAAAAGGGACTTAAAGGGAACTGAAACTATTTGCTTACCAACATTTTTCAAAATATTTTCTTTTGTGCACCGTTAATGCATAGCATTTTTTAAACTAAGTGAAATTAAACAGGCTTTTTTTTTTGTTTGTTACTTACATCTATATATCCAATATGAATGTTAGCGAGGATCACTTCTGATTTTTTCTATCTACAGTACATTTCTGTTTTCACCAAGGCTAGATATGAATGGGGGCTATCAGTACTGCAAAATCAAAATCAATAAGTAATTTTCTTAATCTTTGAGTATAAAAACATCCTTATAAATTCTGTATAGTAAGCAAAGTGTTTCTGAAAACCAACTGACAGCACCGTTTTCCCCTGTATGTCCTAGGTGGATTATGTTACCAGTCCATTCAATATTTAAGGCTCTTGACTGACAGTCTTTCCCAATTGAAATGACAAGGCGTTGCAAAATTCACCGTATCGAGATACACATAAAGGATAATTCTGCAGGTGCTAAACCTTGATGAATGATTGGGAGTGATGGTTTTCCAGCATTTAGCTGATACACTTTGTACTTCAAACACACAAACACGGCGATAGATAAAAATGTCTGTGCACAAATATATACAAATACGCTCTAAATCTCCACGTATAAAAAAGTAACATACATACAGCTCTAAAAAAAGCATGCAGACTTAAAAAAAAAAACTAGAAAATGAGAAAAAGTAGGAGGTCTTACATTTTGAGAGAAAGATGCAATATATCGCATCCTTACCACTAGTAATATATGATGAGACACACTACAAGAGAAATTGATACTGAAAATGGATCCTTTCAACCTATTGATATTGAAATTAAATTTGAAAAACCACCTGCTCCTCCATCAAATCATACATATGGGCATTTGTACAAGACATGTAAGTATGGCTGCATTCATACTGTTGGATGGCTAAATGATAGAATTCATCCTATAGATAAACATATTCTGGATGTCTCCTTTCACTGCTACAGTTGAACATGGAGCTGTAACTGAATATACAATGGCGCACAGTGACCTGTGTGAAAAGGTGGAAATCTTAACATTTAACCACAAACAGTCAGTTTGATTCAATATAAGAGACGTCACCCTTGCTGAACCTGCACATTACACAGACATAATGACTCTCCAGTTCTCTGCTTTCATGTGATCTAGAGGTAAATTATTTTCCAAAATGGTTGTGAAATTGCCAGATGCACCCCAGCAACCTCGACACTGAAGGTTAATGTAAATGTTTTTTTCATTGAACAAGCTGTTGGAAGTATGAGACTATATTATATTGGTAATTTTGCCATGATATTTACATGCAAAATTAAAACAAAAAAATTAAAACAAAAAACTTGTACTATACAACTATAAAAGTGATTTGATTATAAGCATATATTTTGTCAAACTAAACTAAAGAATAATTACATTTCTACTTAGTCAATTAGCCCTATACCAATAGTCATATACCAAACTATATTTCTATAACTGTACAATTTGACCTTCTAAACTTTAGATTAAGTATAATCTAAAGAAGTCAGTCAGTACTCATGTCAGGACTATCAGTACTGAAAAATCTAAATCAATAAGCAATTTTCTTAATCTCTGAGTTTAAAAATGTCAATTTAATACAGTTTGGGCAGCAGAGTCTCTGAAAAAAGAAACAAAAAAAAAAGCAGTGACCACACCATTTCCACTGAATGTCCTAGCTGGATTAAGTTAATAGGAAAAATACAGTGCTTTGCTGGATTCACTCCAGCCACCTTATATAGAGGTTAATATCCTTTTTTTCACTGAACAAGCTGTTGGAAGAATGAAATTATGATAATGGTCATTATGCAGTAATAATATTGTGCATTTTTAAAAATACCTCAATGGGATACTGCCAATTCTTGTGCAGAAACGTAAGGCAATATGAATATTTTAGGAAAGATCTTTAAAGAATGCTTTAAATGATAATTCAATGTAACGGCTACATTGCAGATAACACTTTGGGTTACTTGACTGTAACCCTGTTCCCTGATAAAGTGGAACGAGATGCTGCATGCTTATGCAAATGGGAAGTGTCTTATCATGACCAGCTGTTGAAAATAGTGTGAAAACACGTCAATGAAATTGACCCGGAGGTATTTATAGAATCGGTCGGTGACGTCATAGGCGCACCTGCTGCACGAGACTATAAATAGATGAGCTCCAGCTGTATCCATCAGATCTCTTGCTTGAAGACCAGTCCTGGAGCACCATCAGCACGGCCTAACGATGCAGCATCTCATTCCGCTTTATCAGGGAACAGGGTTATAGTCAAGTACCCCAAGTGTTCCCTTTCAAAAGCTACACTCAATGCTGCTTGTGATGTCGACTCAAGGACACAAGAACCCGGAGTGGCATGAGCATCCACGCTATAAAATCTTATGAGTGTGTGCAGAGAGGACCAACCTGCCGCATCACAAACACTTTGTAAGGGAGCACCCCTTGCTAACGCAGTAGAAGAGGCGACTCCCCTGGTGGAGTGAGTCCTTAATCCTATAGGCAAAGCTTTCCCACGCGCCTCATAGGCAAGAGCAATAGCATCCCTGACGCAATGTGACATCGTTTGTTTGGTGGCGGCAGAACCTCTGTTACGGCCCCCATGGCAAACAAACAATTGCCTGAAGAGCACAGACTGGACACAGTCTAAGAAGTTTCTCCTGATCCAGCGTTGTGAACAGAAGGTTTCAAGAGTGACAGGATGTACAGTCGAAAAAGGAACCTTAGGCAGGTAGTCAGGATGAGGATGCAAAATCACTTTCACCAAGCCTGGGGCAAAGTCTAAGCAGGATGGCGAAATTGACAGAGCCTGCATGTCCCCGATTCTTTTCAGAGAAGTTATAGCCATAAGAAAAAACATCTTTAGAGTCAGAAGTTTGTCAGCCACTGATTCTAGAGGTTCAAAAGGGGTCTCAACCAGACCCTTGAGGGCTAAGTCCCATGAAGGGATCTTGGTACTGGAGGCCACAACTGCCTGGCACAACGAAGAGAGCAGGTAGAGGATGCCTCCCAGGTGGCACCACATCCACCAGGGTGTGGCATGCCAAAAGAGCGGTCACATAAACCCTGAGAGTGGAAGGGCAAGTGCCTGTTGACAATTCCTTGCAGAAAGTTGTAGCCAAAAGAAAAAATAATTCTAAGGGTCAGAAGTCTGTCAGACGCTGACTCTAATGGTTCAAAGGAGGTCTCATCCAGACCGTTGAGGACTGTAACTAAGTTCTATGAAGGGATCTTGGTTCTTACTGGAGGCCTCAACTTCCTGGCACAACGAAGCGAGTGAGCAGAGGATGCCTCCCGAGCGGCACCCCATCCACCAGGGCGTGGCAAGCCGATAGAGCGGCCCTGAGAGTGGAGGGGCAAATGCCTGATGACAATTTCTCTTGCAGAAAATCCAGAACTGAAGCAACCTGGCAGTTGACTGGGTCTGCACTGTGTCATACATACATCTTTCAAAGACAAAGACAGGGAGGAAACCCTAGCACTTAGGATGGTCTCAATAACTGCAGGCAAAATCAGGAGCCAAGCATGAAGGTTCATGATATATCATGCCCTCTGCCTGAGACAGAATTCCTCCTCGCTGGAATCGCCATGGCGAGCCGCTGATGAGAGAGACTATCTCCGATAACCAAACCCTGTTCGACCAACGCAGCACTATCGATAAGAGGCAAGACCCTTTATACCCTTTAGACCCGGGAGCAGAGCGACTGGAAGGAGGGCATACAGACGCATTTTGGGCCATGTATGAACCATCACATCCAGACCCAGCGGGGCTGGGTGACTGAGAGAGAAGCATAGGGGACATTGCGCTGTCTGAGAAGAGGCGAAGAGGTCCACTTCCACTCTGTAAAATCTGGTCTAGATCTGTTTGACTACTTCTGGGTGGAGTTTGCACCCCCCCATCTCTAATTCTGTCTAGACAGTAAATCTGCTCCCACATTCAACCGCCCCTGAATGTACACTGCTCGAGTGACAGGAACTTGTTCTGAGCCCAGAGAAAAATCTTTCTCGCTATTCTGATAGCGTGAGCACAGACCTCCCTGGTGATTATATATGAGACTGTAGCTGTACTGTCCACCCGCACTAGGACATGACAGCCCCTCAAATTGTGGGAGAAAGTATTTCAGGGCCATAAATACAGCCATCAACTCGAGGCAGTTGATGTGCCAACTGAGTTGATGACCCTCCCATTCCCCTTGGGCTGGACGACCACTTAAGGCCGCACCCCAGACCGTCAGGGAAGCGTCCGTTGTTAGCAACTTGCGACAACAAGGTACGCCTAGAGTGGGACCCAAGGCAAGAACCGGGGTCTGAACCACATAGTTAGTGTACGAAGCCACATGATGCGCCACTTTATTTGCCTGAGGATTGGCCCTAAGTCCTCTGGCTTTGAGCCACAACTGAAACGGTCTTATGTGCAACAACCCCAAAGGGAAACCCGAGGATGCTGATTCCATGAGACCTAACACTCTTAGGTGCTGATGATCAGTAAGATCTTGGTCTAGCCTGACTTTGCTCAGGGAATATTGAATGGTCTTGATTCGAGCGGGAAACCGTTGTGCCCACCTCGTGACCAAAAACCAAACAAACCCTAGATAAGTCGTTCTCTGGGCAGGAGAAAGAACACTTTTCTTGGTGTTGAGTCTCAACCATAGAGAAACTAGATGAGCTAACACACTGTCTCTGTGTTGAAGCACCATCTCATGCGATTGTGCTAATATTAGCAATTGCCTATGTAATTCAAAATGTTAATGCCCCGGAATCCTAATGGAGCCAGTAATACATCCATGCATTTCGTGAGGTTGCAAGGCTAGCCGAATGGAAGAACCGAAATTGGTAAGTGTAGCATCTTAGGGTTACATATTTATATTAAATTAAATTTAGCTCAATAGGGAATTATGGGT
Source organism: Gobio gobio (assembly GCF_949357685.1). Lineage (NCBI taxonomy): Eukaryota > Metazoa > Chordata > Actinopteri > Cypriniformes > Gobionidae > Gobio > Gobio gobio. The sequence continues at coordinate 14,035,615 of NC_137100.1, read as the reverse complement.
ATTAATATTTAGGGATTTATGATCAATCATAACGGGTAATAATCTAATCATAAACCTCTAAAATCACCCAAAAAGGGGAATACCTAACCTCTGTATGTATGCAATATATAATGGTTAACAACAATTTATTGCAATTAACTACAGATATATCTATATTAAATAATCACAGAATAACCTCTAGGGAGTTGATTCAAAATTCCTCTCCTTTCTGTTTAACGAACAAGCAGTAATCATTTATCCACTCACAAGGTCTATTCTTCCTACCCAATTTTCGGGAAGTTTATCCCTCTGGCCACAAAGGACAAACTTTCCAAGTTATGGTATTAATTAAAGCATTCAATGATGCTTATAAGAGCTCGTAGCTTAGATCTGACATTAAAGGGACTCGTGTTTTGTGAGCAACAACAATGACAATCAAAACGTGGATACCATGGTTTTAATAATGATTGATACTACGATTACATATGATTAAATAAAGGATACATGTATATACAGAATAACGGAAAGTAAAGAAGGAGGATGAGGAGAAGGGAAAGGAAGAAGTTTATGATCGTGTCCGATCTGACACCTTCCCAAACATAACCACTAGAGCCAGCAAGAACCATATCACCTTAAACAGGGGTACAATCTTAAAACGCATCTAAATTTCGATAGAATTGATACTTGCATGGTTTCTTTGTGTTGTGTAAAGCAAGATGCATGCGTTGCCGTTTCTCAGAGTGATCGTGCGCTGAAGCGCTCTCTCCGTTTGGTGAATCTCGTCCAAGCTGAGAAGGTTCCTGCTCTGACGGAGCGTGCCGCCGGCCGTGTCGCGGAGCGCGTCGATCTTCAAAGGAAACGACCAGCTTGGCTGGACCGCGCCGGCTCGTGGGCGCTGATGTGGTGGGAGGAAAAGAAAATTCGTCTCGTCGGAGTCCTTGCAAGTTGACAGAGCAAAGATGTGCTTGTGTTTCTGTCCTTTAAAGTCCATTAACCTACGCCCATCTTCCCTGAGACGACCAATCGTTGGTGTGAATTTCAGGCGGGAGAGTGTTTCTTTGTTCGGACTTTATTACTCAATGGAATGTTCTTGCTGGAAGCCAGAATTGGTAACGTTTCACTCCAAAAGCACTAAACATACTAACGGTACATCTCATAATCATATACTTTGCACCATTGACTAAGACAAAGAAAGAGGAACCTTTAGACATCAAACATGCCTTGGTTTAAAGACATAAAAGCAGTGCATCTTCTATACAGAGCCATTTTGAGCGTTTAGAATGGGTCTTACATCACGCAAACATAAGAAATATAAGGAGCATGCATATACTTAAGAAATCATCATATATGTAATTCCTGGGATAGTTTAATTAACAGCTAAATAAAGAGGAATGCTTGTGTATGTGTGTTAAGGTCATTCCCCGGGCATTCTAGACTGAAGGGTGAGGTAGGTGTCCGGGCTGATTAGAATCTGATTCAAGCTCTCACTGGGCCATCAAAGTATCTTCTGGTCACACTCTAGCTGGTCATTAACCAGTCGGTGGTGCAATTTGACTCAGACTTGTTGGAGCCATTGGAGCAGGGATTTAATTTATATGCAGAGCTGTTTGGAGGAAAGCATCTCTGATGTTTCTCCAAACGACTCACCACTTTGATCCCATGAGAGAGACACTCCAAACGCTACATAAGCTTTTACCCCCAAGAGTGAACCTCAGGAAATTTCTGTGTTGTGGCAGTCTTTATATGTGAATACATGAGTACTTCGGATCAATCGTGCCGAATCCAATCACAATGTTGAATATGCGGCACGACCGCCTTCACTGTAACATCTTGACCATGAGTACTTTAACTGCTTCACGATTTAAGACTCGAAGATCTAAGATTGGACCCCCCCCCCCCCACACACACACACACACACACACACACCCCCACACCCTACTGGGTACCAGGAAGTAATTTTAGTGTGCTTAACACCCATGCAGAAACGCCTGGCAGAAGTTCCACGCTGTCTGACTCTGAGAGTGACAATTTTAACACTTCCTGTTGAGGGGATGTTAGATGTTCTATGTCCTGGATGATAACAGGATTTAAACACAGAACGTCTAACATTTCACTGGAAACTAGGGCTGCACGATTAATAAAAAAAAATCATGATCTCGATTCATACATAAATGCGATCTCCTTTCTTAATGTTGGCGATTCACTTCCGCATATTTCCCTCAGATCATGCTGCGTTCACGCGTTATTGGTCACACCAGAGCTTGTCACACTCACACAATAACAAAACACTTACTGACGTGTAACAAGGCAGACCTAAACGGAGTAAGATTTGTAGCGGTAAGTGGTAAAAATGAACCCCAGTGTGGAAAATCCCGGTGGCGACAGTGAGAGTTAGGATGTAACAACAACATTGGTACAGAAAAAAGGCGCACATTCCACCGTGTGGAGCTTTTTAGGGTTTAAACCTGAAGACGATGCGCAAAGAGTTGTTTGCAAACAGTGCTTTTGCATCGTCGCAGCACCGCAAGGTAACACCCCTAATCTATACAATCACCTTAAACGTCACCACAAAATACAGTACGAATTAGCCATGAGAGACAAGGGAGCCACACCACAAAATACCAGCCGCCAGACCACGCAAACTTCCATAACTCAGACGTTGTACGGAGCATCGCCATACCCTCCAAGTTCCCAGCGGCACAAAGATATAACAAAAGCCATTAGGGCTGTCACTTTTTATTCGATATTCGAATATGCATTCGAACATGACGTGAAATATCTGTAATCGAACTATAAATAAACTATCCGGTTTTTAAAGTGCCATGCAGAGCGGGTACCCGCGAATATTGCTGAAATGGGTAAAAAACATCACAACTGTGTCGGGTCGGACAAGGGAGTTTGAACGGGTTTTAAACAGTCACGTGCAAACGAATATAAAAAATATATGCATGTACAGTGCATGCCGCCGCTCCCATTACGCGCATAACGCGTTGCGCGTCGGGCACCAAGTGCTGAGCGGGGCACCACAAGAAAATTCGCCCTCCCAGGAGAATCACAACCGCACGCTGAAGAGATTGATCCTGAGGAGTTGAAGAAAAAAATAGCCGCAAATGTGGAAGTTCATCGTTGAGGAAGCACGCAGATAACTGTGGTAACAAACCAAGCACATTCAGTTCTATCGAACAGTATTTTTGTTATGTTTCCTGAGTTTGGTCTCTTAATAACACTGTCTTAGTACATTAAGCCACTTAAGCGTTTTCTTATAACATTTTTAAAAAAATATTTTATTTATAGCCTAGTATTCATTTTTTACAAAAACAAAAAGAAACAACGAAATAAGACAACAAAAACCCTCTCTCCACAAGGCAAGATATTAAATAATCATAAAAATAGAAATAAACAGTAATAAGCATAGATTTACATCTAGTCTGTCTACATTTGTTGTTTCTACATTTGAATTTAATTGTAACTAATTACTTTTATTTAAAATTGATTCATTTTTTTTAAAGTATAAGAAAAAATGAGAATCGTGTAAGAGAATCGTGATCTCAATTCCCATGGAGAAAAATCGTGATTCACATTTTAGCAAGAATCGTGCAGCCCTACTGGAAACCGCTGGACACGGGTGCGGACTGAAAGTAGCCAAGACGAGCATAAAGCATTCTCACTGTAAAGTCTGACTCAATGCAGCGATCGCATGCTCTTCCCCAAACACACACAGCAATAAACGTGCACATCCAGTTCTGTTATTTGAAAGAGAACATGGATACACAGCGTTTACTCTGCTGACTCGTTTCCAACTGATTAGATTTCTTTTAACTAGAACTCTTTCCACTAATGTTTTTTTTGAAACAGAGATGAGAAAGAGATAAATCTGCACACTGCCAGTTGAAAACTAACTCCTAACAAAGATCTCGAGGTGAGTCTTGAAAGAGAGAGATAATTTTTTTTCAGAGACTTTGTAACACACCATAACACAAGTTGGTCTGAAAACAAAAAGACCTGATGGCTACAGCTGGAGCTCATCTATTTATAGCCTCGTGCAGCAGGTGCGCCTATGACGTCACCGGCCGAGGCTATAAATACCTCCGGGTCAATTTCATTGACGTGTTTTCACACTATTTTCAACAGCTGGTTGTGATAATATGGAGGACGAGAAATTACTTAAGTATAAATAAATAAATGAATAAATACGTAAATACATAATTAAGTAAATAAATAAATGTATAAATACATAAATAAATGAATAAAAAAATAAATATATGAATAAATAAAGAAATAAATAAATGTTTAAATAAATAAATATATGAAGAAATAAATATAGAAATACATAAATAAATAAATGCTGAAATAAATAAATAAATAAATAAATGCTCAAATAAATAAATAAATGCAGAAATAAATTAATAAATAAATAAATACTTTTGTCAAAAGTATAATTTTGAATTGTGCTATTTTTGTATCATTTGTGTTATACTATACTTTTTCTACATTTATTTATGTATTTCTACATTTATTTATTTTTACATTTATTTATGCATTTCTACATTTCAACATTTATTTATTTATTTATTTATTTATGTGTAGGTATATTGATACGGTTGGCGGTCCTAACCTCTCTCAATGCAAGATTGGTCAATAGGCAAACCAGTCAGAACTGTTTCTTAGGAACGAAGACGAGATAGCCTTCTTTTTTGACTAAATCATGGTAAATCATGCTAGAATGTGGTTAATCATGGTAAATCAAGCTAGAACGTGGTAAATTGTGAATGTGGTAAATCATGGTAAACTATGGTAAATCATGCTAGAATGTGGTAAATCATGGTAAACAATGGTAAATCGTGCTAGAATCATGGTAAATCATACTAGAACAATGTTAATCATGGTAAATGTGCATGCGGGAGCAAAACTATGTGGGGTAATGCTGTCTTCACATGCTATCGGAATCATAGTAAATATTAGTTTCCTAGTTAAAAGATGGGACATAAACGCCCTCTCAAGTCAAAACTTGAATGTAATGAGCTCATAATCACGATTTCAGAAGTGGGAAGTAGGACATTTCCAATAGCTCGTGAAGGCAGCATTAAACTGTACTGTTAGTTGGAGTAAAACTGTGGCTCTGCAGTCAGACCCTTCTCGATCCAAGTCTACATCCATAGCACTGAGCTGAACTAAATCATCGACTACATGTTCCAAATGAAGCAGAAGGTAGTCGATTGGTGCATGATCTATATCATTTGTTATAGCTTTCCTATAGCTCAAACAGTAGAGCGTGGCGCTAGCAACGCCAAGGTCATGGGTTCGATTCCCAGGGAAAGCAAGAACTGACAAAATGTAAAATGTGTACCTTGAATGCAATGTAAGTCGTTTGGATAAAAGCGTCTGCCAAATGCATAAATGTAAATGTAAATGTAAATGTTATTAAACAGAAATCGTTAGCAATGGGACTTAAAAAACCCACGATATTTAACAAAACTAGTATCTAGTACAGCCGTAACGGCGATAACGATTCTGTTTGACCAATCCTGCATTGAGAGAGGTTAGGACCACCTACCATATTAACATACGTACACATAAATAAATAAATAAATAAATAAATAAATAAATAAATGTACAAAAGCATAAATAAATGTAAAAATAAATAAATGTATAAATACATAAATAAATGTAGAAAAAGTATAGAATAGAACAAATGCTACAACAATAGCACAATTTAAAATGATACTTTTGACAAAATTATTTATTTATTTATTCATTTATTTCTGCATTTATTTATTTATTTGTTTGATCATTTCATTATTTATTTATGTATGTATTTATTTATGTATTTCTATATTTATTTCTTCATATATTTATTTATTTATACATGTATTTATTTATTTATTTCAGCACTTAATTATTTATTTATTTATGTTTTTCTATATTTATTTATTAATATATTTGTTTATTAATTCATTTTATTTATGTATTTTTTACATTTATTTATTTATTTAATTCTGCATTTAGTATTTATTTATTTATTTATTTATTTATTTATTTATTTATTTATTTATTTATTTATTTATTTATTTATTTATTTATTTATTTATACTTAAGTCATTTCTCGTCCTCCATATGATAAGACACTTCCCATTTCCATAAGCATGCAGCATTGAGTGTAGCTTTTGAAAGGGAACATAGGTTGAGCCCCAGGAAAAGGACTGAATGAGTAAACCAATTTATATTTTAGGACATTGGTTCCCAACCTTTTTTACTCGAAGGCCCCCCTCCTCTCCGAATAAATACTGCAAAAAAAAACGATATATTAACATTCAGTGTTCTTTTTTGCTAACATACTTTGCAGACATTCTTTACAACTTAGAAGTACTTCCTCTGCTCAGTTATACAGTAAAATAAGTACAAATAAACAAAAGTCAACCTGCCATACCAAACAAGACCACAGGGAGATGCCAAATGACCTCAAAGAACTACTATACGGGTCCATTCATAATTAATAAACACACAAAAATACAAATGAAAAATACAATTATTCTGAATGTGTGGAAACTTAGCCATCTGAAGTCGATGTCATAAGTGAACAGTTCCTCTGCCAGAACAAACAATATGGAGCTGATGCCCGAGTAACACCACTGATACTCACAAACTTCTCCAAAGCACACTTCTTCGGCGTGCATCCATTATAAAACACTCAAAGTCCATTCATTTTGACAACTACGTGAATATATTGTAATGCGTACATGCAGAAATACTATATCAATCAGTGAGTCGAGAGCGCACGTTTTTGTTTGAGCATCAATAACATACTCGCACGTGACTAATGTACGACTCCTGCATGTCACTGTAATCGTCTTTACCTTCATTACAATCGTCACCCAAGCAAAACTTTATTCAGTGATCCGAGAGCGTACATACACGGTTTGCTCATCAATTATAACGGACACGCGCGTGCCTAATGTATGTCACTGCAATCGTCTTTACTTTCATTACAGCCATCATCCATCAAAACTTTTTAGCGACACTGGTTTGCTTTATCCAGCTGAAATGTGTAGTTTGCGTATCCTGTGTTCATGAAGCGGTTGAGTGTTTTGAGCCGCCGTTCAGTCTGTATTTCACACAGCGCGATTAGGAACGCCTTGCGCTGCTCTGAATCCAAAACAATCACAGAATACGTACGAGAGAGGTGGTTCTTTGTTGTAATTTATATTTTTAATTTATATAATTTATCTTTTATTAGATTAGATTAGATTAGATTCAACTTTATTGTCATTACACAAGTACAAGTACAAGGCAACGAAATGCAGTTTAGGTCTAACCAGAAGAGCAATAGCAGCAAGTGCAGGATATACAATGGATGCGTAAGTGCAGGACATGGATATGTACTGAATATGTATAAATATGTATAAATAGAGAGACGTTATTACTATAAACAGAACTGAATTTACAGGTGAATATGTACAGTGAATAAATATACAGATGGCTATTACTATAAACAGAATTTACAGGTGAATATGTACTATGAATACAATATACAGATGGCTATTACTATAAACAGAATTTTACAGATAGAGGTGTACAATAATATGCTAGGCTAATATGAGGAATAGCAGTGGATTAGGGTAGTGCAATAAATTATGGACAGAGCTATCCGGAAAAAAAAGTGTAAAGTGCAGTGGAAAGTGGTTGCATATTACAGTTAGAAGTACAGTGCAAAATGCAAATGTAAACATTGGTACTATAAATACAGTTGGCAGTGCAAATGAGCATAATCCAGTTAAGATATGGCAGTGCAAGATGCATATGTAAACAGTTGTTACTGTGATAAACAGTCGGTAGTGCAAATAACAAAGTGAAGGAAGATGTGAGGTAGGAGAGTTATCAGTTTATGAGGGAAGTGGATCAACGGGGGTTTGAGTTCAATAAAGAGACAGCTCTGGGGAAAAAACTGTTCTTTAGTCTGCTGGTCCTGGTCCGGTGGATCCTGAAACGCCTGCCGGAGGGCAGGAGAGAAAACAGTCTGTGGGCTGGGTGAGAGGAGTCCTTGAGGATGCTGCGAGCTCGATGCAGACAGCGTTTCCTCTGGATGTGCTCGATGGCAGGCAGTGGAGTCCCTGTGATGCGCTGGGCAGTTTTCACCACCCGCTGCAGTGCCTTGCGCTCCGCAACAGAGCAGCTCCCATACCATACTGCCACACAGTTGGTCAGGATGCTTTCTATTGCGCAGCGATAGAAGTTCACCAGGATAGCCGAGGAGAGCTGATTCTTCCTCAGTGTCCTCAGGAAGAAGAGGCGCTGGTGAGCCTTCTTGACCAGGCTGGAGGTGTTGGTCGTCCACGACATGTCCGCCGAGATGTGGATCCCCAGGAACTTGAAACTGGAGACACGTTCAACAGCCATTCCATTGATGTGGATGGTGTCGTGTGTGCCTCTTGACTCCTTCCTGAAGTCCACGATGAGCTCCTTCGTTTTGGTGGTGTTGAGGAGCCGGTTATTTTCAGTGCACCATGTGGCCAGGTGCTGGATCTCCTCCCTATAGGCAGTCTCATCGTTGTTGCTGATGAGCCCAATCACCGTAGTGTCGTCCGCAAACTTGACGATGGAATTAGATCCATACACAGGCTTGCAGTCGGCGGTGAAGAGGGAGTAGAGAAACGGACTTAGCACACAGCCCTGTGGTACACCAGTGTTAAGAGTGATGGATGTGGAGCAGGTGAATCCTGAACGAACATTCTGGGGTCTGTCAGTTAGGAAGTCCAAAATCCAGTTACACATGGAAGTGTTGATACCCAGGTCTCCAAGTTTGGCTATTAACTTGGATGGGATGACAGTGTTGAATGCTGAGCTGAAGTCAACAAACAGCATGCGTGCATACGTGTTCTTATGGTCCAGATGGGTGAGCACAGAGTGCAGTGCCATGGAAACGGCATCCTCTGTGCTCCTATTGCTGCGGTAGGCAAACTGGTGTGAGTCCAATGTGGATGGTATAGAGTCTTTTAGGTGTTCCAGGACCAGCCGCTCAAAGCACTTCATGACGATGGGTGTGAGTGCTACAGGGCGGTAGTCATTAGGGCACCTCGGGTTAGAGTGTTTCGGCACTGGCACAATGGAAGTGCGTTTAAAGCATGTCGGTACAGCTGCTTGGGCAAGAGACAGGTTGAAAATGTCTGTAAAAACCCCAGCGAGCTGCTCCGCACATGCCCTGAGCACACGTCCAGGGATGTTGTCTGGTCCAGCAGCCTTGTGTGCGCTGATCCGGCTCAGTGCCTTGCAGACATCTGTGGAGGAGAGTGTGATTGGTGGGTGGTCAGCTGAGGGTTTGAGCTTGGTGGCAGTTTCTCTGTTGTCTCTTTCAAAACGAGCATAAAAGTAATTTAGCTCGTTCAGGAAGTTGACATCAGTGGCTGCGGGGGTGGAGTGGGGGGGTTTGTAGTCACTGATGGCCTGAATGCCCTGCCACATGCGTCGAGGGTCAGAGTTGGAAAAGTGACCCTCTATCTTTAGCTTGTAGCAGTGCTTGGCCTTTTTGATGCCCCTCTTCAGGTTAGCTCTGGATGTACTGTAGGCTTGTGCATCACCTGATCTGAAGGCAGTATTGCGTGACTTCAGCAGGAGTCGAACTTCCCTGTTCATCCATGGCTTCTGATTAGGGTATGTGGTGATCTGTTTCTGGGTTGTAACACTGTCGATGGTGGTATTGATATGATCCAATACAGAGGAAGTGAATGAGTCAATGTCCGTGTGAGCGCCACTGGTGGCTTGAGAAGCAAACATACTCCAGTCTGTGTTTAGAAACCTTTCCTGGAGTGTGGAATCAACCCCCGCAGGCCACACCTTGATGGTCTTTACTGATGGCTTCACACGGTTGATGAGGGGTGAATATTTGGGTGATAGAAACAAAGAGAGGTGGTCTGACTGTCCCAGGTGGGGGAGGGGTGTCGCAACGTAAGCGCCAGCCAAGTTTGTGTAAACATGGTCTAAGGTTTTGTTTCCTCTGGTGTGGCAGGAAACATGCTGGTGAAACTTGGGTAGCACTGACTTTAGGTTTGAATGATTAAAGTCACCTGCAACAATAAACGCAGCTTCCGGGTGATCAGTCTGTTGTTTACTGATGGCTGCGTGAAGTTCTTTCATAGCAAGCTTGGCATCAGCATCTGGGGGAATATAGGCTGCAGTGATAATAGTGGAGGTGAACTCCCGCGGTAGATAAAACGGTCTACATTTAACCATGAGAAACTCCAGGTTAGCTGAACAATGACTCCCAACAATAGCAGAGTTTGTGCACCAAGCTTTGTTAATATAAATGCACAATCCACCCCCTCTGCTCTTCCCGGAGCCATCTAGTGTTCTATCCGCCCGGAGTGTGTGGCGTCCCGCTAGCTCAATAGCGGTGTCCGGTATTCCGCTGTTTAACCAGGTTTCAGTGAAGATTAGGACGTTACAGTTCAAAAGTTTCTTACTGTGTGTAATGCTGAGTCGAATCTCCTCCATTTTGTTCACTAGCGATCGTACATTGGCAAGGAAAATGCTGGGTAAAGAGAGCCGGTAAGGAGTTAGCCTTAGCTTAGCTCTTAGACCTCCACGCTTACCCCGCCTTTGTTTACGATCGCAGCGCCGCCTTCTAGCACTTCCGCCCGGCCGGGCAGAGCGCATCGCCTCGGGCGTCCTAGCGATCTCAGGAAGGAGTTGAAGATTGTCCATAAAACTGTCGGAAATTCGCAAACCAATATCCAAAAGCTCACAACGGGTGTACGATGTAAAAGCACAACTGTTCTGTACGAACAGACCCGAGATGAACAAGAAAAATACCGCAAAATTGCAGAATCTGGAGAGACGCTGAGCCTCGCGATCTACTCGCGCCACCATCTTGGTCGTTTTTTATTTAACGTATCAACAATAAAATTAATGAATTATATTAATATATTCAAATTAATTTTAAGTTATCTCGCGGCCCACCCGGAGGATCACTGCGGCCCGCAGCCGACAGGTTGGGAACCACTGTTTTAGGAGATCTCCTACATTCATATAATTATTACAGGTAACTACACATTGTACAAACAAACATTCTACAAATAAAAAAACTGTTTGAAAAATATATATTTTTATAATAACTGGTATTTTTGTGGAAGGTACATGGTGAAATTATTTTTTTAGAGAGAGGATCACATTCAAATGTATGGAAATGGTGTCTTACAGTATTGAAACATTACTTTACATGGAAAATCAGGATATATTTTCATATAATTATAGCACTGTACATTACATTTGCTATCGTGAATCTGGACCCACTTTATATTAGATGGCCTTAACTACTATGTACAAACATTTAAATTAATAATTTGATACAATGCACGTATTGTGTACTGTACATACATGTTTTTTCATAGTACCATTTTAAATAATGACCTGCATGTAATTACATCTGTAATTAATTTATGTAGTTACATTGATTGTTACACTGTTGACACTAACCCTAACTTTACACTTACCCATACCACCAGACCCATCCCTAACCGTATCCCTCCTCAATATCAGCAAAAGTGTTTTGCAATACAATATGTACACAATAAGTACATTTTTCTTATTTTCTTTTATGTAAGTACATAGTAGTTAAGGCCATGTAAACTAAAGTGGGTCTGTAGAGAAAAGATTTCCATTTTGAAACTGCACTTACTGTAACTTTAGGCTCAAATTGACCTTTTCCATGGAGTGTATCAAGAGATTTGACAAATGTGGAAAAATCTAAGAACAGATTTCCCCCCCAAAAAAAGCCTTACAAAATACCTTAATTTTCCAGGACTCAATTTTAAAGAAACATTTGCGGTTTTAAACAAACTCAATAATATATAATAATATTCTGATGAATAATAATATTATGAGCTTTAAAAAATGCAATGAAAAGTCATTATCTGTTAATATAATTCAGAATTCACTTTCAAGGTTTTGTGATTTAATTTGTATGCTTTGGTCTAAAATTACTACTCTGGCATTTCATGGTGGGAAAAAAATCAATTCACCCCAAAGGCCACAGTCTGAGTGTCTGCTCCACCCTCAGGTAATCAAAGGTTCAATGGAACAAAACACAGCGCTTCTCCACATAATCTGAATTAAATTAAACACACAGAGCAGCGTTTGTTAGATAACAACGATGTAACCATCACCTTGTGTCAAACCCACATTATTCCAGTGTTCCAGTTCTGTCTGTTCCAGCACTCACTCATTCTGAAGCAACCATTAGGGAAACAGTGGAAACGTCTGCTTCTTTGAGAGCAGCAGCGGAGAAGCACCATAACAAGCCTCAGATGAGCTCATTAGGACTGTGTGCCCATGCTGTATCCTAACAACCATGTCTTGGAGCAGCCCCTGCCTGTTTCCCATATAGGAGAGTCTCCAAGCCTCAAGGGTCAAGCAAGAGCTCTCCTGCCATGGCAGTATGGGAAGCGACATGAAACGGATAATGTTGATGTGAGGCTGGAACACCCCTGGTGGCTTCCTGGCCAGTGTTTTAGGGAGATTTTAATAGAACAGTTGGCTTACACTAAAGCAACCTGATATATTGACGACCGTTTTAGACAATTTTGTACCGCATGTTAAATCATCACGGCCAAAGGCAGCATTTATTCATCCAGGACAGGCAGTGTGCAAAGTTCATCCATATTAAAAACATGAGGACATGATGATGAATGCGTCCTAAGCTAATTAGCTACATGCCATTAACATGTAACAGATGTGACGCATTAATCAAGCCTTTAGTGGACACATATATATGAAGCATTTTTCTTTTGTGTCAAGTTAGTTAGTTAAAGGTCATAGTCAAATGTGATCAGGGCTTTCCCTAACGACTTACCAGAAAACCAAACAACTTTATGTAATGCACTGCAAAAAGTGGTATCCTACATTTGTTACTTTAAAAAGCTATGTCTACCAGGGCCGTGCAGAGAGTTCTTCAGAGGCAGGGGCTCAAATGTAAAAAAGGGGCAATATGTAAATATATATATATTAGGGGTGTAACGGTACACAAAACTGACGGTTCGGTACGTACCTCGGTTTTGAAGTCACGGTTTGCTACGGATTCGGTACAGCAGTTTTACAAAATTGCTTTTTATTAATTTTTATTCAACAGTGGTTTAATGAAAAAAAAAATTGTGTCTGTCCTTAAATTAATTCAGTTATAACTAAAAGTTTCTTAAAGATAATGCTGTAAACTATATAGGGAGCCCTTACATATTGCTATTAAAGATTAACAACAGAGCCCAAACTATTAGCCTAAATTCATTTGCTATTTATTTTTAGATATAAAAATCAACACTCATAAGCTTCAGGGGCGTAAATTTTATCTAACAGTAGGGGGGGACGATAAACATGAAATTTCTCAAGAGCAATTTTTGAAGGGGACACAAATAATATAGCCAAAATCGTACTTGTAAGGATATGTGTACCACAAAAAAAAAAAAAAAAAAAAAATTGTGCTTATTTGGCGTTTTGGTGCACTGAATAATTATCTAATGTCCGTTTTTCTTTTCTCTGTCATTTTATCTGACCAACAACACAAAGCAATAGTTGTTTAAATATGAGTAGGTTCACCACATAGTCATATTATTTAAAATTATCTTGCATCCTCCACATAGTATTTTATACTATGATATTCAGATCTTTAGATATTCAACTGCAGCAAGCCCTCTGATCTGCCACTTATTATCATATTGAGCAAAACCCAACACAGATCTGACAGAGCGCCGCGCGCATATACTTTAGATTTAGAATTAGCGCCAATTCGAGGGTGGGTTGCTTGAATTATGGGTTCATTAGCCTATTATTCTTAATGAAAAACACAGCAAGAAAACAGTACAATGACACACTCCTTTAAATAGGCACTTTTACATTTCGCTTTGAAACCAAAACTTCCGCGATCATCTTGTCTGTTAGCTGTTTGCTCTAATGATGAATGAAATCTGACTCTCGTTCGGCTCGTGCTGCATTGAGCAGACACGTTCAGTTTTTAATTGTTGTGTCTGTTCTCTAACTAAACAAAATTATTTTATTACTATAAAAATGAAAACAACGGTGGCCCGGGGCGGTGCCGCGGTGGGGAAGTGACGCTAACAGTGTTTTGCCTAATCTGTATTAAAGAGAAAAGAGTCACTTCATCTGATGTTTAAAGTGAATAAAATAGTATTGACAGCTTACTGGAGTTTCACAACTGCTGTCTGAAGAGCTTTGTTCTCTCCCCAAACTTGTGGTGGTAGTTTTTTTTACGTTCAATGGGTAACGTTAGTTGAGGTGCGCGGTGGATCAAACCACTGTGGGGCAAGTGGGAGGGGGGACTCAAAATGTTTCTAAACTTAAACGCATTTTTTGTCCCGTTTGCTTTTGTATTGTTTTACTACTTACACATTTATTTTAAGTATATATCATTATATTATTTACAATACTCAGCATGGTTTTTAGGGGGGGGACAGCCCTCAGATTGGGGGGGTCCTGTCCCCCCCGTCCCCCCCATGATTTACGCCCCTGATAAGCTTCACATAAGGCAGTTTTTGCATTAATATCTAAATCTAATTTTTTTTCTTTTTTTCTCCAACTCGTTGTTGAAATATAATCATTTAGTGGCTGTAATTTTCATGACAGGTTTATTTAAACATACATTAAATAAACAAGACATCACTAACAGGCTAAGTGGAATATTATGAATATATATAGGCTAATATAACGAATATATAGGCTAATATAGTGCATGTATTCAGTGAAAGAGTTAATCTCTCTAGTGAACTCTCAGCTGTGGACACTGAATGACTTCTGAGGTAAATGTGATTCTACATGACATTTTTTGTTTACAAGCTGTTTTATTATCTTTCCGCGGTTGAAACACCGATGGTGCGATTACACAACATATGATACGTTTCAATAAGTTGTAATGTATCCTCAACATACCTTTAGATATTCATTTCTTTAGGAGGAGATGATCGCGTTCACTCGCGCGCTGCCGCTTGAAGTTGAACTGATACGTGTCTCTCTGTCACGTCACATAATAGAGCGTTAAAACGGCATTTATCGTTTGAATTTCGTGATAAAATGGACTGAATACTTAATATGTTCGTGTGGGAACTCGGATTTAAGTGTGTTCCGCGCTTTAAACAAGCCGACTGTTAACTGTTATAGATTGCATTCATAACCGTTCGGTACACGCGCGCACCATACCGAAAGCCCGAAACGTTAGTTCGTCTGTCCATGTAATTTTCAACCGATTTATGAATAAGAACAGAAAATTACCGCTCCACTTCACATGCCCAATGGAATTTGAACTTGCTTTGCCAGATCACGATTGGTTGGTGTATATACATGACAAACGCGCATTGGTGAATTGTGTAATACTTTAAAGGTCCCATGGCATGGCATTTTTCTATTATTTTATAGTGTTTTCTGAGGTGTACTTATATTATTAGTATGATTTTTACATCATGAAATGTCATAATTTAGAAATAAAAGGCATTTTTTCTATACTGCTGTTTGCCCTGTGGCTGAATGCCCTGCTTCAAGAGGCGTGTCTGCTGTGAGACTTCAGTAAAAACGCCCACTGTTGTGATTGGCTGACATCTTTGCATTTTAAATGAGCGGAGGGGGCGTGGTTTAACGAGGCACGAGCAGGCACGAGTCTGCCAGAGAGACGGATGGACCTGTGTTCACTTCTCATCAGTTCTCTCAGCATGTCTCAGTTCAGGGTGAACTGTTGTAGTTACTAGCATATACTTCAGGTTATTAGTTTATTTCTAGTCGGAGGGGCTGTCACTCATGTCAGAAAGTTAGTAACTTTAGTAAATTATGGATCAGCGCTGACTCGAGACGCGAACCGTTTAGAACGATTCAGTCCGATTTGGTGAACTGGTTCGGTTCACTAAAAAGAACCGATTCAAAAGAATGATTCGTTCGCGAACCGGACATCACGGAGACGAAGCGATTGCTAACAAAGTTATTTATAGTAACTACTGAGTTATGAGAGCGCTGTCAGTCAGCGCGAGTTTATTGTGTTTGTATCTGAGAGTTCTGAATAAACACGAGTCCCAGTCACACCGAGTCCTCTTCATCATTATTCTACCAACTTTGTAACACATGCAATGTACCATTACAGCGAGATGAACGAGTTAGTAAGTTTGATTAAAGCATTATTTCTAGATATGTTCCAATCATATGAATAGCGTCATTGACGCGCATTGAGTAACGTTACACAGCGCAAACAAAGAGACAACAGCAGTAATCGAATGTAATCCAGTTTATTGTGGGGAAAGCTGGCTAGCCTAGCCGGATACCCTCACGCTTACCCCCCTTCTGCTTAATCTCACGCCGCGTTTGGTGCCTCCGCTGTGGGCCAGATGCAGTACTGGGGGTCGGGGATGTTGGAGGCCGAGCTTCGGCGTGTGTGAAGTTTATCTCTAAAGATGTGACTGCTGATGTTAAACAGAAAAGACTGTATGCACATTTTAGAACAGATAGACGCGACAAGGACGTACAAAAACACTGACTCACAAGATAGAAAACACGAAAACACCGGTCATGTCGGTCTGTCGGGAGAGAGAGAAGCCGCTGCGTGTCCACAAATAATAAATAATAAGCTACACATAAGAAATCAATGATCACAGATCAGAAGGAACTGAAGAAAGACTTCTGTTTTCATTTGTACATCCAAACACTGAGAAACTGCCAGCGTTCACTCGTTCACAAATAACATTAATGATATCTCGCGCTTGCATGGGCGTGCCAGATTCTCTGGGCGGAGGAAAGGGAGGTAACCGTTCCTGCTTGGACGTCAAACCAGGAGACTTCAGGATTGGCTAGTCTGGCCTGTCATTTTCTCAAAGGCAGAGAGAGACAGCCAGAACTCGGTTTTACACCGATCAACATTTCTATCCACTTGGGGACAATATTCAGGCTAGGGGAACTCATATTAATGTTGAAATACCTCATAAAATGAAAATTTCATGCCATGGGACCTTTAAAATATATAATTTATAGATTTGTAATTAAATCAACACATTAGCTCTGATTATGGATGAAAAAAAAATATTGGTTTACTTTTTTTCCCGCGAGGCCACACACTCTCTGAAAGGACCATATTTGGCTCGAGAGCCGCTTCCGAACAGAGGAAAATCAGCAATCAATCAAAACGCATGCAACCCATAGCAACGCGTTATGGCAACGCCTCAACAGAAATTGTCCGACTTTTGTGCCGTTCGTTACTATTGTATACATTGTCATCAATGTCATGTTATAATAATCACATTTATTTAGTTTTATTGACTACGATATTATCATTGATATTTGTCTGAGAGGGGCACTTTTGATTCATTTTGAAAAAGGGCAGGGGCTCGAGAACCCAAAGCCCCCCCCCTTCTGCATGTGCCTGATGTCTACCTGATTTAATCCATATAATGTAGTTTTGGTGGTATAAATGAATGTTTTTCGGTTGATTTTTGGTGATGACATATTTTTGACTTGAATAAAATCAGTTAATTTAGATTAGTTACCATTTTTTTTAAGTGTGGATAAAAAAAAGTGGGGAAAAAAGTTTTCACTTAACATGAGGGTGAGTAAATAATGACATACAGTAGTTTACCCACAAATGAAAATGTATTTACTCTCATGCCGATCCAAAGACTTTAATTTTCGTAAAAATCAATAAAGGTTTGTTCTTGATTGTCAAGCATACATGTTTGAGCTTCTATTAATCATATTTGTGCCTGGTTTCACCGACAATGCTTAAATCTATTCCCTGACTAAAATGCATGTTTGAGCTGTCTTAACTTAAAGCAACTTTCACTGACATCTAAAAATATTGTTTTGTCTCAAGATGCACACAAGTAGTGTTAAAGGCACATGTAAAATAGCTACTAAGGCCTACTCCTTGATGTGCTCTATGAACAATGCCCCTAAGCTTAGACCTGCTAAATCATATAAAGTGATCATGTTTCTTCAAAACACTTAAATTAAATCACTCAAATCATATGGATTACTTTTACATTGTCTTTATGTATGAGAGAATATTGAAAATATCTCAATTTGTGTTCCGAAGGTGAAGAAAAGTCTTATGGGTTTGGAATGACATGAGGGTGAGAAAATGATGAATGATTGTAATTATTTGAGTGAACTAACCCCTTAGAGGAATAGTTTCCCCAAAATTACCATTAAATACGAATACTCAAAGATTAATTCAGGTGTAACAGTTAAGTTCTGTTTAGTTCTGTTTTATTGTCATGCTATTTTAGGCCCCGTCCACACTTGGAGAAGCTGTATACGTAAAATTTTTGTATCGTATCAGCGTTTCGTCCAGACAGATACAGCGTTTTAGGAGCCTGAAATCGGTATTTTTTCAAACCGGGTCCCAGAGTGGATGAATCTGAAACTGACACCCTTGCGTTTTTGTGTGTACTGCCAATCCGTATATTTTGTGAAACGGTGATGTCATCACACCACGTCCCGCACGGTAAAGACTAGGGCTGAATCCGAAATCGTAAACCCTCATTCATTATTCCCTGCGTCAGTCCACTAATACAGTTCACTTGAAGGAGCGAATGAAAACAAGTGAGTGAATTCGGACATCCGTTGAGTGTATATCGGCTGTACACTTATTATTGCGGTGCAATGTGGGATAGAATGAGTGTACTCGATAGTGTCCACTATGGTTTCGGACACCACTACAAATGGCTGTCCTCTCAAATAATGCCCTATTTGAGGGTATAGGAGGCAATTTCAGATTCAACCTCGAAGGGATACAGTTACGGCCACTGGGCATGCGAACATCAATATTGCGTTATTTAATTACTGTATTTGCATTATTTTAAGGGTAGGTTTAGAGTTGGGGTAGGTGTAGGCGTTAATAAAACACAATCTGGTAAATAGCAAATTTATTTATTGTCACTCACTTCCGGCCGTTGCTGTACCCCTTCTAGCCACCACTCTTCTTCTCCGTTTTTAGTGTATTTCTGTGGCAGAATTACAGCCCCACATACTGGTCTGGCATGTATACTACATTGTTTTGAGTCGGTTTCAGTGGTTTCGTGTGTACGCAGATATTTCTTGAGACGAGGGGAAAAAAAGATTGGATAGGGAAAGCTCTGGCTTCATGTGGATGTGGCCTTAGTTTCCCTGTTTGCCTGTCTGTGTTCCTAATTAGTTTCTATAGTTAATAGTAGTTCTAAACTGGTTTCTGGTTCTGTTAATTACCATTGCCTGTGTATTTAAACCCTTTTATATATTATTCATTTTATACATATATTTTTATACACAATTTTTTTAAACAACGGACTCACCATTTGAGGACCACACAAGGAACTTTTTAGATCTGGCATGCCTCACAACTATCCGGACTGCTTGCTCTGCCTATATGGCAAGCAGGATGAGGCAGAGAGCCATGAGAACGGGGCGAGGCTGGTAGCCAGAGTTTTAATGAGCGTCACCTGCACAACACAGAAGGGGTTGCACCGACTAGTCTGCTAATCGACTAGTCGCTTTAAGCTTGACGTCGACTAGTCGCTGGCCTATAGAGGGCGCGACAGGATAAGGCATTTCCTGACATGCCGGCTGCCAGGTTCTGTTTCCAACAGTCAAAAATGACAAATAAATGCATACTCAGAGAGCTCTGCACAAGACATGTTTCATTATACCATCTGGAAGCTCAAAATTGATCGGGAGAATGCACGCTTATTGTACAGGTCAGTTAATCACCGTTCTAAATGCATGCTGCATTGTAACACACATACACATAGCTCGCACATGACGCGTAGATCGCGTGCCTTACACAAAACCATTCAATAGCGCAGAAATGTATCAACACTGTTCTGTGATTTATCACTAAAATAGCTTAGAAACTGAAAAGTTATAGCATATATTTCTTAGTAACTAAAACTCACAGCTTCACTATTAGTAGAGAGATGCTGGCAAGTAGAATTAATTCACACGCAATCTCTCCTCTAAAGCCCCAGGTATACTTCACTTACCGCACCCGGACGCGTCACGCGCGTAGCCCTGTCCGCGCGTCTTTCAAAGTATACTACACAACGGATGCGCGCGGATGATCGCGTTCGACATATGCGCGGTACATTTTTTTCTATGCTCTACCAGACATCGGAGGGCAGCACTGAGTCCTGTCATCAACGGGACATTTGCTGGGCATGATCGGAGAAGAACTGTAGTGCATTGCAACATAGTTTGGAAGAAACACTGAAGAATCAAAAAATCTTTTTTTTCGAGCGTGTTGTTTTTAAACTGGTCTTTGCACACTCTTCTTCGACGGCTGAACATTGTGCTCAATACTGTGCGTATTGCCACCTAGTGGACTCTTCTGTACTGCTGGCGCATGCGCTGTTGCACGCGGACCGTGTGCAGCCGGCCGCGAGCCCTCCGAATGACGAAAATTACGTCATGCGGGCGGTACACGAACGCAGATGGCCGAAGTATACCCGGGCCTTAATGCATTCATATACATATATATTCATATGTAATCTTTATAGTTCTACTTTTTCTGTATCTGATTCAGAACGAGCAGAAATCTGTGAGCAATATAACGACCCAAAGACAAAAGAACTGATACAAAAGCTGTTGTAGTAGGAGCAATAACCTTATTATCAGCGCTGTGACATATGCCATAGCGGTCCTGTGCACAAGAAAACTCGTGTTCGCGTCAGCTCAAGGTTCAGGGTTATTTGTTTATTAATGACATAATCGCGACTAGTTGACGTCGACTCGACTTTCATCACATATATGTCGACTTGAAAAAATCGGAAGTCGTTCAACCCCTACAACACAGCGGTATCGAGTTTCTCACATAAGAGCTTCGGGAGCATAAAAGGAGATGACCAGGCCTGGATTTTTACGCTATGTTTTGTCTATGTGTGTGCTTTTACTTTTGTTTCATTGTTTGTTTATGTAATGTGATTAAAGTGTTGAACGTTCCCGCCTCCTTCCTCCCTGATCCTTTAACCTCGTTACAGCCTTGCTCAAGGGCACCTAAGTCATTCCCTGGCAATATTGAGAATCAAACTCGCAACCTTTGGGTGAAATGGGTGCTGGTGAGCAATGGGCCCCCCCGCTCACCATCAGCCCCACTGAGGATATCACCTGGACCCAGAGCCCGGCCAGCTGCCTCCCACGTCTCTAACAGACAAAGCACCTGGGCCCACCGCAGACACGGAGAAACAAGTTCCTCAGAAACAAAGACTGAGCCTTTCATCGCCCTGGAGCCTGAGCACGACGAAGAGTCTGACCAGGTGCAAAAGCTGGCAACATCGTCAGTACCAGTGCATGTGCTAGTGGAGTATGAGGGCATGGTGGGAAGCCCCGTCAACACTCCTGCCACCGAAGGTGAGCTGCAGCTGGCCTTTGTAATTTTTTGATGAGGATTTGGAACAGGATTATCCCTGTAGTTTCATGTCTCTGGTTCCACCAGCTCCAAGTCTCCAGTGTCTCCGCTGGTCTCTCTCAGCTCCAAGTCTCCTGTGTCTCCGCTGGTCCTGTCCAGCTCCAAGTCTCCTGCATCTCCACTGATTCCGCCCCCATCCTCCCTCTCCCAACCCCTCTACCAATGACAGCCAGTTCCCCTACCCCTCCTCCGCTGGTTCCCTTCAGTCCCTCGGCTCCTCCTCTGACTCCACTTTACTGCATGGATCTGCCTCGGGTCTTCCTGTCTCCAGCTCCTACTTGGCAAGATGATCCCCTGGCTCCGTCCCCAGCTGCCGAGCCTGTCACTCCACCTTGGCTACTCCCTCCCTTGGCTTCAACCAGAAGCATCATCCTTACTGCTCCAACAGGCGCCCTCGTCCCTCTGGCTACACCTTGGTCAGTTGCTGCTTGTCCTGCGCCACAGACTTGTCAAATATCACTGATGTAAAATCTGCATTGAGGTGTTTTAAACCGTCATATTTGATTTTCAGTGAATATTGAGATTTTTATTCATAAACTATTAAATTATTATAACAATTATTCTTGATGAAAATAATAATTATACTTTATTTTGTATTCAAAATTTCTTACAATGCAACTTTAGAGCTGTGCGTCCTAGACAAGAACACAGGAGAAGTTTCTTCTAGAAATGTGCATCATAGTTTTGGGTTTAAAATAGTTGTAAAAATGTCTGTATGACTCTCCAGCTGGGCCTGCACTTGCTGAAGCACGCACATTTTAGAGACAGTATTATTTAAGTTTGCGTATGGTTATGATCCATAACATTAGTCATGGTCTAAAGCCCCTTATGTCTCTGCCCTGTCTTATAAATTAAGCAGAATCACATAGTGGGTAGCAAGGTAAACAAAGCTTGAAATGTCATGAAATATTTTGTCTGAGTCAAAAATGAATACTCTTCTTATGAGTTAGATGTCATGTCCTGGATTACATAGAGGCACCATATAATGGCATAGTCTTGCCCACTGTGACATTTGTTACACTTTCATTATAGTGCTTAAATAGCAACCTTCAGTACAGTTGTAGCCATTAAAATCACAGTGGTGACATTTCCGAGACACCAATTTCAGGGACGCGTTGTGTTCAGCATTAATAATGTCTATTCCACCATCTGCTACCAAATATATTCAGACCATAATGTGCTGCACTTTCAAAAAAAGAACATAAAATGAGATACATTTATTTGCTTGTCTCTCATAAAATCAGAGAAATCCATGGGTGTATTTTTAGTCTGTGCACAAAAAACAAATACTAAATGTTGCAGTCAGATCCCAGCATCTGAATGGAGATTTACAGTATGGCCAACCACCTCTGATATTTGTTGCTATATCTTTAATTCTAGCTGAAACTTGCATCAACACCAGGAAGATTTTTTTATCAATTTAAAGCTGCAGTCCGTAAGTTTTGCCTCTGTGTCGCCATCTCTGTTTGAAACCTGCAATTGCAGTTATTTGCGGAGTTATCATTTGTATGCGAGTTGTGCGTCGGCGCAGCTCGTCGGCGGATGAAACTAATGTTTTGAGGAGTTTTTGCGGCTGTCAGTCACCGCACCGGTGTAGATACTGTACTTCAGAATCTCAGGTTCTACGTCTTTGACTATAACCTAAATAAAAATGTTCACCGGAAAACATAATCTGAACAAGTAACATGTCTGTCACTTTTGGGAACAAAACATTACAATAAATCACGCTACCAACGGTGATTAAATCTACCGATCCCTCATATAACAAATTGTTAATGTTAACAGCATTAGCATTGTGTGACTGGATGTATTTAGTGTTTATTAGCTTTACCTGTAGATTTCATTTTCTGTACAGTCTAATCTTTTGCTTTTGACTACGGGTGAATCTCCAGTTGTCACTAATGATTGGACCTTTCTGGATTACAATCCGCCATCAAAATGATACATTTAATAACTCCAGCTCCTTTGAGAAAAGGTTATAAATGATCCGCTGAAGAACATGTGGTATACATGCTCCTCAAGTGCGTTACTACTACTAGCCGGACTCTTTCTTTATGTATACAGATGTGATGTAACGACGCAAAGACATGCTTGAATTTCCAGTGGAAATCCACCATACCACTCTACGTAATTATAACACATTATTACAAGCTTACCGTTGTGAATGGGGCTAAGGTAAGGAGATAGTTTTGAATACTGGCTTGTTGTGTACTTGTAAAAAAAAATACAAATTCATTGTCATTTTAACAAAAAAAAAAAGTTACGGTCTGCAGCTTTAACTGTCACAGATTAGTACGGTTCATTACCTGTTTTTCTTGTTCTCAATGGTTTCAAATGTTCTTGTTGAAAGCTGTTGTGAAACACTGCCCCCTGTTCTACAAGCTCCTAAAAACAGGCTCTGTAAAATAACAAAAGGGCAGTCTGTGCACGGTGTCTGCCTCTTCCTCCTTGAAAATATCAGGAAAATGCTCTCAGGGCCACGCCTCTTCATGAAAGAAGCCCCAGGGGGAAAAAATGTCTCCCACAGACATTTTCAGTCACTTTCATTTTTCCATATAAAAGTATTTCTCATGTGCTTTATGCTTAATGGTATTCTTTGAATTCTGCAATAGGCTACATGGTCATTCTAACCGAGAGATCAATTTTGAAGTGGAGACAGACCGTTCCATTTATCATATTTTCTTCTTCATATCAGACAGAGTCAATTTCACACATTCCACTCTTTCAGCAATGAATATTTAAACCAGCAGGTACCACAGAATACCACTACGATCTGTAGACGGACTAGCACTCCATGAACATATGAACACACCACCATACTGACTGAATATAATGATTTAGCACAGAATATACTTGGCAGACAATTGGCTCACTTTAACAGCTGTCTAAGGTTAGGCAACTTGGTAGATCTCAGAATATGTTTGTGGATAATCTATAGCGATAATTAAGAGGAAGTGATTATGTAATTGTAAATCAATAAACAGCAGACTTCAGAATGTGTCTTTTTCCCTGTGGAAAACCTCTTGGAAAAATGCCAGGGTTCACATAAACTGCTCTTCACCTCTCTGTGTATTAAACAATGTTTAATATGTGTTCTACTCACACATCTCAGTACCACTCTGTGCAACATACACTGTTTGAATGAAAATAAAAAACTATAATAATAAAAGCTGTTGAAATTTTAGGTTACTTGAACATTTACAGTGAAAATTGATTTAACAACAATACATGGGATTTTACTTTAAAATACAGTATGTTTTTGGAAGCAAAAGGTATAAATTGCCGTATTAATGTGGAAAATCTATACTAGGCTACTACATTCAAGAATGCAATACACATTGCCTAGTTTGGAAGCAATTGTTAAAATTGTTTTAAGTGAAAAAAAGCAATCATTTTAATAATATTATCATTTATTCTTATTGTTGTTTTTATGTGCATTGGGGTGTTTAAGTTACATTTTATGAGGTTTAGTAAATATATATATATATATATATATATATATATATATATATATATATATATATATATATATATATATATATATATATATATATATATATAGCTATATTCTATTATTTGAATGTTATTATGGTATAATATATGTTTAGCAGTATCATAGATTTTAGTAGTTCAAGTAGATTGGTATATTATTATTTCAATAAATGTTATGTTTATGAACAGTAAAATATACAGTAACCAAATGTCATCCAATAATACCTGAATTTCTGGCAACCACAGCTGTTTTATTTCCCGTAAATGTGACATTTCAATTGCTCAAGTGAGAAAAAAAAAGGTTTTAAACCCTTTTTTATGTATTACAGACAAACCTTTGTCAAAATCCGTTTGTACAAACTGAGAAGCAATGACAAACACTTACCTAAAAAGGTAAATAATCTCTCTGATCATTTCAATCAAACAGTAAATAAATCCAATAGTTTTGTGTAAAACATGCACCTCACCTTCAAGCCATAGGATATTAGGAATGAGCTCTGTTCTTCTGTCCGTTTATATCCACAACTTCTTGATGTTTAGCATCTTTTCCCCGCACAGTGTTAAACTGTCCATACTCGTTTATGCCAGATCGTTCAGTGTTCTCGAACTATTGACGATGCTATAGAATTTTACTTGACTGAATAAAACGTGATTGTCTCTCTAGTGCTGGCCAAAACGTTTTAGATTTCTAGTCTTCTATCTCACTTTAAATGCCAGTTTTAAATAGTTACATTAAGTGCGTGGTGTCAGCAGAAGAGCGCGAATGCCGGGTGCAGTGCCGCTTGTTCAGCGCGCTCAGATCCAGCAGCAGTAACCGTGAGCGCATGGCAGACAGGAGGCGGAGTTGACTGATCTCAACACAAGCGCGTGTTGAAATGCCCAGAGGATCCAACGACAGATGAACACTAAGTACTATACAAACCCAGTTACCGAGCACAAAACTGTCTAAAGTACAGTGACCCCTCAACATAGTTTGGACACCTAAAATACACTGGAAAAAAGCAAGAATGCTATGCATTAGGCAAATATCAACCCATCACCCATGTGACGCTTATTATAATAGCACAAGCATATTGCTCTAACAATATCTATCACATAAAGAAGTCTGATAGGTTTTAAATAATACAACTATTGTTCAAAATTAAGGCAAAATGCATTTGTGACACTTGGTTTTAATATGTTGAGCTAGGATGGTTACAATGCTTCATTCATCCACTAAAAATCACCTGGACACTGCAAAAAAAGATAGCCTAGTCCACTGGTTAATCTGTCACTCCACTGTGAAAAACTGCAATTGTTACTTTAAAGAGATATTTATACCTGATTTAACCCATATAATGCTGTTTTGGTGGTAGCTTTATGTATTTAGGTTGATTCAGCGATATCACATAACAATTTTGACTTGAATAAAGTCGGTTAATTTAGATGTTACTATTTTAGGTTGCATTTCTTCAATGTAGAAGAAGTCTGTATTAGTGGGGTTGTGGAGGAATACTGTTTTACTGTTTGTCTTTATGCTTCACGTGGTAACTTCTAAATAAACTGATTAATGTCAAAACTAGTATGTAATATGACTGAATTAACCTACATTAGATCGCACCAATGAAACATCATATTTTTTAAGCGTTAGATCAAATAACTGTATGTTAGCATTATACAGTCTATGTATATTTTTTCTTATTTAAATGAATGAAGCTCACTCCAACTCTTTTCAAAAACTTGTAAAGCTTCACTGTGGGTATCTATGGCAGATAAAAGCTGTATTATTATACATTATTGCCATCATCTGTCTTTTTGCAAAACTGCCCACCTTTAGAACAATTTACTCCCCTTGACCCACATAATTGCTTTGCTTCAAGGGACTATGAATCAGTTCTCACAGTCAGCAGTACGCCCCCATTTGATGTGTCAATACCTTCCATACCCTGCACACACACACACACACACACACACACACACGTCTGGTTTAATATCTTTGTGGGGACTGTCCATAGACAATTTGTTTTTATACTGTACAAACTTTATATTCTATCCCCTTACACTAACCCTACCCCTACCCGTAATAAAAAAAAACTGGTCCCACTTTATATTAGGTGGCCTTAACTACTATGTACTATGTACTATGTACATCAAAAACTAAGTACAATGTACTTTTTGTGTTCATATTGTATTGCAAAAACACTTTTGCTGATATTGAGGTGGGATACGGGTAAAGTTAGGGACATGTGTGGTGTTATGGGTAAGTTTAGGGGTATAGGGTTAGGTGTAAGGGAAGGGTCAACAGTGTGATTATAGATGTAACTACATAAATTAATTGCAGGTGTAATTACATGCAGGTCATTTTTAAAATGCAAGTACAATGTAAAAACATGTATGTACACATTAAATGCATTGTATCAAATGATTAATTTAAATGTTAGTACATAGTAGTTAAGGCCACCTAACATAAAGTGGGTCCAGAAAAGTTCTGCATTTTTACATTTTCAAAAATAACTCATTCTGTATGATTTATAAGCTTGTTTCCTCAAGGGGACCTCAATTTAGGTCCCCGAAGTGATACAAGTCCCCATGAGTCTATGTGCATTAAGGTTGAAGTCTTCACCGGGATAGAAAAAACATACACAAACACACACACACACAAAGTTTCACTATATCTTTGTGGGGACTCTCCAAAGGCATAATGGTTTTTATACTGTACGAACTGTATATTCTACACCCTTACACCAACCCTACTCCTAATCCTACCATGACATGTCATTGTAGGAATATATATATATATATATATATACAGTATATATACAGTATATATACAGTATATATATATATATATATATATATATATATATATATATATATATATATATATATATAAATAAACATTTAGTATATGTTTATTAATCCATTTCCCTCGTGGGGATGTCTGACTGGTCCCCACAATTTAGGTGATTTCAGGTTTTACTATCCTTGTGGCGACATTTGGTCCCCACGATGCAATATAAACCTGTACACACACACACACACACACACACACACACACACACACAAAGTGATTCATCATGTTGTGGTGTAGCTATCAATGGACAGGGTGCCGGGTACCTTGAGGGGGTGCTGGAAGTGATACTGTAAACACAACCCTGTATCTCCTGTCACAAACATGCACTGGTGTTTATATCACATGTAGAGAGCACACTTTGCATTCATGGAATGTGTTATTGTGTAGGATGATTACTGATTACATTTTGATTTGTATTCATCCACAGCATGTCCGGAATGTAATCAGGGCCCATGCAGTATTCCCATTTCATCATGTAAAATGCATACTATGTGGGCCAGGCATTGTGTATCCAAGCCATGTAGTTTCCCGTGGCACACTCTATGGATCACTGAAATTGATATTTTTTGTTCTTAATATATTCTTGCTATATCTGATAACCTTTTATAAGAAAAATGACTATTCTGTGTCACATACTGTAAGACTGTCAGACGAAGTAGAATCACAGATTTGTTTTTACTGTAAATAGGTTGATTAATTGTATCGGCTCCTTCCATGGTTTCTTGCTCTACTTAACATCGTTTTTTTCCCCCTTTCCGTTGTCGCCTTCGGCTTGCTGACTGGGGGGTTTGTAAAGCACTATTCCTGTACTACAATATGTATTGTAAAAAGAAATATGCAAATATTGAATTGAATTGAATTAATTATACAATTTTTGTCACTACTCTTACGTTTCAGTAGGGTACTTCATTTTACAAAACATTATACTGAGACTCTGGCATCTATACCAAAAGTACAAAGAACATTTTTATGTATTCATTAAGCCAACTGGGAATAACCCACTACAATAACATTCATTGTGTGACACCCATGATATTCACGTCACAAAACACAGGTTTCAGTGTTAAACTTATAGCAACAATTTGCCACAGCTGGAATATTGGCTTGAGTGCACATCCTTTCACCATTTCCTCTTTCTCTAGCACTGAAAAATCCCCAGAGTGCAATTTTGTGTGGAGAAAAAATAGCTTCAAAAATTAACCTTGTACCGTATCAAATTAAAAGATGAATGAGACTCCTGTCAGATGCTAAAACTGTTCAAGGTTGTTCTCCATCAAGAGAAGAAAACAAGCTCATGGTAATTTGGGATGATTCAATGTCATTTATTGTGTCACTCTAATTTAGAGACTGTTAATGCTTCTCATGGGGCACCATGTTCTGTATCTTCACATCTGGACTTGTCCTTGCTTAAAGGTTTAGTTCACTTCAAAATGAAAATTCCCTGATATTTTACTCACCCCCATCTCATCCAAGAGGTTCATGTCTTTCTTCAGTCGAAAGGAAATTAAGTTTTTTGAGGAAAACATTAAAGGGATTTTTCTCCCCATCAAAGACTTCTATGGCAACCAAAATGTTGAAGGTCCAAATCAATGCAGTTTCAAAGGGCTTCGAAGGACTTCAGAGGCTCTGTGCGATCCCAGACGAGGATTTCTTATCTAGCGAAACCATTGGGCATTTTCAAAAAAAATGTTTTAATGAAGATACTTTTTAACCTAAATTGCTCATCTTGCCCTGCTCTGTGACGTGCCAATGATACGTCTGCCTATGTCTTTCCGGCGTGATTGCGCAATCCTTGTCACATCGCAGAGCAGCGCAAGATCAGCAATTTAGGTTAAAAACTATAATCTTTTTTAATTTTTGGGGAAAATTACCCTATTCCTCGTCTGGGATCACGCAGAGCCTGTGAAGTGATTCGAAGCCCTTTGAAACTGCATTGATTTGGACCTTCAACATTTTGGTTGCCATGGAAGTCTATGATGGGGAGATTCTGGAATGTTTTCCTCAAAAAAACGTAATTTCTTTTCGACTGAAGAAAGAAAAACATGAATATCTTGGATTAGATGGGGGGTGAGTAAAATACCAGGAAATGTTCATTTTGAAGTGTACTAATCATTTAAGACTATCTTAAAGAAGTTAATTAGATGAGAATGATATAGATCTCTTTTAATACATACACAGGTTGCTTTTAAATGTTGAATTCTTTCTCTCATCCCAACATGTAAAAATGGCCAATTGGAAAATGTTCAAATTGTGAGATTTCCCCTTATATGTTGGCCCTTATTCCCCTTATATGTTCCCCTTATATGTTATATGTCCCCTTATAAAAGGAAAGAAACCAGACAAAGCTACAACCTAAAGGTCAAATGAAACCCAGAAACCCCAAAACATAATCCCCACATTTTAAGAGTGGCTCATAATGCCACAAGCAATAACAAAAGGTAATACAAGAGGGATAAGGCAATGTATAGAAGTAGAAAGATAAAAGACAGGCCAGAACCATGACGTGGAGACCACGGCTGTGTTGATTAGCTGGTTCAGATGTGTTTAATTAGGATTAGAGCAAAACTCTGCAGTATAATGGCCCTCCAGGAGCAAGATTAGGCACTCCTTTTGTAAGTGAAGTAGCTTAACATTTTGATGCTTAATTGTTTTTTAAATGTATGCATATCTGTTGAGTATATTTGTGATTTTATGGCCTGGGTTCACAGACAAGAATTAAATTAAGCTATAATTAGACTTTTTTTCATTTAGAACATTTAATTAACTTTTATAAATGTGCCTTATAAAATAACATTACTGATATGCATCTTGAGACAAATGGCAGTGCAGGTTGCTTTAATTTAAAACAGCTCAAATGTGGACTATGCACTTCAATTGTTACACACAGGCAGAGGTTGCTAATGTCAATGTGCCAGTGATGGCAACGTGAACTTGTAGAAGAAGACAAATATTCACAGTGTAAAATCTTTTTGGAGCTCAAACTTCACTTCCATTATTTGGAATAGTGCAGCTTTGACAATCTGCTAAAATTGTCCTTTTGTGTTCAACGGAAGAAATAAAGTAATACAGGTTTGGAAGAACACGAGTAAGTAAATAATGACAGAATTTTAATTTATGTGTGAACTATGCCTTGAAATTTTGGTCATGCAAAACGCATACTATTCAGCACCATGGACAGCGCTCATGTAAAGTAGTCAATAACGCAAGTGCAAACAAAAGACTCCCATTGTTTAAGAGGATAAGATCAAGTCTCATAATGAAATGAACACATCCACACTTATAGTTTGCATGTTCCATCATTTTTTCTTTTCTTTTTTTTTAACCAGATCCTGCAGCAAGCTCTTGTGAAAATGAAATACACTGTAGCATTTAAAAAGAGGATTTAATATGAATTAAATGTTACCGGACACTTAACTGCATGTTAATTGAATGAATTATAGATTTAAGTTATATTAAAATTAAATTAACTGAACTTAAGAGGGATTTTGTGACCCACTGATGTAGGACTGAAGTGCAACTTTACATGAATTTTCATAATTACTTCTATCATCTTTGAAATATGGTTAAAGTGTATGCTGAATGTACTAACAATGGTAAACTAAAATATTAAGCTTGTATTTTCAATGTATTGAAATATCTTTATTAATACAGTTTTGTAATGATGAAGGTGCAATGTAGTACATTTAAATATACTAACTTTGAGCAGTTTTTTAAATGTATTTGTAAGATTTGAAGTACACAGGTGCACATTCAATGCAACTAAGCACACTTGTGATACTTTCATCATGCCCCACAACCTTTTGTCCATCTGGCTCCAATGTGACATGTCAGTTGTAATTTGTCCTTGACCTCAACCAATACAAAACATATGTTGAAAGATGAGATACTCATGTTAATTTGCTCTTGACCTCAACCTATATAAAACCTATGTTGAAAGGTGAGATACTCATGTCAAACAGGGTGATGTCTGACAAGTTCAGAAAAAAAAAGAGAGCCAGGTCAAGATGTTTTGTCTTCATTATGTGACTGACAGGGGCTTCTTTGCTTTTTGTTTTTTAAATAAAAGAAATTGACAAAAGACTGTGAACTGTTTTAGAGCTGTTGAAATAGGTGATATGTTGATATAGGATTTAATTAAATTAAATAGGATCCTTAAGATGATGGCAGACATTTATGCAGAGATACACTGTGATGTCACTAAAAAATTCAAGAGCAAATAAAATTTGTATGTGTAGTTTTAAACTCTCTGTTGAACAAACTATTGTTGAATACTAAACATGATGTGATCGACAAGAACAACTGACAGCTACAGTAATTAAATTATAATGGTGAAATGTTAAAATCCTACATAACATGTCGCTTATTAAATGTTTTATCATAATTGACAGTTGTAGATTTCTGTTTTTCACTATGGTTTTTCCTTCGAGAAGATCCACAGGTAAACAGCACAAAGCAAATAATTATGAGATTTCAAAATAGACAGTTTCTACTGTGAACTGCACAACAAAACTATGTAGAGCCATAGCTTTAACACAGTATTCCAGTAAAGCAACACTTGAATTTCCTGATGTTGCCTTCAAAACCTTCTGCACTTCTGTTGGCTTCAAAACAAGCATTCAACAGACTTTGTACAATTCTTAATCTTAGAGAATTCATTCTTGAGTTGCCATGCTGAAGACATTCCCATGATAACACTTCTGTCTACATGATGTATTACATTCTATTTATCTGGATTCTTTCTTTTTCCAATTTCAAAGCAGTCAAAACAGTAACTCGCAGTTAATCTCCAGCTGTACTGCTGAAAATGACTTTTATTGAATTCTGTAAGACCTCAGAAAAAGATAATCATGAATCGTGCCACTGGAACTGAAAACCTTCTCAAGCAATAAAGCATGTTTGTTCTCAGTATGATGTAGATCCATTACGACTCTTAACAGCAATACACCGTGCCATTATTCACATAATTGTTTCTGCTGCAAATGAAGAGGTGCTATAAATGGGTGACTCATAAAACAAATCAAAACTGGTCACAAAAGTTATATTAGATACCTTTAGCAAAGTCACTAAGAGTTTGAACATAAAAAATGAAGTGTTTATTACTGAACTGTGAAGTAAAACTCAAGGTTAGAATTAATACTTGCATGTGCGAGAACGTTTAAAGGAGTGCACCATAAAGTTATCATGAATACTCTTTATTTTATTTTATTTATCTTTTCTCATCTGTTGACACGAGAAACTTTTTATTTTAGAGCTAATGGAACAGATGAGATGACATGTAACTCCATTTAAAATGATTGGCATAGGAAGTGACTGTAGCAATCAAGACTTTATAGCATTCTTACCATGAGGGACAAAACAACCGGTGTCACAGCACCACTCAAATCGTAGTTTTGACAGTTTAAATGATCCCAGTAATAACTGGACTAAGTAGAATTTTATGTTCAATTTTAAATACAGAAAGGCATGTTGTGGGATTAGGCTTTCTGTCACAATCTTTCTACATAATCAACGGTCCATTCGAGCATTCCGATTCTGACATTTTGACACAAAGATCATCTGTCTTGAACTGTGAGGATACAGTCTTATGGTTATGCAGTTAGTTTTTGTTGTTTCACAGAACCAATATATGATGTTGTATGGTGTTATTGTTGAATCGCAGCTGATTCATCCATACTTGCATGAGCTGTCTGGTGAGCCAGCTGATGTTAGTTGTTGCCAGTGTTGCATACACTCTCAGAATATATATATATTTTTTTTAATTGTACCTTTAGGGGTATAACAGCTTGTCACTGGGGCAGTACCCTTAAAAGGTGCATATTAGTACCTTAGATTAGCAATATACCTTAAAGGTGCATTATGTAAATGTTAGCGGCATCTAGCAGTGAGGTTGCTAATTGCACATAGAGAAGCTATGGTGGCTGACACAGGACAAAGATGTCATCGTCTGAGACAGCAGAGAGTAGTCAGCACTCTGTAGAGCAATTTGTCCGTTTAGGCATACTGTAGAAACATGACGCTGCAAAATTGTGACCACTGTAAGTGGACCTGCGGTGTATGAAGATAGAAATGTCTCATTTTAAGGTCATAAAAACATAAGGGTACATTATGTAAGGTCTTTATACAACACTGAAACCAGAGTTGTGTATATTATATTGCATTTCCGTCAATAGAGGGAGGAACGCTGTCCGTCTAGAATGCGCAGAGACAAGCGAAGTGATACAATCGGTGAAAAGTCCCAGTGCTGATACAGGTGAAATATCAGCACTCCTGGAAGCCCTTTCAGCCATTCAGATTCGAGGACCAGAGCACACATATTAAGCAGAGGCAAAGCAACCTGGCGTCCATTTTCAGGCCTTCCCAACTCACTAACATCTCACCAGTGCTGGAAAGCTTTTCCAATATTAATACGCGTCCTAGCACTTGCCTGATCGTAATTCTTATTTTTGCAATTATATTCCTCTGACCTTTTCGTCATTGGTAAGATCTCAGCCATCTCTCTTTCTACAGTCTTTCTAAAAATGACCCACTTGCTCACTCTCTCTCCTACGCATCACAAGCATATATAACCCTATTGCTGAATGGCTACAAGAGTGCTGTGGTGCTTGTCTGATCGCCGTGATCCATTTTAGTTTTGTCTCCTATTTACATAGCCAGGACCATGTACAAACACTTTTAGCGCACACAGAGAGTTGATTTAAATTTTCAACAGCGTTTCTCAGAAATGACTTACTGCACCTTTAAGTCTCTCTCTTTTGCACAGCTTGATCAAAGCACAGCATCCATCACAGCAGCCAATCAGCGTCTGCAGTTCTATGTGCAATGATTTATGAGTGCACAGCAATTATGCTGCCTTCACATGCTATCGGAATTATCGTATTGTCTATAACTCAGAAAAAAATGCTAGAATAAGACACTCCTCTCCACTCCTCAAACAAAACAAAACATTAGCGTTTATAGTACAGTGTATCTTGAGTAAAGAAAAACACTGTACTTATTCAAACAACCAGAGCTGGATTTCCCAAAACCTTCTTAACACTACGTCATTCTTAAGTTATACCTTAAGGTGTATCTTAACGTTAATACGTGTTTCCCAAAACGATCTTAGTTAAGAATACCTTCTGTAAGTCATTTGTTTGTAAGGTTGGTCTGGACCACTCTTAGCTATACCTTATCACTATTGACAGTTCATTCCGGTAGTGGCCACCACTGTTTCTTTACATCTCTATACCAATATAATTCTGCTAATTGAAGTGTTTTCATGCAAAGAATAGAATTGTCATTACACTGATGGTCCGGTCCCGGAGCCATTTCTATGTGCACGATTTTATCTGTGAAAACTTTAGTCCCCTGGCTACCATGTCAGAAGCTGCAATTCAAAATAAATTTTGTCTGCCACGGCAGCAAATTCAGGAGCTTTTAGATCTTGTTGGTCCGACTTTTGTCAAGACAAACCTGACCGAGCTCAGCCCCGAAATTTAGCTGCTGCCGCTCTCCTCTTTCAGTCTTTTTTCTCCACTATAGCATCTGTTGATTATGTTTCGCGTGTTGCGCCTATATTGAGTAGGTCATCCAATAACAGAAATTAGTGATTTACACCAATAATGTGATGCGGGCAATTAACCCTGCTTGTGGAGTAAATAAAGACTATGGCAAAATATATTACGAGTCCTGATAAATGCAATTTCAACTTTTTCTTAAGTACTTCTGTTATAGAGAACGTCTCGGTTACGGATGTAACCCTCGTTCCCTGAGGAGGGAACGGAGATGTAACGTTAGTGACTAACGAATGGGGGTTTCGCTTAGAAGCCTATCATCTTCGAGATCTTAGAAAATGCCCAATGGCAGTGCCAATGCCATGGGCATGTGGAATTTGCATACGTAACTCTGCCCCACTGCGTGGGTATAAATAGGAA
Organism: Gobio gobio; assembly: GCF_949357685.1. Lineage (NCBI taxonomy): Eukaryota > Metazoa > Chordata > Actinopteri > Cypriniformes > Gobionidae > Gobio > Gobio gobio. Next base: position 13,999,995 of record NC_137100.1, on the reverse strand, counting down.
GTACGTGGCAATATCGCATTACGTTACCTGCTGAGGAGCCAAGACTGAACTCCCGTTCCAGCAAGCACAGCGGATGTGGCAAAGGGACGTTACGTCTCCGTTCCCTTCTCAGGGAACGAGGGTTACATCCATAACCGAGACGTTCTCTTTCTTTCAGTCACTACGATGTAACGTTAGTGACTAACGAATGGGGGTCCCAATATAATCACGCCACTCAGCTGTCTTCCAGTGCCCTGTGTAAGTGCGAGTGCCCTGACGAAGGACTTATCACAGGAATACCAAGGTACACTGGGAAGCATATTCCAGTGGAGATATGCCAAGATGCCTACCCGTAGGGAGGACTTAGAGAGTACACATATGACCCGCTAAGGTCTGCATATGGGAAACTCTGGGGTACCAGCCGAAGGTGGATTTTTAACCCCAGGGGTGGCAGGGACTTTCCAAGGGAAAGACACCTGCTCACAGAGGAGGCTTACGGTGGAAATACTCGTGTGGGGGTCACCGGAGGGGAACCATGCACACGGGGCACCTAGCCGAACACGAGGGTCTGGGCTCGAGAGAGGGCAGACTGAACTGGCGTCAGCATAGACAGTGCTGGAGGAACTCAGGGCTTTCGGGAAGCTCACCTGAGGAGAATAATCGGCGAATAATGGCGAGCAAGCGAAGACACCTGAGCCTGGTCCCTTACCGGCCACTAGTAGAGGCGAGTACATAGTCAGACACTGGCTCCACTCGGAGATTGTAGAATCTGGCGAATGTGTTGGGTGTCGCCCAGCCTGCAGCTCTGCAGATGTCTGTTAGCAAGGCGCCGTGCACTAGAGCCCAAGAGGAGGCCACACTCCGAGTGGAGTGGGCCCTAACCCCAAGGGGACACAGTCGACCTTGCTCCTGGTAAGCCAAAACAATGGTGTCCACTATCCAGTGAGACAGCCTCTGTTTCGAGAGAGCTCTTCCCTTCCGCTCTCCACCATAACAGACAAAGAGCTGGTCTGTGGTCCTGAAACACTGCGTCCTGTCTACGTAAGCGCGGAGAGCGAGTACTGGACAGAGCAGTGCCAAGGCTGGGTCTGCCTCCTCCAAAGGCAGCGCTTGCAGGTTCACCACCTGATCTCTGAACGGAGTGGTGGGAACCTTGGGCACATATCCGAGCCGGGGTCTCAGGATCACGTGAGAGTTGGCCGGCCTGAATTCCAGGCACGCTTCGTCAACCAAAAATGCTTGCAGGTCCCCTACTCTCTTGATGGAGGCCAATGCGGTCAGTAGCACTGTCTTCATAGACAAGAACTTAATATCGACCGACCGCAAAGGCTCAAAGGGGGATCTCTGCAGAACATCTAAAACTACTGAGAGGTCCCAAGAGGGTACGAGGGGAGAACGAGGAGGATTTAGTCTCCTAGCTCCCCTCAGGAACTGAATGACCAGGTCGTGCTGACTTACCTTTTTGTTCTCCAAGAGTTCGTGGTAGGCAGATATTGCGGACACGTAAACTTTCAGGGTGGAGGGAGACAGCCTTTGCTCCAGCCCTTCTAGGAGGAACGAGAGCACAGACCCGATCGGGCATTTCCTGGGGTCTTCTTGGCGGGAAGAACACCAGGTGACGAACAGGTTCCACTTCAATGCATAGGCATGCCGAGTGGACTCTGCCCTAGCGGAAGTGATGGTAGCCACCACCGTAGGTGGTAGGGTACTCAAACCTGCCGCGTCCCGTCCAGGAGCCACACATGGAGGTTCCACAGGTCGGGACGCGGGTGCCAAACCTGCTCCTTGTCCTCCCTGATCTTGCACAAGAGCTGTGCGAGAAGGCTCACTGGGGGGAACGCATACTTGCGTAGGCCCCGCGGCCAGCTGTGCGCCAGTGCATCCGTGCCGAGCGTGCCCTCGGTCAGGGAATAAAACAGCCTTCAATGGGAAGAGTCGTGGGAGGCAAACAGATCTACCTGTGCGTCGCCGAACTGTTCCCAAATCAGCTGGACCGTCTGGGGATGGAGTCTCCATTCTCCCGGAAGAGGCTGAAGCTGTGAGAGCTCGTCGGCTGCACGGTTCAGGACTCCCGGAATATGGACAGCACGAAGGGCCCTCAGGCGCTTCTAACTCCATAGAAGGAGATGGCGGGCAAGTTGAGACATACGGCGGGAGCGTAGACCACCCTGGTGGTTGATGTACGCTACAACGGCCGTGTTGTCTGTCCTGACCAGTACATGTTGACCCTTCAGCAATGCCCGGAAGCGTTGCAGGGCGAACCGTACTGCCAGCAACTCAAGGCAATTGACATGCAGAAGGCGCTGGCGTCCTGTCCAAGAGCCCGCGGCTTCCTGTCCATTGCACATGGCACCCCAACCCGTGGCAGAGGCATCCGTCGATACAACAACATGCCAGGAAACTCGTTCTAAGGGCACACCGGCCCATAGAAAGCTGAGGTTCAACCACGGGGTGAGTGTCTGGAGGCAAGCCTGGGTTATTTGGACCAGGAGCGTGCCAGACTGCCATGCCCATCTCGGGACTCGGTCGCGAAGCCAATGCTGAAGCGGTCTCATATGAAGCAATCCGAGTGGCGTTACCGCGGCTGCAGATGCCATGTGCCCCAGGAGCCTCTGAAACAGTTTCAGTGGAACCGCACTCTTGCTCTCGATTTGACGGAGGCAAGTCAGCAGAGACTGCGCGTGCTCGCTCGAAAGCTGCGTGAACATGGCAACCCGAGTCGATGTCCATACCGAGAAAAGAGATCCTCTGCACTGGGTAGAGTTTGCTCTTCTCCCAGTTGACCCAAAGGCCCAGACGGGCTAAGTGTTGGAGCACTAGATCTCTGTGTTCGCACACCAACGCTCGAGAGTGGCCCAGTATGAGCCAGTTGTCGAGGTAGTTGAGTATGCGATCCCCGTGGTGCCGGAGTGGTGCAAGGGCTGCCTCGACAATCTTCGTGAAGACGCGAGGGGACAGAGATAGCCCGAATGGGAGGACCGCGTTCTGGTATGCCCGCCCCTCGAAAGCAAACCGTAGGAACGGTCTGTGTCGAGGAAGGACAGAGACATGGAAGTAGGCGTTCCTTCAGGTCGATCGCTGCAAACCAATCGGCTGGACAAACGCATTCGAAAAGGCGTTTCGCTGTCAACATTTTGAACGGAAGCCTGTGAAGCGATCGATTCAAAATGCGCAGGTCCAGGATTCGCTGTAACCCACCGGTTTTCTTGGGTACAATGAAGTAGGGGCTGTAGAAGCCGGACTTCATCTCGGCCGGAGGGACAGGCTCGATCGCACCCTTCGCCAGCAGGGTGGCAACCTCTGCACACATGACGGGGGCGTTGACCCCGACCATGGTATGGCGGACTCCCCTGAAGCGGGGAGGAGCCTGCGCAAACTGAATTGTGTAGCCGAGTCTGATAGTCTTCGCGACCCAGCGGGACAGTCCCGGAAGCCAGGCTCCCAGAAACTGCTGGAGCGTAGACCACCCTGGTGGTTGATGTACGCTACAACGGCCGTGTTGTCTGGACCACGGGGTCATTCGGGGTCATTCGGACCACAGACGTACCCAGGGTGGGGCAGCGAGGCAGCGTTACCGGCCGGGACACGGGAGGCGTAGCGTCCCGGTGTGGGGGCACGGTTAACGGCTGCGTCCTGACAGAGGAGACCAGGGAAGGACGTGCGTTCCACTGGGGTCTGCTCTGAGAGGAGGCTGGCGACAGAGAGGGATGAGAGTGGCGGGACCCGGGGGTGGCGCACACTGTCATCACCAGTCTCTGGGTGCTCAGGGATGGGGGTATCAGTTCTTTCTTTAACCACATTAGGGTGCTGCTGACCCGGGGGCCAGCAGCTGAACAAAGGATTCTCCCCCGGCCCTCCGCCGGGGGAAGGAGTGGCCCTGCTGCCATCTCCTGGAAAGAACTGCCCATCCCTGAGCTGTCTGCGTCAGGAGCGCCGCTTGGCCTGGCGTTTTTGTTCAGTGGACATCACCTGACCCAGGGAGCGTGCGGTCACCTTCGTCGCCCGGAGAGCAAGGTCGTTGGCGGCACGCAACTCATTGCTGAGTCCTGGATCAGCTCGGCCCTCGTGCAGGTCACACAACAACTGGGCTTGGTAAGCCTGAAGAGTTGCCGTGGCGTGCAAAGAAGCGGCGGCCTGCCCCGCAGCTCAATAAGTCTTCGCCACCAGAGATGACGAAAACCTACAGCGTTTGGAGGGGTGCTTTGGGTCGCCGCGCCAGGTCGAAGCACTCTGCGGACACAGTTGCATCGTAACAGAGCGTTCGACTGGGGGGACCCCAGTGTACCCTTTAGCCACGGCTCCATCAAGGGTGGAGAAGGCGGAGGAGGTCGCTGAACGGTCACGGGAAGACAACGGGTTCTTCCAGGACCGTGCAACCTCCTCATGTACCTCTGGGAAGAAAGGTATTGGAGGGGTGGCAGGACGGGTGTAACACCGAGATGATCCCACTGCGGGAACATGAATCATCCACGAGCGCTGCCTTAGCGTGCTGTAAGCCCAAACACGTCACACAGCGCTCGTGCCCATCAGAGGGCGAGAGAAATCGACCGCACCCAGAAGTGAACGGGCGAGACATCCTGAAAAGGACGTGCCACGCGCAAGCTCTTTTGTGAGAGGAAACTTTGCAGTCGATGCCGAAGCGCCCAGGGAATACACACCAGCTGGATGTAGACCACTGCACAGATCAGCAGGCAAACCCCCATTCGTTAGTCACTAACGTTACGTCGTAGTGACTGAACGAAAGGGAACACTGCTTTCTCACACAACGCAGTTAAACAGCCCCTGCATAGAGTGAAAAATCGACTTTTGAGCCATTGATAAACCACTTCAGCACTGCTAACGTCGCACTTAAGAAGGTATACCTTAAGCAACCTCCTAAGATATAGTTCGGGGAACATGCCTAGAAATGGTATACCTTTAGTTAAGTTATACCTTTAGAGTCTTTGTAGCGCACTAAGAGACAATGTTATCGGGAAATACAGCCCAGTTCTTTATTTACCCTTGCATTACAAACAAGCAGAGACGGTCCAAAATGTGTGCTTGAGGCGGGGTGGATTTATGAGGTTTTACCAAGAGTTGTAGGATCCAATGGAACCTGCTCCGGAGCAGGTTATGTTCAGAGAGTGAGTTGCTATGGCTACTTACATACCCTGATAGTTACCTCTGTTTTTGGAACCAAAAGTTGAGATTATCCGATTATATTAACTTACTCTTAAACATACCCGGATATGCCACATAACCTGCTTTCTGGAATACCCCGCTGGTTTATTGTTTATATTGATGTTATTCATCTATATTTTGTCTCTTACCAGACAGCCAACTAACTTTTTTCATGGTCCTTTGAGCCGGATACTGAGACTTACTGCAGGCTTATACAATGTCAGCACATACTGAAGAGGAGCCAACTGGGTGTGTCAGAAAGAAGACTGCTCTTCCCACACAATATGAAAATTATGATCTCACTGGTTTACCTAAGCTTTATCCCGAACCCGTGTGTCACAATTACGTTTTGTCATGTCTGCACCTGTTCTTGTTATTCCCTGATTAGTTAATCTTTCTTCACCTGTGCCTGTTTAGTTCCCTCATTCACCCTTTGTATTTATACTCCCTGTTCTGGTCATTCCTTTTCATGTGAGTCTACAGTAAACGCTATTTTGACCATATCATGTTTGCTCATCTTTCTTCAGTGGCTACCCGTGACACCACACATTCAGGTACCCTCCATTCTTGATTAATTCAGGTACTTGACCACTAGTAGGGTGCAATGTCTCTCAGTTTAATGCAAATTCCATGTGAAGAGCTCATAGTTTAGGCAAGACAAGTTTATTTATATAGCACATTTCATACACAATGAGATGAGATTGAGATTCAAGTTTATTGTCATTACACATGTACAAGTACAATGCAACGAAATGAAGTTTGGAGCAAGCCTCCGAGCCGCAGCTATTTAAAGCGCCGCCACACGCTCTCCAGAAATAAAGAAATGCAGATTGCTAAGCATACATGCAAACATTACATACATAGTACACACAGTACACGTGGTCACGTGATGGTATTTTTTGTTGGGAATAGTAAAGGAGATAGGAAGGAGGAAAGGGGAGGCAGACGGTTGGATGGGGGCAGGGATGGGGGTGAGGTGTGTATGATGCGAGTAAGAGTCTTGAAGCTTCCTGTGTTGTTTCCCACAATGTTAATTGAAAGGGTTTTACATAAGAAGGATTTTTTTAAAGAATTAATTAATCACAACAAGTGCCCTTACGAAAAAAAAGAAGTATACTTCAAGTTAATTTTTTCAAGTATACTAAAGTAATGTTCAAGTATATTTTTAAATATACTTTAAGTCGTAAGTATACTAATATCAATGTGTACTAGTAGTAAATTTGTAAGTGAACTATTTCAATACCGCTTGGGACTAAATTGGCCCACCTTTAGTATATAAAATGATACGTTTAAGTGTACTATAAGTGTAACAGTAGTAAACTTTAAGTGCACAACTAGGTTTCTCATTTGTACTGTCTCTGTACTACAAGTGAACTTATAAGTATACTAATAGTTTACTATTTTAATACAAGTAGCATTTTTTTAGTTTATGAGAGTACACTTTGAAGTGGACTCTCAGTAAACTACTTGTCTAGTAGTTTTATACTGCAAGTATACTTGTAAGTTTTATTTAAGTGCGCAAAACATTATACTCATAGTTTATTATTTATATATTATTTTTGCACTTTCAGTATACTACTATGTTCAAATGTAGATATATTTTTTAATACTTGAAATATACCTTTAACTGTACTGATAAGTTTCATAAAGAAAGACAAAATTTTAAACAAAATGTTGAGAAAATCACATTTTTGTCAACGCCTTGATCAGATTCAGAACGATGATCAAAACAAAGATGGAGTAGATCGAGTCCATCAGCACCTCCAAAGCTTCACAGTCATTTCCTCTTCATGGGTTCGACAATATAATTTTTTAACTTTAGGCAGTTTTGATTTACATGCTGTTTAATGTTTGATGACTACTTTACATTTGTGTGAGCAATTTTCGATCACTTGTTTCAGCTTTTTCTTCTCCTGTATTTTGATCAGGAGATTCTGTAATAGAAGATGTGTCATAGCGCCTCCTACCGTTTCATTTTTTAATTATTTAAAGTAAAAGTAAAGTTAAAGTAAATTAAGTAAATTCCTATGTACACTACCAGTGTACTAGCCTACACAAATTCAGATATGCAGAATTAGGAACATATCTGTTTTTTATCAATATTTTAATCAATAATTTAAAACAATGTAAGATTCATAACACTGTATGTAAAATTATGTACAATCTGAGTATTTCACAATCTGCTCAGTTACTGGGATTTTCACGCACAACCATTTCTAGGGTTTACTAAGAATGGTGTGAAAAGGGAAAAACATCCAGTATGCGGCAGTCCTGTGGGTGAAAATGCCTTGTTGATGCTAGAGGTCAGAGGAGAATGGGCCGACTGATTCAAGCTGATAGAAGAGCAACTTTGACTGAAATAACCACTCGTTACAACCGAGGTATGCAGCAAAGCATTTGTGAAGCCACAACATGCACAACCTTGAGGCGGATGGGCTACAACAGCAGAAGACTCCACCGGGTACCACTCATCTCCACTACAAATAGGAAAAAGAGGCTACAATTTGCACAAGCTCACCAAAATTGGACAGTTGAAGACTGGAAAAATGTTGCGTGGTCTGATGAGTCTCGATTTATGTTGAGACATTCAGATGGTAGAGTCAGAATTTGGTGTAAACAGAATGAGAACATGGATCCATCATGCCTTGTTACCACTGTGCAGGCTGGTGGTGGTGGTGTAATGGTGTGGGGGATGTTTTCTTGGCACACTTTAGGCCCCTTAGTGCCAATTGGGCATCGTTTAGATGCCACGGCCTACCTGAACATTGTTTCTGACCATGTCCATCCCTTTATGACCACCATGTACCCATCCTCTGATGGCTACTTCCAGCAGGATAATGCACCATGTCACAAAGCTCAAATCATTTCAAATTGGTTTCTTGAACATGACAATGAGTTCACAGTACTAAAATGGCCCCCACAGTCACCAGATCTCAACCCAATAGAGCAACTTTGGGATGTGGTGGAATGGGAGCTTCGTGCCCTGGATGTGCATCCCACAAATCTCCATCGACTGATAGATGCTATCCTATCAATATGGGCCAACATTTCTAAAGAATGCTTTCAGCACCTTGTTGAATCAATGCCACGTAGAATTAAGGCAGTTCTGAAGGCGAAAGGGGGTCAAACACAGTATTAGTATGGTGTTCCTTATAATCCTTTAGGTGAGTGTATATATATATATATATATATAATTTAATTGTCTACTCAATCAAAATAGGGTCATGAACTGCATTGTTTTATTGTTTTATGATGTTTCCTGGGGTGCACTTATACTGTTAGAATTCTTTTTACATCAAAAATTGTCATAATTTAAAAATAAATGGCATTTTTCCTACCCTGGTTTCAGCCCTCTGGTTTGAATGCTCTGTTTTAAGGGCTGTGTCTGCTGTGAGACTTCAGTGTTAACACCCACTGCTGTGATTGGCTAACGTCTTTCCATTTGAAATAGCTAAGTATTACTCTCTCTTTTAGCGCGTTTTTACTATTACAGCTCTCATGGTTAACTAATCGTGAAAAGTGTTACATTACATTTAGATGTATGCCATTATATTAAGATCTATGGCATTATATTTAGATTGTGGCATGAAAGGTTGCAGTGATGATCATTGTAGCTGATCACACACATGTTGAGTGCATGAAAGCAGTGATCTCATCATTGCAACTCAGTTTCTGTACACTAACGAATGCTTTCACCTTTACTAACAGTGCGAACGTGATATAGTTAAGAGATTCGTTGAATAAAATGGGAGTCACTGATAAACGCGTGATAAACACTGATAAACTCTCGCGGTTTGATTGACAGGTTCAGCATGTGCTGCTCCAACGATTGCAAAGGGAGCTTTCTTTGATCGCTTTCTTTATAGAATTTAATCACCGTTAAATAACAGATTATTTTCCTACTAAGAGAAACAACACAAGTTGACGTTTAGTCACTGGTTTGGTTTACTGACACACAGACAAAGAACATCTGACTACATGAATCATTATTTTTTCAGATCAGGCATTAGAATGAACACAGTTACTTACATGTTGCATTACTGTCGAGCCCAGGCACTGCACAATATTTTGTAATCCTCAACGGCATGTTTATTGCTTGGTAGCTCGATCTGGTTTATCACTAGGCCTAAGTTGGGCCTGTTGTCAATAAAAGCATTTATTTGATCAACAAGGAAGTTTTCAGCTCCGAAACTTACAGGATAGTCTTATATTACTATTAATTTTTATATATCAAAGGCTGAATAAAAAGTAAATTTCTCAATTCATGACCCCTTTAAATCGGGTTCAAGTCTGGGCTCTGGCTGGGCCACTCAAGGACAATCAAACTGCGAGAGTTTATCAGTGACGCGTTTATCAGTGACTCCCATATTATTCAACGAATCTCTTAACTATATCATGTTAGCACTGTTAGTGAAGATGAAAGCATAAGTATTTTTGAATTAAGGTGTAATTATTCTACTATTATGATAGGCAACAATCTTACGTTTGGTAGCAATTTAGAGAGAACATACACTGCATTCAGAGGCAGCAACAGGTCTGTAGGGGAAAAAGATAGCAGTCTAAATTATCGTAAAGATTAGGCGAATTAGTCCTGTGTTGAAGGACTGCACACGACTTTCCGGTTCACACTGGATTTCGTCCTTCGCATTTAAGCTTAGTAAAGACTCTAGTAAAGAACCTCTGCGTCTGTGCAATGGCCGTAATCTGTGCATTGACTTTTAAAAATGGTGATTGAAATAAAATACTGTGTGTCGACCAATCAGCATGTTCAGCATCCAAGTTCCACCCCAAAAGTTCCTGAACATTGAAAAAACACTCTCTCGCGAGCAGGACGGGGGGATTTTTGTACCCGGAACTTCATTTAGACCCTGGTCCCTACGGTCAAAACACACGAGTACCACCCCAAAATTCCTAGTTCCTGGGGAAAGTTCCTGCCGTGGAGGCTATATAATAACTTTTCCTATCCAAGTCTTTTGTTAATTTTTGTCACATGACAGACACAATCGACGAATCATTCATGAATGACCCATCACTACGTGCAACCGTCAAAAGTCACGGTCAGTTGAAATAAAGATTAAAAGTGAGCAGGATCTAATCACAGCAGTTGTAGATATATTAAATACAAACTCAAAAAAACAAAACCATTGGACTCAGAACTTGAACAGAACAATCGCTATACTGTGATGAGAACAGACAATGTACAGAACAAACGCAGGGTTTAACATAAGGCAAACTAGTTCACTCAGAAGTGAAGACCAGCGAAGACCCCGACTCTAGAGTGTTTAACAGTCTTAACCCGTTAAGCTGCACCCCCACTTTGGGGCTCACAGCTGAAAACGACCTACCTGAATTAAAACAATTATAGCTCCTGAGAACAGTGTGCTACAGGCACAATTAAGGTATCTTTGGAAAGAAGACACTTGGGACTCTACTAAAAAGCAATCAGAGTTGATAATTCTCAAACAGATAAAAAATTATAATAGTTGAAATGCCTCAAAAATTATTTGCACTACATAGAATGTTTTATTATTTCATGTAAAAATATATGAAAATAGACCTGGAGGAATCCAGTTCAGTTATGGATTGACAGCCACACGACTTATCAGTTTATAGTTCAAGTTTGAGGAAGATATAATGAAAAATGTGGTTCCTGTAAGCTTTTTTCCAAGACTATGTCTGTTCCATTTCTCCCTCCGCCTGCTTGAGGCACATCCCCAGAAATGACATCTCCCAACTAAAACAATTGCAGTTGCTGAACAATTTGCACTGCATGCACAATTTAGACATCTTTAAAAAGAAGACACTTTAGAGTTTATTACCCAAACATTAAAGTAGAAAAAAACTTAGAAAGACAAACAGTTAGACGGTAGCACCAGTCCTAGTGTGAAGCCGGAGACCGGGCACAGCTAGGACTGGAGTACCCTAGCACCGGGCGTCGCAGGGAGGTGCAGACTATAAAATCTAATAAAAGTGTGCGGAGTAGCCCATCTGGCCGCCTCGCAAATGTCCTGCAAAGGGACCCCAGAAAGGAGGGCCACCGAAGAGGCCAACACTGAAGCCACTGGGCAGTTAACTGGGTCCACCTCACGCTCTCTACACCAAGTGGAAAACACATTCCACTTGAGGCTGTACAGTCTCCTTGTAGACGGAGCCCTGGAACTGAGTAAGGTCTCGATCACATCCGCCGGCAGGCCAGCCTCTAGGTATCTGGCCCCCTCAGGGGCCAGACCCAAAGGTTCCATAACTCGGGCCGGGGGTGAAATATCGTGCCCCCTGCCTGAGACAGGAGATCCCTCCTCAGAGGAATCTCCCAAGGTTGACCTGCCAGCAGAGTTATGATGTCCGAGAACCAAACCCGAGTCGGCCAACGTGGCGCCACCAGAAGCAGGTTGGCGCCTTGTCGACGGACCCGCTCCAGGACTCCCGGGAGCAGAGCGATCGGGGAAATGCATACAGACGCAGCCTCGGCCACGTCTGCACCATGGCATCCAGCCCCCGAGGGGCCGGATGCGTGAGAGAAAACCACAGTGGAAAGTGGGTCGTCTCTCGAGACGCGAATAAATCCACTTCCACTGGGCCAAACCTCTCGCATATGGCCTCCACCACCTCTGGGCGGAGTCGCCACTCCCCGGGCCTCAGCCCCTGCCTGGACAGGATGTCTGCTCCCTGATTTTGGACCCCCGGGACATACATTGTCCTGATGGACAACAGTTTCCCTTGGGCCCACAGGAGGATCTGATGCGCCAGACTGCATAGAGGGCGCGATCTCAGACCCCCCTGCCGGTTGAGGTACGCTACGACAGACGTATTGTCTGTCCGTACCAGGACATGGTGACCGTCGAGGTCCGGGAGAAAGCTCCTGAGAGCCTTGTAGACCGCCATCATCTCCAGGCAATTTATGTGCCAGGAGGAATGACGGCCCTCCCATGGGCCTCTCGCAAAGCGGCCGTCCATGACCGCGCCCCAACCAGTGAGGGAGGCGTCTGTTGAAACGGATTTCCGGCAACAGGACGCTCCCAACACTGGCCCCTGGGACAGAAACCAAGGTTATTTCCATATGGCTAGGGAACGAAGGCATATGCGCGTTACCCTGATCATACGGAACGGGTTCCCCCTGGGGGAAAACCCCTTGGTCTTCAGCCACCACTGTAGAGGTCTCATGTGCAGCAGGCCAAAAGGTATTACGTTGGACGCTGCTGCCATGTGACCCAGCACCCTCTGGAAGTGCTTGAAAGTGATGCTGCGGCCTAGCCTTAATCCTGAGACCATCGCCCGCGTGGTCTCGACTCCCGCGGGAGCTAGTTGCGCCCGCATCGATGTCGAATCCCACACGACTCCCAGGAACGTTGTTCTCTGGGATGGCGTCAACACACTTTTCTTGGTGTTGAGTCTCAGCCCCAAGCACTTTATGTGGGCCAGAACGACATCTCGATGCCGAACCGCCATATCGTACGATTGGGCCAGAATGAGCCAATCGTCGATATAATTCAGCACACGGATGCCCTGGAGTCTCATTGGAGCCAGAGCTGCATCCATGCACTTTGTGAAAGTGCGTGGGGAAAGAGCTAGACCAAAGGGAAGCACTCGATATTGGTACGCCTCGCCCCCGAAAGCGAACCTCAAGAGCTTCCTGTGACACGGAAGGATGGATATATGGAAGTATGCGTCCTTCAGATCTATCGTGACGAACCAGTCCTCGGACCGGATCTGACTCACGATGGTAGGAATGGTGAGCATTTTGAACCTGAACCTCATCAGAGATCGGTTCAAATACCTCAGATCCAGAATAGGACGCAACCCTCCATCCTTCTTTGGAACTATGAAGTACCGGCTGTAGAACCCGGACTCCCTCTCTGGTGGGGGAACATACTCTATGGCCCCCTTTACCAGCAAGGATTCTACTTCCTGTTCCATAACCCGAACCCGCTCCGGTTCCACTACAGTCCATGTCACTCCACAGAATTTTGGTGGAGGATGACTGAACTGCAGTCTGTAACCCTTTTCTACAGTCTGCAGGACCCACGTAGAAATACTCGGAAGGCGTTTCCACACGCCAAGATAATCTACTAAGGGAACCAGCCTCTCGAGGCTGGCCTCGGGTGTCAACCGAGCCTCGTCCCCAACCCCCTGAAGCGGCGGACCGGCAGGGAGCAGTTGGGGACAATTTTCGGTGTAAGGACGCGCTAACTGCCCAGTCGAAAGTCCTCCCGGAGGCGGCTGGAGCAGGGAACGTCCGCGGGAAATCGATGTGGCCCGAAGCGTCTGTGGTTGTTCCCGCGCGGGGGGAACCGCTCTTTGAAGTCCAGCCGAAGCTAGGACTTCTTCCCAGCAGCCTTCCTAGCCTGAAGGACGTTTCTTAAATCGCCCATAGGTGCGGAAGCCTGCTGGTGCGAGCGCCGCCTCTGTTGCCAAGCTCCAGGAGGAGGGGCTCGAGAGGCGACGCTCTGCTTTTGCACCTGCCGGTGCGAGGAACTGGTGGACGGCTGAGGCTGCCCGCTGGAGGCAGCCTTCCCTTTGGAGCGACGAGGGAGGTATTGGCGGAAGGCCGCTGACTGCTTCCTCGCCTCCTGGAATCTGTCGACGACGGTATTAACAGCGTCGCCGCCAGGCCAGAAGGCGAGATCGGGGAGTCTAGGAGGAAGGTTTTATCCTTCTCCTTCATCCCCGATAAATTCAGCCACAAATGTCTCTCCACAGTCACCATGGATGCCATGGAGCGGCCCACAGCACGGGCCGTCTCCTTGGTGATGCGGAGAGACAAATCCGCAGCCTTCCGGAGCTCCAATATGTCCCCCGGAGAGGGACCCTCACCCTCATCTTACTCCTTCAGGAGGTCGGCCTGGTAGGCTTGCAAGATGGAAAGAGTATGCAAGGAACTACCAGCCCGCCCAGCCGCCATATAGGCTCTGCCCACCAAGGCTGAGGTGTCCCTGCAGGGCTTGGTGGGCAGTACCGGGGCTTTCAGCGACGATGCAGATTCGGGAGAAAGATAGCCCGCGAGAGCATCTTCCACCCGCGGCATCGTCCCGTATCCAGCTTCACGCGCCCCCAGGACATTAGAATAGTCCAATACAGGGGGATTGGAAACGCGCGCCGAATACGGCTTCCTCCAAGACTTACACAACTCATTGTGCAGGTCCGGGAAAAAAGGCAAGCCCCGGCGAGGTGTTTGAGCCCGGCGTGAAAGGAATCGGTCATCCAGCCTGCTTGGTGGCTGGATTTCCTCATTTTCCTGTGGCCAATCAATTCTTAATTTGGCCACCGCACGGGTCAAAACCTCGACCAGTTCCTCTTGAGTGGGTGGGTGAAGTGGCGACTCATATGGTGCTTCACCACCCGCTTCGATATCCACCTCATCTGGTTCCTCAGAACCAGAGAGAATGAACACCGGATTCTCCACCCCGGGGGAAGAAGCCGCAGCGCGGGCTTCCACACGGGGAGGGAGAATCTCGGAATCGTCAGACGAAGTTTGGGAAGGTGCCTCAGCAGTCCCAAACCTGTCTGACAGATCCCGCTGTGAGCCCCAGGATCTGCGACGCCGAGCCGCCTCGGCGACTGCGGGTCCAGAACCAGAGGGCTCACGAGGCTGGCCGGCCTCATCAAACACGGCTAGTCAGAGAGCCGCACGAGCATGCTCAACACCCAGGCACTGTACACAAAGCGAGTGTGTGTCCGAGCCCGACATGTAACGGGGACACGGATGCACACACTGCTTAAAGTCTCTTGCTTTCTCAGTCGCCATTTCACACACACTTTTTCACTCTCACAACGTACAACAATAAATAGATAGACAGATTTCACAAAGAGTGCTATGCTGAAGAGCGATAAATGAAAGCTTTAGCATAAGTTCTGCCAGGAAGACTTAATTGTCACGTCACTTAAACTTTTTATCTGTCCAATCACATTCTAATACTTGGGTATAAAAGATCGGTAATTACTCATGTCTGAGTTCGCAGATGCTGACGCTCCAATCCAATTGCACGCGTCACTCGCCGACCAAAAATGTCTAAGGACACGCAATTCGTTTGCGACTACTCCGAATCTGACGATGATTTCGTCTCACCCTTTCCTCCGGCTGCACGTCGCAGCTCACGCATTCAGAGCCGTACCTCTCCATGGGCTCAGATGTCATCCGAGGATATAATTAAAGCTCTGGAAGAAGCAGGCATACCGGTCAGCCAAGGCCTTTCCAGAGAAGATTTACACCTTCTGGCCCAGAACACTTTCGGTATTCCAACAGTTTCCATTTCTTCAAAAGCCTCAACTTCGGCAGCTCAACCTAAACCAACACCAACCGGTAAGAAAAGAACCGCTAAATCATCTTCACCTCACCCAGCAAAAAGATCATCAATACCTGCTCTGCTACTATCTTCTCCACAAAGAGTTGAACCCTCAGACACGAACGATCAGCTCATTGCTGCAGTTCAAAGCCTCGCTCAAACAGTCAAAGGATTGGAATCCAAAATGTCGGCTTTTGAATATCATTTCTCAAATCCTAACCTCAGCTCAGACCCGGCCACGATCTCATCAGCGATTCCTCAGTTCCGTCCTTTCTCCTTCGGATCAAGCAACCCTTCAAACGAGCCTTCGACATCTTCTACCTTGCCTACTCCTCTACACTCGATTCAGACGCCTTTCCAAGACGTTCATGCACCACCGGCTTCTCCAAACTTTAACCTCTCCACAGCGGCTCCTGCTCAAAATTTCGGTAGGCGTTTTGTTTCGCCAGCTGCTGTAACAGTGTCTCCTCACCTAAGAAACAACATCATCCAAGGTAAGGATGTTAATCTGGCCTCTTTACTACTTCCTTCACCCGCTGCCGACAGAAAGATGGTGGATTGTGGGGACGTGGCAGTTCTTCTTAAAACCTCTGATCCTCGCCTTCAACGCAATCTATCGTTTGGGGAATTCGTTATTGCTTTTGGCATCTACAGAGACATTTTGTGCCAAAGTTATCCAGAGAGACGGGAAGAGTTAGATCTCTATTTATCTATGATTGCGGATTTCAGCCAACGATGCGGGGGCACGTTGTTTTATGAATACCACAAGTCACTTTCTGCTAAATCTGCTTCATTTATCGCACTCTTCAATTCAAGAATAGACTGGTCAGTTACATACACGGAACTGCTCGTCCGTCATTTCGGCGGCCAAAAAATCTTGGCGTGCGCGATTTGCAGCGCTCACGGTCATTCGGCTGCATTCTGCCCCAAAGCATTCGCAAACAATGATCCGGCTGCTGTCCATAGTGCTGAAAAAGTAAGACCTTCTTCAGACAGCAGAGGTCGCCATACCGCAAATTTCAATGGTTTTCCTGTATGTTCTCGTTTCAATGAATCTGTCTGCTCATATCCTAATTGTAAAATTCTTGAAAACCCCAAATCAGAGAAAATTCTGAATAGTCACCCATCTACTCCTATCAATATTTTAAACCTTTCAAATTACCTTTTTTCTCACCCTGATCCGGTTTTTGTGGATTATTTAATCACTGGCTTGTTCCGGGTGGGAGTTCTTTCACACCTCTCTGCCTCTTTCGTTGCAAAAAATTTGCAATCAGCCAGAAATGAACCCGACGTGGTTTCAGCACTACTGGAGAAAGAGGTTAATAAAGGATATGTTATTGGCCCTTTCGCTTCTCCTCCTTTTTCTCCCTTTCGGATTAATCGGTATTGCAACGCACAAATATTCTGGCAAAAAACGTCTAATTTTCGATATGTCTTCTCCTCATTCCTCTAACATAGCAAGCGTTAATGAATGTATTCCTCTAACTCCTTTCTCTCTACACTATGCCTCGGTTGACAACGCCATTCAGTTAATCAAGTTAGCTGGCCAAGGTGCTTGGTTAGCTAAGGCTGACATTACAGATGCTTTCAAAACCATGCCAATCCACCCTTCCGACTGGCATCTTTTTGGAGTTAAATGGAATTCTAAGTTCTTTTTTGCTGTAAGGCTCACATTCGGGTGTAGAAGTAGCCCCCACATATTCAACAGTCTCTCCGAAGCTTTGTGTTGGATTCTGCTGAATGTCTGTAAGCTTCCTTTTGTTCTGCATTTACTTGACGATTTTCTGTTGATTGATTTTCCTAATTCTCAATCTTCCATCCTCGACATACTTAAACAGGTATTTAGTGATGTTGGCGTGCCTCTCTCTGCAGAATTAACATTGGGGCCCTCTACTTCTCTTGAATTTCTTGGCATTTCTCTCGATACGGTCAAAATGCAAGCTTCTCTTCCTCACGAAAAGCTCTCAAGGATCAGATCCTTTCTGGAAAGTTTTTCCTCTTTACGTGTCGTTTCGAAACGTGATATACTTTCCCTGCTCGGTCACCTAAATTTTGCCATGCATATAATTCCGCAAGGAAGGGCTTTTATTTCTCGTTTGCTAACATTGGCTCATTCTACTCAAGACCTAAGCGATTTGCTTCAGTTAGACGAAGGATGTCTGTCGGAGATAAAATTTTGGACTCAGTTGCTAAATGATTGGAACGGCATTTCTTTTTTTTACAATGATGCTTTCGAATCATCAGCAGACCTACATCTATTTACCGACGCCGCCCCATTCATTGGATTCGGGTTTTTTTTCCAAGGACAATGGTTCGCAGATAAATGGCCAATAGCATTTCCCGCGTCTACTCCTGGCTCCGTTTCTTCCGCGCTCTACGAGTTTTATCCCATAGTTATAGCCAGTGTAATTTGGGGCCCAGAGTGGTCAAGGAAACGCATCATGATGTTCTGCGATAACGAAGCCGTCGTTGCCATCATTAATAAAGGCAGATCATCTTGCCCAACGATTATGCCTTTCGTGAGACACCTAATCTGGCAATCAGTTGTCTTTAATTTTATCATTAAAGCTGCTCATATACCCGGACACTCCAATGTCATTGCTGATGCATTATCTCGTTTTCGTTTTCAGACTTTCAGACGGCTTTGCCCTTCAGCCAATATGGATCCCACACCTTGCCCTCCCCTATCAGCAGCGATGTTAAATTAGACGACTTGGTCAGATCAGCCAGACATAATGGGCCCTATTTTAACGTTCTGAAACGCAAGTGTCAAAGCGCGAAGCGCAAGTAACTTTGTGGGCGGGTCTCGGCGCTGTTGCTATTTTCCCGGCGGGATAAATGGCTCTTGCGCCCGGCGCAAATCTAAAATGGGTTGGTCTGAAGTAGCTTCATTATTCATAGGTGTGGTTTGGGCGTAACGTGAATAAACCAATCAGAGCGTCATCCAACATTCCCTGTAAAAGCAGGTGCGCAAGTTCCATTATGGATTGCTATTATTATGGCGTATTTACCAGGCGCACGCCAGGAGCGGTTCACAGCCGAGGAGACTGATGTGCTTGTAAGAGCAGTGAAAGACAGAGAAGTTGTGTTGTATGGGGATGAGAGAAACCCACCCAAAATAGCGTCGGTTAAACAGGCGTGGGAGGAAATAGCCACAATTGTTTAATCAGCTGGCATCCCCAGGACGTCGCACCAGTGCCGCAAGCGCTACAATGACATCAGAAGACGGGGAAAGTCCAAGCTTGCCAGCATCAATCAGGCACGCCGTGTAACGGGAGGTGGATCTGCTTCTACTCAGGACCTGACGCCAGCAGAGGACATTGCTGCGTCCACCCTCACCGATTTTTTTTCCTGGTTCTTGACGGACAAACCAATTTGTTAGATGTCCTTATATACATATATGTCTTGCCAGAAGTTGCCACTATTGGGCAAACAGGTCTCCTTAATTATTAGACTACAATTAGCCTGAATAATTTGTAAGCTAGATTTATGCCTATTTTTTCACATCTTTGTGGCACACCACAATGATTTCCGTCATCTCATGTGTTAATATTTTTTAGTGTAACAATTTATGATTTGCAAAAATAACTGTTGCATCTGTGTAGATTACATGAGCAAAGTGTATGCGCGTTGTGCACGCTATACATTATGGTCAAGCATGCGCCCTTAAAATAGCATAATGAACAACGCGCAACGCGCCACTGACTTTAGACTAGGTTTTTTCTGGTCAGTGGCGCAATTGTTTAATGGAACAGCAAAATAGCACCAGGGATTGTTTGCGCCGGAACACGCCTCCTTTTTTGCGCTGAACCGCCCAGGTAGCGCAAGTTCATTCACTAGTTTAGCGACGTGCTTCTGTGGAGGGAAAAGCGCGCTCTGTGCGGGGGCAAAATAGGAATGACACATGCGTCGGTGTACAAAGTCAATTGCGCTGGGTGCAAGATAGGGCCCTATATGTCTAAAGGAGTAGCTCCTTCTACCTATAAAGCTTACACTTCCACTTGGTCTTCTTTTTTAATGTTTTGTTTTTCCTTTCAGATTCCTTTATTTCCCATTTTGATTACGACGGTCTGCTCCTTTCTTATCTTTAATTTCGAAAAACGCAATCTTAAACCTTCTTCCCATTCGGAGATTACTCGCAGGAATTCAATTCTACGCCAAATATTTTAATCCTGATTTTCCAAGTCTTTTCTCTGCTACTTCCATTCGGCTATTGCTAAAAGGCATTAGTAAATCCTCTAGTAATTCTCCAGATAAACGGTTGCCTTTTACGTTACCCTTATTGCAAAGATTAATTACTTCCATCCGTAACGGCCTATTTTCCACATATACTAACATTTTACTAGAAGCTGTGTTTCTAACTGCTTTTTACGGGTTCATGCGTCCGGGGGAATTTACTTCAGCAACCAATCACTTCGATCCTGCTCATGGTCTTTCCTTCTCTGATTTACGCTTTTCACCTAAATTCTTTACACTTTTTCTCAAGCACTCTAAAAGTGATTCTGAAGGTTCTGGAGTCACACTAACAATTTCTAAAATTGGCAACAATTTCTGTCCCTTCTCATCCATGCTCAAATTTCTTAAAGTCCGTCAGAGATCCTCAGATCATTCCCCTCTATTTATCCTACTTAACGGAGCACCTCTCTCTAAAGCCTGGTTTTAGGAATTACCTAGTCTCTGTCCTCAAAAGTTGCAGCCTATCTTCCTCCCAGTATACCGGCCATTCCTTCAGGATTGGGGCAGCCACTACAGCAGCTGAACGTGGCATTTCTACTGCAGCCATCAAGATCCTGGGCAGATGGTCTTCTTCGGCATTCGAGTCTTACATAAGACCTGATTCAAAAATCATCCTTTAAACTCAGCAAGCTCTACAATAATGGTTCAGGTAATCCCTATGCAACTACTGGTGGCGGTAGAAAAAAAAAATATATATATATATATACATATATATATTGTATGTGGTCTAGCAGACCGTGTGGCCCTGCGGCCTTGTCTCTGTGGTCTAGCAGACCGTGTGGCCCTGCGGCCTTGTCTCTGTGGTCTAGCAGACCGTGTGGCCCTGCGGCCTTGTCTCTGTGGTCTAGCAGACCGTGTGGCCCTGCGGCCTTGTCTCTGTGGTCTAGCAGACCGTGTGGCCCTGCGGCCTTGTCTCTGTGGTCTAGCAGACCGTGTGGCCCTGCGGCCTTGTCTCTGTGGTCTAAGCAGACCGTGTGGCCCCGCGGCCTTGTCTCTGTGGTCTAAGCAGACCATGTGGCCCTGCGGCCTTGTCTCTGTGGTCTAAGCAGACCGTGTGGCCCTGCGGCCTTGTCTCTGTGGTCTAAGCAGACCGCGTGGCCCTGCAACCTCGTCTCTGTGGTCTAAGTAGACCGCGTGGCCCTACGGCCTTGTCTCTGTGGTTTATACATGTCTATACTCTGTGGTTTATCAGCAGGCGGCGTTCTATGTCCACGCCTACCACGTTAACTCTTGTCCTTCTTCTTTTAGGAACTCCAGGACACAAGACCGGTGGGTCTACTTTATTTACCGTTTTGGGGGATAGGCTCCGTCCGGGCGGAAGCATTCTTCCACCTATTTTTGGGGGTCGGCTGCGCCTCTGCCTTCGTCTTCAGGCAGGATATGCAGAGTCCGGACCCTCAGATTGCGAGCTACGGATGGGGCCTAGGCCAAAGTACTTTATTGCTTCCTGGGTTGTTAATAAATGGATAATTGTCACAGTATTTATTCTCCCGAGTCTTTCTGGTAGAAATGAAAGCTTTAGCATAAGTTCTGCCAGGAAGACTTAATTGTCACGTCACTTAAACTTTTTATCTGTCCAATCACATTCTAATACTTGGGTATAAAAGATCGGTAATTACTCATGTCTGAGTTCGCAGATGCTGACGCTCCAATCCACCGCCATCCTCCCCACCACCTCCAAGTCAAATCCATCCATACATCCACCCCACCACCACCAAGATGGTCCCTTCCATACCTCAAGGGGGGGTCGGCTGCGCCTCTGCCTTCGTCTTCAGGCAGGATATGCAGAGTCCGGACCCTCAAATTGCGAGCTACGGACGGGGCCTATGCCAAAGTACTTTATTGCTTGCTGGGTTGTTAATAAATGGATAATTGTCACAGTATTTATTCTCCCGAGTCTTTCTGGTAGAACTGCCATTACTATGCCCGGGCTCCCCTTTATGTATCTTCCGGGTATGCCGTCATAGTTACGTCATGACGCAACACCAATCAGGATTGGCCTGATTTCATTCATACTTCAGACGCGCTGTTGCTTAGGGAGTGTCCCCAAATTCGTCGTTCCGATGCAGTGGGAGTTCCCTCGAAAGGGAACTACAGGAGACTTGATAACCTAATGTTATGAAGTGTACTGCAAGCTGTTTTAGCCATCATATATGATGCTTGAATGCTTTTTCAACTATAAAATCAGGGTTTTTCCTACATTAAAATTTTTTTGGCGGCCGCCAAAAAAATTTTTGTCCCGCCAAAGCTTTATTTGATGAGTTATTGTGATTTATGAATGATGTAGAATAGATGCTGCGTTTGCGTTAACTTAGTGACAGATAGAACAATCAGAGCTCCTCCCCCTGCGCGCACGCTCTCTGTCTTCAAAATAAGCATTCTTAGCTTTCTAATATTTCACATATTACGTTAATCAAAATCAAAAGGTCGGAAGACCGAATCCATGTTGCACGTGGCGCTATCAGACTATGTTTTCCTTTAATTACCGCTGGGTGTGAAATGCGCTCAAAAAACATTGACTGATTCTCTGACCAGCTGACATAAACCATACTTTCAATAAACTGGAAACAAATCCTATCCGGTTATGATGTGTTTTCTGTGTGTTGACAAATCTTTTGCGATGTTAGAAACAGACGGGATTCGTACACAAAGCGTCTGCTAATGTCCGATTCACGACCTATATGACTCCTTTGAACCGAAATATCATTTAACGACTGGTTAGAAGAACAACTGATCTGTCCAACACTGAACTAAAGAATCAGTTTAATCATTTACTCAGAACATCTGAAATGAGAACACAAGTGTGCTTACCCAATTTAGCAAGAGTGGGTGTAAGAGTTAGTTTTAATTATCCACAGTCTTTCAGCTTATTTATGTTCATAATGTGTAGTAAAATAAATAGCCTATAAATAACTTAGTTTAGACTGGAGTGAGGTGAACCCAGACCAAAGTTATTAGCTAGCTGATCATTTTATGAAATTGTATATGGCAGAAAATTAGGCTATTTGTTCATTTTTTAAATACTACTTTTTAATATTGATATAATTATATACCAAAACAATTATCAGTAAATAGTGTAAAAATGAGGAACAAAAACAAACATCAAGGTATCCCAAATGAAAAAATACAATAGTATATTATAGTAAAATTACTATAGTGTTTTTGAACCATATTATAGTAAAGATACTACAGTAAATTGTAGTATATTATAGTATTTACTACACTTTGTTAATTTACTGTAGTATATTTACTATAGTACGGTTCAAAAACACTATAATATTTACTAGAGTAATTTTACTATAATATACTATAGTATTTTTTCATGTGGGATCAAAATAAGATAAGCAAAAGTTACAAACTTTCTTTGAATTTATTTCAAATGTATTGTCAGTATTGCGCTTGCAGATCACGTGGGTAGGGTACTTTTTTACTGTGCGTGCGTGCGTGCGTGCGTGTGTGTGTATGGATGACCATGTCTGTCAGCCGCCACCGAAGACCATTTTTGGCCCAGGAAAAACCCTGTAAAATAATAGGCAGAACCATAAGACTTTGTATAAGTGATTTATTTGTACAACAGAACTTATAAAAATATAATAAAAATGAAATATTAATGAAAAAGAGCTAAACTTCTTTGCAACTGAAAATACAACAAGTAATATAAGTATAATAACTATAAATATAACTAGTAATATAAATAACAATATAATATAAATATATAGCTATAAAAACACACACAATTTGCAAATGTAAAAAAAAAAATGTACTGGCCTTTTACTGGCCGATTCAGGTCTACAACAGCAAGTGCAGATCTTGAAGAATCTGAAAGCGTTCTTCTCTTTTCTGCTGGTTGGCTGGTGCTTGGATGCCATAGCTCATCTGAAGACTCAACCTGATGCCTGTAGAATGGCAAGGAAAGGAATGAGAATTAGCACTGCATGTAATATTTCTGTATAGTTTGCCCAATCAATCAACAATCACACTGTCATCATTCACTCTAATTACAGGCCATCCCATGAACAATGAAACTGATGGGCAGTCGGTTAGACAGCATTCATATTGACGGCCACCTATACATTCTCACACAGCCCAAGCATCAATCTAACGGCCGGCTATACAGTGAGCATTCGTATTGACGGCGGCCCATACATTTGCACACAGTCCTACAATCAATCTAATGGCCGGTGATACAGTGAGCATTCATATTGATGGCCAGACATAAAATCAACAATCACACAGATGGTCGGCCGTCCAGAACTTTTCTTTTTTCATCAATTTGTTTTTTGTAGCACAGGGGAAAAAAATGCATTTTATATATTATATATATCTATTTTTTCCTGTGTGTGCTAGAAAAAATGCTAAATATCAGTATATGTATAATCTATACTGGTATATTGCAATTTTTCTAGCACACAGAAAAACATAAAATAAATACAGTCTCAATATATATATATATATATATAAACAATTACATGTGTTTATATATATATATATATATATATATATATATATATATATATATATATATATATATATATATATATATATATATATATATGTATGTTTTATTTACACACACGGGGAAAAATTATATATAATTTTCCCCCATGTGTGCTAGGAAAAATGCAAAATATCAGCATATGTATAATGCATACTGGTATATTGCATTTTTTCTAGCACACAGAAAAAATAAAATAAATACATTCTCACACACATTCTCAATATACATAAACAACTACACATAGCAACTCACCGGTATATTATTGGATCAGCTCTGTCAACAAGCATATCACCGTCATCGCTGTCTTCACTCTCCTCAATGTTTTCCACATCGCTGCTTCGAGTGAGCTCAAATAAAACATCTTCAGCACAATAAAAACTTCTTTTGACGATCCATTGGATAATAAATTCCGTCCAGTTAGTAAGACTAGAAAACAGTTACTACAAAGAGACCGTCTGTTTACTAGCCCGTTAGCTGTTAGCTGTCAGATGACAGGGGGAGGTGTGTCAGACTAACTCGCAGCATCTCGTGGGGAGAGAGCGACAGATTCAAATGAATAAATAATCACGCCCATGTGACTAATATAGACATGCCAGGTCTCGTTGGAATCGTGTGTTCATTGGCTACATTTTCTGTCAGTCATGACGATTCAATGCTTTTATTGGCTCCAGATAAACAGACAATATCATTGGATGAGCACATCATGACATCAGCTAAAACGAGTGCTATGGTTGGATATTTTTGACTAGATCCCGGCTATCTTTGCATGTTTTTGTGTGTGGGTGGTTTTATTATGTTCGTAACATTCGAAGCTATAAACCCATGTCACTTTATGCTACCGGGAGACTGTTTTTTGTGCATTATTTTATTGCATAACATTCTAGTATGATACTTCGCTTCGCAGAAATGCGATGTAAACAAAGGATTAACCATCAATATTACACCGTTATTGTTTCGTTGGATTAAAATGCTCTATGGGATGTTATTCAGTGGACCCTCACCTTTCCATTCATTCTGGAACTTTTAGCAGTGGATGCGTGTGTGGCTCGTAATTAGGACACTACTGGTATGTGCTCTATTTTTCTTATCAGTTGTTTTGATGTGTATTGCTTACATTCATGCAAAAATACAGCCGTTATAGGCTTTTCATTGAAAAACAGTGGTCTGTCCTCGATGCTTGAGGTTTAGACCTTTAGAATGATATATAGTTTGTCAAGATTAATTATGTTTTTTTTACGTTAAATCTATTAACAAACATTACACTCGTGCTAAAAATAGCGCTTCAACCCGGGCACGTCCTCATGCAGCTTAATGCAATCAGCATAACTATTCAAAGAATGGGACAGGGGCTCTAAGAACAATTAAAGACAAAAGGTGACAGTCTCACTTATCTGGCTCATTTGATTTACAACTCTTGCTGCATTTTTTTCTTTACAGATTCATTCATCTGATGTCATCATCTTTATCTTAACCCTCTGCACCCTGAGGCTGTCTTCTGGGCCCTGAAGGTGTTTTGACATGCCCTGACATTTGAGCTTATTTCTGTTACTTGTAACATTTTCATGGCTAAAATCTGATTACACTGTATTCAGCACAAACTCTGCTAGAATAATATGTGAGCAGCATGTACAGTATGTAAAGGTTTGTTTTGAGAAAATGACGTTTATGCGTGGTTTGTGAAAAAAAAAAAAATGTCACTGAAATAAGACCATAAAACCCATTCTAAATATTTGTTCACAAGACTTTTGAAAACTGGATCACTTAGGCTTGAATTTTTTCTTCAAAACTATATGAAATTCACCCTGCCCACCTTATGTGGGGAGGGCGTGAATCAACATTAATATTGATGTGTTTCACACCTGGGAAGACAGAGACCCCTCACCTGATGGCCCTATCAGGTGGGACAGTGAGGGAACTAAAACAAAGAACTTTAAAATCAACACAAAATTTGACTGGTAGCCAATGCAATGATACCAAAACAGGGGTTATATGATCAACTGCCCTAGCCCCAGATAAAATTCTAGCAGCCGAGTTTTGCAAATATTGAAGTTTGTTGATACAAGATTTGGAAACTCCGACAAGAAGGGCATTACAGTAGTCTAACCGCGAAAAAACAAATGCATTAATCAACCTTTTGGCAACAGAAAAAGAAAGCATAGGACGAAGATGTGCAATATTTCTGAGATGAAAGAACGACAGTCTTAACAGTGTTCTGCACAACAGGCTCAAATGACAGAGTGGAATCAAAAATAACTAAAGTACTAGCAGTTTGCAGTTGATGGGGAGAGCCAAGAAGCATGACTTCAGTTTTAGAACTGTTCAGACATAGGAAGTTCTTAGACATCCAAATCTTAATCTCTGAAATACAATGTGTCAGATGGGATAAATCCACGTCTTGACCCGGTTTTGACTGGATGTAAATCTGGGTATTGTCAGCATAAAAATGATAGTTAAGGTCAAGAGATCTTAATAACTGACCGAGTGGAAAAATATAAATGCTAAACAGCAAAGGACCAAGAATTGAGCCCTGGGGGACACCAGTACTAAAAGAACCCACATCTGATCTGTGGCCATCCATAAACACAAAGTTTCAGCGATCAGAAAAATAGGATCTGAACCAATCAAGAGCAGTCTCTGTTACACCAAAAAACAGATTCAAGTCGACTAAGTAGTAGTGAGTGATTGACAGTGTTGAAAGCTGCACTTAGGTCCAGAAGAATAAGGATTGACACAGAACCAGAGTCGGATGCTAATAACCGGTCGTTAGCGACTTTAACCAAGGCCGTCTCAGTAGTGTGCAATTTCCGAAACCCAGACTGATAAGACTCAAATAGATTATTAACAGTTAAATGATTGTGTAGTTGAGAAGCTACAACACCCGCTAACATTTTTACCAAGAATGAAAGATTTGATATTGGACGGAAATTGCTATAGTTGTTCAAGTCAGAGTTTTGCTTTTTTAGAACAGGAGTGATAGCAGAAGTTTTAAGTGGTGCTGGAACAACACCAGTTGACAAGGAGTGATATATAATTGAAAGAAAAATAGGACAAAAAAAGCAGAAACAGGATTTAAATAAATGCCTCGGTTACGACTGTAACCTCGGTTCCCTGAAGAGGGAACGAGCGTTGCATCGAATGACGCAATGGGGAAAGCTTGCGTGATGAAGTCATGAAGCACATGTGAAATCAGTCCAATAGTGTGAGGGAACGTCAGAGGCGGATGACGTCATGAACCAGGAAGTATAAAGCCTGCCAAAACAAAGCCGCACTAGCTTCGTAAGTCTGAAGTAGTCGCTTTGACAGGCATGTAGGAGATATGGCAGGACGATGCAACGCTCGTTCCCTCTTCAGGGAACCGAGGTTACAGTCGTAACCGAGGTGTTCCCTTTCAAGGGAACTCCCGTTGCATCGAATGACGCTATGGGAAACGTTAATACCAACGCCACCATAGCGAGACATGCCTGTCCAGTGTGAAAAAGCAGCACTAGGACGACAAAACCCCAGACCCTGGTGTAGAGTCCAAGTCCAAAGAGTAGAACCTGACGAATGTATGCGGTGAGGACCAACCCACCGCATCACAAACATCCTGCAGAGCCACTCCTGAAATAAGGGTCTTAGAGGCCGCCATACTCCTAGTAGAGTCTGACCGACTCATAAGCCAGTGAGATAGTCTCAACCACCCACTTGCTCATTCTTTGCTTAGATGCTGGGGACCTCTTGTTGGGGGGCCCGAAGCACACAAACAATTGATCTGTTTTACGACACAGGGCAGCTCTGTGGACGTAAGCATCTAAAGCCATCACAGGGCAAAGCAAATAATTTTTCTCCTGGTCCGGATTGAGGAAAGGTGGAGGACAGAAGGCCTGAAGAATAATCGATCTAGCTACGTTAGTAGGGACCTTAGGAATATAGCCTGGCCTAGGATGAAGGAAGGCCTTGACCATGCCAGGTGCACACTCCAAGCACAAGGGTTCAACAGAAAGAGCCTGAAGATCTCCTATCCTCTTAAGAGATGAAATAGCGAGGAGGAACAGAGTTTTTAAAGTCAGAAACTTAGCCTGAACCTCTTCCAGCGGCTCAAAGGGAGCCTGGGACAGGCCCTGGAGGCCCGTAGCCAGGTCCCACGCCGGCACCCTGGTGCAAACTACAGGCCTCAGCCTCAAAGTACCACGAAGGAAACGAGACACCAACGGATCTTTACCCACAGATAACCCACCCAGAAGAGTGTGGTAAGCACCAATGGCCGCCACATACACCTTCAATGTGGAGGGGGATAGACCTGCATTAAACCGTTCCTGCAGGAACTCCAGCACTGTACCGACCGGGCAGTTAACTGGGTCCTGGTGACGGCTACTACACCAAGAAGTGAACAATGTCCATTTCAGAGCATAAAGCTTCCTCGTGGATAGAGCTCTGGAGTGAAGAATGGTATCTACAACCTCGGTTGAGAGACCCGACCTTATGAGCTGGGCCTCCTCAGAGGCCATGCCCATAGATTCCATAGTTCTGGACGGGGGTGGAATATTGACCCCTCTGCTTGGGACAGAAGGTCCCTCCTGACCGGCAACTGGAGTGGATGCCCGTCGAGGAGCGACACTATATTGGGAAACCATACCCTGCCCGGCCAATGCGGGGCTATCAGAATAAGGCGCACTTGGTCCCTGCAAACTATCTCCAGAACTTCCGGGAGCAGAGCGATCGGGGGAAAAGCCTCGGCCATGCCTGTAGCATAGCATCCAGACCCAGCGGAGCTGGATGCGTGAGGGAGAACCAGAGTGGACAGTGAGACGTCTCTCGAGATGCAAACAGATCCACTTGAGCCCGGCCGAACACCCTCCAAATCTGCTCCACCACCTCAGGATGGAGCCTCCATTCCCCGGGCCTCAGCCCCTGCCTCGACAGGACATCTGCTCCTATATTCTGGGCCCCAGGGCTATAAGCCGCTCTGAGGGAGAGGACCTTCCCCTGAGACCACAGGAGGATCTGGCGTGCCAACTTGCATAGCGGACGTGAACGCAGACCCCCCTGGTGATTTATATAGGCGACCACCGATGTGTTGTCCGTGCGAACTAGCACATGCTGGCCCCTGAGGTCTGTGAGGAAATTCTTAAGGGCAAGAAACACTGCCAACATTTCCAGGCGATTGATGTTCCAGGAGAGATGGTGGTCTCCCCACAGACCCTGAGTTGAGCGACCCTCCAGGACCGCTCCCCAGCCCGTGAGAGAGGCATCTGTCGTTAGCATCTTGCGACGACCGGAAGCTCCCAACATGGGACCCTGGGACAGGAACCAAGGTTTCTTCCGCATAACCAGGGCACGTAAGCAACGCCGCGTGACCCTGATCATGCGAAAGGGGTTGCCCCTCTGGGAAAACCCTTTGGTTCTGAGCCACCACTGTAGGGGTCTCATGTACAGCAGTCCAAAAGGTATCACGTTGGATGCTGCTGCCATCAGACCCAGAATACTTTGAAACTGTTTTACTGTGAGTGACTGGCCTAGTTTTACTCTCTTTACCGCTGACAGTATAGACTCTATCCGTGTCGGTGACAGGCGCGCCTGCATCGACACTGAATCCCATACCACGCCTAGAAAAGTTGTCCTCTGAAGTGGAGAAAGCACACTCTTTTTGGCGTTCAGCCATAACCCCAACTCCTTCATGTGAGCGAGAACGACATCTCGATGCCGAACCGCTACCTGATGCGAATGAGCTAGAATCAACCCATCGTCGATGTAATTCATAATGCGAATCCCCTGCAGGCGTGGGCTGCATCTACGCATTTCGTGAAAGTGCGGGGTGAAAGTGCTAGACCGAATGGAAGAACTCTGTATTGGTATGCTTTCCCCCCAAAAGCAAACCTCAGGAACTTCCTGTGATATGGAAGGATGGCAATGTGGAAATATGCATCCTTGAGATCTATCGGGACAAACCAGTCCTCGGACCTGATCTGTGGCACGATTTGTCTCAAGGTTAACATCTTGAACTTGAGTTGCATGACCGCCTCGTTCAGCACCCGAAGATCTAAAATGGGACGCAGACCCCCATCCTTCTTTGGAACTATGAAGTACCGGCTGTAAAACCCGGCTTCCCTGTCTGAGTGAGGTACATATTCTATGGCCCCTTTCTCTAACAGGGCTTTTACTTCTTGTTCCATTACCAGAACCTGCTTGGGGCCCACCACTGTGGGTAGGACCCCCATAAACCTGGACAGGGGGCGAGACCCGAACTGTATTTGATATCCTTTTTCTATTGTGTGCAGGACCCAACAAGAAACATTTGGCAGTAGCTTCCACGCTGCCAAGAAGTTTTCTAGAGGTACCATCCTCTCGAGAATGGCTTCTGGTTTTTGTTGAACTGTCAGAACGGTGCCCTGTAACGGCGAACCGGCTGGGAACACCTGAACTGACTGCTCTAGGAGGCATGCAGCCCAGGACCACTACATTTCTGGGTGTACCCTGGGATACACACTCGTGGGAGACCGCTGCGCCCTGTAACACCAGAGGTGGCAGGGTTGGCAGAACGACCCCCAGAGGGCGCCGAAGGGAGACAGGCAACGTATAATGAGGTGTACACTGCTTCCCTTCGGGGAGGAACGTCCCCATAATCCTGACCCCTCGGGCGTCAGGACCTTTTGCCTGCAGCCTTCTTGGAAGTAATGACGGTCCGCAGATCCGTCTTACCCCTCGAAGGCTGCGGCAGATTGCGCTTCCCGTGTCCCTAATCTTTCTGAGGGGGAGCACGGGAAGCCACACTCTGTTTCTGAGTGGCACGGTATGAAGAGCTGGCTTTTGATGTTTGGGGCTGCTCTCTGTGATCGGCAGCCCCAGTGAAATGTGAGCGGCGGGGGAGGAGCTTCTGGAACACGACCTTTTGCTTGGAAGCCTCCTGAAACCTTTCGACAACGGTGTTAACTGTGTCGCCGAAAAGGCCTGACGGAGATACGGGCGTGTCCATCAGAAAGCTTTTATCTTTTTCCTTAATCGAACTGAGGTTCAACCAGAGATGCCTCTCAGTAGCCACCAAGGCTGCCATAGAGCGGCTGATTGATTTAGCCGTCTCCTTGGTATCCCTAAGAGACAAATCTGTGGCCCGACGTAGCTCACACACTAGTTCGGGCCCAATTCCCCCACCCTCATCAATATCACTTAATAATTCAGCCTGGTAGGCCTGCAGTAGCGACATAGTGTGTAAGCATGCTGCAGCCTGACCAGAAGCTGAATAAGCCTTATCCACTAGAGCAGATGTTGTGTGAACTGGCTTAGGGGGTAATGCCGGGGCCTTTAGGGAAGATGCCGAATCAGGGGATAAACAGCTTGCTAAATTATCTTCTATTTTGGGCATCTCCCTATAACCGTGCTCTTTATAGTTCATAATGGTGGAATAGTTGGATGTTTGTGTACTATACACTCTATATGACACTGGTTTCTCCCATGATCTCGACACCTCAGTGTGGAGATCAGGGAAAAACGGGAGACCCCGGCGTTGAGGTTGTGTACGAGTCGGCAGATAACGTTCATCTAACTTGCTTTTAGATCGAACATCCTGCTTATCAGCGGGCCAGTCAATGTTTAAACGCTCCACAGCCCATGTCACAACCTCAAATAGCTCTTCAAATGCTTGTGACTGAGGTGGTGAATCCTCTATTTTTCTGATACTAACACTTTCCAGATCCTCGGAACTGGAAAGCTGCATCAGAGGTGCCTCAATCGGGGCGGAAGAAACCGCAGCGCGTGCTTCCAAACCCAGAGAGAAGGCACTGGATCTATCAGGTGAAGGAAGAGATAAGGCTGGGCCCGTCTCTATCCTCGCTGATACATCCATTTGCGAACCCCAGGACTGTGATTGCCAGAGCCCTGAGGAACGCGAGCCTGAACGTCCTCGCGAAAGAACGCCAGGCGGGATCGGAGCGTCCGTAAAGGAAGCACCTCGCAGTGCTCACAGCCAGTGCCCTCGAGCTCTGACCGTGCATGCTCCTCTCCCAAACAAGCAACACAAAGAATGTGTGTGTCCCCATCCGTAATGAAACGAGGGCAAGGGTGAACACACACTCTAAACTGCTGCTTATCCGCCATCGTGTTTGTTAGAGTTACTTTACTGAACTAGAAAAACACTGAATCACTGATCACACAAAGCGCTACTGAAGACAACAGAAGCTGGCGCGGCTTTGTTTTGGCAGGCTTTATACTTCCTGGTTCATGACGTCATCCGCCTCTGACGTTCCCTCACACTATTGGACTGATTTCACATGTGCTTCATGACTTCATCACGCAAGCGTTCCCCATAGCGTCATTCGATGCAACGGGAGTTCCCTTGAAAGGGAACTAGTTGGCAAGGGATCAAGTATTCAAGTGGTAGCCATCATATGAGATACATGCTCACTGAGTGAATGGGAATGGAGTAAGGAAAATTTAGACAAAGGTGTACCAGAAAAGCTTGGTAAGTTAACTGCTGAACCAAGTGGACCGGAGGGGATTTTTTTGCGGACACTGGTAATTTTAGCACAAAAAAAATAATTGCATAACTGAACTGATGCAGATGGAGAATTAGCATCATCCACTTTGAGTAGACAATTAATAGTTTGAAAAAGCTGCCTGGGGTTATTTTGATTATTTTCAATAATCTGTGCAAAGTAGGAAGATCTTGCTTTTTCAATTGCAGCTTTGTATTGACCCAGAGAGGCCTTCCAAGCCTGGTGAAAAAACGTTCAAGCCTGAACAACGCCACATTCGCTCCAGTTTGCGACAAGCTACCTTCTTTGAGCGCAGATCGTCGTTATACCAAGGATCCGAGTGTACAAAAGAGACAGTGCGTGATTTTAAAGGAGCAAATATGTCCAAATTGGCAGTGAGGGCATTATTTAACAGTAAAATTTTATCCTCAAGGGGCACTGAAGACAACCCATATAATGAAGAGGCAAAGGTTTCACCAAAGACAATGTGGTCAATTGATTGCCATTTACGAAACGAAACAGTGTGTAGTTTCTGCCTACTTGAAGCTAGCACCTCTAAGTTAAAAAAGACAACGGAATGGTCAGATAGACCAACATCAGCAGATAAAAATCTTGACACCATATCATCCTTTGCAATGACTAGGTCCAGTGTATGGCCTTCACAGTGAGTAGGGAAATCAATAAACTGGGTGAAATTATAACAATCCAAAAGAGATAAAAAGTCCTTGGCCAGAACACTGGCTTTCTGGTCAACATGGATGTTAAAATCCCCTAGAATCACAACTCTCCTAAATTTAAGACACAGAATTGTCAACAGATCAGCAAACTCTTGACAAAAATTCTGTGTTAGGTCTAGGAGATCTGTACACTGTAGCAATAACAGTTGCATGAGGTGTAGATACATTTATAACAAGACATTCAAATGTAGAAAAATTAGGTACTGGCGCAAGGCATACATTGCATAGCAGATTATAAACCACTATAATACCACTGCCAGTGAGCCTTGGGATATCAAGCAGACTGAAACCTGTTGGAATCAGCTGATTGAAAAGAAGACCGTCATCCAGCTTGTGCCAAGTTTCAGTAATAAACAACAAGTCCAGTTTATTGTCTGTAATAATGTCTGACAGAAGCAGAGCCTTATTGTTCACAGACCGTGCATTAAATAACGCAGCATTTAAAAGACTTGTAGACACTGAATTCGCTAGAGTTCTCCTTCGAGCAGGGCAGTGATAATAAGTTACCATATACAACTCCACAGTGAGACAGTCTTTTATTCTTCCGTCTGGAATTAAGGATCAGGATGAGAGAAGAAGAAGGTGTATATCTGCATTCTGAGCTCCGATTAATGTACCACTTGGGCAGCAACAAACCGCATTAAAACACCAGTCATGAGTGTCTTTAACCAGATAATAATTCCATTTTAGGGATAGCAGCTGGCGAGAGGTGTATCGTACGACCATGATCAATGAGGCCACGTCAACATCAACCCCAATAAGACTCAGTTCCACAGCGCACGAGGAAAACCTCCAGGCTGACACCAGTAGAAGGAAGAGTTCCACGAACATGAACAAATGCCTCCGCATTACAACGTGAGATGTGGAAAACAAGTAACAACGAGTAATATGAAACCCGCTCTGTAAAACCACATGACAAAATTAAACAAATAAAAACAAACAATCGGTAAACGGAGTGGCAGCCAAATGTGCCAGCGTACCCATTGAACCGGAACATGCAGGCTCATCTTCAAGACGTTTAGGCCTCAATACTGACAGGTGGACTCATAGCTTGCAAGTTTTCTTAGTGGCCTACCAGGCACTGCAACAATATTGGTGTTGTGAAAGTGGACCCAAAGTAAATAACTAATGATTATTTACAACGGAAATGAATCAATCAAGAACTTACTTTCACTGGACAATAGCTTTTTTCTAGAGCTGATGTATGCCTAAAACAATCTATCGTCCATTAAGTTCCTATTATCACTGTAAAGCTGCTTAGAAAATCTATATTGTGAAAGGAGCTATATAAATGAAGGTGACTTGACATGACTTGCAAATAATTCAAACAGTCAATGAAAACCCATGGCAACAAACACAAACATGGAAAACTGCTCGGGTTATGTATATAACCCTTGTTCCCTGAGAAGGGGAACGAGCACTGCATCGGGACGACGCTTTGGGGATGCTCCCTTAGCATCAGCGAATCTGAAACCAGAATGCCAACTAGGCCAATCCGATTGGCGTGCGTGATGACGTCATCGTGACGGCATACCCGGAAGTATAAAAGGGTTGCTGGAGCGTAATGGCGGTAGTAATTGCTCTGAAGCATGCGCTCCAGGCGCGCCAAGGTGTGGCGTCGGGATGCAGTGCTCGTTCCCCTTCTCAGGGAACAAGGGTTATATACCTAACCCGAGCAGTTCCCTTTCGAGGGAACTCGCACTGCATCGGGACGACGCTTTGGGGAACGAGTACCCACTAGGCCACACCGAAGGGTAGCGCCTGCCCTAGTGTGAAGCCGGAAACCGGGCACAGCTAGGACTGGAGCACCCTCGCACCAGGCGTCGTAGGGAGATCCAGGCTATAAAACCTGATAAAAGTGTGTGGGGTAGCCCACCCGGCCGCCTCGCAGATATCCTGCAAGGGGACCCCAGAAAGAAGGGCCACCGAAGAGGCCATGCCTCTGGTGGAATGAGCCCTCACAGCCACAGGTGAAGGCAAACTGCGCACCTGATAGGCCATGGTAATCGCCTGGACAATCCAATTACTGATTGTCTGAGTAGACGCAGGCAATCCCTTCTTAGGTGAGCCAAAACACACCAACAGTTGTTGTGATCTCCTCCACTGTGCAGACTTCGCCAGATAAACTCTTAGAGCCCTAACCGGGCAGAGTAGGTGAAGCCTCCCTTCTTCCGCCGTCACATGAGGCGGAGGATGAAATGCCTGCAGGACCAATGACCTGACCACCCTTGATGGCACCTTAGGCACGTAGCCCGGCCTAGGGTGTAAGATGGCCTTTACTCCTCCCGGGGCAAACTCCAGGCAGGTTGGCGTTACCGCCAAGGCCTGGAGATCTCCCACTCTCCTGAGAGAGGTAATGGCAAGGAGAAAAGCCACCTTAAGGGTCAGATCCTTCGGTCCAGCCGACTCCAATGGTTCGAAGGGGGCCTCAGCCAATCCTTCGAGAACCACTGCCAGGTCCCAGGTTGGAACTCTGGACCGAGCCGCAGGCCTCATCCTCCGAGCCCCACGGAGGAATTGTACAACCAGCTGGTGCCTACCCAGAGGCCCATCACCCAAAGGAGTGTGGAAAGCCGCAATGGCAGCCACGTACACCTTGAGTGTGGACGGGGTAAGCCCTGCAGAGAAACGATCTTGGAGGAACTCCAGCACTGAAGCCACTGGGCAGTTAACTGGGTCCACCTCACGTTCTCTGCACCAAGTGGAAAATACATTCCACTTGAGGCTGTACAGTCTCCTCGTAGACGGAGCCCTGGAGCTGAGTAAGGTCTCTATCACGTCTGCCGATAGGCCAGCCTCTATGAACCTGGTCCCCTCAGGGGCCAGACCCACAGGTTCCAAATCTCCGGGCGGGGGTAAAATATCGTACCCGCCGCCTGAGATAGGAGATCCCTCCTCAGAGGAATCTCCCACGGCTGACCTGCTAGCAGAGCTATGATATCCGAGAACCACACTCGAGTCGGCCAACGGGGTGCTACCAGAAGTAGACTGACCCCCTGTCGACGGACCCTTTCCAGGACTCCCGGGAGCAGAGCAATCGGGGGAAATGCGTACAGACGCAGCCTCGGCCACGTCTGCACCATGGCATCCAGCCCCAGCGGAGCTGGATGCGTGAGGGAAAACCACAGTGGACAGTGGGACGTCTCTCGAGACGCAAACAGATCCACTTCCACTGGGCCGAACCTCTTGCATATGGCCTCCACCACCTCTGGGTGGAGTCGCCACTCCCCGGGCCTCAGCCCCTGCCTCGACAGGATGTCTGCTCCCTGATTTTGGACCCCCGGGACATACATTGCCCTGATGGACAACAGTTTCCCCTGGGTCCACAGGAGGACTTGGCGTGCTGTCTTGTACAGAAAGCGCGACCTCAGTCCTCCCTGGCGGTTGATGTACGCTACGACAGACGTATTGTCTGTCCGTACCAGGACGTGCTGGCCTCGGAGGTGCGGGAGAAAGCTCCTGAGAGCTTTGTATACCGCCATCATCTCCAGGCAATTTATATGCCAGGAGGAATGACGGCTCTCCCATGGGCCCCTCGCAAAGCGGCCGTCCATGACCGCGCCCCAGCCAGTGAGGGAGGCGTCTGTTGAAACGGATTTCCGGCAACAAGACGCTCCCAACACTGGCCCTCGGGACAGAAACCAAGGTTTCTTCCATATGGCTAGGGAACGAGAGCATTTGCGCGTTACCCTGATCATACGGAAAGGATTCCCTCTGGGGGAAAACCCCTTGGTTTTCAACCACCACTGGATGGGTCTCATGTATAGCAGGCCAAAAGGTATTATGTTGGACGCTGCTGCCATGTGACCCAGCACTCTCTGAAAGTGCTTCACAGTGATGTTGTGGCCTAGCCTTATTCCTGAGACCATCGCCTGTATGGTCTCGACTCGCGCGGGAGACAATCGTGCCCGCATCGTTGTCGAGTCCCACACGACCCCGAGGAACGTAGTCCTCTGGGACGGCGTCAACACGCTCTTTTTCGTGTTGAGTCTCAGCCCCAAGCATTTCATGTGGTTCAGAACGACATCTCGATGCCGAACCGCCACCTCGTACGACTGGGCCAGTATGAGCCAGTCGTCGATATAATTCAGCACACGGATGCCCTGAAGTCTCATTGGAGCCAGAGCTGCATCCATGCACTTCGTGAACGTGCGTGGGGAGAGGGCTAGGCCAAAGGGAAGCACTCGATACTGGTACGCTTCGCCCCCGAAAGCGAACCTCAGGTACTTCCTGTGACATGGAAGGATGGAGACATGGAAATATGCGTCCTTTAGATCTATCGTGACGAACCAGTCCTCGGACTGGATCTGACTCACGATCATGGGAATAGTGAGCATTTTGAACCTGAAGCTCCTCAGAGACAGATTCAAAACCCTCAGATCTATAATCGGACGCAACCCTCCATCCTTTTTGGGAACTATAAAGTACCGGCTGTAGAACCCGGACTCTCTTTCCAGCGGAGAAACACGCTCTATGGCTTCCTTCGCTAGAAGAGTTTTTACTTCTAGTTCCATTACCCGAACCTGCTCGGGTATCACTGCTGTCCAGTATAACCCCCTGAATTGTGGAGGAGGAAAACCGAACTGCAGTTTGTACCCCTTTTCTACAGTACGCAGGACCCATGTAGAAATATTCGGAAGGCATTTCCATGCGCCGAAATAATCTACTAAGGGAACCAGCCTCTCGAGGCTGGCGTCGGGTGTTACACGGTTCCCGTTCCCAACCTCCTGAAGCGGCTGACCGGCAGGAAGTAGTTGGGAACGGTTCTCCGTGTGCGGACGCGCGAGCTGACCAGCCGCAGGTCTTTCCAGAGGCGGCTGGTGCAGCATGCGTTCGCGGGAAATCGATGTGGCCCGAAGCGTCATAGACGGCGGGATTACCACATCGATTTTCCCAGAGCGCCGCGGAGGAAACAACCTCGGTTGTTTCTCCGCGGGGGGGACCGCTCTTAGAAGCCCAGCCGTGGCTAGGACTTCTTCCCAGCAGCCTTCCGCGCCTGAAGGACGTTCCGAAGATCGCCTTTAGGGGCTGAAGGTTGCTGCTGAGAGCGCCGCCTCTGTTGCCAGGCTCCCGGGGGAGGGGCTCTAGAAGCGACGCTCTCCTTTTGCACCTTCCGGTGCGAGGAGCTGGATGACGGCTGAGGCTGCCCGCTAGGGCCAGCCTTCCCAGGTTTAGAGCGGCGAGGGAGATACTGGTGGAAGGCTGCTGACTGTTTCTTCGCCTCCTGGTGTCTGGAAACGACGGTGTTAACCGCGTCTCCAAACAACCCAGAAGGCGAGATCGGGGAGTCCAGGAGAAAAGCTCTATCCTTCTCCTTTATCCCCGACAGATTCAGCCAGAGATGTCTCTCCACTGTCACCATGGAAGCCATGGAGCGGCCGATAGCGCGGGCCGTCTCCTTGGTGACTCGGAGAGACAAATCTGCAGCCTTCCTCAGTTCCAGAATGTCCTCCGGAGAGGGACCATCTCCCTCGTCCAACTCTTTAAGGAGGTCGGCCTGGTAGGCCTGCAGAATTGATAATGTGTGCAGGGAACCACCAGCCCGACCAGCCGCCATATATGCTTTGCCCACCAAAGATGAGGTGTCCCGACAGGGTTTGGTGGGCAAAACCGGAGCCTTAAGGGACGATGCAGAGTCGGGTGAAAGATAGCTCGCGAGAGCTTCCTCCACCCGAGGCATCGCCCCATAGCCCGCCTCGCGTGCCCCCAGAACATTGGAATAGTCCAATACTGGGGGATTACAAACACGCGAAGAATAGGGCCGTTTCCATGATCTACACACCTCGGTGTGTAGATCCGGGAAAAAAGGCAGGCCCCGGCGAGGTGTTTGAACCCGGTGTGAGAGGAACCGGTCATCCAGCCTGCTGGGTAGCTGGATTTCCGGAGCCTCTTGTGGCCAACTTATATTTAATTTGACCACTGCCCGGGCCAACACCTCGACCAGCTCCTCTTGGGCGGGTGGATGAAGCGATGAAACAATTCCTGCTTCATCCCCCGCCTCGGTGCCTATTTCCTCCGGCTCCTCGGAACCGGAGAGAACAAGCATCGGACCTCCCACCCCGGGGGAAGAAGCCGCAGCGCGGGCTTCCACACGGGGAGGAAGATCCTCGGAACTGTCAGAGGAGGATCGGGAAAGTGCCGCAGCAGTCCCGAAACCCTCTGACAAATCCCGCTGTGAGCCCCATGATCTGCGACGCCGAGCCGCCTCAGCGACTGCGGGTCCAGAACCACGAGGCTCACGAGGCTGGCCGGCCTCATCAAACGCAGCCAGCCGAGAGCGAAGCACCCTGAGCGTCAGTTTTTCGCAGTGCTCACAAGCGGCTCCCTCGAGAGCCGCTTGGGCATGCTGGACGCCCAGGCAGTGCACACAAAGCAGGTGTGTATCCGAGCCCGACATGAACCTGGGACACGGATGCACACACTGTTTGAATTCATTCACTCTCACACTTTCCATTTTACTTTTCTCACACACTTTCACTGACAAACAACAGTAAATAGACAGACAGTAACAGATAGCGCTATGCTGAAGAGCAATAACTACCGCCATTACGCTCCAGCAACCCTTTTATACTTCCGGGTATGCCGTCACGATGACGTCATCACGCACGCCAATCGGATTGGCCTAGTTGGCATTCTGGTTTCAGATTCGCTGATGCTAAGGGAGCATCCCCAAAGCGTCGTCCCGATGCAGTGCGAGTTCCCTCGAAAGGGAACTGATCTAAAACGTGTCAAACCCACCGAAACAGAAACAGTCACAAATTACCCGTAACATAGACATAGCAAAAACTTGCAAATGCCTTGGTGGAAGAGTGGTGTATGACGATGAGATGCACTGTAGTAGTTGAAGCAGCTGGTGGTCACACCAGATATTAACTGCTACTTTTGACATTGCCCCACCTCCCACCACCACCACTTGCTTATGGACTCATTATTCAATTTCTGTTCATCAAATGTCTGTGAAATTAGTTGTCTCAGATGTCGAAAGTTGGAGAGGACTTTTTTTTTTCAGTTTCTTTGCTGACTGTTTTCATATGTATTATGGATAAGATAAGTGCTAAAGACTAACACATTATTTTAATGACATTAATATGCCTTGGAAAACAGCAAGATAATTACAGTAATTATAATAAAAATAGGCAGAGGAACAAAAACAGGAACAAAGATGTAGTCAGAGATGTGGTGACAGCAGGCCATCACACATTAAATGAAAAAGTGAGTCATTTAGCTTATGAAACAGCAACCAATCAGCTGTGCTATGTAGATAACAAAATGATCACTACCAAATTGAGTTTAGGACCTATCAGCCTGTGACATCTAGAGTTTTACGTCAGAACTACGTATTTCTGTCATGACAACTATCGAAAAGATTGGCATGGTAATGGATATGGCAATCTTAATGTATTTGTTCTTGGCGGAATAGATATGTTATGCTGCTGCTGCAGAGCAAGAACCAAGACTTTCTACTACCAATACATTCATAGACATTGCAATGAGCATGTAAGACGTGCTTCTGCACATATAACATACATGAAAGCAAGGGCTATCATGCAGAATGGCTTAACTCTAATGGCCTATTTCTGACTATGTGTGCCTGGGCAACCTTGCTGAATGGCTTAGAAATGTACTGGTATGCCCAAGCCGGGGACAGCTCGCCATTCCAGGCCAAAAGCTATTTCTCCCGCTGTGCTGGATCCCTCCTCCGTGCCTGGGGTCCCGACGAGGGTCATGGAACCGTCGCCCCTCTGCACTTTCAACTTTTTTCTTACCGACTGTAAGGTAGCCTCTTTAGTGAAACTGTCGAGGGTTGTTCCCAGCAGTTCTCGGCAGTCCAGAAGCAGGCTGAGGCAATCAAGAACCTGCCCAGATGTGCTGCTAACAGGCCGTCGTGAGCTGCCCGTCAGTCTGCTCGTCGCCAAAGGCGTCCGTCTCCCTGCGGTCAAAAAAGAAGAGATCCGGCACCGCCAGCTGAGCCACAATGTCGAGCTCCCCACCGCAGGAAGGCTGTCTCCAAGCAGAGGTTGGCCCACTGGATAGTAGATGCTATAGCATTGGTATATCAGGCACAAGACCAGCCATGCCCCCTTCTGGTGAGGGCTCACCCCACGCAGAGTGTTGCTTCCTCCCGGGCGTTGGTGCAAGGTGTCTCGCTGATGAAATTTGTAGAGCTGCGGGCTGGGCGAAACCTAATACATTTGTGAGATACTACAATCTCTAAGTAGAGCCTGTTTCTACTAATGTAATGTAATTAATGCAACCCCTGTTCCCTGAAGGAGGCATTAAATCCCATCACCACAATCCCTGTGTCCACCGCTGAGCAACCGGGCACTGGCTCGGCTCCTCAGCGAAAAGCTTAATGAGTGAGTCCCGCGCGCTTCCTTATATACCCGCAGTGTAGGGTGTGGTTTGCGATGCATTGATCCATTGGCCTGTTCTGTACCACTTTAAGGTGATTGGGCTCTCAGGCGAGATCCCAATATGTCAGTAACTGAAGTTAACGTCTCAGTTACCTCCTTCAGGGAACGGGGGTTACATTAGTAACCCTAGATGTTACTAATCCTTAGATGTGTCATAATGAATTGAAGTGGGAAGACCGTGCTACTGTCATGCTATAACAAGTGGCAAGTGTTTGTTTCTTGCTATTTTGCTTAGAATAGAATAAGAAGTTTTC
Source organism: Gobio gobio (assembly GCF_949357685.1). Taxonomy (NCBI): domain Eukaryota; kingdom Metazoa; phylum Chordata; class Actinopteri; order Cypriniformes; family Gobionidae; genus Gobio; species Gobio gobio. Next base: position 13,957,990 of record NC_137100.1, on the reverse strand, counting down.
CCATAATCTTTGAATGTAAAACCAGATGCAGTTCACTATTGTACTGTGTGTTGTTCAATTTCTATTAAAGATCCTGAATTCAGGCTGCTGGAGCCAGCCTTACAACCTCTGTCTGTATTATCTCTGGTCTATTTGTCAACAAAAAAAAAAGAAGGTGTCTTGGTATGAAATGTCTGGTGAGAATCCATCCACTGGGAATTCTCCAAAATGGAACAGGATAGAAATGACACAAGTTCCCACTTTGCATTATAAGTACAAAGCACAACAGGCTGAAACACATTTTATGCTGTTCATAGAAGACAATAAAAAAGCCATATTTTGTATAGGCTGGTCTTTTACAAGCAGCACTAGTCCATTCTTGGAATTAAACAAGTTTTATATGTGAAGTATCAAAATACCTATCCCAGCTGAATATCCAGTGACCATAATTAAACTAAGTCAACTTCTGACAGGTTGATTCCCTGAATATTGTAAACACTGTGGCTTTGTGGTTCTATCAAAACACCATTTAGTTTGATTACTAATTTCGATTAGCCTGAAGCCATGGTTCACGGTGTAAATAGTTAACAACAGTAATAATAATGTACTAATGTCATAATTTATTCTCCAGGATATATCTTAATTTCTCTATTCAAGTCATGATTATCATCAGGGTTTTGACCTTGAGTTTAATAGATTTTTGAAAGAGCTGAAAACAGAGCCATAGAGAGTGCAAAATACTGCAGAGGCTCTGATAAAAATAACCTTTCCTGCTTCACATCCCCTTGGCAGATAGCTTTAACCGATTCTGTTTCCTGCCCATATTCATTCCTATCTCAATCGATAGACCTCGGACAGTAGTATGTGCAGGTAAAAGTCAGTCATCACTGTTTAAAAATGGGTAGAACACATTTTGAAATATAGGTTGTTTTGACCAACTATACTTCTCTTTCTATCTACAACTCTTTCTGTCTGACCCTAAGGTCTTCTAAACAAGGAATGTCATTAGAGCAAGGATACAAGAACAACTTTTGTGATTATTTTTATTTAGTTAGTTAGTTAGTTAGTTAGTTAGTTAGTTAGTTAGTTAGTTAGTTAGTTAGTTAGTTAGTTAGTTTGTTTGTTTTTTAGGCCCAGTAATATATAGGCTCAGTAATATGCAGAGTTATTACCATGACATACACCGATCAGGCATAAAATTATGATGTGTTGTGTTGACATATACTATGTCATAATATTGTGTTGGTCCCCCTTTTGCTGCCAAAACAGCCCTGACCCGTCGAGGCATGGACTCTCTAGACCACTGAAGGTGTGCTGTGGTATCTGGCACCAAGATGTTGGCAGCAGATCTTTTAAGTCCTTTAAAGGACAACTCCGGTGAAAAATGAACCTAGGGGTAATTAACACATGGTTACCGAGTAGATCGTTCTGTGGGATGCGTTTTCATGAAAATCGAATGTAAAGAGTTTTATCTCTAAAAACAGATTAGCTTATAACGCTAATGAATGCGGCACAGAATAAGTAAAATTAAATCGCTAGTTTATACCACTAACAAGGCTCAAAATAGCCTCACACTAACACGGTAGCATAATGAGGGTCCCTACATGCAAACCGAACCATTGAGAACTTTGTAAGTGTACAAACAGTTTAATAAGAAGATACTTTATAAAGACAGAATATTACGCATACACAGACAGGAGCCATCTTGGAAAACAGTCTCGACAAGTCGAGCCACAAACGCTGTGCTAAGCTGCGATAATTCCTATCGACCAGCTCACTTAACACAGCATTCGTGGCTCGACTTGTCGAGACTTTTTTCCAATTTTCGATTTTCATGAAAACGCATCCCAGAGAACGATCTACTCGGTAACCATGTGTTAATTACCCCTAGGTTCATTTTTCACCAGAGTTGTCCTTTAAGTTGCAAGGTGGAGCCTATGGATCCGACTTGTTTATTCAGCACATCCCAGAGATGCTCGATTCAATTGAGATCTGGGGAATTTGGAGGCCATGTCAACACCTCAAACTCGTTGTTGTGCTCCTCAAACCATTCCTGAACCATTTTTTGCTTTGTGGCAGGGCGCATTTTCTGAAAGAGGCCACAGCCACCAGGGAATACTGTTTCCATGAAAGGGTGTACATGGTCTGCAACAATGCTTATAGGTGGTACATGTCAAAGTAACATCCACATGGATGGCAGGACCCAAGGTTTCCCAGCAGAACATTGCCCAAAGCATCACACTGCCTCCCTCGGCTTGCCTTCTTCCCATAAAGAATCCTGGTGCCATGTGTTCCCCAGGTCACCCAGCCATCCACATGATGTGAAAGAAAACGTGATTCATCAGAACAGGCCACCAGTTCTGCTCACTTGCCCACTGTTGGCGCTTTTGGGTGGTGGACAGTGGTCAGCATGGGCACCCTGACTGTTCTGCGGCTACGCAGCCACATTCACAACAAACTGCGATGCACTGTGTATTCTGACACCTTTCTATCAGAACCAGCATTAACTTGTTAATATGAGCTACATTAATATGAGCTACAATACCACACGGGCAAGCAATGAGCCTTGGTCGCCCATAACCCTGTCGCCAGTTCACCACTGTTTCTTCTTCGGACCACTTTTGATAGATACTGACCACTGCAGTCCGGGAACACCCCACAAGAGATGCAGTTTTGGACATGCTTGCTCATTTTTCCTGCTTCTAACACATCAACTTTGAGGACAAAATGTTAACTTGCTGTCTAATATATACCACCCACGAACAGGTGCTGTGATGAAGAGATAATCAGTGTTATTCACTTCACCTGTACATTTGGTTATTAATACCACAGTTTTGTTTTGTTAAAACATGAAGTATTAATACACTTATCATGTTACCCAATGTTTTTAGAATCAACCCAATGACTTAAGTAAAGCATTGTGACAACAAATGTGATATTGTAACAACACTCTTATCTCAACTTAGAATAATGGACATCATTCCACATGCTCCATTTATTATTTCCGTAAGATTTTGAGTGTGACAGGATGATGAACTGTATATCTTCTTTAACACATCTGCGTAATATATTTACTGTTTTCCCCAAAGTCTGCTACAAGCTGTGTTGCCCTTCAAAACAGTAAAGGCTACTCCACTCACAGAGCAGATCAATCATGTTGGACAGAGGCAGCTAAGGGGATATGTTGAAACAAAAAAAAGCAGCCGTGTCTAAGATGGTTAATACATTGTAAAGACTCTTAGGCTGTAGTTCAGCTTGATGTAATGACAGGTAAAAAGCGAAATGAGATATTGTTGTTGATAGATATGGATGATGACTGGAGTGAATCTAGGGATTTTTGTTAATGGAAAACATAGAAGATTGAGAGCTGAAGAGCAGAGGTAACCTCAGCATTGTAAGTATAGCTCATTGTTTAGTGAGGGAGAAACCTGACTGGGGATCATGGGGTTCATAGACATGAATTCAGATCAGAAGAAAATGTTACTTAAATTCATTTAAATTGATAGCTCATCCCAAATTCTGCTTTATTTTACTCAGCCTTATTCAATGTTTTTATGGTCCGCATGAAAAAAATTAAAGTAGCATTTTTTGAAGAACCTTCACTCTTTCATATATGAAAGTTCATAGTGGGTGTTTAAGGATAGCACAGACTCACGGATGAAACCAAACCACAAGCAGTTTATTTGCCCAAATGAGACTCAGTTCAGTAGAAATGTTGCAATATCAGGAGGAGAATAAACTTGAACAAACTTGAATCTTTGATTCTTTCACCAGGTGCAGACGGAGACTGGGAGAATGACAACAGGAGACGATATGAAAGAGGTTACACAGGTGTGGTAGATTAGACTGGAGAGTTTGATGGCTAACTGTAAAAAAGAGAAGTTGACATAACTTAAAATTGTAAGGCAACTTGCTGCACAGATTTTTTGAGTTTACTCAACTTTTAAACAAAGTAGTTCACTTAACTCAATTAACTCAGTAAGTCATGTCTCCCAATTTAAGATCTTTTGTTCAGCAGATTGAGTTTTTATATATTTTTTTAATTTTATTTTGTGTTGGAAATTGTTTATTTTGTATGTCACCATCATGGTGATCAGTGTTTTATTTAGTTGGGCAGTCTGACGACTTTTTAATGTTAGTGTTTCTCTGGCTGCTGTAACTGAGTTTGCTATGGCAAGAAAAGCAAGAGAAAACACAATCAGATGCTGTCGGCTGCAAAAAACATGGCTTTTTTGTTGTCTTCTATTAACAGCATAAAATGTGTTTCTTGCTGTTGTACTTATAATGCACAGTGGGAACTTGTTTCATTTCTATCCTGTTCCATTTTGGAGAATTCCCAGTGGATGGATTCTCACCAGACATTTCATACCAAGACACCTTTTTTTTGACAAATAGACCAGAGAGAATACTGACAGAGGTTGTAAGGCTGGCTCCAGCAGCCTGAATCCAGGAAGTTTAATAGAAAATGAACAACACACGGTACAATAGTAAACTGCATCTGGTTTTACAATCAAAGATTGTGGGAAAACTTCTTTCCATATCTTGGACCTGTTCGCTTCGGCTGAGTTTAGTATGAGCAATATATTATTAACAATCCTATTAACAATCCAACGGTCTCCGTTGACTTTGTATTGCGTGAATCTGCCTCCTTGTCATTTCTGACTTGTAACAACAAAAAAAACAGAACAATGTCTAAAAGCTGATATGTGACAAAGTGTACAGCAAACAAACTAAACAAAACCAAGAACCAAAAACCCAGAAGTTTTTATAAGCTGTTGACCCGAAAAACAAGTGTTTAAGGACACAAAAGTGGATACAGGCAATTGAGATGCCTGTACACGTTATGTTACACTGAAAACTACACCCACTAGAGGGGAACGTAATAAGCGACAGGAAATATAATATATAAAACTGACATTTGGATATTTGACTTAACAGTGACAAAATGTTTACTGCATATGTAGCCATACTGAGTGTCAGGATTCCCAAATGTACCCATTCTGCTGATGCTTCACGTCTTATTGCCTGTATCCACTTTTGTCTCCTTAAACGCTCTGTTTTTTGGGTCGACAGCTTATAAAAACGTATTTATGTGTTATTTTAGCTTGTTTGCTGTACACCCTGTCACATATCAGCTTTTAGACATTGTTCTGTTTTTTGTTATAAGTCCAAATTGACAAGGACATGTCACATACACTGTAAAAAATATTTTTGCGATTTAGTTATTTCAACTATTTTTTTTCAGTAGAGATAACTAGATTGTCCAGACAACAAGACATTTTGAGTTTTCTTGTCATCAAATAGACTGAAAGTTAAGTGAACAAGTATAATTGTTGTTTTAACTCAAAAACATATCTCGAAACAACTACACTAGATTTTCTGTTGAATTAACAAGTATAATTGTTGTTTTAACTTAAAAACATAAGTGAACATAACTGCTCTAGATTTTCTGCAGGCTTTACTCCAATTATACTTTAGCCTATTTCTTTAACTGCAGTAAACTAAACTTAATTTACTATGTACAGCTGATTTATATAAAACACTCAAATTATAGCCTATAGATATGAACACATTTATTTAACTTATTTATACATACCACACCATATAAACCTAAAATCCTATTTCAAGGAGTCAAGGAGTAAAGAGTTAAAACTTTTGTATTAACACAGCTAGTGAAAACAGCGCCATCTGGCAGAGAATGTAGTTACATACATCCAGGAAATGCACGTCCTGTGCGTGCGCGCCCCTAGGACTGACAGACGGCATTTCCTTTCACTCGCGGTGCTGAGCAAACGAGTAGGGTTAACACCGAGATAAAGTGTTTTATCTCATTAACAGTATGAAATTTATAAAATTATATTGTTTAAGGATGGTATCTGTGATGTGTGTGTGTCCGTGCGCACCTAAACTTTCCTCAGAGAAATTTTCTTTGACTCGCGGTGCGGAGCAGACGAGGGAAACAGACGAGATAACTTTTTTTACAGGGAAACCTAAAGTAAATGTTTTATCTCATTTACCATTTGTTTTTTATAATTTATTGATTTATAGCAATATGTATATGCTGTCCGCGTTTAAGTGAGCAAAAACTTTTCTCTCAGGGGACATGACTCGCTGTGACTCGCCGTGCAGTGCAGACATCACTGCATGAAAAGTGGGATTTTCGTCAGTATGTGACACTGTAGATTGCCGTGAAACTTCAGGTTTACGACTGTGCACGGCAATTTGCAGGCAACACCGAAAACTGCCGTAAATTGTCGGAAATTGACGTGGGCCTTGCTTGGCAGTTGTCCCCCCATGACCCCCCCTCCCCTTAATTCTAGAGGAGGCTTTATCATGTAAATGAACATGCTGTGAGCTACACAAATGCAAATCAGAGTAGCAGCAGGGGGAGTTTTATCTAGGTTCTGAATTTTTTTGACTAAAACAAGTTTAAAGTTTAAGTTAAAATGTTAACTTAAATTTAAGTTAAATGTACTCGTTTTAGTACACATTACTAAATTTTTAGGGCAACCAGTTTGCTCCAATTTTTTAAGTAGATTCAACTTGTCCGGGCTCACAGTGTAGATTAATTACTCTGTATGTCATTAGCAATAACCAATGTTATGTAAAAAAAATAAAAAAATACAGGACAGCAGTTCATGTCTTCAACCTTTAGAGAGGTTATGTGATGCAACAAGACAATGAACCAAAGCACACAAATAAATCAAGTAAAGCATACAGTTTACATACCAACATTAATTTTTCCACCCTGCACTGTGAATGATTTTTTAAATGGCTATTAATCATAAATGTGAAAAGTACAAGTTTGTTTGTTTATAGTTAAGTCAGATTGTGTTTTTCTGTAATTGTCATTTAAATTGAGCTCACACCACATTTTATGAATTATCAATGCAGATTTTCAAGAGGTGGTTTCCTGGACAGGGTTTAAATTATGCCAAGAGTAGGCCTTAATCTATTTAATCGTGAGTTAAAAAATTATTGCCTGGAACAAAGATTAAGCACAGATTACTAACACCTGGACTATGAGTCCTGAACTAAAATAAACTGGATTCATTTACAGTTTTATCTAATTGCTTACACACAATTTCTGAAAATATGGCTCCATTTCTTGTAACTCTACACACAAAACATCAGACATCTCTTGCAAAAGCAACACTTTGTGCAAAACTATTTTAACTATTTCCAAAAATGTTGTTTTTGCATATATCTAACTACACACAATGCACAACTGAGGAATTTACAGTTGAACTGAAATCAACTGAACTGAATCAACACTGAAGTCACTTGAGCTGAATATTGACACTATATTGGCTTGTTAGAGCCGGTTTACAGCAGAATTTGTTTTGAACTTGTTACTGAAGCTGCTATGAAACAATATATTTTGTTGTATGCATATTCTTTCTTTCTCAAACCTTAGTTTTGATTTCTAAGTGATCAATTTATGTATAAGTGTTTTCACACATGATCATTGGCTGTATGGGTCCTCAGTAAATGAATGTGGCATTTAAATGGCAAAAGTTATTCTTGTCTCTATAACTTATGGCTTCCTAAAGACACGTTTATGGGTAAATAAAATATTAATAATATAAATAAAATGAATATCAAAACATATTTTAAATATAATGAAGTCATTTTATTATAGCACTCATCAGATGTTCCTGGAAACAAAACAGAGACAGAACAGTATAAACAAACTATACAACAAACTAAACACCAAATTACAAAAACATTATTATGTGAAAGTGAATAAAGTTGTGTGTGTTTTCAGTTATAAATATGTGCTGTGTAAATTAGCCTATACTTTTAGAAATTATATATAGCCTAACTTTAAAAAACAAACAATAACCCATATAGATAAATTATAATAATTGTATAATATTAAGCATTTACTTAATATACATTGTAACATTAGGCTACTTTACTCTAGCACAGTAGTCAGTTAAGCAATTAATTAATATCTTATATTAATATGTATGTAGCCTAGGCTACATCTAAAGGTAAGTCTGCTTTAAAAAAAAAAATATTACACTTTGACATGTACAGAATGTGCGCGTTAAGAAACACGTTCTTCTTAACATGTTAAAACTGTGCGTCGACTGTGTGTGTTACACGACCAGAATGTGCGTGTCTACACATACAAAAGAAACACGTTAAAAATTGCTGCATTGAAGCGGAAAACAGGGCGTGTTGAAAGGTTGAAACGGTCTTAAGTCACGCGTTTCGTATAAAGAGATTTGGCCCCGGGCGCGTTCCATATCAGAGCCCTAGTCCAATGAGGTGCGAGGTCGAGGTCATGGCCATGACGCGTAGAAGACGAGCTTTAAACTATTTTTTTATGTTTTTTGCTGCTTTCCTTTTTCGTGATCAACAATGACAGGACACCGTCTTCAACTCAATCTCTGCATGGACGCGACGAACTTTTTGGACTCATTTTCAGGAGGCTGTCTTCGTCTTCACAAATCTGAGGCAAACTGCAGGCGCTATGAACCACAGCATGGGTAATGTAACGTTACGATTTAAAGAATATGCTTTTATTTAGCTGTATAAGGAAATGGATGCGTTAATAGATCCGAGCTTAAAACTGCACATTTTGTTTACACAGACTATCCTCGCCTCATAACGAAGCCGTGAGCTCTTTTCTGCTTGGAGCGATTTCCGCGAGTCCAGATTTAACCGCTGATCATGACGAAATTGTGTGTAAGTAACTTCTAATGTGTTTCTCATTCCTTGTTTAATTTTACCGTGACTGTTTTTATTAATACCAGTCTCATGTAATTGTTTTCCAGCTGCCTGTAAGACGTATTATGAATCGACACGCCGGAGCTTCAGATACAAACAACCTGAAACTGCGAAGTTTAGCTCGGAGTCGATCAAGAAGAAAAAGGGTAAGATTTATTATATTAGATCCGTTTTTTGTCAATGTGAGTATTTTTCAGGTTGCTTATTGTCTTTATGGATTGTATTACAGTTGCTGGAAGCGAGAGTGTGCTGGATGAGGTGGACATTTGGAAGTCCGCGACCATTGAACTCATATCTGAGGAGGAAGACGGCTTTGTTGACGGGGTGTCTGGATGGATTGTGCGGTCGCAGCCTGGAGCACGCCGAACTTTACATTACATTACGAGACATTACTGCTGCACTGTACATAGTTGTGTGTTTAACAATAAAGCTCTTTCTTTGAGTAAACCGCTGTGTTTTATAAATTAAGCCCTTTCTTTGAATGAACAGCTGTATTCTTATAAATGAAGCCCCTTGTTTGAATAAACGGCACGGTCCGTATAATTTTCCCATATATTCCTTGATGGTATGAATACTTCATAGCACAATGACATTAATATGAAACAAATTATTACAACATAAATTATATATTTATTATTATTATTGGGGTTTACATTTATAATGAGCCAGGGGGACCAATAATGATTGGTTTGCAGTGATCTGCCAACCAATCACGAGGGATTTTTCTTTTTTAAAAGTAGTGGCTTCAGCCAATAGTGAGTGAGTAAATTCAAGTCTGGCCGTTGACTCTCTGGTTTCGCTGCTATTCATATGCAAATTAGAGCCGTCGCACCTCCGTGCTGTCTCTCAGCGGGGGGCTCTCCACCTACGTCATGGTTCGTTTACGACAATTTGTGGCACAGACGAACGCGACGTTCGCTGCCTCTAAATTGTCGAAAACTGCCGAAAATTAGGGAGATTTCCAGGAGTATACAGGCGTTTACGGGGTCGAAAATCCCACTTTTCATGCAGTGCATGGAGTTTACTTTTAACCAAGAGAAGACAAAGTGAGTGTTTAACCTTGTAGTATACCCTTTGTGTGGTGTAGGAAGGAAGAAGACGGGGTCGGCTTAACTGGGACTGCACTTTATTGATCTCACGATCCTCAAAACTGTTGTAAGCGCTCGGCGCATTCAAACTCAAACTCATTAACTTTCTCAATAACTTTTCACTTCAACACTCCAGACTCTCTCTCAGTATACAGCCTCAGCCGACGTGTGTCAGTCCCAGTCCTGAACTCTCTCTCCCATCTCTCTCTCTGCTGCAGCTTATAAGCAGCCTCTCCAGCCAATTACTGCAATCAGAGACAGGTGTTAATCATTTGCACTTGACCTACTTACCAACCGCTCAGCCCTGCTCTCTCTCTCCCGCTACAGACCTTGCAAAACCACCCCCCCCCCCCCCCCCCCCTTCCTGGAGAGGAAGTCAGCCACAGCCATCTGAGCACCCGGCCTGTGGACCACCTTGAACTTAAATGGCTGTAAAGCTAGATACCAACGGGTGATCCGCGCGTTGGTATCCTTCATGCGGTGGAGCCACTGCAAGGGGGCGTGGTCCGAACAGAGGGTGAACTCCCACCCCAGGAGGTAATAGCGAAGGGTGAGAACGGCCCACCTGATGGCCAAACACTCCTTCTCAATGGTGCTGTACATCGTCTCTCTCTTAGAGAGCTTGCGACTGATGTACAGCACTGGCCGCTCCTCACCCTCCACCTCCTGGGACAGGACCGCGCCCAACCCTCTGTCCGAGGCGTCAGTCTGTAGAAGAAAAGGGAGAGAAAAGTTAGGAGCCTGCAAGAGCGGTCCACCACACAGAGCAGCCTTTATCTGAGTAAAAGCCTGCTGGCACCGCTCCGTCCACTGAACCGTATCTGGTACCTCTTTTTTAGTTAGATCAGTCAGCGGGCTAGCGAGGTCCGAATAATTAGGTACAAACCTCCTGTAATATCCCGCTAGCCCCAGGAACTGTCTAACCTCCTTTTTGGTCTTGGGTCTCGGACAGGCTGCAACAGCTGCGGTCTTGTCAATTTGGGGACGCACCTGACCATGACCCAAGTGGAAGCCCAGATACTTTACTTCCACCCGCCCAGTTGCACACTTCTTCAGGTTGGCGGTAAGCCCCGCCCCTCTCAGCGACTTCAGGACAGCTCGCAAGTGATGCATATGACGCTGCCAGTCTGCACTGTAGATGATGATATCATCCAGATAGGCAGCGGCATATGCAGCATGGGGCCGGAGAATTCTATCCATCAGACGCTGGAAGGTTGCGGGAGCCCCGAACAGGCCGAAAGGAAGGGTGACGAATTGGTGTAATCCAAACGGCGTGGTGAAAGCGGTCTTTTCTTTGGTCATTGGAGACAAGGGGATCTGCCAATAACCCTTAGTCAAGTCCAGCGTCGAATAAAAACGAGCAGTCCCTAGCTGATCAAGCAATTCGTCAATCCTTGGCATTGGATAAGCATCAAATTTCGACACCGCGTTCACCTTACGATAATCCACACAGAAACGGACCGAGCCGTCAGGTTTAGGCACTAAAACAATCGGGCTCGCCCAGTCACTGTTGGATTCTTCTATCACACCCATGTCAAGCATAGCCTCTAATTCTTCCTGAACCACTTTTTTCTTATGTTCAGGCAAGCGGTACGGCCGGCTGCGAACCACAACTCCCGGCTCAGTCTCAACGTGGTGCTGGATGAGATCGGTGCGACCAGGTAGGGGCGAGAACACGTCAGCGAACTCCGCTTGTAAATGTTTTACGTCAGTGAGCTGCGAGGGCGAGAGGTGGTCTCCCCCCGGGGCCAGAGCGAGAGATTGAGGTTTTTGAACGAGATCCTCCTCTCCGCTTCTTCCGTCGCGAGCATCACTGACTCCGCCTCAGACCATTTCTTTAGCAGGTTGAGGTGGTAAATTTGACGTGCCCCGTCCCTATCTGATCGAATCACCTCATAGTTGAGATCGCCAACTCGCCGTGTGACCTCAAAGGGTCCTTGCCACTTTGCGAGTAATTTCGAGCTCGACGTAGGGAGTAATACAAGTACCTTATCTCCCGGAGTAAATTGACGAAGTCTAGCACCTCTGTTGTATAGCTGTCTCTGTTTGTCCTGAGCCTGTAAAAAATTCTCCATTGACAGCCGCCCCAAAGTGTGGAGTTTTGTTCTCAGGTCCAGGACATACTGAATTTCATTTTTACTCGCTGAAGGTCCCTCCTCCCAAGCCTCCCTAAGGACATCCAGCACCCCCCGGGGCTGGCGCCCATAGAGAAGCTCGAAGGGGGAAAACCCCGTGGAGGCTTGCGGGACCTCGCGAACAGCAAACATCAGAGGTTCTAGCCATTTATCCTCATTTACCCCAATTTTTGGCATCCTCGTGAACGAACTTACGAATCATGGATTTCAACGTGCGATTAAACCGTTCCACCAAGCCATCTGTTTGTGGGTGATAGACGCTTGTGCGAACCGATTTAACGCCCAACAACTCGTAAAGTTTGCGAATCGTTCGTGACATGAACGCCGTGCCTTGATCGGTGAGAATCTCTTTCGGGATTCCCACCCGGGAGATTAATAAAAACAGTGCGCTCGCAACACTTTTCGCCGAAATAGTGCGGAGCGGGACTGCTTCCGGGTATCGCGTTGCATAGTCTACCATAACTAATGCAAAGCGATGCCCGCGTGCTGACCGCTCTAATGGCCCGATGAGGTCCATACCTATTCTCTCGAAGGGGACCTGCACTAGCGGGAGTGGGCACAATGGTGCTTTTGGGGTGGCCGGTGGATTCACCAACTGACATTCACGACAAGACGCACACCATCTGCGTACATTCTCGTGAATGCCCGGCCAAAAGAAACGAGCCATTAGACGGTTGAGTGTAGCCGTTTGTCCTAAATGCCCGGCCATAGGATTACAATGAGCCGCCGGGAAAAGCATTTCCCGGCGGCTTTTAGGTACTAATAACTGGGTTGTATCCTGCTTTGACTGGGCGTCTTGGGTCACCCGATACAACCTATCCTTTAACCCTTTAAGACCTAAGGGTATTTTTACAATTAATTTTCCGCCTGGTGTTATTTACTAAAAAAGCTTGTAAAACATCAACCCTGTTGTGCACAGACAATTGACACACCTCTTTTTTTTCAAGACAAGTTGCACTGTCAGTATATTTGTGTTGCATTGATGTCACCTGAATGTAAAATAAGTTATGGGACCATAAAGACAAATGAAAACATAAAACGGAAATTGAATCACTCAAATATTTATTGAAAACACACGCAAATAAATAAAAGCTAAGCATATTTCCTCTGGAAAACAGTTTGTTCAAGTCTTTGGAGTCCTGGAACTCAGGAATAAACATGATAACTTATACAGAACCAAAACTATTTACATTTTTCCAAAAAAAGTCCAGGCGCTTTTGGCCTCTTTGGATTTTGGATATTTAATGGTGCCAAGCCTCAAAACAGTTCCTATCAGGAACTTCTCCTCAAACTTTTTCCTCAAACTTTCTCCACAAAACTGCAGCACGTCTCTCTCTCTCTCTCCTCAACACTAGCCGTGCGTCTCTCTCTATCCACAATAACAGAGCTGTGGTTCATGCGTAATGACGCACACCAACGTGGACGACGGATCAGCCTGTCATTGGTCAAACCCTCATCCAAAATGGTAGCTAGCATCGCGCTAGCGGCAAAAATGACGGAAAATTTATAAATTATGGACATCAAGTGGATATATCTTGGATGTAAGCGTTTTGATTTATTGCTGAACAACTCCAAAAAGATGCACATGTTCCAGGCTAGATAGAAAACCTTCTGTAAAGGCTACAAAGACACCAAAGACACCCCTGTGATGGCTAGCTCGTTAGCTTTCTGCTGGAAAAAACGGTAAGATAATCGATAAAAGTTTCATGAAATAATATAGATATTTATCGGAGGTGCCGTGTGACGTAGTGGGCGATGCAGTCAGGCTCTGAGGGTTAAAATACAAAAATAGGGATAAGAGAGCGGCTGGTCAGGCTGGAGAAGGTGGCCGTCGATGGAACGGACCTGATTAAACACGTTTTTCAGCGACTCATCCAGGGACTGTTCCAGGGGAAAGTCATCGCGGTCTGTGAAAATGGGCATCTCCAGACCGCTCTGTTCCCCCGGACCGGCCCCCGGAGGTCCCGAATCCACCTCTCCCGACTGAGCAACCGTCTCTTTCCCCTTTACACATTTTCCCCAAGAACCATCCGCACACAAATGCCCCAACAATTTATTAAATGCTGGCCAATTGGTCCCCAAAATTAGCGGATGCCGGAGGTGCGGGTTAATTGCCACCTCCACACTATGCGTTTGTCCCCGAAATTGAATATCCACGGTCAACAACGGATAGTTCACCACTTCCCCGTGCACACACCTCACCTTAACCATGCGGCGGTTATCCAACACCTTAGACCAAATCAGGCTTTGATGGATGGAGGTCTGGTTACAACCCGAATCCACCAAAGCCTGATAAGTACCCCCCTCGATACATACAGGTATCTGGTACAGGCCAGCTTGATCGAGGGCGGCTTGCGGCGCGTCGGGGACCCGGATCAGTGTCCCCACCTCCATCACTGGACACCGATCGATGAAATGGCCGGGGTCCCCACAGCGCCAGCAAGCCGGCCCAGGCTTCCCCGCCGCTCTAGTGGCTGGCAGTGGGTCCTGTAATTGGCGTGGAGAGAGTGCCGGAGAAGATGAGGGAAACTGGTCAGTCGTCACTCCCCCTCCCCGGGGCGCCGGTCTGGGAGCCGCCGTAACGTCGGGCGGAAACCCCGACCTCCACCTCGGTGCCGGTCTCGGCAGCATTCCGGCACGCGACCTGGGAAGGGGGACAGGTTTGGGGAGAGAAGGGGAAGAAACAGCAGGAGGGCGAGAGAGAGAGAGAGAGAGAGAAGCCGATGGCAGGGGCTCGCCGACCCCAGTGCACGCCACCATGTGGTCCTCCGCCAACTGGATGGCCTGGGTCAGCGACGTCGGGCGGTGGCACTGGACCCACTGCGCGGTCTTCTGGGGAAGCCGCACGACGAACTGTTCCAGTACCACCCTGTCGATGGCTCCCTCGACGTCGCTTCCGCCGGCCATCAGCCACTTGCGGCACGAGTCCCGGAGCTGGTGCGCGAAGACGAAGGGCCGGCCAGAGTCGTCGAGGGTCAGGGTCCGGAACCGCTGCCGATGTTGTTCCGGACTCCGGCCGACCCGCTGCAAGATGGCGCGCTGCAGGTCTTCGTAGTCCAGGAGGTTCTGGACTGGCAGTTGGTGGGCGGCTGCCTGCGCCTCCCCAGACAAGAGCGGCAGGAGCCGCATTGGCCAGTCCGACCTGGGCCACCCCCGGGACTCGGCGGACCTCTCGAAGAGGTCGAGGAACGCCTCCGGATCATCCTCCGGGCCCATCTTCGAGAGGCTGATGGTAGCGGCCGAGTCGGTGTTACACGGGGGGGTGGCCGGAGCCTCCCGAAGCATCCAGCTCTGGAACAGCTCGCGGTCTTCATGCTGGGTCCGGATGAGGGCCTCGAAGCGCCGGTCCTGCTCCGCCCTCACGGCCAGCAGGTCCTCGTGGGTCTATTGATGAAGACCAGCGAGCAATTGTACCAGGTCCGCAAGCGGCGTCTTTGGCGGGGTCTGCATCGCGGCGGCACTCTTCTTCCTTCCCGGGTTTCGGCACCAGTGTAGTATACCCTTTGTGTGGTGTAGGAAGGAAGAAGACGGGGTCGGCTTAACTGGGACTGCACTTTATTGATCTCACGATCCTCAAAACTGTTGTAAGCGCTCGGCGCATTCAAACTCAAACTCATTAACTTTCTCAACCGTGCCCCCGCACCGGGACGCCCCTCAGCCTCCCATGTCCGGGCCGGTGACGCTGCATCGCTGCAAGCCCACACCGGGTACGTCTGTACTCCGTATGACCCCGCTGGCACAGTTTCTGGGAGTCTGGCTTCAGCTTCCAGGGCTGTCCCGCTGGGTCGCGCGTACCATCAGGCGCGGCTACGCGATTCAGTTCGCGCAGGTTCCTCCCTGCTTCCGGGGAGTCCGTTCCACTATGATCGGGGCCAATGCCCCCGTCATGCGAGCGGAGATTGCCACCCTACTGGTGAAGGGTGCGATCGAACCTGTCCCTCCAGCCGAGATGAATTCCGGGTTTTACAGCCCGTACTTCATTGTACCCAAAAAGACCGGTGGGCTACGACCGATCCTGGACCTGCGCGTCTTGAACCGTTACCTTCACCGGTTTCCGTTCAAGATGTTGACAGCGAAACGCCTTTTCGAATGCGTTCGTCCAGACGATTGGTTTGCAGCGATCGACCTGAAGGACACCTACTTCCATGTCTCCATTCTACCTCGACACAGACCGTTCCTACGGTTTGCTTTCGAGGGGCGGGCATATCAGTACGCAGTTCTACCATTCGGGCTATCTCTGTCCCCTCGCGTCTTTACGAAGATTGCCGAGGCAGCCCTTGCGCCCCTTCGGCAGCACGGGGTTCGCATCCTGAACTACCTCGACGACTGGCTCATACTGGGTCACTCTCGAGAGCAGGTTTGCAGACACAGAGATTTGGTGCTCCATCACCTAGCCCGTCTGGGCCTTCGGGTCAACTGGGAGAAGAGCAAACTTTGCCCCGCGCAGAGGATCTCTTTTCTCGGTATGGATATCGACTCGGTCGCCATGTGCGCGCAGCTTTCGAGCGAGCGCTCGCAGTCTCTGCTGACTTCCCTTCGTCAAATCGAGGGCAAGAGTGCGGTTCCACTGAAACTATTTCAGAGGCTCCTGGGGCATATGGCATCTGCAGCCGCGGTGACGCCGCTCGGATTGCTTCATATGAGACCGCTTCAGCACTGGCTACGCGATCGAGTCCCGAGATGGGCATGGCGGTCTGGCACGCTCCGGGTACAAGTGACTCGGGCCTGCTTACAGACTCTCACCCCGTGGTCGAACCTCAGCTTTCTACGGACCGGAGTGTCCTTAGAACGAGTTTCCAGGCATGTTGTTGTATCAACAGATGCATCATCCACGGGCTGGGGTGCCATGTGCAAAGGACAAGCAGCCGCGGGCTCCTGGATAGGACCCCAGCGCCTTCTGCATGTCAATTGCCTCGAGTTACTGGCAGTACGGTTCGCCCTGCACCGCTTCCGAGCGTTGCTGAGGGGTCAACATGTATTAGTCAGGACAGACAACACGGCCGTAGTAGCGTACATCAACCACCAGGGCGGTCTACGCTCCCGCCGTATGTCTCAACTCGCCCGCCATCTCGTTTTGTGGAGTCAGAAGCGCCTGAGGTCCCTTCGTGCTGTCCACATCCCGGGAGACCTGAACCGTGCAGCCGACGAGCTCTCACGGATTCAGCCTCTCCCCGGAGAGTGGAGACTCCACCCCCAGACGGTCCAGCTGATATGGGAACGGTTCGGCGAAGCACAGGTAGATCTGTTTGCCTCCCAGGACTCTTCCCATTGCTCCCTGTATTATTCCCTGACCAAGGGCACCCTTGGCACGGATGCACTGGCGCACAGCTGGCCGCCAGGGCTACGCAAGTATGCGTTTCCCCCAGTGAGCCTCCTTGCACGGGTACTGTGCAAGATCAGGGAGGACAAGGAGCAGGTCATGTTGGTCGCCCCGTATTGGCACGGCCAGACCTGGTTCCCAGAACTTCCACTCCTTGCGACAGCCCCTCCCTGGCCTATTCCTCTGAGACCGGACCTCCTCACTCAGAGACGGGGCACCTTTTGGCACCCGCGTCCAGCGTTCTGGAAGCTCCACGTGTGGCTTCTGGACGGGACGCGGCATGTTTGAGTAGTCTTCCACCTGCGGTGGTCGCTACCATCACTTCCGCTAGAGCTGAGTCTACGCGACGTCTCTATGCGTTGAAGTGGAACCTCTTTGTCACATGATGTTCTTCCCGCCAAGAAGACCCCTGGAAATGCCCGATCGGGTCCGTGCTATCGTTTCTCTAGGAGGGGGTGGAGCGAAGGCTGTCTCCTTCCACCCTTAAAGTGTATGTGGCCGCAATATCTGCCTACCACGATCTCCTGGGAGACAGAAAGGTAAGTCAGCACGACCTGATCATCAGGTTCCTGAGGGGGGCGAGGAGACTGAATCCTCCTCGCTCTCCTCTCGTTCCCTCTTGGGACCTCTCAGTAGTCTTAAGTGCTCTGCAGAGGCCTCCCTTTGAGCCTTTGCGGTCGGCTGAGATTAAGTTCTTGTCTATGAAGACGGCTCTGCTGACCGCATTGGCCTCGCTTAAGAGGGTCGGGGACCTGCAAGCATTTTTGGTTGACGAAGCGTGCCTTGAGTTCGGGCCGGCTAACTCTCACGTGATCCTGAGACCCCGGCCCGGATATGTGCCCAAGGTTCCGACCACTCCGTTCCGAGATCAGGTGGTGAACCTGCAAGCGCTGCCTTTGGAGGAGGCAGACCCAGCCTTGGCATTGCTCTGTCCAGTACGCGCTCTCCGCACCTATGTAGACAGTAAGCGATGTTTCAGGACCTCAGACCAGCTCTTTGTCTGTTATGGTGGAGAGCGGAAGGGAAGTGCTCTCTCAAAGCAGAGGTTGTCTCACTGGATAGTGGACACCATTGTTTTGGCTTACGAACAGCAAGGTCGACCATGTCCCCTTGGTGTGAGGGCACACTCCACCCGGAGTGTGGCCTCCTCTTGGGCTCTAGCGCATGGCGCCTCGCTAACAGACATCTGCAGAGCTGCAGGCTGGGCGACACCCAACACATTCGCCAGATTCTACAATCTCCGAGTGGAGCCAGTGTCCAACTATGTACTCGCCCCTACGGGTGGCCGGTAATGGGCCAGGCTCAGGTGTCTTCGCTTGCTCGCCATTCCACTCCAAGGACTGGATACGTGCGATATTTTCCCTCAGGTGAGCTCCCCGAGAGCCCTGAGCTCCTCCAGCACTGCTTACGCCGACATCAGTTCAGTCTGCCCTTTCGAGCCCAGACCCTCATGTCCGGCCAGGTGCTCCGTGTGCATGGTTCCCCTCCGGCGACCCCCACACGAGTATTTCCACCGTAAGCCTCCTCAGCGAGCAGGTGTCTTTCCCTTGGCAAGTCCCTGCTGCCCCTAGGGTTAAAAATCCACCTTCGGCTGGTACCCTAGAGATCTTCCATATGCAGCCCTTAGCGGGTCATATGTGTGTTCTTAAGCCCTCCCTACGGGTAGGCATCTTGGCATTCCCTCACTGGGATATGCTTCCCAGTGTACCTTGGTAATCCTGTGATAAGTGGGAGTCCTTCGTCCGTACTAGTCTTACGACAGGGTATTCACACTTACGCAGGGCACTGGATGACAGCTGAGTGGCGTTGTTGTATTGGAACCCCCATTCGTTAGTCACTAACGTACGTCGTAGTGACTGAACGAAAGGGAACGTCTCGGTTACATATGTAACCCTCGTTCCCTGAGGAGGGAATGGAGACGTACGTTTCCTTTGCCACGTCAGCTGTGCTGCCTGGAACGCGGAGTTCAGTCTTGGCTCCTGCAGCAGTAACATAATGCGATGTTGCCAGCGTACTTCCTTATATACCCACGAGGTGGGGCGGAGTTACGCATGCAAATTCCGCATGCCCATGGCATTGGCACTGCCATTGGGCGCTGTTGAATTCTCGGAGATAATTGGCTTCTAAGCGAAACCCCCATTCGTTAGTCACTAACGTACGTCTCCGTTCCCTCCTCAGGGAACGAGGGTTACATACGTAAACGAGACGTTTTATTTCGGACACTATCACAACGTTTTTCTGATTCATAACGAGGTTGTTTAGGTTTCGTAAAGTTAGACATTGTTTATCCAAAAAGTTTGTAGCTGCAGCTGTGGTAACTAGAGCAGAGCGGGCAACCCGAATGCAGAAACACTACTGACTTTGTGATTGGTAGATAGGTGGAGGGTGGCGCTTCAGGCATGACACAACATGTCAACATCAACATAAGTTGAGGGCTGCAACTTCACTTTTAAAATGACAATATCTTGGCCGAACAACCGTTGTCAGTGATATAAATATTTGAAATTAACATGATTTCTTAATGTCTAGTGACATATCAGGGCCATTTTATGATTAATTGAAATACATTTCTTACATACAGTTCCTTTAATTAATAACTTATCCAAATAAGTAAGAAAAAAAAACATACAAACAAAAAGATAACAAAATATATTAAGTTAAAGGGTTAGTTCACCCAAAAATGAAAATTCTGTCATTAATTACTCACCCTCATGTCGTTGGACACCCGTAAGACCTCCGTTCATATTCGGAACACAAATGAAGATATTTTAGTTGAAAGCTGATGGCTGAGAAAGGCTTCACACAGGCCTCCATTGGCATTCAGTACATTGACACTTCCAAGATCCATGAAAGGCACTTAAAACGTCGTTACAAAGTCTATCTCACCACAGTGGCTCTACAATAATCATACAATGCGACGACAATAGTTTTTGTGCGCAAAAAAAAATCAAAATAACACCTTTATCCAACTTGTTCTTGTCTTCCGTGTGCGCCTCCACGACGCATGCGCGAGAATATGACGTAGCGCCGGTGTTCGGGAATCGATGAAATACACACTTAAGCCCCATTTTGAGCACTACGCCGAGACCTAAAGCACGATCAATGTAGAATCCAACAGCTTAGACACGCGCGTCTTCCTCTGCTCGTAAACAAATCGCTTCTGGGTCATGTGTCCGAACGCCGGATCTGCGTCATATTCTCGCGCATGCGTCGTGGAGGCGCACACGGAAGACAAGAACAAGTTGGATAAAGGTGTTATTTTGATTTTTTTTTGCGCACAAAAACTATTGTCGTCGCATTGTATGATTATTGTAGAGCCACTGTGGTGAGATAGACTTTGTAACGACGTTTTAAGTGCCTTTTATGGATCTTGGAAGTGTCAATGTACTGAATGCCAATGGAGGCCTGTGTGAAGCCTTTCTCAGCATCAGCTTTCAACTAAAATATCTTCATTTGTGTTCCGAATATGAACGGAGGTCTTACGGGTGTCCAACGACATGAGGGTGAGTAATTAATGACAGAATTTTCATTTTTGGGTGAACTAACCCTTTAAGTCAACAAATTATTTTTTACAGTGTAGCAGCTTTTAGACATTAATCATTTAGACATAAAGTCATGACAAGGAGGCCACTTCACGCAATACAAAGTCATAGTTGGATTGTTTCCCAACTATTGTTTCCCAACTTCTTTTCACTGGTTATGACAACTTTTTTGCATTTAATTGTCCAGTTAACAAAAACATAATCATTAGTCTAAATTTTTGTGAGTTGGATTTTTTACAGTGCTTTATGGATGAGCCTAGTGTTCCTGTGACAGGTTGGGCCTTATTTAAAAAAATAAATTCTACATTAACATAATCTTAATTAAAAAGCTAAAAAAAGAAAAGAAAAGGGAAACCCCACCAAAAAAGATTTAACTGCACTGAACTGACATGATTTTTTTGTTTGTTTATTTAATTTCATTACAACATTGTAGAGTATCATCTAATATATATATATATATATATATATATATATATATATATATATATATATATATATATATATATATATATATATATATATATATATATATATATATATATATATATATATATACACTCTAAAAGAACAATTATACTGAATTATATTTTATAAAGATTATAAAATTTATATTTTTGACAATAGAGAAATTATACTGATCAGTTTTATACAAGAAATTAAACAAGAACGATTGATAAAATAATACGTTTTTAGAGTTTTAGAGTTTTAGGGTACATATTTAATGAATTAAATATGTAATTATATGCAGGTTCTGTTGAAATATAAGTACTAAAAACATAATAAGTGCATTGTATCAAATGATTAATTTAAGGGTTTTTTTATTTATTTATTTTTTTTAAGTTTAATGTAGCATAGTAGTTAAGGACAGATAAAGTGGGACCGAAACAAATAACACATGAAATAGCCTAACGCTAGTACTAGGCCAAAGACTGCAGTGTCCATATTTGGGGACAGTTAATTTAACTCCATTTAGGGTTCATTTATCATGGTAATTTTCTCCAAACAACTTGAGGGCAGTGTCAGTAGACTGACAGCAATATTTTAACAGTGGCCACTGTCTTGTATTCCAAATATTCATTGCTTGATGACATCATTAATCCAAGATGGCTGAAAGCAGTAGCCATGTGCCAAATGCCCCAGGCATATCTGTGAAAAACTTTTATACAAGGAGGTCGATTGAGCTAAAAAAAAATATTAGTTTGTACAGTAAAGTATGATGAATAGGTTAGTATTTTAAAAAATTAATTTTAGAGTAAAATGTAGTTTTTATATAACAAAAAATAACTGTCCACGCATGCGTCTGTCCATTTGGTTATATAACAAAAAATAACTGTATATCTGTTCTATTTTTGCAAATATGTTTTGAATTGTCTTACATTGTAATAAAACAGACATTTAACAAATATATCACATAAATAACCATTTAAAATTACATATTACAGCATTAAGTGGCAACTTTACACATACATAACGAGACAAATTTGCATTTTGCCTTCCAAACAGGGACAGCAGAGGTCAAGCATTCAGTACAGAATAATATAGAATATCCCAGAGGACAGAGAAAGTGACAGTGACAGCACTGATGAGGAGTGTGTGCCAGCAAAGCCCAGTCCATATTACTAATAGGTTTCCTCATATATGTAACTACCAGAGATGGGACCAAGTCACACATGTGCAAGTCTCAAGTAAGTCTCAAGTCTGAACCTTCAAGTCTCAAGTAAGTCCCAAGTATTTTTTTCTTGGGCAAGTCAAGTCAAGTCAAGTCACAGGCTATGTCAAGTCAAGTCCTGTAGTAGGTCAAGTCAAGTCCAAGTCAAGTCAGCTTATTATTGTAATTTTACCTGCAGAATCTGATCTTAATAAAGTGAAAAGACAAGATATAAGTAACTGTCAGTAAATTACAATAATTTGGATTTGCATTGTAACTACTCATGTTCAGAGCTACTTTTTAAAAATGAAAGTCACCGAGAGCTACTCATGTTGTATAATACTTAAAACTCTTAAATAATGCATCATAATTCTCATATTAACAACTATCCAAACTGTTTTACACCTGAAAGACTGAAGTAGTAGTTCCAGTAGTCGGTACCAATACCATAAAAATTTGACGGTACTCTGTACCAATTTTGGTACCACAGCAAATTATTTTATTTAACTATTTTTTAAAAATCAATGTTTATTATTTATGATGATAATCATAAGTAAATACTACATAAACATGTAAAGGCTGTATGCTGTTTAAAAGTAAACATTGTTTATAAATGAAAGATCAAGTGAAAAATAAGCAACCATTACTAATTATATAATTAGTATTATTTATTTCATAATTATTATTATTAGCAGAGATGTATTATTATTACATAGAGACGTAGCTAAATTTACTGTAGGCTACAATCTGTAGTCAATTTCTTCACGTTAAACCAAACTTTTATTTTGACGAGTTGCCGTGAATTGAATACCTTTGAGTGTCTGTGTTCATGATATGACAGTGGGGGCACGTCTCAATCAGCTCCTTGTTCAGTCCCATTGACTTGTGTCCTGATCAGTGCCCTGACTACTGAACCAGGAGCTGAATGAGACGCACCCAGTTTTCTCAAATGAAACGGTAAATTCTCATGAAGTGACGGTTTATGCGTTCGTATCGGGAGAGACTACACACAGCAGAGACTACAAGAGCAAGTGCGCGCGCGGCGCCCGTCATCCATACAGTATTTTGCAGTTTAATATTTACAGACACTAGTATATACTCTGCTTCAGTCTGGAGCCCTGCGTTTAAATAAACACGGAAGCGACTGAACGCATCTGCTACGGTGAGCTATTTTTAGAACAGACCCGCGGTCAACTCATGTGGTCCTTGCGGGCGACCTGGTGCCAGCGGGCACCATGTTGGTGACCCCTGGGCTAGTGGCTACTTTAGCTATTATTACATTAGCTAACTACCAACTAACCAGATAACATTAACAAATTGACAAGCACTTACTGGGCAGAATGGCTCTTCAAATGACTGCATGTCTTGCAACGCTGTTCGTCTTTTGCCATCTTGCGAATAATTGTTGAAGCCGAAAGCGATGACCCTCGGTACCCCTCCGGCTGACATGTTGATGTGATTTCTGATCTAAGTGGGCGTGGTGTGCGTACGAGAGGGCATATGACTGATGATAGTGTCGTGATCCAGTCATGACAATGCTATTCTCAGCCTGCGCTCCAGCTGGGGCAACTTTATTTTTAAAAATAATTTATATATTTTATATTCAAACTGAAAACATGATGTGATTAACACTCAAGTCATTCAAGTCATCGTGTCTCAAGTAGGGATGGGCAACAGTGGTCGAGTAATCGAGTACTCGAACGTGACAGCGATCATCGATCATGAGAACGATGATCGCCCTAAAAAAAAAATATTTGTCTCTTTTTTATTGGTTATTGCATCGTTTTGCGGAGGTCTGATTGGTTAGCGTTTTACAGCATGCCTCCAGACCGCAGGCGTGCACTGCAGTGATGTCTGGAATCACTGTGATCATTAAATGGTTAGTGCAAGATGTGCAGCGCCAATCTGTCATAGCCTACATAGCATTATAATGAAAACACGATGGAAATAGAATGCTGTAAATGATCTGTGCTTAGTTCCCCGTGTATCAGCTTATCCACAGAGAAACTAGCGAGAACACTCAGACTAGCGCGTGAAGTTCATGTGAGCATCCGCGTCCTTATCTGCAGATGCACGTTGTAAGATACTTTTATGTTGTCTATCTGATTAATCTAATATAAGAAGCGTTTGGTTGAGCTTAATAAGCTAGCAAAGCGCTGCCGTTATACCGGCTGTTGTTCATTCTCTTCAGTTTCAGCTCAAACGCATATTTCATGCTCGACATGATGGTTTAGAGACGGTCATATTCTTTTCAGATAGGTTATTTCTTTCTCAGAATCATTGATATTAGTAATGCAGAAGTGCTATACTGTTCTCGTATTTTTTAACAGTAGACCTAGTTTATTTAAAGTTGGTTTTTCGCTATGAGTTCGAAAACGCGCAGTGATGTCTGTAAACGCTTCGATCGTGAATAATACAATTAAGTGCATGATGTGCAGAGTCAATCTGTCAAAGCATTATAATGAGAACAGGATTTTAATAAAATGTTGTTTCTGTGTGCTTTCGTTGTCCGTGTATCAGCGTTGTTAAGGGAAGAGCGCATTCAAAATGTTCCGTTTCAAACCTTTCGCCTGTAAAATCTAGCACGCTGAAGTTCACGTGCGCATTCACGTCCTTTTGTGTTGATTTATGTCGTAATAGGTTCATAATAATCTTCATATTAATATTGATATATGGTGCGTTTGGTTGAGTTTATTAACCAGCTAGCAAGCTCTGCAGGGTGGTGTTATTTCACAGTTTCAGCTCAAAGGCAATGCTCGATATTACTGATTTGGTTATTTGAGACGGTCATTTTATAAAGATGTTTCTTTTTCAAAGACATTTATGCATCATAATCTAGCAGTTATTTTTTGTTTTATATGTTCATGTTTTCATATACCCGTTTTCATGTCACGTTTGTATTTGTCAACAACCATTTTCATAACAGTATTTTCATTATCTCAATGACGGACATGCCCCGCCCCCTGCACATGCCCCGCCCCCAATTACTCGAGTACTCGTTTTTGAGACCTATCGATGATCGAAATGAGAAATTGACAAAAATGCCCATCCCTAGTCTCAAGTCAAGTCAAGTCCCGAGTCTTTAACTTCCAAGTCCGAGTCAAGTCTCAAGTATTTAATTTTTTGTCAAGTCAAGTCACAAGTCATAAAAATAGCGACTCGAGTCCAAGTTACCAAGTCACAAGTCCCCATGTCTGGTAACTACCATTATAGTTCCTACAATGTGTTTTATCGTTGTTTTATTGTAATATTAGCTTTTTTAATAACTGAGCTGATACATAGCATAACATGACATAATAAAAACACAATGTTCCATATTGTCATCTGTGGCTTTTTGTCCCATTTTACGCCTTTGTTGCATGGTGTCCACATACGTGGACAGTTAAATATTTTTTAAATAAAACTGAATTTTGTAAACATTTCAATGGATTTCAATTTTAGCATCATATTAAAGTAATAAAAATAATCTTAAAAAAATCTAGATAATGTTTTTCATAATTCATGCATGAAAGGGTTAACAAATGGAGAAATCAGTGAATAAGCCAGCAACAACCCTGACTTTTAAATAAATTAAATCCAAAAAAAAAAACAGACATAGATGGTAAGAAAGTGGGTAAAATGTATACGTATAGCCAGCGATATTCTACTGCTTTTATATTGCCTCTAAAATTAAGTAGCTAAACCTAATAATAATAAAACAGCTCTTCACTTACTGCTTGCATAAAAATAGATTGATGCACAGTTGTAATATTGTGTGAAAAGGCTCTTTTGGATTCTCCGCACAGGCCGTGGCAGGAACATCTGGTCTGGGGAACATTATCAGATACTCACCGAGCCCTCCATAATGAAAGGCATTATCTGTTGATCACAGCATGTTCTGGATAGAGGGCCGGCACCTACACATACCCCATCTCTCAGGGTGTCTTAGCAACTGGGATTGCATCCCCGTCACATGACATAAAAGAAAATAAATGAAAAAAAGACAGTGTCATTTATCCAGTCAAACTTATCAGCACAGCTTGAAAAACAAAATCTGTAAACCTTTGATACAATTTTAGGATTATCAAAGTGACTTATTTTACATCTTGTAGAAAGGGGTACAATATGTCCACTTTAAGCTAAAGTTTCTTTCACGACAAGTTTCATCTGTTTAATCCAAAAATGTAACCAGAATTATAATAAAGTATAATCAAACACTTGAGTCAAAGTGGTTATAGTGGGAAGAAAATGCAAAAAAAGAGAGATGCTTCTGAACCCCTGTACATACAGAGTCTGTTAAACTGCAAATGTTGACATTAAGTCAAGTCAAGTCAACTTTATTTTAATAGCGGTTATTACAATGCAGATTTTTTCAAAGCAGCTTCACAGTGTTAAACAGGAATATAATGCAACCCAATTTGATTCGGCTGTACAGCCGCTCTGGAGAAAACTGTGATGTCATCTAGCTCATTTCAATGATCATATAGTGAAAATGTGGGCAGATCCGTAATTTAGTTGATATAGTTAATTTAGTTTAGGTAATTACAGTTATTTGGATATGTAGTTGAAAATTTAGTGTCCCCAACTTCTCTACTCAAGAAACACTAATATATATATGACGGACAAAGCATGCGTCTCTGACATTAATTATCCGAGAATCGCTGTTCAAAAACCTCAAATCTCCATTTGAGCTTGATTTTAGTAAAATGTTAATAATATGGTGATGTGGTGAATAATAGGTCTGACCATATACATTCATTCATTAATGTTAATTATATTTGCTCTTTTGTAACTTTGAACTTGAAACTGTAATGCGTTTATTTCTGATAATTTGGCACGCCGTTTTCATACTCGATACGATTTGCCCATACTGTTTTATGAACGCCCACCCGTCTGAACATTTTTGAATTGTTCAATTCTAAAACAATTCAGATAAACTATTATAAAGTGCACGCTCTTCTTTTCATTACTGCCGTGATCAGTATCGCTCCGGAAACTGTAAGCTGGATCATGAATAGTTGGTACTCATCCATCCTTGAGCTTAAATTTTTTGACCTTTAACAAAACCTGCCTTGAATTGTCCCTCGTTGAGGAAATGCACCTGCATTGCTTACAAGACATCGTTGTGGCTATAGCCGCTCGAGCGCAGAGAAAATGGCAGACAGTGTACAACTCACTCTGGGCGGAAAGAAACTATGCTAATACGGAACAGTCTGTCAGCGCCGTGGGTGAAAACGTGTAGATTAATGGGCGGTAATATTTTAATAGATCCCCTTCCAACGCCAGAAGGGGAGAGAAATCTGAGTGGCCTGTTTTTTTACATGCTTGCAGAAAAAGGCTTACCAAAACAAAGTTAATGGGTTGTCCTTTTTCACGTTTTCTGGGTTATGCACCAGGGACCTGATTATAGCACTTACATTTTTTAGATTTTCATATGTCCCCTTTAAACAAATTTAAATGATTTTAGGACTTTTAGGACTTTAGCAATTACCATTATTTTTATTAAACTTGAGCAACCAAGCCCCCCCCCATATATAATATGTATATATATATATATATATATATATATATATATATATATATATATATATATATATATATATATATATATATATATATATATATATATTATGGCAGTGTATTTATTGTTGCATGCATTACTTATATTTGTTTTTTTGTCTTTAATTAATGTGGATTGTATTTATTTACTTAGTATTTTTTAACTTTTAATGTTTTTAACATTACTCTTAATAATGCCTAAAACCAGATTTTTATGCAAAATATAATTAAAAAAAAATATTTATTGTTGCACATTGAAAAAGCAAATGCATTATAATGTTCTTATAATGCATTATAGGTCTTAATGATTTATATTTATAGAATGTAATACTTACTTATATATAAGTATAAATGGGGCTATAATTCATTATAATAAGCATGGGCTTCATAGAAAGTGTTACCAAAGATTTTAATAACTTTAACTATTGGACAGTTTTTAGCATCTGAATAATGCAAAATGTGATGTTCCATATTTCATGAACAACGCTGAGCATGGCTTTATTTGACATTAAAAATTCTCATTATTATCAGTAACCGTCCACGAAAATTACCTTGATGAAGTCAGCTGGAATGGAAGGTTATTATGACTCAGCATTAACTTTTCTACTATTCACCTCACACAGCATGTGTTCCCTATCCGAATTCACAAGAACACAACAGGGGTAGGTACAGAGGGGAGGCACCATCAGGGCTCAGGCCAAAGGTCATGTTAAAAGCAGATGGTTGACTTCCAACTCACACAGCACAGTGTGAACATAACTTTATCAAACTACTTTAATCGTTGTCATCGAAGTGATGAGTCAATATACAAGGACAGGCACCACGCAGTGAAAAGGGAGCCCACCTTTTAAAATGCCTCAGATGCACTACCATGCTGACTCCAGAATACAACCATTGTTTGCATGCAAAGGATAGATGAATCAGCAGGAGCTACATAGGGACAGCTTGTTGGAACATATTGTTCTGAAATTTTGTCAGGATTGTTTAACACTCTTATATCATTTTGATTTTCACCAAATTACAAAGAGCTGCCAAACAGCTGCTGTTTTGTCTTCAATTCAGTTTGCAGTCATAAAGAAAGCCCTCCAGGAAATACTATAATTGACTGAGAGGTTTGTTTTGGCTTAGGAGAGCTGATTTACTGATTTGCAGTTGCATTTTATTCATGTTCTTTCAAAGTCAAAATACAGAAGCGTCCACTGTGAATTAATGATTGTAATATGATACATGGTATGTCTTGGAACTCAGAGAGTTTTAAGCCAGCATGAATGCTGACTGTAAAGCAGACCAAATAGGATATCTGCATGCATGCTGGCACGCACAACAGGGGTTCTGTACAAACAAGTGAGAGAAGCTTTTATAATACATTTATGGGTGTACAATGGATGCGACAATTCAATCAAATGTGATGAAACACAAAGAGGCCTCTCCTGAGAGCTCTATCGGTATAAGATGTAACATTGTAAAATTTAATACATGGGAAGCATACATAAACAAAAGAAGACAGGACGTTCCCAAGCATATTTTTTCTTGCACTTTTATTCTTTAGTATTTTAAAATTACTTTGCAGACTCCAAAAGACAAAACCTTAGCAATTATAGTTTTAATTATTTTGTGTATTCTTCTTTGGTTGACCATTGATTACGATAATGTCACTTTTTGTGCAGTTTTCCTCTGGTGCGAACATATATGACTAAGAAGGCCTATTCTGGATACGCACACTTTGGGACATTAAGGGCACGGAAAGGTCAGTGGAGCAATCATAGGATTTTTCCTGTGTTGTCTGGCAGCTATGGCTGTTTCTCATTGACAGTTTTCAAACTTTCTGTATGCCTGGTTGGTTACTGCACGCCAGCTGGGTCTGTCCTCGGCTTTGGATTCCAATTTTGCCACAGGAAAATCAAAGTACTTCAGACTATTTTTGATACAGTTTTTGTAACGCCTCTTAGGATGACCATGACTCCTGTGGCCTTGAGACAGCATTTTGTAAAGAATCTGGCATGGAATGTGGGAACTGTCCATGATTATAACATGGTCTTTCCAGTGAAGCTGGGCCTTCATGGTCATGGCCTTGATACTGACCATGCTGGCTCTGTCCAGAGCCTGTAACTCTGTCCTGCCATTTGATGCCCATGTCACTCTGTCCTGCCATTTGATGTGGCCTTGAGACAGCATTTTGTAAAGAATCTGGCATGGAATGTGGGAACTGTCCATGCTGACCTTAGAGACCTCTGATGGAATTGCTCAAGCTGTTCCAGGTGCTTTCTGTACTCTGTTCAGGTTGCACAGCCATATAGAAGACTGCTGAGCACAATTGCCTTCTACACCCTTCTACATCATGGTAGCCAGGTTGATGTTCCTATTGTTCAGGACTCTCATGTGCAGCCGGCCGAGGGGTTGGCTGGCTTAGCTGATGCATGCTAAAATCTCCATGTCTAGCAAGTCATCAGAAGAGATTATGCTCCCAGTGTACTTATAGTGCTGGACTGTCTTCAGCTCTGTTCCCTCTATGGTAATTGTAGGTTGAGGGGCTCTGGAGCCAGGGGCAGGCTGGAATAGTAGATCAGATTGAAGATCAGACTCTGAGTGCACCAGGAGAGCACAATTATCCTCAAACATTGCATCAAGGATAAGCCGTTTAGTTGTCTTGGATTTGGCATTTAGACTTTGAAGATCAAAGCGGGAGCCCTCCAGTCTGTATCGCAGGTACACTCCTCTCTCGAGTCTTTGTAGAGTGTGTGCTAGGACACAAATGAAGAACAAGTTGAAGAGGATGGGAGCAAGCACATATCCTTGTTTCACCCCGTTTGAAATGTCAAACGGAAATGAAATGCTGCCATTTGAGAGGACAAGGTCTGTTATCCTATTGTGGAAAATGTGGATTAGATTTGTGAACTTTCTGGGGCACCCAAGTTTTGCAAGAATGGTCCACATTAGTGTAGAGATCCATATGCTGCTCGATGCATTTTTCCTGGATATGCCTGACTGTGAAAACCATGTCGACCATGCGGCCACACTGTAAAAAGTGAATGTGCAGTTGTTGATGTAAGAAGATAATTCTACCTGATTCTGCCTATAAATTGTAATTTTGTTGTTGTAACCTACTTTAATCAGTTTTATGTAACATAAAACAAGGGAATGCTGTTTTAACTTAATTGAGTTACACTGACACAACATACAATTTCCAATAAAGCTCAGGACGGACACATTCAACACATGCGCACCTGCTCCTTGCTGATATGCAAATTTTGCTCCAATGTGAAATTGATTTGGGGTTATTATACATATTATGTTGCATCAAAGTGAAAATCGCAATTGACAGTACTCAATCAGCACAATGATAACCACAACATTCAATAACAGAAACTCCTCTCAATATAACTGAATATTAAACAATAATACAACCAACACGTATATAATAATTCAACATACACAACCAACATCTTTCCCTTTACAGAAAAACACATAAAATAACATGAAAATATTTTACTGACAGGTCTGAATTCACACTGAGACGATCAGATCTCAAGATTGAGGATCATCTAGCAAGATTCCTTCTCAGCAATTGACAGAAATTAGATATCTAGTTGACTTATTTCAGCCTTATTGTCAGCCTTATTCTTAAAGATGGATACCACTGTGGCATCTCTGAAATTTTGTTGGATGATTTCCTCATCCCTGATGCTGGTCAGAATGCTGTGGAATGTGCAGAACTTTTCTAGGCTTGCCATTTTGAAGAGCTCAGCACGGCTGCTGTCCATGCCGGATTTGCCACTGCTAGTCTGATTGATTGCCTTACTTCCTCCAGAGTTACGGGCAAGTCAAGGATGTTCAGAGTAGACTTCTATGGTATGGAATCCAAAGCTGGGGGCCTGTTGAGCAAGTCAGAGAAACGTTCCCTCTGTTGGTTGATAATGCTTGTCTTGTATTTCAGAAGGGTGTTGCCATCAGCAGAAAGTAGTGGCTTGATGCTTGGTATTGATGGGCCATAGACAGTCTTCAGTGCGCTGAAGAATTTCTTGGAATTGATGGAGTCCACACAACTTTGGACTTCTTCAGCCTTGTGGTCCCATGTGTGATCGTGCAAAAATGAAGGTTGAGTGAGGACCTGATCAACCTGTGGTCTGTTTAACACTCGGCTCCTCAAATGGCTCTGGTGATCCGATGTTGGTGTGGACTTCAAAATGGGTCCTTTGCATGATGAGTTTGACTGAGAGCAGTGATGTCGATGTTTTATCATGCAAGTTCTCTGGCTGTAAGCGCTATCCTTCTCTGGGGTCTGAGTGTGTTGTCTCGGCCCATCAGAATACACACATTCCACGTGCCAAAAATGGGTTTCTAATATTGTCTTTTATTTTTTTGACCGCAATAGGGTTAAATAGCCAGCCGTGGTCTGCTGGCCAGTTTTCTGGTAGGGTAGGCAATTAAAAATAATAATAATAATAATGTTGTCCCCTCCTGATCCAGATCAGCAGTGCTATCCCTGAAAAGGGCTGCTCAGCCTGGGATGCTGCCGAACTTCCACGGTGCCCTGGGTGCAAGGAAGATCAACCACTGGTCCACAGGCTGCCTGCGTGCGAGTTTCAAGCTATGATTACCAGTGGTAACCGCTGCCTGTCATTTCGCCCATCCCTCATCATCACAGGGTTTGCAGTCAGAAGGGGCAAAGATGAAGAAATAGGAATGTAAGGGAGATCTGCACTAGACCAGTGCGAGAAGCTATTGCGCTAGAGCTATTGCACTACCCTCTCAGATGCTGAATGAAGAGTCCAATGGCATGAAAAGCATTATGACTGGTAATGTGTTTGGCTGTAGTGGATAGCCAGGCTTTCCTCAGTACTCCAGCCTGCCCTATGCACTCCACAATGCATTGCTGCACCGCCTTCCTGACCGTTGAACCTTGGTTGTTTTCATTTGCCTGTTCTGCCGGTGTAGAGTTTACATGCTGGGTGAGTATGCCCACAGATAGGCCTGATAGATATAGCATGCTTACCAGTAGCAGCAAAGATCTGACCTGACTACACTTGAATCTTCCATCGGCCGTATTATAACTGCTGTTGTCACTGTTACAGTTCACATATACTGTAGCTTCACTAAAAGTCTATCGAATTAAGAAGTTAGTTAGTAAGCTTTTTCATTAAATTATAATAATGAATACAAGGCCACAACATCATAAATATTCAGTACAGTGACAAGTCCCCCCCCCCCAAAACAAAAAGAGGAAGAAGTGCTTAAAAAAAAAGAAGCATTCTGGTACCATGGTGAAATTAAGTTCAAAGTGACTATTCATGTGAAAGAGGACAGAGATATTTTGGAAAAGAAAGTTGCATCAGTATAATTAGCTAATACTGATGTTTTATTCACACAGAAAAGGTTTCACAGGTCAGAAAAGCTTTTCACAGTTATAAACTTTCACAAAACCCAATGAGCTGCCTTAATTTGATCATCCTAAAGCAGCTTGCAAGCCATCATAGAACATGATAAACAACTGATTTTGGATGCATTAAATAGGCAGCAACTCTCACACCACATAAATAACACTACACACAGAAGACAGAACACTACACAACTCATTGATTCAAAAAAGTTTGACATTACAGTTTTTCTCCATTGGTTTGGCTCATTTCTTGAAACAGAAATTACATTCTCAAAACAACATGGACAAATCTCCAAACCACTTGGCAATTGTTCACAACAGAATAGCATTTCTCATTCATTTTATCAAATTGCAAATGTCTAAGTACATGTCTCAATGTCTCAGTACATCTTTGCAAA
This sequence comes from Gobio gobio, assembly GCF_949357685.1. NCBI lineage: Eukaryota > Metazoa > Chordata > Actinopteri > Cypriniformes > Gobionidae > Gobio > Gobio gobio. The sequence continues at coordinate 13,924,226 of NC_137100.1, read as the reverse complement.
TGATTAAGTACAGGTAGCCTACATTTAGCACAATTTCCAAGTGAATAGATCTTGTTGATCTAAACTGATTGTTTGATTCTCAGTCTAATGGTCGTTCGCTCCAAAACGTATCAGCATCATTTCATTGTATAAGTCATCACATGCACAATAGTCTGTTCAATTGTCAAAATTAGTCAAGAACATCATACCATGAATACCATATATGAATCCCTTGGAACATTTGATAAATGTATTACAGCAATTGACAGTCAGGTGAAACTAGAACTTGACTAATGAAGGAGGACTTTCACATATCTCAGTTGACCAATCAAACAGTATGTTTAGTTACCTGACAGGTGCTGTCCATGACTGTGAATGCTGCCAAACATATATGTAAAGAGCTTGGCCATGCAGGACCAGTACAATTTCTGAACATGGAGGCACCTGGCCAAGTAAATGAACAAGGGCAACTGCCTGCTTGAGGAAGAGGAAGAGTGGGGATGAGAGGGGGAGCCCGTGGGGGAAGAGGGGTAGAGAGGGGAAGAGAGGGTGGGAAGGGGGAAGAGAGGGGTGGGAAGGGGGAAGAGAGGGGTGGGAAGGGGGTAGAGAGGTGTAGAGAGGGGTAGAGAGGGGAAGGGGGTAGAGAGGGGAAGAGAGGGGTAGAGAGGGGTAGAGAGGGGTAGAGAGGGGAAGAGAGGGGAAGAGAGGGGAAGGGGGTAGAGAGGGGTAGAGAGGGTAAGAGAGGGGTAGAGAGGGGTAGAGAGGGGAAGAGAGGGGAAGAGAGGGGAAGGGGAAGAGAGGGGTAAAGAGGGGAAGAGAGGGGTAGGAAGAGGTAGACCTGGAGTAGGATGTGGCCAAAGAAGACACGGACCAAATTTATCAGATGCGATTCTACTGAGTACCCATGGGTTGTCTTTGAGAGAGGCTGGACAGAGACTTCAGCCCAACCTCAGCAGATATAAAAAAAAAAAAAAACCTTTGAAAATGCATGAATGAATCGAATGATTTTACAAATGTGGAGAGAACTAAATATTTTCATCAATATGCAGTACTGGTCTTGTGTGTACTGTTTGGTCCATATATTCACTTTACTCTAACAATATCTCTGAAAAAAATCAAACCCAGATTACATAATTAGAAAAGTAGAAATTTTACAATATTACAAGTGTTTACAGTAAGATTGAGAACAGCAGCGTGTGGATGGCCAGGAGGGTGAGGACGGTAATTTTCATAGTTTTTTTGTTTGTGTGTTATATTACAGTATATTATGCTGTATACATTTTCTTTTTACGCTGATGTATGGAAGTGTGTGAATGATAATGGTTAATTTCCTTGGCAGTATGAGTGCAATGTGTGATGTCAAACCTTGGAGGCTACTCTTACCCTAAAATCCTGTTTCTTTTTTTTTCTTCAGTTTTATACACAATTGTATTCTGTTAGCTAGACAAAAATGAAGGACTGGGCTAAGACTGAAAGGTGGACATGAGGGATATTTCAATGGTCCTCTGCCATAGTGACAAAACATCTAAACATTTTGACTCGCAGTGCTTACACAATGCCAAAGGGACGAAGCATTTTGGGGGCACTGACTGTTTAAATGAGAAGGAAATTTAGTTTTGACACATGAGTGAACTGTTTTGGGAGAGGTATGAGCTTCTGCAGGTGAACCATGGTGTTGTGCCGAACCATCCACGGTATTTTGGCAAAAGCACCAAGAGTGTTGAGAACGTCCGGTCTGTTTCAAGAAATGAGCCAAAGCAATGAGAAGGATCTTTGCCATTTTGGTGGCACTGACTATTTATATGGGAAAGGAATTTAGTTCTGAAGCATGAGTGAACAGTTTTGGGAGAGATATTAGCTTTTGCAAGTGAGCTATTGTGTTGTGCTGAACTGTAAGACAGTTTTGCCAAATTATCTTACAATTCTGAGAATGTAATTTCTGTTTCAAGAAATGAGCCAAACCAATGGAGAAAAACTGTAATATGTTGCTAAGCTAACAGTGCAATACTCTGTTAGCTTAGCTAATATATAATGTTTATATATATATAGATCATGGGTAAAATACAGCCTTTAATTACACTGGACTATTTTCTATACTTTTTAGTAAATTAAATAAAAGTATATTTATAATCAACATTGTTCTCTCTTCAGCCACCATCTTGGATTTGTTTTTCCACTGAACTCATCTCAGGGCATTCTGGGCCTTCTGGGTATGTGCAATATTAATGTGATGTCAAGTGTCACAGATTCAGCCAACATGCCATCAGCACCAGGTCCTTCAGCTCCACCCACTCGTTCACAATCACCAGAATATTAACCTGCCATACCTGTCACACCCTCATCAAAACCCTTAATAAGCCCACAGCACACACTTGCCTGTTGTCTGGTCTTGTCAGTCTCAGCATGAGAGAGATCCTTACCCAACCACCTACGTGTGGTTACTCACCTTCTTTGTCTTCCTCAAGCCATCAACCTTCAGTCTGCCACTCATCTGTGTGCTCCTCAAACCTCTGTACAAGAAAGAAAAGGCTTTTCAGTTAAAGGGGTCATGAGAAATCAACTTTTCCTTTTTCAGCTTTTGATATATCAGCTTTTGATACATAGTAAAAGTCATCATAATATAAGAAAATCCTGTACATTTTAGAGCTGACAACTTCCTAGTTATAAAAGCTTTTACTGACAGCTGGCTCATCAAACGAGAGATCTGTGAATTTGCATCCCTGTGACGTCAGAGAGCAGCGAAATGCCGCCTCAACAGAAGAAACCAACCTAATTCTGTAGCCCCACCCATTGACTTGCGCATTACATGTTATTAGGCCTGTCGCGGTAGTCAATAAATCAATGAATCGCACGATACAAAAAAATGAGCTTGATAATTTTTCCGGCCGCGATAATTTCCAGCGTCCGTTTTTATATCCATTTTTGCCGAGCGTTACATTATATGATCACGCTCTTATGTAAATGCTTCTAAGCGCGACAAAACACAAGAGAACGCGCTGTATATCAATTTCCTGTCTGTGTGTGTGTGTGTGTGTGTGTCTGTGTGTGTCAGTGTCCTGTCTGTGTGGCTGCGTCTCATGTCAGCTAATCGAGGGACACTTCCGCGGCTGTTCTTAAAGTGACAATAGCACTGATGATGCCCGTCATTAATGTTCATCACAGAACAACGGGAACAGAGAAAATTGTAGCTTTAATGATGATTAATCTATATTTCACTTATTATTTATGCAGTTAAGAAAAGTACTTGATAACTATTACATTTCTGTATATGTCTAACAGGGAAGGCCACAGGTAAATATAAAATGTATTATAATGGGGTTATGTAAAGATTGTATTAAGTTCACTTACATTAAAAGTTGTTTTTTTAAAGCCTAATAAATGTTGAAATTGAAAGCTTTCAGTTATACTGTAATGTAACGTCATTAATGTTTCATAGAGACATCAGTGACACTGGCCTTCATTCATAAAAACATGACAATACAACACATATTTAAAATATGCTGTCAATAAATTGTTTCTACATGAATTTGGAGAGTACAAACACACACACACACACACACACACTCCACCCACACCACACCACCTTGCATAGATAGATAGATGGATAGATAGATAGATAGATAGATAGATAGATAGATAGATAGATAGATAGATAGATAGATAGATAGATAGATAGATAGATAGATAGATAGATAGATAGATAGATAGATAGATAGCTCTAGGCAATTATTTTTAGGCCCACATTATTATTATTATTATTCTTATTATTATTATTATTATCAATAGCGGTAGGTAGGTCTATTGTCATTACTAGGCTATTGTTATAATTGGCAGTAGCACCAGACTTCTAATGTGAGCTTGCAGGCATTATTATTATTATTATTATTATTTGTATTATGAGTAGTAGTAGGCCTATCATCATTACTAGGCTATTGCTATATAATTATATGAGGTTACGTGCTTTATTGTTGTTTTTGTTGTTATTATTATTATTATTATTATTATTATTATCATCATCAGTAGGCCTATTATCATTACTAGGCTATTGCTATAATTGGAAATTGGCAATTGGAAATTATTGTTATTATTACTAGGCCTAATAGTAGGCATCATCTGCATTTTTTTACAGAAGCTTGCAGGTAGGTGATGTTAATGTGAGACCTGAGCCTGCTTTGCCGTGCAAAGATCCTCAATTCTTGGCTCAATGTTTGATAAACATAGCCTCAAATCATCCTCACACCAATCCTGCCTCACACAAATATGTCGACGCGAAAGGAAGGAGAGTCTTCAAGGTGACGTCAAAGAGTTCAGGATATTCCTGTATCAATGCTGCCCAGAATGACGAAAGAGGGCAGGAGCTAAAGAGTTCCTTCAGTCTACTGTCACTCTTCAGCTCAATAAGCTGTTCCTGCATATCAATTGATAGCTTGTTTGCTGTGCACACAAACGGATCTCGAACCCACGCAAAAGAGCGATAATCCTCTTTAAAGTACATCGCAAATTGTTTTCTCATTGCTGACAGGAGAAATCGTGTGACGTGCCTGCATCAGTGATAAAGTCTGCAAGGCTGGGGAACATGTTGCAGTTCCCTCGACTGATGCGTCCATGCCAGAGGTCTAGTTTTTGTGTGAAGGCATGCACTTTTTCTGCAAGGAGCAAAATATGAGTTTTGCGGCCTTGCAAAGACAGGTTGAGGCCATTCAAGCGGTCACATTTACATTTACATTTAGTCATTTAGCAGACGCTTTTATCCAAAGCGACTTACAAATGAGAGCAAAAGAAGCAACTAGAACAGTCAAGGGCAACAGTATGCAAGTGCTGTAACAAGTCTCAAGTCTTAATCTAGCACAGAACACACAGGACAGAATTTTTTTTTATTTTATAAATAAATTAGACAGACAGAAAATGAATAGAATAATAAGTGCTATTCTTGATTGGTCAGGTGCTGCTTGAAGAGATGTGTCTTTAGGTGATTTTTGAAAATGGCTACAGACTCGGCCGCACAAATTGAGATAGGCAGGTCATTCCACCAGGTGGGGGCGGTCTAGGAAAAGGTCCATGAGAGCGATTTCATGCCTCTCTGGTATGGCTCCACAAGGCGTTGTTCACTGGCAGAATGTAAGTTCCTGGTGGGTGTGTAAGTCTGAACGAGCGAGTTTAGGTATATTGGTGCAGAACCAGTGGTTGCTTTGAAAGCGAGCACCAGTGCCTTGAATTTGATGCGAGTAGCTATTGGCAGCCAGTGCAGACTGATGAAGAGAGGCGTGACGTGCGCTCTCTTCGGCTCGTTAAAGACCACCCTCGCCACTGCATTCTGGATCAGTTGCAAGGGTTTGATAGTGCATGCCGGAAGGCCCGCTAGAAGAGCATTACAGTAGTCCAGTCTGGAGAGAACAAGAGCTTGGACCAGGAGTTGTGTGGCATGCTCTGATAGGAAGGGTCTAATCTTCCTAATGTTGTATAACGCAAATCTGCAGGACCGGGTTGTTGCAGTGATGTGGTCAGTGAATTTTAGCTGATCATCAATCACAACTCCAAGGTTCCTGGCTGTCCTGGACGGAGTTATGGTTGATGAACCAAGCTGAATGGGGAGATTGTGGTGAAGTGCTGGGTTAGCAGAGACCACAAGCAGTTCTGTCTTTGCAAGGTTGAGTTGAAGGTGATGTTCCTTCATCCAGGCAGAAATGTCTGTTAGGCGGGCAGCGATACGCACACCAACCGTGGGATCATCTGGTTGAAATGAGAAGTAGAGTTGAGTGTCGTCGCATAGCAGAGATAGGAAAAGCCATGTTTCTGAATGACAGATCCCAGTGATGACATGTAGATGGAGAAGAGAAGTGGTTCAAGCACTGAGCCCTGGGGAACTCCAGTAGCTAGATGATGTGACTTAGACACTTCACCTCTCCTTGACACCCTGAAGGACCTACCTGAGAGGTAAGACTTGAACCACTGGAGAGCAGTTCCTGAGATGCCCATCTTCATGAGAGTTGACAGGAGGATATGGTGGTTAACTATGTCAAAAGCAGCAGACAAATCCAGTAAGATAAGTACTGTGGATTTGGAAGCCGCTCTTGCCTGTCTCAGTGCCTCTGTAACCGAGAGCAGGGCAGACTCAGTGGAGTGGCCGCTTTTGAAGCCAGACTGGTTGATGTCCAGGAGGTTGTTCTGTTCAAGAAACGTAGAGAGCTGGTTAAACACCACTCGCTCAAGTGTCTTTGCAATGAAAGGAAGAAGGGATACCGGTCTGTAGTTTTCTAAAAGTGCTGGGTTCAGAGAGGGTTTCTTAAGCAGTGGGGTTACCCGAGCCTGCTTAAATGCTGTGGGGAAGGTCCCGGTGTGAAGAGAGGTGTTGACAATGTGAGTGAGTGCGGGAGTAACAGAAGAAGAAATGGCCTGAAGGAGGTCAGTGGGGATAGGATCAAGCGGACAGGTAGTGGGATGATTTGAAAGGATGAGTTTGAAGACATCTGCTTCAGAGAGCAGAGAGAAGGAGGGGAGCGTGTGTAATGGTTGTTGAGATGTGCGTGTCGGTTTGTGGTGTGGATAATTGGCTGCTGATGGAGGAGGTTTTGTTTGTGAAAAATGATGCAAAGTCATCAGCAGTAAGAGTTGACGAAGGAGGGGGGGGAGGAGGACAAAAGAGCGAAGAGAATGTTTTGAAAAGTGCACGAGAGTCAGAGCAGTTGTTGATTTTGTTGTGGTAGTATGTCGTTTTAGCAGTGGAGACATTAGTAGAGAAAGAAGCGAGAAGAGACTGATACAGGATGAGGTCAGTAGCGTTTTTAGTTTTGCGCCACTTCCTCTCTGCTGCCCGGAGTCCAGAGCGATGTTCGCAGAGAACATCAGACAGCCAGGGGGCAGAGGGGGAGGTGCGGGCTGGCCTGGATGAAACGGGACAGAAGTTGTCTAAGCAAGATGTTAGAGTGGAAATATATATATTGACCAACCAGCGGTCAAATATATCGACCAAATAGGACAGAGACGCAAGCCACATAGTGTCATCCAGATGCTTCGTCAGATCTGATTTGATTTCTGTCAAAAACCACTTCACCTCCTCTCGCAGCTCATACAACCGCTGTAACACCCGCCCCCTGGAGAGCCAGCGAACTTCAATGTGCAGAAGCAGCTGTTCGTGGCCTGACCCCATCTCCTGGCAGAGGACCCCAAACAAGCGAGAGTCTAGCGGCCGTGATTTGATGAGATTTATAATTTTCACGGATTGGTTCAGCACTGAGTCAAAGAGAACTGGCATTTTTTTAGCAGCTAGTGCTTCACGATGGACCATGCAATGTGTCCATTTCACAAGCGGAGCTACTTGCTGAACGCGAGCAGCTAGGCCACGCTCACGCCCCGTTGCCTGCGCTTATAACCATCCGTGCATAGGCCAACGCATCGGTCCCAAGCGAAACCATTTTCACCGATAAAAATATCAAGGACATTGAAAATGGCTTCTCCTGTAGTGTGCGACTGAAGAGGCCGGCAAAACAAGACATCCTCCTCAATCGCCTTGTCCCGCAGATACCTGACAGAGGTTAGGAGCTGTGCCTGCCCAGCAATATCAGTGGATTCATCCAGCTGCAGCGCGTAGTAAGGACTCTTTTTTACGAACTCTATCAGTTGCTCTCTGATATCATTGGACATGTCTACAATTCTCCTAGCGACTGTGTCATTGGACAGTGGTACTGCACCGAGTTTGGCTGCTGCACTATCGCCTATCATTATTCTGCACATGTCTTGCGCTGCCGGCAAAATGAGAGTCTCTGCGATTGTATGCGGTTTACCCAGTTTACCGATTCTTTTGGCCACTACATACAATGCTTCCAAACACTGTTTAGACACAGTGCTGTGCACTGAAATGGTTGCCTGTTGCTGATGGAGGCCATCAAGCTTTCTTTTAAAATATTCAGCCGGTTTATTTTTAATGCCAGCATGCTTTGTTTCGAGGTGCCTTTTTAATTTGCAGGGCTTTATACTGTCGTTTGCCAGCACCTCGGCACACACGACACACTGAGGTCTCAGATCAGCCGTGACTGTAAACCCAAACTTCAGGTATGCTTCATCGTACCTTCAAAGCTTTTTTGCAGCTGGTGGTGCGTCGGTTAGCTTGTTGGTCCTCACAAGAAATTTCTCAATTTTTGTTATGTGTTTTCAATAAAGTTTAGGCAATATGTAACTGTGTGTGTGGCTATGTTGAGAGACTTATCAGGGGCTAATCAGTTGGGACTTAGGCATGATCTTTATTTAAACGAACAAAATAATTATTTTGCAGACAATTCAGATTTTATTTTAATACTTAACGATTGTAGTCCTCCTCAGTGTGCGTGTGTGTGTGTTTGTGTGTGTGTGTCTCTTAGTCGCGTGGGTAGTTTTAGCTAAGTGTAGCTACTGCCTAGCAGTTTAAAAAAAATACTGGATAGGGCTGAGATTTGATATAATTTTTAACAAGAATGTTTGTGGGTTTAGTCTTTAAAAAGACTGTTGGGGTTTTGTAGTAAAGGCCTATGTAAATCGAGATTGATAACAGACTAGCGAGAGCTGGCTCAAGCAAACTTGGCAAGAGACTAGACTAGAGTGAATGGAGTGCTATGTCGTGAGTCAATTTAAATGCAGTGATTTATTTTTGTGTGAGAGTGAGAGAACATTTACATTTACACCCCGCTCTGTAAGCCAGGGCGGGAACGGCGGCGGCCATGCGCATGCGCGATTCATTTGCAGCCTGGACGCGGAGGGGTGTGTGTCTCCTCTCTGCTCTGACTGCAGGCTGGGACTGCTGCGCGAGGCTACTGAGACTGACCGCCTGTGAGGGCTTTTGGACGGGAGAGGGGCTCACGGCAGCACCCACTGGTCGTTGAGCACAGTAGGCCTAACTGCAGAGTGATTCGTGCTTTCGAGTCTCCAAACACCACAAAAATTACAGTGAAAAACAAAACTTGGAGATATTGCGGTTACAACAATTTATTGTTATTTATTTATTAACAACATAAATGTATTTTAACATGTTTGTGTGTGCGTGGCTGCGTGCGTGTGTGTGAGCATTTCACTAAAACTAAAGGACAGCTTTAACTGTAGCCTATATTCTGACTAGTTTATTCGTTTATATATATATATATAAGTTATATATATATATATATATATATAAACTAAATACGACCTCACGTTTTATACGTTTGCAGCCTCTGAAACTTCCCTCCGTCATAAAATTTAATTTGGATGGTTCGATTTTCTGCATTTTTCGTATCCATAGCAAATATTTTGAGAGCCACCAAATGACGAATATGAAAAAACAGTACGACAGTTTCGGACTCAGTCAGGGTGCAAGGACCTTAAACTTTTGAGGCTTGCGCAGCTTCTCGAGGAGAAATCAAACAAATGAGCGTCGTTTTCTAAAGTCTATGAGCGCAGCACACACAAATAAACTAAATTGACATACTGCAGTTACATTTCAAAATGTGGTATTTTTATATATCACACGCCCTGACGACCAAGAGAGCTGACCATCACTTAATTTACCATCACCTCACGATTGAAAATGTGACACTGATTTCATATGACTGTTCAAAAAACAAGTTAATAATATTGAGTCACTTACATTTTAGACAAAATAATGACTGTTTTGGTCTATTTTAACAGCGAAAATAGATCCGATGAATCCAAACAAGTTCACAGCATAGTAGTGCATCTCAGAGCAACACTCAATCGTGTTTTGAATGATTCAGTGTTTTGAACGAGTCGGTTGAGTCAAAGATTCAATGAACCATTCACAAACATCTGTCTCATTCTTGATGAATCGGCCGTTTGAATGAACGACTCAATGACCCGCTTAATAAAACCGCTTATCACCTGCATTTGCGCTCAGTAATGACAAACCAATCAAATTTGTTCAAAACTTTTTTCTTTTCTTTTTTTAAATCAGTCCAAACACATTTTAATTTGTATTCAGGAGTTATGTATATACAAAACTATAACTTTTTATGACAGTAGTTTAGTGATTAAAAAATTATTATTTTTTTCACAAACCCCCCCCCAAAAAACATCAAACATCAAAACTGAAATAAAAAGACAAAAGCACTGTAACAAAAAAAGGAAAACAAAACTGCAATAAACAAAACAAATCATACAGTGAAAACGTAACAACTGAATATACAAACAGAGGAAACAAATGCCATGGCAATGAAAAAACAAACAAATTAACACACATGTAGCCGGTAGCAATATGACTGAAGAGCAAGCCTGCGTGCACAACTCTAGCACTTTCTAGCGGGGTTAGCGTCACCCACTGACACTGAAAAAACTGAGAATCTACAAAGCATTTTTACCCCTCGAGTGACACAAATTAAATTCTGACATCTTTGAGAAAAATGCTGCCGTGCTTGTGAAAAGAATCAGTCTACTTGTAAGTGAGATGACAAGCTGGATGTGTAGAAGCTGTGACAGGTCACAATTAGCTTCAGTCACGACTCAACACCACTGACAGCAGTGGTCCTCTTGGCCACCTGCCCTGTCTTCAGTCTGGAGCTGAAAACAAGAAAAATAAGGCAAAAGTGACAATGATTTGAAAGAAGGAACATTCCTTATTACAATCCCTATAGAACAGGAGCTGTTGGATGCTACTTATTATAGACACCCCACCCTCATTATTTAACTTGAGAGTGATTAATTTTCATTAAAAAAAGAAAGAAAAGAAATAACCATTTGCTTGATCCAAAATAATTGTGTCTAGCCATTACACAGCACTTTCAAGAATATGAGAAATTAGTGTGAAAAATGAAGGCTGTCTGACCTTCTGTTATGTGCTGTTTTTCATTCTCTTCAAAGTTCTTTCACTCCTTATGACAGAGAGGTGACAGAGACATTACAGGATTACAATGAAGGTCAAGGAATATTTCTTCTGCTCAGCGCAGTCTATTGTTCTATATCTCTGTGCCAATCCGCCATGAAGATTTATTTAATACAGTAGTGGTGGACTTCAGAAATGAGGGGGCAGAATCCCTTTTTTCAGTCCAATTTAAATGGATTTAAACTTCAAGGCATACTGAACACAATTTACCTTTCTTTATCAACAAGCAACCAACTTAGTCAAGTTAAAAAATAAATGTTTTACACAGAATTTTCTGATATAATATAATATAATATAATATAATATAATATAATATAATATAATATAATTGTCACAGTGGATGTGGCTGTTAGAAAGCATATGACTCAGGAAGTACACAAACAGTCCTTTAATAGTAGAATAAAACGAGGAGATACGTGGGAGAAAACTTGGAGTAAACAGAACAACCCACAATACCATTACCGTACTCAAACAACATCAATGCAAGACAAAGAACAGACTGAAACTCAGGGCATTTATACACATGGCAAACAGAGAACGTCTCGGTTACGTATGGTAACCCTCGTTCCCTGAAGGAGGGAACTGAGACGTATGTCGGACGTACCGACGAATTGGGATCACTTCAGTGAGCCCCTATCAGCTTCGAGATATGGAGAACAGGCCAATGGCCATTGGCGTGCGAGATTTGCATCTCACACTTCGCCCCGCACTGCGGGTATAAAGCAGAAGTGAGAGCAACACTCAGTTGTTTTTCACTGAGGAGCCGAACTTAGTGACTCGGCCATGCAGTGATGGTACAGCAACTGTGGCGACGGGACGTACTTCTCCGGGTTACCATACGTAACCGAGACGTTCCCTTTACGTCGGACGTACCGACGAATTGGGATCCCTTTGGAAAACGCCACAGTTACTACCACTTCCAGCGCCCAATGAAGAGCCCCTCAGACCCCGTCCGTTCCGGGCGGGAAAACTCATGCAGGAAGAGTCACACTGCTGTTCCGCAAGACCTATTCAGCAGACCTTTATTGGATAACGCTGGGAAAGCGTGCCCGGAAGGGCCACTGCGGAAGCCACATCATGCCTGGAGGGAGTTAAAGGGTAACTAAACCCTAAACCAACTTTTTTTAGTTAATAATCTGTAATACTGGGGCTTTATTAATGCTGTTCATTGATTCGAGTAAATGTTTTGACATTTGAGTATAAAGTGTTTTAATTCTATAAAATATGGTGTAAAACCGCCAAAGTGCTGCCCTCTTAAGGTTGAACGGTGGCTACTGCAGTTGAATTTTCCTATTGGACGTTGTGGTACATCGTGACGTAGGATGGTACTTCCAACGGCTCACTATCCACGCCCCTGGCGCGAGCTCACCACGCCCTCAGAAATGTTTCCCCCAATCACATGAGGAGAACGGCTTCACTCTAGTATGAACTGTCATGTTACATGAAGTAGAAACATTATGAATGAAACTCACTTGACACTTGCTTTAACATTGTAATTAAGAAAATATGGTTAAATAATGCAGTTGTCAGTACACGTCAGGCTTTTCTTGCGATATTATTGCCGCCCGTCATGTGTACAGATCATTTTCATACATGAGACGTGCTTTCAAACCCTGACACGCAAGTGGTTGCCTCGGTAACGAATGCCGTGCTGGCGTATATAGTCTAACTTATTTGAGGAAATCCGTTTATAATAGGCTTTTAGGTCTGAACTTATTGATTCAGTTAATTTGAATGAAAATACATTGTATGTATATCAGATATCTGATCTATTTTTAGTGGCATTCAGTGTAAGGATTTGACTGTTCATAGATTAGGTCAGTTCTCTTGCGCTTCTGCTTCATCGTCTGGATCTGCAGTTTGAGCCAGCGGCTCGCATTGATAAGGCTCCGGGTTTGTGTCTACAGACCTTTCACCCTCCTCCACTTCAGGTGAAGGTAGGAGAATGACCGCTCTGTTGCAAAGCTGGCGTCACTCCAGTCATTCTCCATCTTTGCGACTCGCGAGTCAGACAGCTGTCAATCAACCCCTCACCGCGGGTCTCAGGTGCACGCCCTCCGCTCAGCCCCGCCCTCTGTCTCCGCTGGGCTCTGCCCACTTTTCCAGCATTTTTTAAAAATTGCCAGTGGGTGGAGCTCTGTTAAGCTCTGAGCAGGGGTTTAGTTACCCTTTAACATGTGGAGAATACACGTATGGACTGGCCTTGGGCAGTGCAAGGAGAATACACGTATGGACTGGCCTTGGGCAGTCAAACATACGGAAGTCCCAGGGGTGTCTCCGGCCAATTACAGCGGGAGAACAACACCGTACTGGGACGGCAGAGGAACTCTGCCAAGGGAAAGACAGGCTCGCCGTAGGGAGCCGTACCGTGGAAGAATACACATATTGGACCGCCGTAGGGGTCGCAACATATGGAACCCAGCCTAACACAAGTTCCACCAATGCATACGAGTGTTAAGCCTGGCGTCAGATGCTCCGGCACATCCTACTGCCGCGGGTTGCGGAGGACTCGACAGGGTTCGCCTAAGCTTAGGTAAACTCGACTGAAGCAGATAAGCGCACGTATCCGTTCCAAGGGGAAGGGAATGGCGCAGCAAGCCGACACTAGACCAGGCACTCCGGTGTTACTGACTATGGGAAGCGAGCAAACGGGAAGCTACCGGCTCTACACGCAGGCTATAGAATCTAGCGAACGTGTTAGGTGTAGCCCAGCCCGCAGCTCTATAAATATCTGTCAGCGAGGCGCCACAAGCCAACGCCCAGGAAGAAGCAACACCCCTAGTGGAGTGGGCTCTTAACCTGAGCGGGCAGGGCACGTCTTGCGTTTCATACGCCAATCCACTATCCAGTGGGCCATCCTCTGCTTGGAGACAGCCTTTCCCTTCTGCTGACCTCCGTAACAGACGAAGAGCTGCTCTGAGGTTCTGAAGCTTTGCGTTCTGTCCACGTATGTCCACAGGGCGCGGACGGGACAGAGAAAAGCCAGGGCTGGGTCTGCCTCCTCCGAAGGCAGTGCTTTCAGGCTCACCACCTGGTCCCGGAAGGGAGTGGTGGGAGCCTTGGGCACATATCCGGGCCGGGGTCTCAGGATTACATGAGAGTTACCCGGCCCGAACTCCAGGCACGATTCGTCGACCAAAAATGCCTGCAGGTCCCCTACCCTCTTGATAGAGGCCAATGCAGTCAGGAGTACTGTCTTTAGAGACAGGATTTTCAACTCTGCTGACTGCAAAGGCTCAAAGGGCGCTCTCTGTAGTGCGGTTAGCACCAGAGTTAAGTCCCAAGAGGGTATAGAGGGAGGGCGAGGTGGATTTAGTCTCCTCGCCCCCTCAGGAACCTGCCAATCAGATCGTGCTTCCCAACAGACTTACCATCTACCATGTCATGGTTTGCAGCGATAGCGGCAACATAAACCTTGAGGGAGGAGGGAGACAGCCTTCGCTCCAATCCATCTTGTAGGATGGAAAGCACTGAACCGATTGAGCATCTCCGGGGGTCTTCTCGGCGAGAAGAACACCAATCAACGAACAGGTTCCACTTTAACGCATAGAGGTGCCTCGTAGAGGGAGCTCTAGCGGAAGTGATGGTGTCTAGCACATTCTGTGGCAGGCCACCTAGAACCTCCGCGTCCCATCCAGGGACCAAACATGGAGTTTCCAGAGGTCCGGACGCGGGTGCCAGAGGGTGCCCCGTCTCTGAGTCATGAGGTCCTTCCTCAGAGGAATGGGCCAAGGAGGTGCTGTCGCGAGGAGCACTAGTTCCGGGAACCAAGTCCTGTTGGGCCAGTACGGAGCGACCAACAGGACTTGCTCCTCGTCCTCCCTGACTTTGCATAGTGTCTGTGCGAGAAGGCTCACTGGGGGAAACGCATATTTGCGTAGGTCCTGGGGCCAGCTGTGTGCCAGGGAATCCGAGCCGAGGGTCCCCTCAGTCAGGGAATAGAACAACTGGCAATGGGTCGAGTCCGGGGCGGCGAACAGGTCTACCTGTGCGGCCCTGAAGTGACTCCAGATCAGCTTGACCACCTGGGGATGGAGTCTCCACTCTCCCGGGAGCACTGGTAACCGCGACAGCTCTTCAGCCACATGGTTGAGCAGGCCCGGAATGTGAATGGCCCGAAGCGACCTCAGATGACGCATGTGGCACATGTGGCAGGGCATTCAGGCCATCAGTGATTATAAACCCACCCACTCCACCCCCGCAGCCACTGATGTCAACTTCCTGAACGAGCTAAATTACTTTTATGCTCGTTTTGAAAGAGACAACAGAGAAACTGCCACCAAGCTCAAACCCTCAGCTGACCACCCACCAATCACACTCTCCTCCACAGATGTCTGCAAGGCACTGAGCCGGATCAGCGCGCACAAGGCTGCTGGACCAGACAACATCCCTGGTCGTGTTCTCAGGGCATGTGCGGAGCAGCTCGCTGGGGTTTTTACAGACATTTTCAACCTGTCTCTTGCCCAAGCAGCTGTACCATCATGCTTTAAACGCACTTCCATTGTGCCAGTGCCGAAACACTCCAGCGCGAGGTGCCCTAATGACTACCGCCCTGTAGCACTCACACCCATCGTCATGAAGTGCTTTGAGCGGCTGGTCCTGGAACACCTAAAAGACTCTCTACCATCCACATTGGACTCACACCAGTTTGCCTATCGCAGCAATAGGAGTACAGAGGATGCAGTTTCCATGGCACTGCACTCTGTGCTCACCCATCTGGACAGTAAAAACACGTATGCACGCATGCTGTTTGTTGACTTCAGCTCAGCATTCAACACTGTCATCCCATCCAAGTTAATTGCCAAACTTGGAGACCTGGGCATCAACACTTCAATGTGTAACTGGATTTTGGACTTCCTAACTGACAGACCCCAGAATGTTCGATCAGGATCCACCTGCTCCACATCCATCACTCTTAACACTGGTGTACCACAGGGCTGTGTGCTAAGTCCGTTTCTCTACTCCCTCTTCACCTCCGACTGCAAGCCTGTGTATGGAACTAATTCCATCGTCAAGTTTGCGGACGACACAACGGTGATTGGTCTCATCAGCAACAACGATGAGACTGCCTACAGGGAAGAGATCCAGCACCTGGCCACATGGTGCACCGAAAATAACCTGCTCCTCAACACCACCAAAACGAAGGAGCTCATCGTGGACTTCAGGAAGGAGTCAAGAGGCACACACGACACCATCCACATCAATGGAATGGCTGTTGAGCGTGTCTCCAGTTTCAAGTTCCTGGGGATCCACATCTCGGCGGACATGTCGTGGACGACCAACACCTCCAGCCTGGTCAAGAAGGCTCACCAGCGCCTCTTCTTCCTGAGGACACTGAGGAAGAATCAGCTCTCCTCGGCTATCCTGGTGAACTTCTACCGCTGCGCAATAGAAAGCATCCTGACCAACTGTGTCGCAGTGTGGTATGGGAGCTGCTCTGTTGCGGAGCGCAAGGCACTGCAGCGGGTGGTGAAAACTGCCCAGCGCATCACAGGAACTCCACTGCCTGCCATCGAGCACATCCAGAGGAAACGCTGTCTGCACCGAGCTCGCAGCATCCTCAAGGACTCCTCTCACCCAGCCCACAGACTGTTTTCTCTCCTGCCCTCCGGCAGGCGTTTCAGGATCCACCGGACCAGGACCAGCAGACTAAAGAACAGTTTTTTCCCCAGAGCTGTCTCTTTACTGAACTCAAACCCCCGTTGATCCACTTCCCTCATAAACTGCAAACTCTCCTACCTCACACCTACATTCACTTTGTTATTTGCACTACCGACTGTTTATTACAGTAACAACTGTTCACTTATGCATTTTGCACCACCATATCTTAACTGGAATATGCTCATTTGCACTGCCGACTGTATTTATAGTAACCATGTTTACATTTGCATTTTGCACCGTACTTCTAACTGTAATTTGCAACCACTTTCCACTGCACTTTTACACTTTCTTTCGGATAGCTCTGTCCATAATTTATTGCACTACCTTAATCCACTGCTATATTCCTCATATTAGCCTAACATATTATTGTATACCTCTATCTGTAAAATTCTGTTTATAGTAATAGCCATCTGTATATTATATTCATAGTACATATTCACCTGTACATTCTGTTTACATTCTGTTTATAGTAATAGCCATCTGTTTATTTATATTTATTCACTGTATATATTCATCTGTAAATTCAGTTCTGTTTATAGTAATAACCATCTCTCTACTTATACATATTTATATATATTCAGTACATTTTTATGCCCAGCACTTACGCAACCATTGTATATATCCTGCACTTGCTGCTATTGCACTTCTGGTTAGACCTAAACTGCATTTCGTTGCCTTGTACTTGTACTTGTGCTTCTGACTCCATAAGAGGAGATGGCGGGCGAGTTGTGACATGCGCCAGGAGCGTAGACCACCCTGTTTGTTGATGTACGCAACGGCCGCAGTGTTGTTCGTACGGACCAGAACGTGCTTGCCTCTGATCGGCTCCTTGAAGCGGCTGAGTGCAAGATGAACTGCTAACAACTCTAGGCAATTGATATGCCACTGCAGTTGAGGCCCCGTCCACAGACCCGAAACTGCACGCCTGTTGTACGTGGCACCCCAGCCCATGGATGAGGCATCCGTGGAGACAACAGCATGCCAGAACACCTGTTCTATGGGCACTCCGGTCCGCAGAAAGGATTTGACCACGGGCTGAAGGTTTGGCGGCACCCCGGCATCACTTGGACGCGGAGGGACCCGCTGTACCATGCCCATCTCGGGACTCGGTCGTGTAGCCAGCGTTGAAGCGGATGCCATATGCCCCAGGAGCCTCTGAGAGTGTTTCAGTGGTACCGCTGTCCTGCATTTGAACGAATTCAAGCAGTTCAACACTGACTGGACGCGTTCCTCGGTGAGGTGCACTGTCAGGGCGACCGAATCCAGCTCCATCCCGAGAAAAGAGATCCTCTGTGCGGGGCAGAGTTTGCTCTTCTCCCAGTTGACCCGAAGTCCCAACTGGCTGAGGTGCCGAAGCACCATGTCCCTGTGTTCGCACAGCTGCTCTCGCGACTGGGCAGGGATCAGCCAAGGATCAGCCAGTCGTCGTGATAATTGAGGATGCGAACACCACGCTCTCTCATGGGAGCAATGGCCGCCTCCGCGACTTTCGTGAAGACACGGGCCGACAGGGACAGCCCGAAGGGTAGGACTCTGTACTGATACGCCCGTCCCTCGAACGCAAACCGTAGGAACGGCCTGTGTCGAGAGAGAATCGAGACATGAAAGTACGCGTCCTTCAGGTTGATCGCTACAAACCAATCTTGGGGACGGATGCACCTGAAAATGCGTTTCTGCGTTAGCATTCTGAACGGCAGCCTGTGAAGGGACTGGTTCAAGAACCGCAGGTCCAAGATCGGTCGTAACCCGCCACCTTTCTTGGGCACAATGAAGTACGGGCTGTAAAACCCCGACTTCATATTGGCTGGAGGGACCGGCTCTATCGCGTCCTTCGCCAGCAGGACAGCGATCTCCGCCCGTAGGACAGGGGCATACGCCTTCGCCACGTAGGTGAAGTGAATGCCTCTGAACTTGGGGGGACGCCGGGCGAACTGAATCGCATAGCCGAGTCTGATGGTACAGATGAGCCAGCGAGGCGGGCTGGGGAGCGCTAGCCAGGCCCCCAGAGACCGTGCAAGTGGGATCATCGTACCACCGACGTACCCGGGGCGGGGCAGCGTAGCGGCATGCAGGGACCCGACTCGGACGGCATGGGAGCAGCCCGAAGGGGGTCTGAGTGTGCCGTACAACACTTACCTGCTTCCGCTGAGGGGATGTGCGAGTGTGGGAAGGCCGCTTGTGTGCGTCCCCACAGCCGGCATCCCCTGCTGCGGATTGGAGAGGCGCTTGAGGGTGACAAGGCATGGGAGCGTCGAACATCGCCAAGCGCGCTCTCTTGGGACCCAGAGATATTGCAAACTGCTCTTTTATTGAGAATTTGGGCGGAAATGAAACAAAACAAGAACTAAAGATTCTCCCCCGGCCCTCCTCCGGGGGAAGGAGTGGAGCTGCGGCCATCTCCTGTAGAGCAGTTTCTCCATCTCTGGGTGGCCCGTCTCAGGGTCACTTGCCGTGATTTATCGGTCTCTCTCATGTCGGCCAGGTTGAGCCAGAGATGCCGCTCCTGGACCACGAGCGTGGACATCGCCTGACCAAGGGAACGGGCGGTGACTTTCATCGCCCGTAGGGCGAGGTCCGTTGCCGTCCGGAGCTCCCGGAGGAGCTCTGGGTCAGGCCTACCCTCGTGCAAGATCCACCTGCTCCACATCCATCACTCTTAACACTGGTGTACCACAGGGCTGTGTGCTAAGTCCGTTTCTCTACTCCCTCTTCACCTCCGACTGCAAGCCTGTGTATGGAACTAATTCCATCGTCAAGTTTGCGGACGACACAACGGTGATTGGTCTCATCAGCAACAACGATGAGACTGCCTACAGGGAAGAGATCCAGCACCTGGCCACATGGTGCACCGAAAATAACCTGCTCCTCAACACCACCAAAACGAAGGAGCTCATCGTGGACTTCAGGAAGGAGTCAAGAGGCACACACGACACCATCCACATCAATGGAATGGCTGTTGAGCGTGTCTCCAGTTTCAAGTTCCTGGGGATCCACATCTCGGCGGACATGTCGTGGACGACCAACACCTCCAGCCTGGTCAAGAAGGCTCACCAGCGCCTCTTCTTCCTGAGGACACTGAGGAAGAATCAGCTCTCCTCGGCTATCCTGGTGAACTTCTACCGCTGCGCAATAGAAAGCATCCTGACCAACTGTGTCGCAGTGTGGTATGGGAGCTGCTCTGTTGCGGAGCGCAAGGCACTGCAGCGGGTGGTGAAAACTGCCCAGCGCATCACAGGAACTCCACTGCCTGCCATCGAGCACATCCAGAGGAAACGCTGTCTGCACCGAGCTCGCAGCATCCTCAAGGACTCCTCTCACCCAGCCCACAGACTGTTTTCTCTCCTGCCCTCCGGCAGGCGTTTCAGGATCCACCGGACCAGGACCAGCAGACTAAAGAACAGTTTTTTCCCCAGAGCTGTCTCTTTACTGAACTCAAACCCCCGTTGATCCACTTCCCTCATAAACTGCAAACTCTCCTACCTCACACCTACATTCACTTTGTTATTTGCACTACCGACTGTTTATTACAGTAACAACTGTTCACTTATGCATTTTGCACCACCATATCTTAACTGGAATATGCTCATTTGCACTGCCGACTGTATTTATAGTAACCATGTTTACATTTGCATTTTGCACCGTACTTCTAACTGTAATTTGCAACCACTTTCCACTGCACTTTTACACTTTCTTTCGGATAGCTCTGTCCATAATTTATTGCACTACCTTAATCCACTGCTATATTCCTCATATTAGCCTAACATATTATTGTATACCTCTATCTGTAAAATTCTGTTTATAGTAATAGCCATCTGTATATTATATTCATAGTACATATTCACCTGTACATTCTGTTTACATTCTGTTTATAGTAATAGCCATCTGTTTATTTATATTTATTCACTGTATATATTCATCTGTAAATTCAGTTCTGTTTATAGTAATAACCATCTCTCTACTTATACATATTTATATATATTCAGTACATTTTTATGCCCAGCACTTACGCAACCATTGTATATATCCTGCACTTGCTGCTATTGCACTTCTGGTTAGACCTAAACTGCATTTCGTTGCCTTGTACTTGTACTTGTGCTTCTGACTCCATAAGAGGAGATGGCGGGCGAGTTGTGACATGCGCCAGGAGCGTAGACCACCCTGTTTGTTGATGTACGCAACGGCCGCAGTGTTGTTCGTACGGACCAGAACGTGCTTGCCTCTGATCGGCTCCTTGAAGCGGCTGAGTGCAAGATGAACTGCTAACAACTCTAGGCAATTGATATGCCACTGCAGTTGAGGCCCCGTCCACAGACCCGAAACTGCACGCCTGTTGTACGTGGCACCCCAGCCCATGGATGAGGCATCCGTGGAGACAACAGCATGCCAGAACACCTGTTCTATGGGCACTCCGGTCCGCAGAAAGGATTTGACCACGGGCTGAAGGTTTGGCGGCACCCCGGCATCACTTGGACGCGGAGGGACCCGCTGTACCATGCCCATCTCGGGACTCGGTCGTGTAGCCAGCGTTGAAGCGGATGCCATATGCCCCAGGAGCCTCTGAGAGTGTTTCAGTGGTACCGCTGTCCTGCATTTGAACGAATTCAAGCAGTTCAACACTGACTGGACGCGTTCCTCGGTGAGGTGCACTGTCAGGGCGACCGAATCCAGCTCCATCCCGAGAAAAGAGATCCTCTGTGCGGGGCAGAGTTTGCTCTTCTCCCAGTTGACCCGAAGTCCCAACTGGCTGAGGTGCCGAAGCACCATGTCCCTGTGTTCGCACAGCTGCTCTCGCGACTGGGCAGGGATCAGCCAAGGATCAGCCAGTCGTCGTGATAATTGAGGATGCGAACACCACGCTCTCTCATGGGAGCAATGGCCGCCTCCGCGACTTTCGTGAAGACACGGGCCGACAGGGACAGCCCGAAGGGTAGGACTCTGTACTGATACGCCCGTCCCTCGAACGCAAACCGTAGGAACGGCCTGTGTCGAGAGAGAATCGAGACATGAAAGTACGCGTCCTTCAGGTTGATCGCTACAAACCAATCTTGGGGACGGATGCACCTGAAAATGCGTTTCTGCGTTAGCATTCTGAACGGCAGCCTGTGAAGGGACTGGTTCAAGAACCGCAGGTCCAAGATCGGTCGTAACCCGCCACCTTTCTTGGGCACAATGAAGTACGGGCTGTAAAACCCCGACTTCATATTGGCTGGAGGGACCGGCTCTATCGCGTCCTTCGCCAGCAGGACAGCGATCTCCGCCCGTAGGACAGGGGCATACGCCTTCGCCACGTAGGTGAAGTGAATGCCTCTGAACTTGGGGGGACGCCGGGCGAACTGAATCGCATAGCCGAGTCTGATGGTACAGATGAGCCAGCGAGGCGGGCTGGGGAGCGCTAGCCAGGCCCCCAGAGACCGTGCAAGTGGGATCATCGTACCACCGACGTACCCGGGGCGGGGCAGCGTAGCGGCATGCAGGGACCCGACTCGGACGGCATGGGAGCAGCCCGAAGGGGGTCTGAGTGTGCCGTACAACACTTACCTGCTTCCGCTGAGGGGATGTGCGAGTGTGGGAAGGCCGCTTGTGTGCGTCCCCACAGCCGGCATCCCCTGCTGCGGATTGGAGAGGCGCTTGAGGGTGACAAGGCATGGGAGCGTCGAACATCGCCAAGCGCGCTCTCTTGGGACCCAGAGATATTGCAAACTGCTCTTTTATTGAGAATTTGGGCGGAAATGAAACAAAACAAGAACTAAAGATTCTCCCCCGGCCCTCCTCCGGGGGAAGGAGTGGAGCTGCGGCCATCTCCTGTAGAGCAGTTTCTCCATCTCTGGGTGGCCCGTCTCAGGGTCACTTGCCGTGATTTATCGGTCTCTCTCATGTCGGCCAGGTTGAGCCAGAGATGCCGCTCCTGGACCACGAGCGTGGACATCGCCTGACCAAGGGAACGGGCGGTGACTTTCATCGCCCGTAGGGCGAGGTCCGTTGCCGTCCGGAGCTCCCGGAGGAGCTCTGGGTCAGGCCTACCCTCGTGCATGTCCATGAGTGCTTGGGCTTGATGCACCTGAAGCAGTGACATGGCATGCAAGGCAGACGCGGCCTGTCCACAAGACCTGTAAGCCTTCGTGTTCGGACCGGAAGAGAACTTACAGGCCTTGGACGGGAGACGCTGGTCACCACGCCAGTTGGAAGCGGTTGCCAGACACAGCTGCATCGCGACAGCCCGCTCAACTGGTGGGAATCCCACCTAACACTTGGCCTGTCCGCCGTCGAGGGTAGTGAGGAGCCACTAGGTCGGTTCTGAGCACTGAACGTCGTCGACCACGACCTAGTAAGCTCCTCATGCACCTCCGGGAAGAAAGGCACTGGGGCGGGACACTGAGAACCAGCGTGACCCACCCTGAGAAACCAATCGTCCAACCTAAAAGGCTCGGGACGTGGTGGAGGGTTCAACTCAAGCCCGACCTTTTCGGCGGTCCGGGAAAGAATAGCCGTCAACTCCGGGTCCAACTCGACCGTTGCCACTCTCCCAGAGGGAGGCAGTACAGCCGAATCTTCATCCCCAGAGGACTGGAACTCCCCCTCCAATGCAGCGATCGACATCTGATTGTCCGCTGGCGCCTCGAAAGTCACCGCTGGACGCCCATCGGAGGGGCCAGCGGGTTCTCCCGGAAACTCTACCGGTTGCGGCGCTTGTGAGGGATCAGGGGCCCGCGGAGGTTCGCTCGGCGGGTTTGCCCTGAACGTAATCCTCAGGTCACCCCGTCCATCCATCGAAGTAGGTCTATTCTGCGGTGCAGGAATAGCACTAGATCGAGGTATGGGTTGGGGGACTCCGCCTTCCCGAAGGTAGGTGAGTCTCGACCTAAGCGCCAAGATAGTCATGTTCCCGCAGTGGGAACACGAACTATCCGCAAACGCTGCTTCAGCGTGTAGGATGCCCAGACACGTGATGCAGCGATTGTGACCGTCAGCAGGCGATAGGGAACGACCGCATCCAGAAACGCACGGGTGGAATGACATCTTGAAAAAGACGCAGTGTCACACCCATGTACTCTTTTGTGAGGAAACGTTCTTAGTGCTGAAGCACCCAGGGATAACCGCGGCAGGACACAGGGAAAAGGTGCAGCCTGTGTCTGCACTCACTGTAAGGAATGCCCTCACCGAAGCAACTCAGAAATGTTGTGGTTGTTGTAGGAACAGGGGGGAGGGGAGAGGGGAGGGGAGAGGGGCGGGCACCCTGGAGTCCTAGAGGACCAAGGCAGGTGAACTGGACCCTGACTGGCTGGGAAGCCTCCAGGGTGGTGCCAGTGCTCAGGAGACCAATGAGGGGGCGGGAGCTCGGGAGACCACGGAGGCGGCGAGAGCTTGGGGGAACTCGGGGGACCACGGAGGCGCCGGGAGTTCAGGTTGCCATGGCGGCTCTGGGAGTTCAAGGGACCATGGCGGCTCAGGGAGTTCAAGTGGCCATGGCGGCATAGGGAGTTCAGGTGGCCATGGCAGGATAGGGAGTTCAGGGAGCCATGGCGGTTCTGACCCCCACCTCTGTAAAGGGGTTGCCACCCCAAAAAAAATATTCTTGGGAGGAATCACAGTCCACTCTGGACAGGAGACGAGAGTTTCCACAGTTTGAAAACCCCTGTGCTAGACAACTACGCAAAGCTATTAATGAGCAATGGACATCAGGACTAGTGGTGATGTAAATCTGCATGTCATCTGCATAGCAGTGATACCCAAGATCATATTTCCTGATGATCTGCCCAAGTGGAATCATGTAAATGTTAAATAAATTTGGACCCAACACTTAACCCTGAGGAACTCCCTGTCGAACAGGCACGGTATCAGATTTGTAATTACCCAAGCTAACAAACTGGGCACGATTTGTTCAATAAGACTGAAACCAACTGAATACAGCTCCAGAAAGACCCAGCCAATTTTCCAGCCTGTCTAGCAGAAGAGAGTGACATATAGTGTCAAAAGCAGCACTGAGGTCTAATAAGACCAAAATACTACATGCACCAGAATGTGCAGCAATAAGAAGATCATTTACAACCCTAACTAAAGCGGTCTCAGTACTATGCCCTTTTCTGAACACAGATTCAAAAGGTTAAAAAAGACTGTTCAGTGCTAGGTGATTATTTAACTGAATAGCCACAACATGCTCCAGAACTTTAGCCAAGAATGGGAGGTTAGAAATAGGCCTGTAATTGGACGAATCAGAAACATCACAACCAGTCTTTTTAGGGCCTGGTGTAATGGCAGCTATTTTTATTTCTGGAGGAACAATTCCAGAACTCAATGATAAGTTCACAATTTAAGTATTATAAGGGCAGATTGATGCAAGGCAGTTCATAATAACCGAGCAGGGAACCGGATCTAAAATACTGGTCTTCACTGGACTTATAATAAAATCAACTCCGACCATTTCAAAGTTTGAGATTTTTTGTACTGCCGTTCTAATTCCCTTCCAGCAGCTTTCATTAAACGTAACTTCGGGGTATACCATGGACAGGGTTTCCTAAAAGTAACATCCCGCTCTTGCACAGGTGCAAACTCATCCAGAAGTGCAGATAGCATGGAATTATAGTGCTCAACAGAGTTAGTAGTGGGAAGCCCAGAGACAGAAATCGAAAACAGAGATTGGATACCAACACCAGCAGAGCATACCACATCCAATATATGGCCCAGCCTATGGGTCGGAAAAGTAACATGCTGTTTAAAATCAAAACCATCCAAAATGTCCAAAAAGGTAGCAGTTTTAACACAATTAGGATTATCAATATGGAAATTGATATCACCAGTCAACACCATAGCAGGACAGAGTGGACTAAGAGAAAAATGAAGGATTAGGTTTTGGTGGACGGTAAATGAGCAGCACAAGAACAGGTGAAACACCATTGACTTTAAAAACCAGACATTCAAATGATGAAACACTAGGAGCATCAATAACATCACTTGAAAAATATCGCTCGCTGGTGTTCAAAATGATGAAAAAAGTGATAGTGGTGCACAAACTTGAAAGGGAGAAAAGGCTAATCTCACAGCAAAAATTCCACAACTAACTAATTCAGTCACTTTGTGCAGCAGTCCACATTTACCCACATAGAAGGGGACGTTCTCACGACCTTGCACAACGTTCCCTAAAGGTACTCTAAAGGTGACGAAAATCCCGAACCTTTATAGAACATTAGGGACGTTCCTAAAACGACCTCTTTTGGTTATGAAAGTGCTGCAGTTAAGGGACTCTATGTGACTTTAAGGTTTAGACACATGGTCCTCTGTTGGTCATATAATAACGTTCCCAATACGACTTTAGGGGGATGTTCCATTTTGGTTATTCTATGATTACATGACAACGTTACAATGAGGATATTTGGGATCTTAACAGAACATTACAACATGGTCCTCTGCTTCTCAAAGATGGATCAATACCAACTGTTTGTACAACTTTGTCACGTTCGATGTTAATTCAGTAAAATGAATAATAAAATGAATAATAAAATTAGCCAAGTACTTTTCTATAAGTGTTTGGATTCCACGGCAGACATTGCCCATATCGATCAACTCACTTTAATAGCGTGATACCTTTCTCTCGAGGGAAATAGATAGATAGATAGATAGATAGATAGATAGATAGATAGATAGATAGATAGATAGATAGATAGATAGATAGATAGATAGATAGATAGATAGATAGATAGATAAACATAACATTTCTCTAGAGCAATTTTTGAAGGGGACACAAATAACGCAATAAAGCACTTACACAAAGTGGTAGTTGTTTAAATATGAGGTTCACCAAGTGGTCATATTATAATTAACAAATTATCTTGCATCCTCAACATAGTATTTTAGTTTTTGTCTGGGACAGATGATGTCTCTTACTTAGCTATTCAACTGCAGCAAGCCCACTGATTTGCCACTTAACATCAAATTGAACAAAACCCAACACAACGGTTTGATCTACACTATTAGCCTAATATCAGAAATCAGTAATCAGAAAGAGCTTTATTGCCAAGTGTGCTTGCACACACAAGGATTTTTTCTTGGTGCTGAAGCTTCCAGTGCACATATACAATACAAACACAACAAGAACATAGTAATACAAATTCTAAGAATAAAAATATGAAAATAGAATTAAAAAATATTAGGTCACAGTTACGTTTAGTCAGAATAAACGTTTACAGATTATAAACATACTTACAGTATGTGAGTAGTATGAATAAATATAAATATAAATATCTCCTGAGTTTAGAAGATATTGCACTAAACAGTGGGAGTATTGCACTTACAGGCATATGCCTTGGGGGGGGGGGGGGGTATTTTAACTGTTCAAGAGGGAAATGGCCTGTGGGAAGAAACTGTTCCTATGCCTAGATGTTCTAGTGGCCAGTGATCGGAGTCGCAGTCGGAGTCCTGATGGTAACAGTTCAAACAGGAGGTGTCCAGGGTGAGTGGAGTCTGTGATGATTTTCCCTGCTCTCTTCCTCACTCTGGAAGAGTACAGGTCCTGGAGGGTTGGCAGGGAGGCACCAATAATCCTTTCTGCAGTCCGGATTGTGCGTTGTAGTCTCCTGATGTCAGATTTAGTAGCTGAACCAAACCAGACAGTGATGGAAGTGCATAAAGCAGACTCAATGACAGCCGAGTAGAACTGAATCAGCAGCTCCTGTGGGAGGTTGAACTTCCTCAGCTGACGAAGGAAGTACAGTCTCTGCTGGGCCTTTTTCACAATGGAGTCAATGTGATTGTCCCACTTCAGGTCCTGAGAGATGGTAGTGCCCAGGAACCTGAATGACTCCACTGCTTCCACAGTGCTGTTCATGATGGTGAGTGGGGGGAGAGCTGGGCTGTTCCTCCTGAAGTCCACTATCATCTCCATCGTTTTGAGCGTGTTGAGCCCAAGGTTGTTATAACTGCAACAGACAGTTTAATATCAGTTCACACATAGTTTTATCGCTGTGTTGTAGTGGGTGACTTACTATCCAGCAAGCTACGGTATGAAACAAGCTAAACAAGCTAGGTAACGTTATAATCGCTAACATAGCGGACTATATAAATTTTTTTTTCAAAAAATTCTCACAACTAACTTATTAATGACTCAGCATCATCTTTATTAAAGAGAAAAGAATCACTTCATCCAATGTTTAAAGTGACTAAAACAGCCTACTTACTGAAGTTCCACAACTACGGAAGAACTTTGTTCTCTCCCACCGAACTTGTGTGTGTAGGTCAGGTAAAGGGGGAAAGCAGACAGTGCACCAAAGCACTGTGAGGCAAGGGAGAGAGGACTCAGAATTGAAAACACTTTTTTTTGCCCCGTTTGCGTTTGTTTTGTTTTACTAATTACACAATTATTTTGTATATATATCATTATATTACTTAAAATACACAGAGTGGTTTTCAATTATATTTTTTTTTGGGCGGGGGGCCTTCAGATGGGGTAGGTCCCAGATAGGGGCCCGTTTCAGGAAGGAGGTCAAGTGAAAACTCTGAGTATGTTAACCCTGAAATAAGGGAAACTCTGGGTTTTCTGTTTCAGAATGGGAGGTATGTCAAACCTGAGAAAGCAGGGTAAGTCAAGCCCATTTCTAAAAGAGAGGTAACTTATACTTAGAGTCAGTTACCAGGGTGTGAACCTAACCTGGTCAGGGTAAACCCAGAGTTTCTTTCAGTCTCCTTCCCTTTTTAAAGCGCCAGCGGTGTTTAAATACTTAATTCATTCATTCAAACGCCACAAATGCTTTTCTTACTGAGTATGTTGGTCGTATTTCAAGAAATACATTTAATCTAAATCTAAAGTAAGCAAAGTTTACTTAAAACAAATTAAATTATCTGCCACTTCACAAAAATACATAGTAAGAAAAGCATTTTTTGCAGTGCAGGAACATTCATTCATTGCTCATATTTTCATCATGAGGACACTGTCAAAGTGACAAAATGGCATGTCCATTTATACAGGAATGAACCTGACCTTCACTTGATAAACCTAGAAGTAACCTAAAAATAAGAATTTCCTTTAGGATTTCCAGTGGTTGGACGCATTGATGACACTCATATTCCCATCATCACACTTTCTGAAAACGGATTACTGTATGGAATGGAAGGATGCTGCCAGATGGTAGCACGAGATATATGCCATAACCACCACCACAGCTGTTAAATACATTTATTTACAATTTTTATGGTCATCTTTATTTCCTACAAATACTTTATTCTTTTTCCTATTGGATGTTAATATTCTTCATCCATCTCCTCTTCATCTGTCAGTTGTTCTGGTGTTTGGCTGGCCTGAGTAGAAGTCAAATGTTAATGTCATTACCCTAATTAATAAATGTAACAGGTGGGATTAGAGAACATTTCATAATGTGAGAAGAGCATAGACCCTTTCCACATTTCTGGGTTTCCGAAGCTGAAGTCGTCATAGTTGGGTTAACTTTTATAGCGGTGAATGAGAGAATACATTAAATATATGTTTTTGTGTCTCCATTTGCTCAAATAGCAAAAGAAAAACTCCACAATAGTGATTTAACAACTTTCAAAAAGAGGGAAAAAATAGAGTGAGTTTGATAACGGAAGTGAAAAGAGAGAAAGATGTTAATTTTCACCATCACTCCCATAGACGCTGTATTAGAAATACCCTCACAGTAGCGGTAAATTGTTTTATGTAATTTGATGCAAAAGTAATATAACACAAAGTATTAGTGTTATAAATGTACATACATTTTTTTTTTTTTTTAATACAAAAAACGTTGCAGGATTTACGATATTGATGACCATTAAAACACGTCATCACAGTCTGTGAAAAGGGTCTAGTGGGAAAAGTTTCAGCACATTGGACACTGAATTATATTTATTTAATATGTCAAATGTTTGTAAGGTCATTAAACCTACACCCATGAACCTTTTATGCTTAAAGCTTTACCTGATTGAATTATATTTTTATTTTTCATTTTTAGTTGCTGCCACATTCTTTTTTTGCCTTTTGGATACCATGAAAATTAAACTTAATTCAAATAATTAAGAATTAAACTTACATTTTGACCCGGAAGTATGCAAACATCTTTTTGTTGGGTGCTGTTGCCATGGTGAATCAAAATTTCGGAGCTCCATTGATCGTGGCTTTTCATAGCTGATAGCTGGAGTGCATGTGCTTAAAGGGTAACTTCAGTGATTTAGCATTAGGCTTTGTATCAGTAGAAACCCGGTAGTATATTCAAATTATGGTACTTTCCCCCCTCATATCCCCCTGAGACGAGAGAATTATGGATTTTATTTCTGGAAAAATTCCTCCGATGATGCAAATATCGTCATTTTGCGTCATCTGAGGATTTTTTGACCAGAGGCTAAAACTACAGCCACTAGATGGACCTGTTCCGCATGTTATCAACCCGCCCATAGGAGAGAGATCTCACTCACAGAATGTAAGATACAGACGGCCACACAGACAATCATAATAACGGAGCGCGGTGGAGAGTAAAGTGAGTGTTTCAACTTTTCAATGAATTCCTGTGATAGTTTAGCTTCCATATGCGATCTGAAAACGTGCCAGACTGGCGCTTAACGTTAACGTTACCTCAGCTCTGCTCAGCTCTTCGTGATGAAGGAAATCTGACACTGCTGCGTCTGTGACGTGACTTTCGTTCGGCTCACTAACACTTTATTGAAAAGACACGTTCAGTTTTTAATTGTAGTTTTATTCTCTAACTGAACGAAATGATTGTATTACTATGAAGATCAAAACGACAGTGTATGGAGTGACCTCGTAGGGCAGCGAAGCAAGTGCATTCTGGGAGTTGTTGTCTTTCATCCACATAAGACAAAAATACATTTTCTGTCTTTCCTCAGGCATCAAATTGAAAAATAATTTCACATTTCTACTGCATAAATGACCCAGTTTAAATACAAAGCTTAATGCTAAATCACTGAAGTTACCCTTTAACTCAGAGTCAGTCTACTCAGAGTTCATTGAACTACCTCAATTCAGCTGTTCTGAAACCCAAAACTCAGAGTTTCCCATCTCAGAGTAAGTCAACTCAGAGTTCAGGTTTAAACTCAGAGTTGGTTGAACCTCCTTACTGAAATGCTCCTATGTGCATTCGGGAGGTAAATCACTGGCAGAATTGGTGCCTTGCATATCACACACATTTAATTTAGTGGGCATAAACACTGTGAATCGCTGCTTTGAAACAAATTAGTTCTTTACATTTGTGCAGACACTGTTTAATTTCTGTTCTCGATCATCCTCTTGATGGCTGGTGATTACCTGTGGTCTCAAAGCAAATGAGAAGATAAAGTCCCTGTCAGACATGTTGTTCTGTGCATGCCTCAGCAACTAA
This sequence comes from Gobio gobio, assembly GCF_949357685.1. NCBI lineage: Eukaryota > Metazoa > Chordata > Actinopteri > Cypriniformes > Gobionidae > Gobio > Gobio gobio. Next base: position 13,893,416 of record NC_137100.1, on the reverse strand, counting down.
ATAAAGTACAATTCCTGAGAAAAACTACTCAATTACTGTAACGAGAGTATTTTTAATTCGTTACTTTACACCACTGTATTTTGTTTGCCGAAAACTCTGAGCAACCCCAAAGAGAACAAAAGTCTTAATTTCACCTTCTCGAGTCGGCCGTCGCGCTGATTGGCTTGCTTTTTTTCTTTAACAGTGCCAAAGAGTCTCAAATAACTCTGTCATTTTTTAACATTCAGGCAAGTGTTATACATCATTACAATCTGTTAAGTTTCTATTTTTTTCTGTGTGTACAGTCTCAATAAAAACAAAATGTTTTGCTTTTTGCAAAACGAAGAAAACACACATGATGCGCGATCTGCAGCCTCTCTGTCAAAGACGTTCATTCAGATAGTCTTCAGAAAAGGACCTCTAGCTAAGTGAAAACTTGTCTCACAAACATGAGACATATGTCTAAAGAAACGCTGAAATGTCAGGTTTTAAACAATGTAAACCAAATCGAAAACAAATATTCTGTGTTTATGTAATCTGGTTGAAAAGCGATACATGTCGGTCACCCGCGATCCACTTCATTATCCGCTAATGCGGCCAGGCCCACAGATCGCGCGCTCTATTGAGATTCAAATACTGACGATCCCCGCAGTGCTGTAACGTTACTTCAGATACATCGTTTTGAGACGCATTTGAGCAGTAATCCTGGATTTATTCTCCTTATGCAAAGCTGTACTCCGCCGCTGATTGTAAGGTCAGTTCATTCTGTTAGCATATGTGAATATTAAATGCAAAAAGACTGTTTAAATATTAATCCTGTTGCAACATTAAATGTCATACACACAAGACTGTTTAGACAAGATTTATTTGGCTTGTTTTGGACAGATTATAACGTGTTTATCGTAAAAGAGCCTAGTGTCACATCAATAAAGCTTTTATTCGCAAATGTCTGCTCAGATGCTATAAATATAGTACAAGTCAAACGTATTTTGCTTCATATTGATGTTTAAATATTATAGCCTAATGGTATTTTTTTAATTTAATATCAAAGTTTGTCAGAAATGATTCTCGAGTTTTGTTTTGTAGAAAGTGATTTTTTTTTGTTTTGTAGAAAGAGAATTGCTTTCTTTTAAAGTGAATTTCGTTTTGTATAAATTGTATCTTAATTTTTATTATTTATTATTTAATTTTTTTTAGCATGAGACAACTTTTAAAAACATTTTTAAAAAATGTAGAAAAAAATGTTCTTCTTAGTAATTTTTGTCTTGTTTCTAGTCTAAATATTTAAACATTCTTAAATCAAGATGCATTTACTAGATAAGTGCAATTTTCAACTAAATAAAAAGAGCATTTTTTCAGTGTAGTCAAATCTTTTGATAATTTAAAATATAATAGGCCTTTGTTGACTATACATTCTAAATAAATGATTCTGGAGTTTGGTTTTGTAGAAAGTGCATTTTTTGTTTTGTTAAAAGTGAATTGCTTTCTTTAAAGGGAATTTTGTTTTGTATAAATTGTATCTTAATTTTAATTATTATTATTTATTTATGAGACTACTTTTAAAAACATAAAAAATAGTACAAAAATATAGAAAAAATGCTCTTCTTAGTAATTTTTGTCTTGTTTCTAGTCTAAATATTTAAACATTCTTAAATCAAGATGCATTTACTAGATAAGTACAGTTTTCAACTAATAAGAAGAGCATTTTTTTCAGTGTAGTCAAATCTTTTGATAATTTAAAATATAATAGGCCTTTGTTGACTATACATTCTAAATAAATGATTCTGGAGTTTTGTTTTGTAGAAAGTGAATTTTTTTTGTTTTGTTGAAAGTGAATTGCTTTCTTTAAAGGGAATTTCGTTTTGTATAAATTGTATCTTAATTTTAATTATTATTATTTATTTTTAGCATGAGACTACTTTTAAAAACATAAAAAAATTGTAGAAAAAATGCTCTTCTTAGTAATTTTTGTCTTGTTTCTAGTCTAAATATTTAAACATTCTTAAATCAAGATGCATTTACTAGATAAGTACAGTTTTCAACTAAATAAGAAGAGCATTTTTTTGCTCTCTCAGTCACACACCTGAAGCTCATTCATTATGCAGCTCATTAAGCAGGGTCATTATGCGGTCTATTGTTCTCTCAGGTGTTATCTCATCATTATTCATTAGATATCACGCCTCCTCGCATACTGGCTTTGTGAAGAATAACTGTCTTACAAATTTTAAATCAGTTAAATATTGTTTTACGTGAATGAGTAGGCTCAATGATTCTCACATCAATTTGAAGCAAAAACTCAATGAAAATACACCATGGAGTCCAAAGTCTTGTGAACACATATCTATTGTGTTTTGAGGCCTTAATTTTAAAACAAATTTTTAGTTTTGTCAAAAATCATGCATAAACGTTTTTTTCTCAAAAATACAAGCATGTACATACATGTTGCTTAGGTATTATGGTAGCCCAGTTTGTGCTGAATACAGTGTAATTACACTTTTGCCATTAATATGTTTATAAGCAACTGAAAAAAACACAAATGTAAGAGCATGTCAAAACTTCTAAAGGGTCCCAAAACGGCTCAGACTTCAGAGGGCTAAACTTTTCACATTTATGATTAATAGCCATTTAAAAAATCATTCACAGTGCAGGGTGGAAAAATTAATGTTGGTATGTAAACTGTATGCTTTACTTGATTTATTTGTGTGCTTTGGTTCATTGTCTTGTTGCATCACATAACCTCTCTAAAGGTTGAAGACATAAACTGCTGTCCTGTATTTTTTTATTTTTTTTTACATAACATTGGTTATTGCTAATGACATACAGAGTAATTCATCTACACTGTGAGCCCGGACAAGTTGAATCTACTTAAAAAATTGGAGCAAACTGGTTGCCCTAAAAATTTAGTAATGTGTACTAAAACGAGTACATTTAACTTAAATTTAAGTTAACATTTTAACTTAAACTTTAAACTTGTTTTAGTCAAAAAAATTCAGAACCTAGATAAAACTCCCCCTGCTGCTACTCTGATTTGCATTTGTGTAGCTCACAGCATCTTCATTTACATGATAAAGCCTCCCCTAGAATTAAGGGGAGGGGGGGTCATGGGGGGACAACTGCCAAGCAAGGCCCACGACAATTTACGGCAGTTTTCGGTGTTGCCTGCAAATTGCTGTGCACAGTCGTAAACCTAAAGTTTCACGGCAATCTACAGTGTCACATACTGACGAAAATCCCACTTTTCATGCAGTGTAAAGGGATAGTTCACCCAAAAATGAAAATTAGCCCATAATTTACTCACCCTCAAGTCATCCTAGGTGTGTATGACATTCGTCTTTCAGACGAATAAAATCTGAGTTATATTACAAAAGTCCATGCTAATCCAAGCATTAGAAATGGATTCATAGTTACTCTGTTTTAGAAGTCCATAAAAAGTGCATCTGCCCATCAAATAACGTGCTCCATGCGGCTCTGGGGTGTTAATAAAGGCCTTCTGAAGCGAATCGATGCGTTTGTGTAAGAAAAATATCCATATTTAAAACTTTATCAAGTAAACTTTCGACCGACCGCCTTCCCTGTTCAATTTATGGAAAAATTGTTGAAAGTTCCCCTGCCGATCGAAAGACTAACGCGACCAGGTACGCTCGTCATGACGTCACGTACGCATCTTGAGTTTCACTTTCAACATTCAACACTTTTCCATGGAAGGCCTGCTCTCTGGCTCTTCTTTTCGCTGGGGCTTCTTTGCTCTGGCTCTTTCTCTCTTCTCTTTTCTAAAGCCTCTCTCTCCCTCTCCCTCTCTCTTTTTCTATCCCCCAGGTAACATTCTACATATGCTGGGTATGATTAATGGTATAAGCTTTTCTCATCCAATACATCTATTTTGTAACTATTTTAAGTGTAACCAAAACCAGAAATTGCCATTAAACCATTTCATTTTCAAATACTGTGCTAACTAGTTTTGATTTGCTGTTAACTTTGATGTGCTACAATATCATCACATTATAGCAACACTCTCCCAAATATTTTGCTATTGTAACTGCGCTTATTTCCGTCATTGGTATAAGTAGCAATGGGTGGTAATAGAGAAATTAACAGTTTTCTATCATCTTGCTGATAACGTTTCTTCGGCAACCCTGCAGCCTGAACCACTGTAGGCGAACCACCATTACACCGCTCTTCTTTGCAAATACTGGAACTACGTACTTCAACGTTTTGATGCAACTACAGTCCAACAAGACATTGACCTTGATCTCCAAAGCTGTGGATTTGGTTACATCTTTAAGGGACTTTGTTGCAGGATTGAGAGGCCAGTTTGACAGTTTTGAAAGATTAAATAAGTATGACTGCAATTATTATTTATTTTTTTGCTGATTTTGGCAACCTTTTTGTTTGGAGTTAATATCTGGAGTGAATGCATATATGTGTTAAATAGCCTGGAATATTTAGTATGCAAATTTTTGCTTGTATAAGATGGAGATTTGTAAAAATATATGAACAATAACAAACATACAAAAAAAAAAAAAAGTAAGTACTAAGTTCTAAGTAATTTGAGTTTGTATTCAGTTTCATCATTTCCATTTTCACTTCATGTGTTAATTTCCAGAGTTTGTGGTTGTTTCTATATTATATCAATTAGTCTCACCTGTGTCTTGTTAAGTTCCTCGTTTTTTTTTTTTTTTTTTATGTATTTACATGCCCTTCAAGAGGAGTTGGAAATATTGTAATTACCAACTACACATTCTGAGCAGATGAACGACTAAGTTCATATTTAGTGAGAAACTCAGAAATGTAGATGATACAAGAGTTGCCAAGTTGTGACTTTGAAAGTGGCATGTCAATGTGACCATGATGGAAATAAAAGCATCAGCATAGCTTCTACCAGGAAGACTCTAATGCCCCGTCATTCATTAATTACATCAAGCCAATTATGTCCGACACTATATCAATTTCACCTTACTCTTTTATTTGCTGCTCGTAGGTGACGTGGGCGAAGTTCCCCACCACCACCCACCAGGTTGGCCCTTTCCTCCTGTCTGGGGTTGGTTCTGCCCCTGCCTTCATCTTCAGGCAAGGCCTACCAGTTTACGTCAAGACATGGACTAAGGTTGGGTTTACGCCAAATACCTTTGTGAAAGGACTGTTGCTGGACACAACTCATATATAATTGTTGAGAATTATTTCAGGGAATAAAATTATGAAATGTTTATCTGCCTACTGAGTCTTTCTGGTAGAAACACTGATCCATAATATAGTTCATATCATAAATTATATCTATAATCGATGACATTTTATAATAAGGTCTCATTTGTTAACATTAGTGTAATGTAATAACTAACAAACTAATAGTGAGAAATACACTGTCTCTTTGTGTCACGGTTATGTTCTGTTTAGTTTATTTCATGATGATTTCCTGTAATTTCTGTATTAGTTCTTGTTAGTTTCTATGGTGTCTGATTAGTTAATCTTTGTCAATGTTAGTTAATAAAAAAAACAGATGTTCATTGTTTGTTCATGTTAGTTCACAGTGCATTAACTAATGTTAAAGTGCCCCTATTATGGATTTTTGAAAATTACCTTTCATGCAGTGTGTAATTTAGCTGTATGTGAAGGTAAACAGTCTGCAAAGTAACGCTGAAAGTGCATCATAAATTTAAGTTATTTAATAAAATAAAAATAACTTTTTTTTCTTCAATTATTTTGTGCGCTCTCCGCTGTGAGAGTAAATTAGTTTTATTTTCACTGCCAAAGGATGAGGCTGTGAAGAATCGGTGGTTAAAATTCATCCTTACCACGATACCACAGCAGTATAATCCCAGACTTCTACTGTGTTCCCTTCATTTTACTGACGACTGCTTCTCCAGTCTCAGCTAGTTCAAGATGGTCAAGATGGTATTCATAAAACAGTTGCCCTTTAAAGATGGGTCAGTACTCAGTTTGTTTTGGACCAGCTTGCTCCTCCGAATCACAACCTTTAAATATGATTATTTTTTTATGTATATATTTCTATCGGAAGTTCAAAACACTATTTTGTGTTTTATATTGTGTAGGTCTCTGGCTTACCGGCTTACACACATTATTACTGTCTTACTGAAATGCTTCTGCAAATCAGCTGTGGGCCACTATTATCTGAAACTGTGTCTATTAATGCAGATTGTCTGCCGTTCTTACTACTTTGAGACTCAAAGTACAAGGAGAAAAGTTTGAGTAAAGATAAATGATGGAGCAAGATTTGTTTTGCAAATTTGAATGTTACATCAGTTATTCACATTAGTGCTCGGCTAACGTATGCACTGTTATTGATACAGTTAATACAGTTTCCGCATGTTCAGCCCAATAAATTAGATACACATGGGTTTGTTGATGGACGTACACTTTTTAATGCTGATGGTGAGGAATTACAGCTGCAAAATCTCATAATATACCTCAAAATGAGTAGTATATTACAACCCGTTCTCACTCCCAAGGCGTCAAAATCCGAAGCATGGTCAAGTGCCTTCCGCGTCACAATGAAGACGCTTAAGGTAACCATAGGCGTTATTTTTCGACGCACTGGGTGCTCCATTCAATTCAATGAGAAACCTTTGGCGTCATACACAGACATGTGGGCATGGGGATGTTATCGTCATGATGAAATTTTATTGGGTTATGATTTTGTCACAATCATGTTGGAGTGTGATTCTCAATTTAATCAGCCAGCATAATTTTATTTAGATTTATTTTATTTATGCTATTTAGACACGTTTGAACATGTAACCCAACCCCATCCCATCCCATCCTTAAACCTACCCATTTGTGTAGTATATGATATGAAACACAGGATATAACAGGCAGATATGACTGCATGCACAATTTATTAAAAAAGTACAAATAATCCAAGTGTTCCAAGGTCAAACGATTGATTTTTGTAAAGGAAATACCCAAAAGCGATCAGCGTCTCCATCCGCCGAAGATCATTTCAAAAATTGCCGCCCGTTAAGTCAGCTTTGATTGTAAAATGTCATTGGCTCTCGTGTGTCTTGTGACCGATTGCGTCATGCTAAAGAGTCGTGTGTATTATTTGAATGAGATATGAATGAGTGCGTTCACGGAGTGGGGGATCATCATCTCGGCAATTAAAACATTAAGATCAATTCTGTTCTTTACATGAAGACATCGTATGGAATGCAACATGATTGAATACTTTTATACTGTTTTTGGTCAACTGGTTACTGGTTTCAGTTTTTGCAATAAATACCTGTGACTGTACTTTTATTTGCCTATTACATGTTTTACATTGGTTAGAAGTGGGTAGGTTTAGGGTAGGAGTGCACTGTAAAACATTTTTAGTTGGCCAAATTAAATTTCTGTGAATTAAATTCTATCAATTCACAGAAATTGAATTTGGCCAACTGAAAAATTTAGATGTGACCAGTCACTAGAAAATTTTAAATTGAGGCCTGTGGGGTTAGTTGCTCCAAAATAAAAAAGTAGCCTTTAAATATTAATAAAATAATGTCTGCTTTTATAAATGCAAATAATTAAATGTGTCTTGATCTGATGCATTGGGTAAACAGCTGAAATGAATGGAGTACCCTGCGCGTCGATATAGTGACACCTAGGGGTACCTTTAGCGACTGCCTCTCCCTCATAATCAGCGCCACCCCATCCCTGAAATCGGCACCCTACAACGCCGCTGACGGGCTAGGATGCCGAGCCGCTAATTCTCCTCTGCTACCGAGATTGAAGAGGACGAGCCGCCACTTCGAAGCCGCCGCCCCTCAGACCGGAGAGAAGCGCGTGCGGCCGTCGGACCCCGCCCCTTACCTGGACCCATCCTATCCATTCACTACTCTTCCTTCACATTTCCCAGGCACGACGAGGACACCAGATCCCCTGGTTTTTTTGACACTTTTATTCCCCTTTTTGAACATTTTATGTTTGTTTATGTTAATAAATGCCTCTTCGAGGCCTGACATCACACCCACTGTGTCTGTCGTTTGCTCCTCCCGCCACAAATGGAAATTAATCAATCAAAAACTTAAGCTGGACTAGAGCTGCTGTACAGCCAAAACAATCTTTGTTGCAATAATTTCCTGTTATCACTGTACAGCTATTTTGAAAGAATCTGTATTGTAAAAAGTGCTGTATAAATGAAGGTGACTTGACTACAGGTTTCTTGAAGGCAGCAGAAAATGCCCTTGATACCTCAATGGCAACAATCCTGTTCTTGTTTCTGCAGAAGAGCCCCACATAGCTTCAGGCCTATGCTTGGGCAGTAGTCGTTGCCCCATTTCCAGAAACCCTGAAAATGGCTATGTACCCATTTTTGCTGTCTTACATCATACTCTTCTGGCTCAGATAAAAATACTATCATGTACCCACGGCAAGGTTAATTCTTTGCTCTGTTGAAACTATAAAGTGACCAGACGAAGGCTGTTGCAAGGGCAGCTCTTTGCACGAATAGCTTTGATTCATATTTTTAGATGTCAGCATCTATTTTTTAGGCAATATTCAACATGTTATCCCACCATAGTAATAAAACCATCACATTACAATCCTGCAAACTTGCACAATTGAGGCCTCCAGAGAAATGTTTGACTTAAGGGGTAAACAAGAGTGACAAGCTCAAAGCAACTGAGCTTTTGTGCACAAAAAGCTTTGAAGGATTTAGAATATGACAAACTTGAAAAATTCCTTTACACTGATAAGAAATCTCCTATCCAACTTTACCCCATATGTCAAGAATGACAAGCAAGCACACTCAAAGAAAATCAGCCAGCATCACAGATCTTTTAAGCATATGCTTTAGATCTGAGGTGGTTCTTATTTGCAGGAATACATGTGATTCATTTGGCCACTGCTGAGTGAAACTGACCCTTGAGAGCAGAGCTGCTCCTTCTGCTGCCCTGCTGGATGATAACTTCATTTTTATTGACCTCTAATGGGCTTCTGTGTCCCACTCCAATGAGTCATAGGCCTATCACTGTTTTAGAAGTGCCATTTCAGACTTCCGGTGTAGTGGTGTGGGAGAACGCATTTTTTTCCTTTTATATACATACACCGTTTGCTGTGAATTTCACTTCAAAAGACATTTTAAACCTAATTAAACAACTAGGGATGAGGTTACAAACTAACCTGTTCATAATGAGTAACCCTAAACAGAAAAGCGCTGCATCACAGTCAAAAAGGCTAGCATAGCAAGCAAACTAGCGAGCATGGTTGTTACTTCATAGATGTAAATATGTAAATCAAGATACAGAGGGAAACATAAACTACTCTCTGTCCATGACATAACTTATTTATGAACTAACTAAACAACAGAAAATTCTCAAGAAGGACATGGCTGCCCTGTGTCATGGTAATGTTTCATTGTTTACCCTGTGACCTACTTTTCCTTGGTGCTGGATTTAGTCATTAGATTCACCTGTTGCCCACCTATTAGCTCAATAGTTCCTTTTGTTAGCTCAGTGTATTTATACCCTGTGTTCTCCCTCATTATCTGTCCTTCTTGCCTATATTAAGTTGAGTTAGTGTATGTTTCCTGTCTGATCTCCAGAGTTTGTCATTACATACCATTATTACTATTCTCCTTCGTTTTTTATGAGTTTTACACTACCAACCAGTGACAGAAGAATGGATCGAACAGTGATTTTTTTTTTTTTGCTGCGTCTTTTCCTTCCGTTTATTTTTTGTCTTTTCCATGGACCTACCTGCTGTTCAGCTTCTTTGCCTCGAGCAGGGAGACCGCCCGCTGGCACAACACACTTCTGACTTTTTTTCCTTGTGTCAGACACACTACCTGGACCAAGGCACGCATTCCAGCGGGCGCTCTAAAGGAAGACTTCGCCGCATTCTTGGCGTGGTCTGACCAGTGAGCCCGCAACATTGTGCATTGACGAGGAAGGGTTTATGGAGTATGAGGGCTGAGAGGAGAGCCCCACCAACAACCTCACCATGGTGGATGTGTTAGCTATGGTCACTGGAATATTTTTGGGATTATGGGGGGTATTTGGTGATACAATTCCCCAGTTTTCCCAATCCCCACTGGTTCTGCCCAGCCCTGAACTTCCGGTTTCCCTGCTGGTTCCGTCCAGGCTTGAACTGCCTGCCTCCCTCTCCCACCTCCTCTAACTACCAGTTCCTCGGACCTGCCTCCTCTAGTACCCTGCAGCCCCTCTTCTTCTCCTGCATTAAAGTGTATGGATCCGCTTCGGTGCTTCAGAGCACTGCCTTGGTCAGATGTTTTCCTACCTGCACCTTTGGTTTTATCTGGCTCCGCCTTACTCCCGGCTTTGCCTTGGTCCTCTTTAGGATGCTCTTTGCCGCAGCTCCACCTTGGTCTCCAGTGCCAGCAATGTCATGTGGGCTTTCCATCTCCAGTGGCGTCTCCATTGGCCGTCCCCAGGTAGGTGCCTGTCAAGTCTCCACCATCCTCCTGCCTTCGACTCCACCCTGGGGCCTCGTCATGGTTGGTCTCTGTTGGTCTCCAACAACCTGTGACCGCCTGATACTAAACTCTGGAAAACCACTTTATAACTCTGTGGTTTCGACTCTGGGAACTCCTTTTAGAATTGACTGACATCAACAGAAACATTGCTGGTGCAATTTATTAAATGTCTCACTGCGGCTGAATCTACAATCAGCTCCCTTAAGGCTCAAGACAGTTTGTTATTGGAGTGTCTAGATTATCTAGATTGCACACAGATCTAATCTGCGTATCCTGGATGTACCTGAGGTGAGCGAGAATGGAAAAGACCCCACTGTATATATTTTTTCAGAACTGCTGGCTGAAGCAATGGTTGTGGTATTCACGAGCCCACCACAGCTGAACAGAGAGCACCGCTCTCTCTGACACAAGCCTTTAGCGGGTCAGCCTGCGCAAGCCTTTGTGACTGTGTTTTCACTGTTATCGCGACCGGGAGTTTACCTTAAATGGGTAGTTCACCCTGAAATGAAAATAAAGACATATTTTATTCACCTGCTGTTGTTCCAATGCCCTATGTCCTTCTATCTTTTTTCAGACCTCAAAAGCAGAAATAAAATAAAAAAATGTCCTGAACGAGCTCCTCCATATAATGACAGTGAATGATGACCAAGCTAAAACTTTACAAAAAGGATACAAAAGTATCATGCAATGATAGAGTGAGACCCGTGCCATATATGGAAAGTGTTCAGAAGGCATACTATAAAGTTTTGCGAGAAAGAAACCTTATTATTCAGTCAAAACACTGAGCTCAGCCGTTACTCTGTGTGTTCCTGTGAGTGTGTGCAAGCCGTCATGACAACCAGTAAATAACATTCTCTTCAGGAGGTTTTCCTTATTAGTAGTATTATTTCTTACTATTTACCTTATAGAAAAGACAAGAGTCGCATTTGATTGATTGATATATTATGGCATTCACAAAAATTATTTATCGGGGTGTAACTTAAGCATGTAATTTAAGCGTAAGAAAATTCTCTCCTATGTTAAGCAAAATAGATCAGACATAGCTATGCTGCAAGAAACTCACCTGAGTGTTGAGGAATCAAGGATTTAGCCAGTATACTAAAATACATTTAATGCTAGCAGTAGGGGTGTGGCTATATTGATTAGGAAGGGTTACAGTGGCCATGTACTAAATACAACCAAATACAGAAGCGCGATGTAAACATTCACAATGCACAGGATGTTGAAATAAACAAAAAGCGCACCTTTCAGGTCATCGACAACACCACTTACGAGTAGACATTGAATAATACGCATGTCCCAGCCAGGGTTGTCAAACTGATGAAGATTTTTTTTTCTTAATTTGCTGGTGTTTTTTTTTTATTTGCATGTGTGTACTTCAGTTGCAGTGCGTTGAGCTCTCTTGGCCACAGTAGTATATATTTCAAAGTGCAAAAAGCATATGATGAATAAGATGGATAGCCCTTGATTCTAGCATAGAAGGACAGAAAGTTACCATTACAAATATTTATGCCCCCGGTGTGATATCTCCTGATCGCTATAATTAAATTTGCAATATTATTACAAATATTGGTAATTACAATAATACTTGGTTAGAAATTTAGAAAAATTTGAAATGTCCACCTTTTGTAAGTCAAGCTACAAACAGGCCGAACCTGTAATGTACACAGCCTTTAGTACTATGGTGGATGAATGTGGCCTAATATATATATGGTGCAGAGGTGTCAAAAGTATCAGCATTCATTACTCAGGTAGAAGTATAGTTCCCTTTCAGTCGGTCACTACGACGTACGTCGGTAATACCGACGAATTGGGATCACTTCAGAGAGCCCCTATCAGCTTCGAGAACTTAAGAACAGGCCAATGAACAATTGGCGTGCGAGATTTGCATCTCACGCTCCGCCCCGCGCCGCGGGTATAAACAGGAAGCGAGAGCATCGCACTGACGTCATTCACTTCGAAGCCGAACCGGCATTTGAAGAGTACGGACTGCTTTCCTGATTATTCAGCAAAGAGAGACGGAAAGAACAGAGAAGAGGATCGTGTGCTGGTGTGACGTCGCTTTCCAGCGGGACCGCGAACTCAAGCTGCAAGAAGGAACAAACTGCTGTTATCACAGCAATCTGTTGGTATCGGTGGGCGTTCCATTCTTTGAGTGCAAACACAGGCTGCACTATCCCCTGTGTGTTGCCGCGGTTTCCCTGGGTGCTTCAGCACTCTCTTAAAAGAGCGTTTCCTCACAAAAAGAGCAACACGGGTGTGACACTGCGTCTTTTTCAAGATGTCATTCCACCCGTGCGTTTCTGGATGCGGTCGTTCCCTCTCGCCCGCTGACGGCCACACTCACTGCATCACGTGCCTGGGCTTACAGCACGCTGAGGCAGCGTTTGTGAATAGTTCGTGTTCTCACTGCGGGAACATGACTATTGCGGTGCTTAGGTCAAGACTCACCTACCTCCGGGAAGGCGGAGTCCCCCTCCCCATACCTCGATCTAGAGCTATCCCTAACCAGGATAGACCTACTTCGACGGATGACCGGGGTGATCTGAGGATTACGTTCAGGACAAACCCGCCTAGTGTCCCTACGCAGGTCCCTGAACCCTCGCAAGCACCGCTGCCGGTGGCGCCACCGGAAGAGATCGCTGGTCCCGCCCACGGGCGCCCAGTCATCTCTTTCGGAGCGCCCGCGGACGAGCAGATGTCGATCGCAGCATCGGAGGGGGAGTTCCAGTCCTCGGAGGATGAGGATTCAGCTGTACTGCCTCCCTCTGGGAGAGTGGCAACGGCTGAGTCGGACCCTGAGTTGACGGCTATGCTTTCCCGGGCCGCCGAAAAGGTCGGGCTTGTGTGGAACCCTCCACCACGTCCCGAACCTTCTAGGTTGGATGATTGGTTTCTGGGGGGGGGTCGCGCTGGTTCTCAGCGTCCCGCCCCAGTGCCATTCTTCCCGGAGGTGCATGAGGAGCTTTCCAGGTCGTGGACGACACCCTTCAGTGCCAGAAACAGACCTGGAGGCTCCTCCCTCCTCACTACCCTTGACGGTGGACAGGCCAAGGGTTACGAGAGGATCCCGCCGGTCGAACGCGCCGTCGCGATGCAGCTGCGTCCGGCGACCGCCTCCGAGTGTCGTGGTGATCCTCGTCTCCCGTCCAAAGCTTGTAGGCTTTCGTCCAGTCTGACTGCGAAGGCCTACAGGTCCTGCAGACAGGCCGCGTCTGCCTTGCATGCCATGGCGTTGCTCCAGGTGCACCAGGCCCAGGCACTAATGGACATGCACGAGGGTAGGTCTGACCCAGAGCTCCTCCGGGAGCTCCGGGCGGCGACGGACCTCGCCCTCCGGGCGACGAAAGTTACCGCCCGTTCCGTGGGTCAGGCGATGTCCACCTTAGTGGTCCAGGAACGGCATCTCTGGCTCAACCTGGCCGACATGAGGGAGACTGACAAGAACCGGTTCCTGGACTCCCCCATGTCGTCGGCCGGGTTGTTCGGCGACGCAGTCGAGAATTTCGCCCAGCAATTCTCGGCCGCCCAGAAGCAGACGGAGGCCATCAAACACATCCTGCACCGGCGGCCCGCTGCTGCCTCCACCCAGCCGCCGGCTGCAGCACCTCCGCCTGCCCGTCGCCGAGGACGTCCTCCTGCGGCCGCCCCCGCTCCCGCCCCAGCCCAGCAGCAGCCTTCCACCGGTCGTGGGCGTGGAGCCGGTCGCGGGAAGAACGTCCAGCCCGCTCAGGCCGCTGCCAAGCCAGGTGGCAAGCGCCGTCGGAAGAGACCCTGAGACGGGCCGCCCAGAGATGGAGGAAACTGCTCTTCGGGAGATGGCTGCAGCACCACTCCTTCCCCCGGTGGAGGGCCGGGGGAACCCCATTTAGTTTCTAACATCTCTGGGTGCCAAGAGAGCGCGTCTGGCGGTATGCGACGCTACCATGCCTCGTACCCCTCAGACACCTCTCTCCTCGCCAACAGGGGGCGTCGGTTGTGCGGATGCACACAAAGTGCCTCCCCACGCTCGCCCGTCCCCTCAGCGGATGCAGGTCGTGTGTCAGACCCAGACCCCTGCACGGACCACTCCCATGTCGTCCTGGGGCCCCTGCGTTCCGCTGCGCTGCCCCGCTCCGGGTACGTCCGTGGTGCCGATGATCCCGCTTGCTCTGTCTCTGGGGGCCTGGCTAGCGCTCCCCAGCCCGTCTCGCTGGATCATCCGCACCATCAGACTCGGCTATGCGATTCAGTTCGCCCGGCGTCCCCCGAAGTTCAGGGGTGTCCACTTCACATCTATACCGAAGGAGGGCGCCCCCGTGCTCAGGGCGGAGATCGCTGTCCTATTGGCGAAGGACGCGATAGAGCCGGTCCCTCCAGCCGATATGAAGTCCGGGTTCTACAGCCCGTACTTCATTGTACCCAAGAAAGGTGGCGGGTTACGACCGATCCTGGACCTGCGTTACCTGAACCGCTCCCTCCACAGGATGCCGTTCCGAATGTTAACCCAGAAACGCATCTTCAGATGCATCCGTCCCCAGGATTGGTTTGCAGCGATCGACCTGAAGGACGCGTACTTTCATGTCTCGATTCTCCCTCGACACAGACCGTTTCTACGCTTTGCTTTCGACGGACGGGCATACCAGTACAAAGTCCTGCCCTTCGGGCTGTCCCTGTCGCCCGTGTCTTCACGAAAGTCGCGGAGGCGGCCATTGCTTCCATGAGAGAGCGTGGTGTTCGCATCCTCAACTATCTCGACGACTGGCTGATTCTTGCCCAGTCATGGGAGCAGTTGTGCGAACACAGGGACATGGTGCTCCGGCACCTCAGCCAGTTGGGTCTTCGGGTCAACTGGGAGAAGAGCAAACTCTGTCCCGTACAGAGGATCTCTTTTCTCGGGATGGAGATCGACTCGGTCGCCATGACTGCGCGCCTCACAGAGGAGCGCGTCCAGTCGGTGCTGAGCTGCTTGAGTACGCTCAAACGCAGTACAGCGGTTCCACTTAAACATTTTCAGAGGCTCCTGGGGCATATGGCAGCAGCAGCCGCAGTAACGCCGCTAGGGCTGGTCCATATGAGACCGCTTCAGCACTGGCTACACGACGGAGTCCCGAGATGGGCGTGGCACAGCGGGTCCCTCCGTGTCCAAGTGACGCCGAGATGCCGCCAAACCCTCACCCCGTGGTCGAACCCTTCATTTCTACGGGCAGGAGTGCCTCTAGAACAAGTGTCCAGGCATCATGTTGTCTCCACGGATGCCTCACCCACGGGTTGGGGGGCCACGTTGGGGGGCCACAATGATTCAAGCTGAGGATGGCCCACTGGATAGTGGATGCCATCGTCTTGGCGTATGAATCCCAAGACGTGCCCTGCCCGCTCGGGGTTAGAGCTCACTCCACCAGGGGTGTAGCTTCTTCCTGGGCGCTGGCTCGTGGCGCCTCGCTGACAGACATTTGTAGAGCTGCGGGCTGGGCGACACCCAACACGTTCGCTAGGTTTTATAGCCTGCGTGTAGAGCCGGTGGCTTCTCGTGTGCTCGCTTCCCATAGTCAGCTTCACTGAAGTGCCCGTTCTAGTGTCGGCTTGCTGCGCCATTCCCTTCCCCTGGAACGGATACGTGCGCTTATTTTCTCCAGTCGAGTTCCCCAGGATTGGCGAACCCTGTTGAGTCCTCCGCACCCCTCGGCAGTCGGATGTTGCGGAGCGTCCAACGCCAGGTCTGGCACTCGTATGCATTGGTGGAACTTGTGTCAGGCTGGGTTCCGTATGTCTTGACTCCTACGGCGGTCCCATACATGTATTCTCCACGGTACAGCTCCCTACGGCGAGCTCGTGTCTTTCCCTTGGCAGAATTCCTCTGCCGTCTCAGTACGGTGTCGTCCCCCGCCTGCATTAGGCCGGGGCCTCCCCTGGGACTTCGTATGTTGAGCTGCCCACGGCCAGCCCATACGTATTCTTTCCACATGGTAACTCCCTCTGGGCATGATGTGGCTCCCGCAGCGTCCTTCGGGCACGCTTTCCCAGCGTTATCCAATCAAGTCTGCTGAATGGGTCTTGCGGAACAGCAGTATGACTCTTCTGGCGTGAATCTTCCCGCCCGCTTCAGAACGTGGTCTGAGGGGCTCTCGCTGGGCGCTGGAAGTGGTAGTAACTGTGGCGTTTTCCATAGGGATCCCAATTCGTCGGTATTACCGACGTACGTCGTAGTGACCGACTGAAAGGGAACGTCTCGGTTACGTATGGTAACCCTCGTTCCCTGAAGGAGGGAACGGAGACGTACGTCCCGTCGCCACAGTTCCTTCCATCACTGCTTGGCCGGGTCACTGGTTCGGCTCCTCAGTGAAAAACGTCAGTGCGATGCTCTCGCTTCCTGTTTATACCCGCGGCGCGGGGCGGAGCGCGAGATGCAAATCTTGCACGCCAATTGTTCATTGGCCTGTTCTTAAGTTCTCGAAGCTGATAGGGGCTCTCTGAAGTGATCCCAATTCGTCGGTATTACCGACGTACGTCTCCGTTCCCTCCTTCAGGGAACGAGGGTTATCATACGTAACCGAGACGATACTGGGGTTTAAAAATACTTCTGTAGAAGTTGAAGTATCAACTCAAGCTTTTTACTCAAGTAAAAGTGTAAAAGTACTGGTTTCAAAACTACTTAAAGTATAAAAGTAAAAGTAATATAAGGGGAAAAAATGCCATTAAAGGGGTAGTTCACCCAAAAATGAAAATTCTGTCATCATTTACTCACCCTCAAGTTGTTCCAACCTGTATGAGTTTCTTTGTTCTGAAGATTGAAAAATGTTTGTAACCAAGCAGATTATATGCAATCATTGACTGCCATAGTATTTTCCCCTACTATGGCAGTCCACGGTTGCTCTATCTGCTTGGTTACAAACATTATTCAGAATATCTTCAGAACAAAGAAACTCATACCGGTTGCAACAACTTGAGGGTGAGTAAATGATGACAGAATTTTCATTTTTGGGTGAAGTATCCCTTTAAGGACAAAAGATTAGGCCGCGCCACAGTGCATACCCCACCTCCTCAAAAAAATTTTTTTCTAAAGGCCATAATGACTATAATGTTATATTAAAAAGTTAATGTTGAACATTTTTAGTTGCACTTGCGTTTCAGCCGCATATATTCCCATTGAAAATGAACGCATTTTAGGACAATGCAAATACATTAAAGAACCATATGTGTACTACTGAGCATTAATGTGTTTCATGGAGCGGAAGATTTGATGACTAATTGCCTATAAATATTTTAAAGGTGCAAAAAGTCAAAATTCAGAGGCATGTTATCAATAAACATTTTTTGAATGTATGATCAGTGTGGCCAGATTGGGTAGACAATTTCCAGCCCAAAATCCTCACCAAATGTACATTTGTATAAAAAAAAATGGTTATTGATAACATGCCTGGTTATTGATAACAATTTTGCACCTCTTACAATACTTATAGGCAACTAGTCACTCCAAGAAACAAACCAAAACTTTAACTGCCAAAATAATGTGATATTATTTTATTGCCATACCAGTCAATGTTGATAAGCAAGTTACCATTTTATCTCCTTAAAACATAACATTGATGATAAAAAAAATAAGAATAAAAAAAATCCCAATAAAAAAGATCAAATATTACTATATGTCCAGGTAGAAACTGTCAAAACGGCTATCCCTCAGAAAAATACATACATAATTTTCAACGTCAACAGTAAGAAACCAATTTACGTGCAAAAAGTGCCCAATATAGAGATTGGAAAAAGCAATGTAATAAACAGGCATTTCACACGTTAATGCACACACCACTGCCAAATTGCGTAATTCATTGATCCTGTACAATAATCCGTCAATAAATAAATAACAACAATGCGCTTACCATTGTGTTGCACTTTGCTTTGACAAAACTACAGTACGTCTTTCGTGAAGTACATGGCACATGCACTTAGCACAGTCAAGACGGATTAATCGTTGATTTTAACCTCTTTCAGCAGCTGTCGGGGTTGCTAGTTGCAGATGTCCTAAGTGTGTATATGATGATGGACAGGAGTCACGGTTAATATTTATAAAGAGTCTTCGAGTCACAGGTGTAAGTCACGTTTGAGAGTTGAGTCACTCTCCCACTCTTTACTGTAGATACAACTTACTGTATATTTATTCCACTGGTATACCGATCACTGGAATATACAGCTACGAGTTATCGCGCTAAAACCCCGGCTAAAGTCATGAATGAGCACGTCTGCCTGCTGAACGCTGATTGGCTGAAAGTGCGTGCTCGTCGGCGAGAACCCGCCCTATCTGGCAACATGGTGTGTGATTTGTGCAGGTGCAGGCGTGACTGATCACGTACAACCCAATAGGGTGTCGGAATGGTTTGTGTTTATCCTTCTCATCCAACCACAATCAAATCTGGATAGTTTTTTTTTTTTAATGACAAGCCGGAATTAAAACATGCCGAAATGGAATAGGAGTAACGAGGCTATTTTTAAAATGTAAGGAGTAGAAAGTACAGATAATTGCTTGAAAATGTAAGGAGTAAAAAGTAGGCTGAAAAATAATTACTCCAGTAAAGTATAGATACTCAAAATTTCTACTTAAGTAGGGTAACGAAGTATTTGTACTTCGTTACTTGACACCTCTGATATGGTGTATACTTCACCCCCTGTAAAAAAAATAAAAAATTACATTCTTCTCCCATCCTTATGGGTCATACTCAAAAATGTATTATATTCTAATTTCAAAACAATTGGTGAGCCAAGTTCAAATGGCAAAATGACACTTCACTATTGTGAAATGAGACCTCATGTTCCTTTATACGAGCGGAAATATATGAATAGATAGAATAGAATATTGATAGGATAGAATAGAATATTGGCTGTTCAATGATGGCTCTGACCCTGGTATAACATGGGATGCTTTTAAGGCTTTCCTAAGTGGATGGGTTATCCAACACTGCTTGCTACATAAACATGTGGAATGTGAAAAACTATCTAAGTTAGAGGAAAAGATTAAAGGGTTAGTTCACCCAAAAATGAAAATTATGTTATTAATTACTCACCCTCATGTCGTTCGACACCCGTAAGACCTCTGTTCATCTTCGGAACACAAATGAAGATATTTTTGTTGAAAGCTGATGGCTGAGAAAGGCTTCAGGCCTCCATTGGCATTCAGTACATTCACACTCACAAGACCCATAAAAGGCACTTAAAACGTTGTTACAGAGTCCATCTCACCACAGTGGCTCTACAATAATTTTACGAAGCGACAACAATAGTTTTTGTGCGCAAAAAAAAAATCTAAATAACGACTTTATTCAACTTCTTCTTGTCTTCCGTTTTGGCCTCTGCCATGAACTCACGAAGCATCATGACGCATGCGCGAGAATATGACGTAGGGCCTGCGTTCGGGAATCCATGAAATGCACACTTTAGCCCAATTTTGAGCACTACGCCGAGACCTAAAGCACGATCAATGTAGAATTCAACAGCTTAGATACGCGCATCTTCCTCTGCTTGTAAACAAATCGCTTCTGGGTCATGTGTCCGAACGCCGGATCTGCGTAATATTCTCGCGCATGCGTCGTGGTGCTTCGTGAGTTCACGGCAGAGGCATACACGGAAGACAAGAACAAGTTGGATAAAGGCGTTATTTCGATTTTTTTTTCTCGCACAAACTATTGTCGTCGCATCGTAAAATTATTGTAGAGCCACTGTGGTGAGATGGACTTTATATCGGGGTACGTGTGGACTTCGGAACTAGGGTTCATATGTTATATGAATGTGCCAAGGTGAAGGAATTGTGGGAGGAAATTGTACAGTTTGTTAAAAAGCCCTTAATCTGTGATTTATACAAGAACCCTGCTTGTGTATGTTGGTTATTATACCGTGAGATGTGCATATGCCTTGGCAACGATGCTATGGTGCCGTTTAGCTATGGTTTCTGGATGTAGCGTCATTCTGAGACACTGGAAGTCAGACACGCCTTCCTCATATGATGAATGGATAGAACTCATGTTGAAAGTTGCATGCTATGAACGTGTGAGAACCTCAATACGTCATGGACTGTAAATGAAAATGTGGGGTCCCTTTCTTAGCCTAACTGAGAATGTATTATGAAAAAAAGAGAAATCTGTCAAATCAGACCTACATCTATCACGGGTTGGTCCACAAAGGATGACGAAGAGGAAGGTTTTGAGTATATACTGTAGTAGCATTAGCTTTTAATTCAACAATATAATGGAAACAAACAAAGAAACAGCATGTACTGAAACATGTGTAATACTAGACAATGAGTGGAGAGAACTGAAGGACTTAAATACACAGGCAAACAACTTCAATACAAAACAGGTGTGCTCTAATTAGTAACATCATGGGTTACCATGACAAATAATGATGGCAGGAACAAAGACAAGCAAACTAAGCTCAATTTAAAAACATGTTACTAAAAACATTAGGTAACACTTTAGTTTAGGGTCCAATTTTCACTAATTACTAGTTGCTTATTAGCATGCATATTACTAGGATATTGTCTGTTTATAATTGGCTTTATACTTATAAAGCACATATTAATGTCTTATTCTGCGTGACCATATTCTACATCCCTTAATCCTATCCAATACCTAAACTTAACAACTATACCTTACTAACTATTAATTAAGTAACTATTAAGTGCCAGAAGTGCCATCCCACATTTGCTTTCCTGATTAATGACTCTTGTTTATAATGAATGAGACTAATGACACATCATGTAAAAGTATAATAGGGGAGAGCGGGCACAACTTAACGCTTTTTGACTCAGTTTGTGTAAATCCACAGTTCAGAGTATTTATTTTTTCCCACATTGATTTCACACATGTCTAGTACAATAATGTGGTTTTGTTTCATTAATAGGGTGTATAGCTATTTCTTGATTTACCCCGAAAGAATGGAAGGGAAATGTGCCAACATGCCCAATAGATGTGATACATTGTAACATGTGAGGGGCACAATGTAACATGACCAAATGACAACTTAAAATGTTACCTGATATAATCAAAAAAATATCCAAGACAAAATAAAATATTTTGTCAATAAAATATAATTATTAACTTTTTAAAATAAAATAATGGCATTTTTTAATCATTAAAAATATACAAATGTTTGAGTTTGACAACAAACACATCGCTAAATACAGCTATACAGCATAGTGTAACTATTATGTTCTGTTTTGTTCTATGGACTTCCTGTGTTCTTCCTGTCACATGTTCCTTTGTTCTAGTTTTCCCGCCACTTGTCTGTCGTCATGGTCACCGTCATCATTAGTTCATTATGTTCCTGCTGTGTGTTATCATCCATGTCTGTGTTCCCTATTTAAAGGGATAGTTCACCCAAAAATGAAAATTCTGTCATTATTTACTCACCCTCAAGTTGTTCCAAAGTTGTTCAAGTTGTTGATTTGTTTGTTAAACTCCTGTCTCCTGATATTTGCTGTAGGTCTGTCGCAGACTTTTAATTATGTCCTCAACCTAAATGGTTCTGATTTTTTCGTTGATTCTGTAAATGAGAACATCTCCAAGCATCATCCAGTCCCAAGACGGTCGCCGTCACACCAGAGCCCTCGTCTCCGGCCAAGTTTGCCGCCTCCACGTCAGAGCCCTCGTCTCCGGCCAAGATGGCCACCACCATGCCTGAGCCCTCGACCCCTGCCAAGATGGCTCTCACGCCTGCATCGCCCGTCTCCAGTCCAGTGAGGACTTGGCCTCCTGTCCCTTCAGTCCTTGCTCCAGGGTACGTAGTGCTTCCCAAAATGTTTTTTGGGGGGGCTATTGCTCCACAGAGGCAGGCCATGAGGGGCTCCCTGAACTCCCCAAGCCGCCATGGCAACCTGAACTCCCTGAGCCGCCATGGCCACCTGAACTCCGTGAGCCGCCATGGCCACCTGAACTCCGTGAGCCGCCATGGCCACCTGAACTCTCTGAGTCATCATGGCCCCCTGAGCTTCCGGAGTTGTCCTGGAGGCTTCCTAATCTGCCTGCAACACTCCCTATCCTTCCAGGACTATAATGTTTATATGGCAACTAGTAAATACACTAAGTTTTGTCATCCTGGCATGTGTGGAAAGAAAATATTTTCCAAGATGACAACAAACATCAATTTCTCTGCCTTTCACGGGCACAGTCAACACCATTTCATGCAATGGAGGAAGAGAAATCAAAGGATAATTGACCAAGACTGGTCCATTTATTGGGAAAAGGCTGTAGCATGTCTGTTTGAATAACTATTAGGTTTTTATTGCCTCAAGGAGAAAGCTAAGCTCCATGCTGCTTTGGTTCTGTAATGTATGAATTCCACAGAGATTGAGATTAAATCTATTTATTTGACTTTGATTCATGGAATAAAATGTTCTTGGTCATTCTTATTCTGCGATATTCCTTTAATGGGTTTGCTTTCCTAGGATGGAGAATTCTCTGGGACTGTCACATACATCAGTGGTTTTCAACTGGTTTTGCTTCATGACCCCAATTTTAAATTGGATCAAGTGGCAACCCAATGTACTATCACAACTGCTGACTCTTATTTAATTTATAAATGTTCCTAGTCTTATTGTGAGTAATTCATCTGTGCATTTTATTCCAAGAAAGAAATGCCTTTGCGATCTTAAATCAAAACTGAATAACTTACGTTAGCAACATGTATTCTTATTAAATATCTTGTTTCACTTGAAAATATTACATTATACAAGTAAAAATGGGTTGCAAAGGGCAAAACACGATGACTGTAGCAATATTTGACAATATACTGTTTTGATGACCAGGATATGATGTCCACAACTTTAGATTAGCATGTTTTAAAGACACTCATTAATAATGACATGATTAATTATCCTCTGAAAAAGCATATGAAATGTGGCTTCAAACTAGGTCCAAATAAAATAAGATTTTGATCTATTCAGAAAACATTACGTTGAGAAATCCATTTAAATATGTTTTTTTTTTTTTTCAGAACCTATTGCACTCTGTCACTTAACAAAATAGGACAATCTAAAATTTAAGGCTGTAGTAAAATTTGGTTTAAACAACTGTCCAAATGCTAGTCATTTATGAGAGCAATATGCATTTCTGTTCTGTTGTAGTTTATGGCAGTGACATTGAATTTATGCTCTAATCTGTATCTTTTACAACTGCTTTTGGTATAAAAGAAAGCTATTGAAAGGAGTTATTCATCTTGGTTTACCATTTAGTGCCGAATGTTGACAGTCAGACTGAGCTGTAGCCTACAACAAACGAAATGCCCTACAGATATTTTTGGGCTTAAATGAATTCCATATTGAAAGGATCCCTTAAATGAAATTACATAAAATAGCCAACTTTAGGGAATTAGCATAAATTGTTTCATTAGACTATCTTCCACAGACAAAATGGTTTTGAATTTTTTTAAATGCTAATTAATCAATTATATAAATCAAAACCTGGCCCTGAACAACCATGGAATATTCCAAGGAACAACCAACATGGGAATGTGACCTGAATGTGCCTGTACAGTTTCACGTGATATGCAGCACCTGCAGCAAGTTTTGATGTGAACTGTTTGTATATCACAAGGTCTGCGAATGCAGCATCAGGGGAAACACTGCTAATGTTTGTCCTGTGTAATTTATGCTTGCACTAGCAATAAACACACAGGAACACTGTTTTAATGTTTTATTCAGTGTTTGAGTTCAGCAAAGGTTCAAGTGATAAGAGTTAGTAGAGATCCAGGGTGTGAGCACATTTGCACTTAAGATAAGCGCTTCAAGGTGATTCAGTTATTGCCTTCTGCAAAACCACCTGAAATAGAGGTTGTGTTAGTCTATAGGCATCTATTGATATGGATCTAATAGTCAATCCCTAGGTCATTATTATGTAATATGTAAGGAATATAAAACCTCAAACATCTCCAGTGATGGCTACATTTTAAAACTATATCTTCGCTCTGGGTTACTCAAATCTTTGAATCAGGTTTAACATAAAAGTGCCAAAATCTCACAAAATGTTTTAATTTTGTTCTCTGCCTAGTTAAGTTAAGTAACTCATTAGTAGACATTAATTCTTCTTCTTAATGCCTTACCAGTATCAGTTTTAGAGAGTTTATTTTCTAAAATCCACAGGGCCAGAAGTTACCCAAGTACCTAAATTTACTGGCTAATTTAACTGATGTAGTGAATCCTGAGAGAATTCACCTTGTAATATCAACTTTATAGCAGCACCAGATTCCCCAAACAATCTCAGCAAAATAAACATGCATCAGTGATTCTTTATATGTTAATCTGAACAGAAATTGAGTCTGGAGAAAGAGAAAATTAAATGATGTAGTCACATTATAGCATGGCAAGCTGTGAGAAATGCAATGTAAAAAATCAGATTAGATTTTCAGAGGACAGACACAGATACACAGATCAATCATATGAATTTGTTTCCAAACACATTTCCCAAACACTCTTACCACCCTTTACTTTTCACTCTCTATCTTCCATTGTTCATAAAACAGACAGTCCTGCCCCAAACCATAGAATGACATTTCAAATTGTTAAATAAAATAGAGAAATGCATTGAAAGTGGCACATTAAAGATATAGAGTGTCTATTTACACCAAGTGCAAATAACATGCCTTGTTGGCAAGTGCTATTTGCACTAGCTCCTAGGGTGACCACCATCAAACAAACCAAATGTGGGACGATTACTAAGTTTGTGTGGGACATGTTACCAACACTAAAACATAACCTGAAACTGTTGTATAATCTATTTTACATGTCATTTAAATTCAACATCACTGAGCCCAAAGGCAGCAGGCATCATGCAGATAACTATTTTTGAAACAGTTCTGACCAAGTCCAACTAAAATCCAGCAAAATAAATAGTGAACAAATAAAACATAAAACAACATAAAATTAGTTAATTGACAGTCTTATATATTTATTTTTATACATAATTATCCATTCGTTTTCTGACAGGGAACACATGGAACGAATCACCGCTCCACATTTTGATTGACAGCTGTCACAACCTACTAGTGACCGTGTTTGCTCCTTTCTTTTCAATAATTGGATAGGATTTAAAATGGCTGTTGTATTTGTGTAAGGCGGGATGTTACTTCTGACGAAGCGCTGTTAAATATAGGTGAAAAACGTTTTGCCGCAAAAATAATAAATAAAATGCTTTCTTGAAGTGAAAGTGAAGTGACGTTTGGCCAAGTATGGTGACCCATTCTTGGAATTTGTGCTCTGCATTTAACCCATCCAAGTGCTGCGGCGCCCGGGAAGCAGTTGGGGGTTCTGTGCCTTGCGCAAGGGTCACCTCAGTCGTGGTATTGAGGGTGGAAGAGGGTGCTGGTTTTTCACTCCCCCACCGACAATTCCTGCCGGACCTGAGACTCGAACCCACAACCTTCGGGTTACAAGTCCGACTCTCTAACCATTAGGCCACGACTGCCCCAAGTCACGAGGCAAAAGAACGCATGCATGTTTTCTTAATATGATCATTAAAAACCAACAGACTGATGAAAATGCGGGACATTTTCTCAAAATGCGACATGCGGGACAAGGGGTGAAAATGCTGTGCGCTGCAACGCAAAGCGGGACGGGTGGTCACCCTACTAGCTCCGTCTAACAATGCCTGGTTGGGCCAAAAAAAAAAAAAAAAAAAAGATGTGCGTATTTCAATGTCTTCAGTGGTGTAGTCTAAAAAAGCATAAGGCTCAAGGATCTTCGTTTTGATGCAATCGACTCAAATCTCAAATCGGGTTCAAATCTGCCTTTTGCTGAGCTCGTTCTTCTCCCTTTTCCTATCACATATCACATCAGAAAGGCATGTATTTTCAATAAAAATTAAGAAAATGTTCTAAATATTTAAATAAAGTGCCTGACGAAATGTTTAATAATGATAAAAGCTTTTATTGGGTAGGGTCAGGGCTTGGTGTATTTGCACGTTAGTGGCGCTTTAGTGTAAATAGCATCTATTGCTTATTAGCTTCACTTGGAATGTTACCATGACAACGCTAGGCAGTGACAACAGGAATATCTTATTATTGCTGTTAATATTTGCAAATACATTTAATAAATTAATAAAATAAATTTTATAATGAACTTAAATATACATTAAATATATGTTAAATATAAATATGCTTTATGTGTGTGCGTTCTACGCTCTTAACTTTATAAAACTTGCTGTCTCTTTTTTGAACCCTGGAGATATTGTCACATTTACCTAACATATTTACTATTCAACACATTTCTTACCTATGAAACTTCATATGAAATTAATGATGAAAAGGTCTGTAATATATCACAATAAAGCAAAACAGCTTGAATTATTCTGTTTCCCTTTTGAATGGGAACTCACACTTAGGCATTGATTTTCCTTGTGAGACCCAAAATGTGCCAGCTCCAAACCCATTTGTCTAGTAGTAGTTAGTGTAGAAGTAGTTAGCATTTGGACAAGATTGTTTGGCTCTCGAGGGATTCGCTTGAGTCATTCATTCACAATTATGTGTTTGTGACTGTTCTTATGTTATTCTTATGTTATTCGCAGGTTCCCGAGATCCTGAACGGTAACGAGCGCGGGAACGAACGACACCAGGCTGCGGCAGACGGAGGTTCTGAAGAAGGACTACAAGAGCCTGGTCGAGACGGTGCGCGGAACATCGCCTGAAGCAACGATCATCGTGTCTGGACCGCTTCCCACTTACCGACTAGGACATGAAAAGTTCAGTAGATTATTTGCTCTAAATGAATGGTTAATGTCATGGTGTAATGAACAGAAGCTGCTCTTTGTAAATAATTGGAATCTGTTTTGGGAGCGACCTAGGCTCTTCCGTCCTGATGGCCTTCACCCCAGCAGAATTGGAGCGGCTCTTCTGTCGGACAACATCTCCAGAGCGCTGCACACCATCATATGACTAGTAAGTCAAAGTCCAGATCACAGTCTTTGCTGTCCTAACTTAACTGACATAAGTACCAATGTAGAACATTATATAGAAACTGTGTCTGAACATAACTGTGTAGAACATTATATAGAAACTGTGTCTATTCCTCGTTTAGTGAGGTCAAACATTAAATCTACTGTAAGATCTAGGAAAAATCTAATTGTGATTAAACCAGAAAATCTCAATATTAGTGAACAAAAACAATGCTGTCCAAACTTAATTGACATAAGTACCAATGTAGAACATTATATAGAAACTGTGTCTGAACATAACTGTGTAGAACATTATATAGAAACTGTGTCTGAACATAACTGTGTAGAACATTATATAGAAACTGTGTCTGAACATAACTGTGTAGAACATTATATAGAAACTGTGTCTATTCCTCGTTTAGTGAGGTCAAACATTAAATCTACTGTAGGATCTAGGAAAAATCTAATTGTGATTAAACCAGAAAATCTCAATATTAGTGAAAAAAATAATTTCTAAAACTAGGTCTTCTAAACATTAGATCGCTCACACCTAAGGCGGTTATTGTAAATGAAATGGTCACAGATAATAGTTTCGATGTACTTTGCCTTACTGAAACCTGGCTTAAGCCAAATGATTATTTCGGTCTAAATGAGTCTACTCCGCCAGGATACTGTTATAAGCATGAGCCCCGTCTGATTGGTCGTGGCGGCGGTGTTGCAACAATCTATAGAGATATTCTAAATGTTACCCAGAAAACAGGTCACAGGTTTAATTCGTTTGAAGTACTAGTGCTAAATGTTACGCTCTTAAATGTAAGAAAGAAATCCGTATTATCTCTAGCCTTGGCTACTGTGTATAGACCTCCAGGGCCCTATGCTGATTTCTTAAAAGAGTTTGCAGACTTTCTCTCAGATCTATTGGTCAACGTCGATTAAGCATTAATTGTTGGAGATTTTAACATACACGTAGATAACACAAATGATGCATTAGGGGCTGCATTTACAGATCTATTAAACTCCTTTGGGATTAAGCAAAACGTCACTGGTCCCACTCATCGTCTTAATCACACACTAGATTTAATTATATCACATGGAACCAACCCAACCGACATAGATATTATACCGCAAAGTGATGATGTCACTGACCATTACATGGTAACTTGCATACTGCGTACTGCTGAAATCTGTCATGTTGCGCCACGTTATCGACCAGGCAGAACAATCCTTCCAACCACTATAGATAGATTCTCAAATAGCTTACCTGATCTGGCTCAGCTGCTCAGTGAACCCAAACAAACAGATGAACTAGAGGAAATGGCTAGCAGTATGAGCACGATTTTATCTAGCACATTAGAAATTGTTGCACCAATTAGATTAAAAAAGGTTAGAGAGAAACCTAAAGCACTATGGTACAACAGTGCTACACATGTTATCAAGAGAGAAACTCGTAACTTAGAGCGTAAATGGAAACAAACAAATTTAGAGGTCTTTAGAATCGCGTGGAAAGATAGTATGTCATGTTATAAAAAGGCCCTAAAAGCAGCCAGGGCTGAGCATCTCCGCAAAATAATAGAAAATAATCAAAATAACCAAAGGTTTTTATTTAACACCGTGGCTAGACTAACAAATAAACAAACATCGCCTGAGCAAAATATTCCGTTACAGTTTAGTAGTAATGATTTTATGAATTTCTTCACTGAGAAAATAGAAAGCATCAGAAACAAAATTGTAAATGTACAATCTTTAATGATGTCTTATGATTCAACCGCGATTATCGCCCCTCAAGAACTACTACACCGCTTTACAACTATAGGACAGGAAGAGCTAAATAAACTTATCATTGCATCTAAAACACCAACATGTTTATTAGATCCAATACCCACTAAACTACTGAAAGAGTTGTTACCTGTAGTGGAAGAGCCTCTTCTCAATATTATTAACTCATCTTTATCTTTAGGTCATGTTCCAAGAATATTCAAGTTGGCAGTCATAAAACCTCTCATTAAGAAGCCACAATTAGATCATAATAACCTAGCAAATTACAGACCAATTTCAAATCTTCCATTTATGTCTAAAATACTAGAAAAAGTTGTGTCCGCTCAATTGTGCGCTTTCTTGCAAGAAAATGATATCTATGAAAAATTTCAATCAGGATTCAGGCCGCATCATAGCACAGAAACCGCACTCGTTAAAATCACAAATGATTTACTGCTAGCTTCTGACCAAGGCTGTATCTCAATACTAGTTCTACTCGATCTTAGTGCTGTGTTTGATACTATAGATCATAAACTACTCTTAGATCGACTTCAAAATTATACTGGTGTTCAGGGACAGGCATTAAACTGGTTTAGATCGTACTTATCAGACCGCTACCATTTTGTCTGTTTAAATGGGGAAAAATCAAAGATGACGTCAGTAGACTATGGGGTGCCGCAAGGATCCGTGTTAGGCCCTCTGCTATTCTCAATATATATGCTGCCACTTGGTAATATTATAAGAAAACATGGAATTAATTTCCACTGTTATGCTAATGACACTCAATTATATATTTCATCACGACCGGATGAAAACGCTAAATTATCTAAACTGACAGCGTGTGTTGAAGATATTAAATACTGGATGACGTGTAATTTTCTGCTATTAAATTCAGATAAAACGGAGGTGTTACTTATTGGTCCAAAAAACTGCCCACAAAACCTCTCGCAATACAATTTTACCTTGGAAGGATGTCCTGTCACTTTATCCACTACAGTAAAAGACCTGGGTGTTATATTAGACTGCAACCTGACATTCGAAAATCATATTTCATATGTTACAAGAACGGCATTTTTCCATCTTAGAAACATTGCTAAGCTACGTAACATGCTATCTATTTCTGATGCAGAAAAGTTAGTTCATGCATTCATGACCTCGAGATTAGATTACTGTAATGCTTTATTAGCTGGTTGTCCTGCATCCTCAATAAACAAACTACAGTTAGTCCAAAACGCAGCTGCTAGAGTTCTTACTAGGTCAAGAAAATATGATCATATAACACCAATTTTATCATCTCTACACTGGTTACCTGTGAAGTTCCGTATCAATAACAAAGTATTGCTACTGACCTATAAGGCCCTAAATGGTTTAGCTCCAGTGTATCTAACGGATCTTCTATCGCCCTACAATCCATCGCGCTCTTTAAGATCACTAAACTCTAGGCTTCTGGTCATTCCTAAGATATCTAAGTCCACTAAAGGAGGGAGGGCTTTTTCACATTTAGCTGCTAAACTCTGGAATAGTCTTCCTGATATTGTTCGAGGTTCAGACTCGCTGTCCCAGTTTAAAACTAGATTAAAGACGCATCTCTTTAGCCAAGCATTCACATTATAATTATCCTTTTATACTACAGTTAAATCGGATCAAAAGCATAAATATAATATTCTGAACAGCAGCTACGCTAATCATTTCCCATCTGCTTTTCTGTTGTTATCTCGGGACACTAGTCCCGAGGTAAATAGTTCATCAGCTCCAGTTTGTATCCAGCCTCTCATGGAGACTTCAGATGCCCCAACACCTGTGAGACGACTCCACGCCTGTGAAGAGACGACTCAACGCCAGCGTTGTTATGGCCTAAAATAATACACGATTGATTAACTTTTTCGAACATTATTCTTTAACATTGTCTTTCTAACATTTTTACTGTACATCTATGAAATGCACTTTCTGTAAAGCTGCTTTGAAACAATGTGTATTGTGAAAAGCGCTATACAAATAAATTTGAATTGAATTGAATTGAATTCTTGATGAAATGATAAGAGTCTGGTTTTTTAGCGGTTTAGTCTGTCACTGTGAGAAACTCCTTTGTTGCTCTATTCTCTCTCTGGGAATGAGAATTGAGTGCATGCACCCCATAGTTCGGGCCCCTGGGCCGCCATAGCAGCAGGCAGGTTCGATTATGGAGGTGGTGGATGGAGTGCGGGAAGAGTCTGACGAGATTTCTTTCCCTTTGTGGTCTGCTCTATTACTAATGTGTGAGGCCTAATTCTGAGGAATTAGATACAGAGTGCAAGCAGGTGTTAGATTTGCCCCCTCCTCTGGCCTGCACAATAACAGTGTTTGACTGTAGAAGCAAGAACATTCCCAGTCATGCATGATGTTGCCAACCAAAATGCCTTCTGTCTTTGTATTTTATATCTGATTAGTCGAGTATTCAAGGTTGAGCTCCTTTTGTTGCCAAATTAACTTCAGGTTGATTGTAGCACCCTCCCCCTAGGTGGGTCTTAAAGGCCCACTAAAGTGCTTTGAAACGTGCAGCATTATTTAATGTGTTGACGTAATTTCCCCTGAAATGGCTCCAGCTGTAAGCAGCTCCTCCCCTTTTTTGAAAGAGCCAATTGCGTTTCGTTAACACTACAGTTTGACTAGAGCCTTTCTGTTTGGTAAAGCCAGTTTCCTCCTAATCTCTAACTGTTTATGATCATATTCTCCTCCATATCGCTTTGAAATACAGCATTCTGTGCAGAATTTAAATGGGTCCGATATGTTTTGTTGTCTGCGCCGACTCACGCATATGATCCGCGCTGCGCCCTCGAGTATCTAACGTTAGTCTAACTTTAGACCAGAGACGTTGGTGTGTGTGTAACGTTATGTGTGTGCGGTGGGTTTGAAACTAACGTGAAAACAGACTTCATTAGCCTCAACTGAAAGCATTACATGTCTGAATCGTTTCCAATCGCATGTATAGTGCGCTATGTGCCATTCACCATGTAGAAATGAGTAAATGTGTGAACACAACTGACCTATTTCAGACGCAGCTTCAGCGTCTATTTATAATGTAGAGGGTGGTATGCTTCAGATTCTAGAGAGCATTTGATTGGGCAGAAGATGTGATGAGAAGATGAAGTCTGTGATGATGTCATCAAAATATGTGATTCATTTTAATGGAAGTGAGAGACTGTAAGTTTTGAATGCTTATATCTCCTAAATGCGAATTTTGTCATTGTTTTGGAACACACCAGCTTATTCATAATCTTAAAACTAACATAGTCATACTAAAAGCTAAAAAACTTCAATTTTTATTTCAGGGGGCCTTTAAAGCAGGGCCCTCCAGTCCCTAACACGAGCTCTTGAACCCAACAGGAAGTGGAATTTCCCCCTAGTATGTGAACTCTTTCTTGTTGTAAGGCACCTTCGGGAGTGTTAAAGCCCCGAGATCCCTTTATGAAGAGCTCATTGTGATTTCAAAATGTTGAGCAGGTTGAGAGGAGGCAGTTCAAATATTGATCAGGTGGACATTCTACTTCCTGTTTCTCAACACTGGAAAAACATGGATACTGCAGGATTTGTTAGAAAACATTTTGTGCTGTACAGTTGTGTTCTGGACTCACAACGGTGAGTGATCTCTTTAATTGCTATTCACATGTGCTCATTTGATATTATAATGCCAATATGCACTGTGGCCTGGCCCTGTGTTAGCAGAGTACTGGCACATGGCCAAGTACATATGAACCAGCAGATTCCAATGTAATTAACCCTCTGGGGTCGAAAAATGTGCTGGTGCGTTTTGCTGGATTTTCTTCACAGCAGCAAAATCGACTTAAAATACATTTATAGTTATGTGCCTCAACAAGTAAAGTTAACAAGTAATGAAATTGTAGAACACAGTGAACTCACACTAAACTAACAGAATGGGAGTTATAAAAAATATATCAGAGTTAAGAGTATAAGAGATAAGAGTTATCAAAATTATATCACAGTGGTCTCAAATGTTGAGCTCACAATATGAATACACAGTGAGTGCGCTGTGTGGATACACTTTTAGCTCACTGTGACTTCACATTGGGACCACAGTATGAGTATTTTGTGAGCACATAATAAGTGTGCTGTGACCTCACATTGTGACTATAGTTTGAGCACACAGTGAGTGCGCTGTGAGGTTACACTTTTAACTTGCTTCACATTGTGACCACAACATGAATATCCTGGGAGCTCATGGTGAGATCACTGTGAGTTCAAAATGTTGACTAGGTAGGCCTCCACTTATTTTAAAGGGTAATTATGCCGAGACCTCCACTCTTCAGAGCTCTGCCTAGACAGCAATATTGAGTAGAATGGCTCTCTGTGAGCCTCCTTGGTGAGGCTGTCTTTAGCATAGAGTGTAGTTAGGCCTCCTCTCGCTTTAGAGCGTCATCATGGTGAGGCCTTCGCTCTCTAGAGCTCCATCTAGACAGTGGTACCACATGTATGGTTATTGCCTGTAAGCAATTCCTTCTCACCAGAGGCCTCCTTATGGAGTGCTGAATCTAGGGATTCTGCATAGGCAGACAGGTTGTAGGCCCTTTCTGCTGAGGTAGCAATGTTAGCCTCCTTGGTGGTTCTTAGTGGGGACTAGGGGTGGGAATCATAGGTTAACGCACGATACGATACTGTCACGATCTTTTGCCCACGATATAGATATATCACAACACCAGCGATTCTGTGACGGACGATATATTGCAAGAAAATCATCCACGATATATCACAATATAATTCTGTAAATGAAAGAAATACATCAAAAAGTCATATGTTCAAGTATTTCATTTATTAACAGTTCTTTTTAAATAGCAACAATGTACAATGAGTGCATATACAGCTATCAAACAGCCATACGGGGCGGAAGTGGCTCAGTGGTTCATGTAGGTTGTCTACAAACCGGAAGGTTGGTGGTTCAATCCCCGGTTCCACCTAGCCAAGTGTCGAGGTGTCCATGCACTAATGACATGCCCTCCCGACGAGCTGGATGGCGTCTTGCATGGCTGACACTGCCGTCTGTGTATGAATTGGTGAATGTGAGGCAAGTTGTAAAGCGCTTTGGATGGCCATGTGTAGTTATTGAAAGCGCTATATAAATGCAGTCCATTTACCATAAGCTTGAAAAGTGCTTATTTGCTAGAGAACAATTTTTGTGACTAAATGATTTATAATAAAGAAAGGTCAAATCTCTAACTTATCATTCATTGCAGCAACATCTCAAATTTGTAATAATTACATTGAATAAAAACCCTTCAAACTAGCAATTGCAAAATGCACACATTACTAAAAATGTGATGGTGAAAAAACACCCGGTATAAAACCTTATATAACCAAATATGGTCACATTTGAGTACCAAGGGGTACAATAAACTTGTATTCTTTTAAACATGTACACGATGCAGGGCTTTCTAACTTTTACCCATGTGCCTCAGATTTCCACCATTGCAATGGATCATCTGTCAGTGATAAAGCTGGAGCCTCATGGTATCATTTCATTTCTTGTTCAGCTATGGAGGCAGCTGAAGGCATGGACGTACTGGTACTACTGCTGTTGAACATCTGGCCAAGGAGATCAGCAAGTGCAGATTTTCTCCTCTTTGGGCAGTGCACAGTGGAAATATCTTTTGCAGGCTCACTGTAGTCTATCATCCCCTTAGCAGCATGCATGGTGCTTCCTTCCTGGTCAGTGCTCTGAAATCCTGTTATATTATTATTAAAAAAGAAAAAGCTCAGCAGTCAAGTAAAATTATATAGTTTTACATTTAAATAGCTTATAAATATTTACTAGATAAAATACATGTTGTATATTTTATCAGTAATTTAATGGTTTTAAAGTATAAAACTGGAACAGAACATTTAAAAGACCTTCTCTGGTTAACAAATGAATTAACCTTAAGAGCAGCCGCCTTTGACACCACTTTGGTAAAGGTCTCATTCATGTCCTCTGGTGATAGGAAGAGCAGAGATTTAAACCTAGGGTCCAAGGCTGACGAGATGTAGAGGTTGCTTTTCTCCTCTGAAGAATTACATCTCTTTGAGAGGTCTTGGTAGATGGCATTCTTTAAAGGAAATGTATGTAAGATTGTGGCCAAAACTGGTACTGCAATCACTTTCAAATTACTGTAGAGCAGTGTGTCCCCTCTCCCCCTCCCCCTGACACGAGGTTGCCAGATAAGCTGCAGGATCCAGCAGGAACGTAGGCTTCTACAAGGAGCTTCCAATGGCAAGTGACGAGTCCTACACAGCAATTTCTTTGTTTTTTCATTGTCACAACGTTTTTCTGATTCATAACAAGGTCTTTTAGGTTTCGTAAAGTTTTATTTTTTATCCAAAAAGTTTGTAGCTGCAGCTGTGGTAGGCTAACTAGGCAGAGCTGGCAACCCGGATGCCGAAACACTACTGACTTCGTGATTAGTAGATAGGCGGAGGGTGGCGCTTCAGGCCAAAACACAACATGTCAACATCAACATCAGTTGAGGGCTGCAACTTCACTTTTGAAATGACAATATCCTGGCCGGACAACTGTTGTCAGTGATATAAATATTTGAAATTAACATGATTTCTTAATGTCTAGTGACATATCAGGGCGATTTTATGATTAATTGAAATATATTTCTTACATACAGTTCCTTTAACTCTTTGATAAGAGGGGAGTCCTTAGCAGTGCTGCTCATGTCATCAACAGTTGGGTGTGAAGCGGAGCAAAGATAGAAACTGTTGGGGTCCTCTCCTCACACATGACATTTGTTGCCACCAGCATAGGCTTAAGGGCTTGTACAACATCTTCAGCATTTGAGATTTCCATCTCAGTCAAGGTGCAGATGTCAGAGACACTCTCTCACCTTTAAAACACAGCAGAGTGCAACATTAATTAAAAGATTAATTTAATAATTTAGTTGAAAATAAGATCAACTTTTCCTAAATATTGAATAACAGGACATAACACATTAGCAACACATACAAAAATGAAATTAATCAATAAAATACACAAGGAATTGAATCTTGTTTAATTTAGTAACATTAATGAAAGTTACAATAAACAGCTTACCTCAGGAGATAAGAGGGCAGCAAAGATGGCAGGTTTCTGCTCGAGATAATGGGAGAGCATCTCATATGCACTGTTCCAGCATTCTGCAACATCTGTTATTAACTTGTGGTGCGGAAGGTCTAGCATCGTCTGGTTCCTCCTCAGTGCTCCCGCTGCTGTGGTGCTCCTATGGAAGAACACAGAAATCCTCAGAATCTTCGCTAGCAGTCGAGATACAGCAGGTAGTTTTAAGGCGCGCTGTGACACAAGGTTCAGTATGTGAGCGAAACATCATATGTGCTGGAATCCTGTCAGTTCAACAGCCAAAGTCATATTGATGGCATTGTCTGTAACAACTACAGGATCTTTTTCTGTAAGACTCCATTCCTCTGCGGCCTTCTGCAACACTTCTGCCATATGAGCGTCGGTGTGGCTCTCATGCATTGCCCTAGTTTGGAGAGAGTAAGCATTCATTTCCCATGTGTCGTCGATAAAATGAACAGTAATTGTCACGTAGGACTCTGTGGACCTGGACGTTTTTTTTGTATCATCACTACAAAATCCAAAATGGGCCCAAACTTTTGATTTAAAAGAATTTAAAAGGGTACATTTGTGATTTGTTGTTGGTCCGCCATTATGCTTGTATTTCTTCTTCGCTGTGAATTACAATTTCTGTTCATCTGACCATCTGCAATCTGGGAAGTACCACCACAAGAATCCGGGGGATACTGCCACTCCGGTAAGCCAAAGTGGTAAACAGCCACAATGTAGACATGAATTAAAATATTGTATAAAAAAATATCGATACTTGGTGCCAGAGTATCGATAACATCTCGCGGCCGGAAATATCACGATAAATTGGCATATTGATTTTTTGTCCCACCCCTAGAGGGGACTGTATGACTTAGGTCCCCCAGATGTGACAGGCCAGGATCTATATTTGTTTTCCTTTGCCATATTATGTTAAATGTATTGGAATGATAGGACCAAACCTTGGAGCTTTGCCCATGGACCGGGCCTTAATGCTTGGCGCTGCAGGGAAGGGAGAAAGTGTGCAAATCTGATACTTTCCTTGTTCATGGTGTGTAGCTTGGGTAATGGCCGTAAGGGCTAACATCACTGACAACCCTGCTGGGGCATACCTGTTGGATGGGGAACTTTGACTCTGGTAGTTAAGCCTGTGGAGTCAGGTGCTTAGTCACAGCTGATTGGGCATTCATTCCCCTCAGTATGGTGGTGTGGATATTTGTTCCCCATAGAGTCTTCCCAGACATCTGTGTGAGTTCCCATTCGAAAGGTAACATCTCAGGTTACAAATGCAACCATGGTTCCCTGGGAAGGGGAACGAGACACTGTGTCCATTTGTAGGGGCCATTGGAGTGACATTGAAATTACCATTCATCCATTCATCATTACCACCATCCATTATTTTTTCATCAATCATCTTTTTGGAAGAGTGTTTCATGAAGGTATTCAGTTGTTCACTTTCGTTTGGAACACCCTTACAAATGGTGTCCTCTTCCCGAAGTGCTCTTCAAAGGAGCAAAGATGTCATTTGGAATTTACCCCTTATTCACAGCAGCGCCATCCTTTGATTTTTTACAAGAAAGAAAGTGAGGCTTTGAGGGATGGACATACATCTCTTCAGTAGGTTATACTATTATTTACAGTGTTTTTGGATTGTTCTGCTGAAGAAAAAATGCAAAATGCCTTGGTTTACGACTGTAACCATGGCTCCCTGAAGAGGGAACGTGACACTGCATCGTTTGTTGCTGTTGGAACGCTCTGCGTGATTGTGTCGTGAAGCACGTGTGAAATCAGACCAATGGTGAGATGAGACGTCAGAGGCGGGTGACGAACCAGGAACTATAAAGCATGCCCAAACAGTGCAGGCATAGCTTCTGATAGGCCGAAGCAAGGTACTGTCTGGCACGCAGGAAGTATGGTAGGGTGACGCAGCATCTCATTCCCTCTTCAGGGAACCAAGGTTACAGTCGCAACCGATGCATTCCCTTTCAAGGGAACTCGTGCTGCGTCAATTGACACTGTGGGAAAGTCTATACCCACGCCCCCATAATGACCAGTGCCTGTCTAATTTGAAAATGTACTTAACTCTTAGGACCCGAGAAACGCGCCCGTGCGTTTTGCTGGATTTTCCCTCATGACAGTGTAAAACAGCTTAAAACACTCCGTCATTTTTGGCCTCACAGACATGAACGATATGTCTTTACAAAGCTTAAAGTGTCTACTTTTATTTGTGTACACTCAAAATAAAAACGAAATGTTGTGATTTTAGCTAAATAAATAAAACAAACAGGATGCGCGTTCTCCCGTCTGTGTCCCTGTGATGTCCACTCTGAAATGCGTCAGAAAATGCGTCTGTAACTCAGCGAAAAATTGCCACACAGACACGACAGATATATCTTTATAAAGCCTGGAATGTCTACTTTTAAATGAAGTAATTTATATAAAATATAATCTCTGTTTATGTAATCCGTATGAAAACAGAGAGAGGCACAGTCCCTCCAGCGGAGCCTCATTATCTTTAATGTGACCACACCCATACGCGCACACAGCGATTCACATGCAAATCGTCCACATGAAGGAACGCGAACCTGTAAACCCCATCACCTAAAAACAAAGACACATCTTAATTATTATTATGCTTGTCATCAAGTTCGGAAGTGAGGCTGTTAGTTTACCTTGGATTTACCTGAGAAGAACAAGAACAAGAACGCGATTTTAATATGATAATTTTTAAGTTAAACATTTCTTTTCACTTATGTTAGTGTTAATGATGCATAAACTTCACATTGTAGGCTACTAGTTGAACTATTGCTAGACTAAACTGTATGAAATCAACGTAAACATGTTGAAAATTAAATATAGACAGGTAGGTAACCTTTCAATGCTAAATAAAGATACATGTACGACACGAGGGTATTTTATGCTCTATAATATTTAACACTAGCCTGGATGCCAGCCGAACTTAGCCCTGCCCACAACATTT
The DNA here is from genome assembly GCF_949357685.1 of Gobio gobio. Taxonomy (NCBI): domain Eukaryota; kingdom Metazoa; phylum Chordata; class Actinopteri; order Cypriniformes; family Gobionidae; genus Gobio; species Gobio gobio. Next base: position 13,854,318 of record NC_137100.1, on the reverse strand, counting down.
GAAGTCGGGCAGTTCAGTCTGGACTTGATCCGTTGTGGAGCAACTATGCCCGAACAGAAGCTGTTCGGACCAATGAAATTGTCAGGGCAGGCTTTAGACGATGATGGACAGGTGATAAACAGTAACGTAAATCATCCACGTCACCAAAGAGCGCTTGGGTTGAATTCGTTCTAATCCTAAACAGAGAACTTGTTCGTATATGCATTCACCTTCACTATTTCTCTCAGAAAGGATGATCGTGTTGGTAAGTACTCTGTGTATCCTTAAATTATTTTTTACAACACCGACAAGACAACTAACGTTATGCGTCGCTCTGATTGGTTGTAGGTCTATCCAATTATCCTATCTTTCCTGGTTCGGTTGAAACACGTCCCATAATCACAGCCCAATGGAGCAGTAACAGATTCATATTCCAGTCCCTCCAGAATTTCGTGATGTCGCGATCGCAACTATTAACGCAACTTCAACAAATCCCCGTGAATTCAGTGCGACTCGCAATTTTGACCAATCACTGCAACTTTTCTGCAACTTTGACCAATCATCGCGGTCTCCTGCTAAGCGGCGTCATACGTCAGCAAACTCACTTCCTTGTTTTGTTCAGAAGACGCTGCAAACATGTGTGCTGCCAACATCTCACATTTACCCACAAAAATAACAGCAAAGGTCATGAAAAACAGTATCCAGATGTTCTTTACGAAAGTGGGGGCCAACTGTTTTGCAAGATGTGCAATATTGTCGAACATAAAAGGAAATCGACAATTGACAAACACTTTGCCACCACTAAACATGTGCGGAGAATGACAGAAACGCATGGAGGCTGTAGTAAGACGAGACAAATCAGTGTGACCTGTTGCCTCCCGATCAATTGCAAGCTTTGAAAAAATCAAGTTGGTTTGAATATATATATACAGTATATACATACAGTGCATGGTAACTTAGAGATAACGTTAATGTACTGTAGTTTATCACCGAGTGACTAGCATCCCCGAAGTTAACATTAAAGCTTCACATGTATAACGGATTGTCACCTCAAAAACAGTCTTTTGTGGTGGAACAAGCAATGCTATATAGAAATATATAGTTAGCATCTTAATTTAATCTTTTTTTTATTATTTTATTAGTTCATTAACTAATTGTTATCTCAACTAATTTAATGTAAAGAGCTATAATTACTAATTAAATATAGTAAATGTATCGATTAGAATTGCCATAGACTAAAGATTTTTCTAGCTAACTAGTAGTCATTCATTTAAGCAATTAGTCGACTAATCTCACATTTATATTTCTGTTGAAATACTGGGTGCATGGAGGAATATAGCTTATTCTACACTCAAGCACATATATAAATCTTGCCACAAAGGACCGGCAAAAGTAGGCTAATAATAGGCCTACGGTATGTCTGAAAAAAATAAAGAGGTAAACTTAATAAACTAGTGTTTTCTAAATCAGTTTCGGCTGCAGACATATCTCCAAACATCTCTGCTTTTGATTCGATTACAGTTTTTCTCAATTGCTAAAACACTAAACCCTATTGTTTGAACCAAATACTCAGTTGCCTGAACCCAGTGATTGAATCAATCACTCTTTTGGCAAAACCATAAGCACTTTTCCCCTGTTTAGACACAACTTGTCAACACATTTTCATTGTGATGCACCTGTGCTGCAGAATGGTGAGCACAAGTGACAAAAGTCAAACACAATGAAAGCACAGGTGTCACCAGTTGAACACAACAACTCAAAATTGATCACACTTGTGACTAATGATGTGAGGGAACATATAAGCCAGTTCAGAGAGCACTGGTTTGTGAGGTCTTACAATGGATAGAAATCTGAGAGGAAGAGTCTGTGGTCGAGGTGGTCGAGGTGGTCGAGGTGGTCGAGGTGGTCGAGGTGGTCGAGGTGGTCGAGGTGGTCGAGGTGGTCGAGGTGGTCAAGGTGGTCAAGGTGGTCAGCAAAGACAAAGAACAGTAATATCTGATGAAATCAGAGCTACTGTGATTGACCATGTTCTTGTCCATGGTATGTGCATGAGGGAGGCTGGACAAAGGGTACAACCAAACCTTAGTAGATTCACTGTGTCCACCATAATCCGAAGATTTAGAGAAGAGAACAGGTAATAACTTTTTTTTTTTAAATTATAGCCTAGTATGTAAATGCTGACAGCAATTACTGTAAGACATACTATATACTGTATCACAGTATACTGTAAGTAAATATATGTTCCAGTACACCACTGTACCAATGTACTGTAGTATTGTAATGGAGGGTTGGTCTAACTGTTTGTAGGCCTAGTATTCCATGTATATTTTTTGTAACTCCATGTTCTCTTTTTGTAGAATTGAAAGACTGCCACATGGGGGTGGCAGGACAGGTATGTTCTCCCCACACCAAGAGACCCTAATTGATGATATGGTCCGTGAGAACAATGCCATTAAACTGCTTGAAATTCAGCAGAAGATCATTGAGGACCATGTAAATTTTGAGGGTATAAACAGTGTCAGCCTCTCTACTGTTGATCGTGTCCTCAAGCGCAACAGACTGCGCATGAAACAGCTATACAGAGTGCCTTTTGACCGCAACTCAGACAGAGTAAAGGAGCAAAAATTCCAGTATGTACAGGTTGGCATACATCCAGACACATTCAATGTTGATTACTGTAGTGATTTACTGTAGTGGCCTAAATCACTTTCCGTATCACTTACAGAACTATATCTATTTCTACAGAGGGTTTTTGAACTGGATGCAATGGAAAGACCCCATGAATACATCTATATGGATGAAGCTGGGTTAAATCTCACCAAAAGGAGGAGAGGCCGTAATGTGATTGGCCATCGGGCCATTGTTGGTGTTCCTGGGAAGCGTGGTGGCAATGTCACATTATGTGCTGCAATCAGCAATCATGGGGTTGTCCACCATCATGCCAACCTGGGGCCCTACAACACTCACCAGCTCCTCATGTTCCTCAATAACATGCGAGATGCTCTGTTGGGGCAGCAGGATGAGCATCCCATCTATGTGGTTGTTTGGGATAATGTGAGTTTTCACAGAGCCCTCCAGGTTAGAGAGTGGTTCAATATGAACCAAGATTTTATCAATCTTTGCCTTCCACCGTACTCCCCTTTCCTAAACCCCATTGAGGAATTCTTCTCCTCATGGCGGTGGAAGGTATTTTCAACTCAGCTGACTGCAGAGGCTCAAAGGGTTCTCTCTGTAGTGCAGTAAGCACCAGAGCTAAGTCCCAAGAGGGTATAGAGGGAGGACGAGGCAGATTTAATCTCCTCGCTCCCCTAAGGAACCTGACAATCAGATCGTGCTTACCTAGAGATTTTCCATCTACTAGCTCATGGTTAGCGGCGATAGCGGCAACATAGACTTTGAGGGTGGAGGGAGACAGCCTTCGCTCCAACCCATCCTGTAGAAAGGTAAGCACAGATGCGATCGCACATCTGCGGGGGTCTTCTCGGCGAGAAGAGCACCAATCGACGAACAGGTTCCACTTCAACGCATAGAGGCGCCTCGTAGAGGGGGCTCTAGCGGAAGTGATGGTGTCAACTACCGCTTGCGGTAGGTCACCTAGAACCTCCGCGTCCCGTCCAGGGACCAGACATGGAGTTTCCAGAGCTCTGGACGCAGGTGCCATAGGGTGCCCTGTCTCTGAGTCAGGAGGTCCTGTCTCAGAGGAATGGGCCAGGGAGGTGCTGTCGCAAGGAGCACTAGTTCCGGGAACCAGGTCCGGTTGGGCCAATACGGAGCAACCAACAAGACCTGCTCCTTGTCCTCCCTGACTTTGCACAGTGTCTGCGCAAGAAGGCTCACTGGGGGAAACGCATACTTGCGTTCTTCCCGGGGCCAGCTGTGGGCCAGGGCATCCGACCCTGGCGTCCCGTCCAGGGACCAGACATGGAGTTTCCAGAGGTCTGGACGCAGGTGCCATAGGGTGCCCTGTCTCTGAGTCAGGAGGTCCTGTCTCAGAGGAATGGGCCAGGGAGGTGCTGTCGCAAGGAGCACTAGTTCCGGGAACCAGGTCCGGTTGGGCCAATACGGAGCAACCAACAAGACCTGCTCCTTGTCCTCCCTGACTTTGCACAGTGTCTGCGCAAGAAGGCTCACTGGGGGAAACGCATACTTGCGTTCTTCCCGGGGCCAGCTGTGGGCCAGGGCATCCGACCCTGGCGTCCCGTCCAGGGACCAGACATGGAGTTTCCAGAGGTCTGGACGCAGGTGCCATAGGGTGCCCCGTCTCTGAGTCAGGAGGTCCTGTCTCAGAGGAATGGGCCAGGGAGGTGCTGTCGCAAGGAGCACTAGTTCCGGGAACCAGGTCCGGTTGGGCCAATACGGAGCAACCAACAAGACCTGCTCCTTGTCCTCCCTGACTTTGCACAGTGTCTGCGCAAGAAGGCTCACTGGGGGAAACGCATACTTGCGTTCTTCCCGGGGCCAGCTGTGGGCCAGGGCATCCGACCCTGGCGTCCCGTCCAGGGACCAGACATGGAGTTTCCAGAGGTCTGGACGCAGGTGCCATAGGGTGCCCTGTCTCTGAGTCAGGAGGTCCTGTCTCAGAGGAATGGGCCAGGGAGGTGCTGTCGCAAGGAGCACTAGTTCCGGGAACCAGGTCCGGTTGGGCCAATACGGAGCAACCAACAAGACCTGCTCCTTGTCCTCCCTGACTTTGCACAGTGTCTGCGCAAGAAGGCTCACTGGGGGAAACGCATACTTGCGTTCTTCCCGGGGCCAGCTGTGGGCCAGGGCATCCGACCCTGGCGTCCCGTCCAGGGACCAGACATGGAGTTTCCAGAGGTCTGGACGCAGGTGCCATAGGGTGCCCCGTCTCTGAGTCAGGAGGTCCTGTCTCAGAGGAATGGGCCAGGGAGGTGCTGTCGCAAGGAGCACTAGTTCCGGGAACCAGGTCCGGTTGGGCCAATACGGAGCAACCAACAAGACCTGCTCCTTGTCCTCCCTGACTTTGCACAGTGTCTGCGCAAGAAGGCTCACTGGGGGAAACGCATACTTGCGTTCTTCCCGGGGCCAGCTGTGGGCCAGGGCATCCGACCCGAGGTTCCCCTGGGTCAAGGAATAAAACCACTGACAGTGGGCCGTCTCTGGGGAGGCAAACAGGTCTACCTGTGCGGCCCCGAAACGACTCCAGATTAGCTGGACCGCCTGGGGATGGAGTCGCCATTCTCCCGGAAGTACCTGCTGACGTGACAGCTCGTCGGCCGCACGATTGAGCAGGCCCGGAATGTGAACAGCATGAAGCGACCTCAGATGCTTCTGACTCCATAAGAGGAGATGGCGGGCGAGTTGCGACATGCGACGGGAGCGTAGACCACCTTGTTTGTTGATGTACGCTACGGCCGCAGTGTTGTCCGTCCGGACCAGAACGTGCTTGCCTCTGAGCGGCACTTTGAAGCGGCTGAGTGCAAGACGAACTGCTAACAACTCGAGGCAATTGATATGCCATTGCAGTTGAGGCCCCGTCCACAGACCCGAAACTGCAAGCCCGTTGTACGTGGCACCCCAACCCGTGGATGAGGCATCCGTGGAGACAACGGAGTGCCTGGACACTTGCTCTAGGGGAACTCCCGCCCGGAGAAACAAAGGGTCCGACCACGGGCCGAAGGTTTGGCGGCATCTCGGAGTCACTTGGACACGGAGGGAACCGCTGTGCCACGCCCATCTCGGGACTCGATCGTGTAGCCAGCATTGAAGCGGTCTCATTTGAGGCAATCCGAGCGGCGTTACTGCGGATGCCATATGCCCCAGGAGCCTCTGAAAATGTTTCAGTGGTACCGCTTTCCTGCCTTTGAACGAATTCAAGCAGTTCAACACTGACTGGACGCGCTCCTCGGTGAGGCGCGCTGTCATGGCGACCGAGTCTATCTCCATACCGAGAAAAGAGATCCTCTGTGTGGGACAGAGTTTGCTCTTCTCCCAGTTGACCCGAAGTCCCAACTGGCTGAGGTGACTGAGCACCTTGTCCCTGTGTTCGCACAACTGCTCTCGCGACTGGGCAAGAATCAGCCAGTCGTCGAGGTAGTTTAGGATGCGAACGCCATGCTCTCTCATGGGAACAATGGCCGCCTCCGCAACCTTCGTAAAGACGCGGGGCGACAGGGACAGGCCGAAGGGTAAGACGCGGTACTGATATGCCCGTCCCTCGAACGCGAAGGGAGGGAGAGGGAGAATCGAGACATGAAAGTACGCGTCCTTCAGGTCGATTGCTGCAAACCAATCTCGGGGACGGATGCACCTGAAGATGCGTTTCTGCATTAACATCGTGAATGGCAGCCTGTGAAGGGACCGGTTCAGGAATCGCAGGTCCAAGATTGGTCGTAACCCGCCGCCTTTCTTGGGTACAATGAAGTACGGGCTGTAGAACCCGGACCTCATATCGGCTTGAGGGACCGACTCTATCTCGTCCTTCGCCAATAGGACAGCGATCTCCGCCCTGAGCACGGGGGCGTTCGCCTCCACTACAGTCGTGAAGTGAATGCCCCTGAACTTGGGGGGACGCCGGGCGAACTGAATCGCATAGCCGAGTCTGATGGTACGGAGGAGCCACCGAGACGGGCTGGGAAGCGCTAGCCAGGCTCCCAGACTCCGCGCAAGGGGGATCAACGGCACCACAGACGTACCCGCAGCGGGGCAGCGAGGCGGAACGCAGGGATCCGGCTCGGACGGCATGGGAGCGGCCCGAAGCGGGATCTGAGTGTGCTGTGCAACACTTACCTGCATCCGCGGAGGGGACGTGCGAGTGTGGGGAGGCCGCTTGTGTGCGTCCCGACAGCCGGCGTCCCCTGCTGGCGAAGGGAGAGGTACTTGAGGGTGGCGAGGCATGGAAGCGTCGACCACTGCCAAGTGCGCTCTCTTGGCACCCAGAGATATTGGAAACTGCTCTTTTATTGAAGTTTTGGGTGCAGAAAAACAAAAGATTCTCCCCCGGCCCTCCTCCGGGGGAGGGAGTGGTGCTGCAGCCATCTCCCTCAGAGCAGTTTCCTCCATCTCTGGGCGGCCCGTCTCAGGGTCGCTTGCGACGGCGCTTGCCACCTGGCTTGGCAGCGGCCTGAGCGGGCTGGACGTCCTTCCCACGGCCGTCCCCACGCCGACGGCCGGTGTTAGGCTGCTGCGGGGCTTTGGCGGGGGCGGAGGCGGCGGCGGGTGGACGTCCTCGGCGTCGAGTAGCCGGAGGCGCTGCCGCCGGCGGCGGTGTAGGGGCAGCAGCGGGCCGCCGGGGCAGGATGTGCTTGATCGCCTCCGTCTGCTTCTGGGCGGCCGAGAACTGTTGGGCAAAGCTCTCGACCGCGTCGCCGAATAACCCAGCTGAACCGATATTTATCGTCTCCCTCATATCAGCCAGGTTAAGCCAGAGATGCCGCTCCTGGACCACAAGTGTGGACATCGCCTGACCAATGGAACGGGCGGTGACTTTCGTCGCCCGGAGGGCGAGGTCCGTCGCCGTCCGGAGCTCCCGGAGGAGCTCTGGGTCAGGCCTACCCTCGTGCATGTCAAGGAGCGCTTGGGCCTGGTGGACCTGAAGCAGCGCCATGCCATGCAAGGCGGACGCAGCCTGTCCGCAGGCCTTGTAAGCCTTCCCGGTCAGACCGGAAGAGAACTTACAGGCCCGGAACGGGAGACGTGGGTCACCGCGCCAGTTAGAGGCGGTCGCCGGACACAGTTGCATCGTGATGGCGCGCTCCACTGGCGGGATCCCCACGTAACCCTTGGCTGGCCCGCCGTCGAGGGTAGTGAGGGAGGAGGAGTCACTCGGTCGGTTTCTGGCAGAAAAAGGTGCCGTCCACGACCTCGTGAGCTCCTCATGCACCTCCGGGAAGAAAGGTGTCGGGGCTGGACGCTGAGAACCAGCGCGAGCCGCCCCGAGGAACCAATCATCCAACCTAGAGGGTTCGGGACACGGTGGAGGGTTCCACACGAGCCCAACCCTTTCGGTGGCCCGGGCAAGCATAGCAGTTATCTCGGGGTCCGGGGCAGCCGTTGCCACTCTCCCAGAGGGAGGCAGTACAGCTGACCCTTCATCCTCCGAGGACTGAAACTCCCCCTCCGATGCAGTGATCGACATCTGCTCGTCTACCGGAGCTCCGAAAGACACCACTGGTCTCCCGTGGGAGGGTCCAGTGGTCTCTCTCGGGAGCTCTACCGGCTGCGGAACCGAGGGAATAGGGGCCTGTGGAGTTTCACTCGGCGGGTTTGCCCTAAACGTGATCCTCAGATCACCCTGGCCATCCAAAGAAGCAGGTCCACTCGGGTTAGGGGTAGACCTGGTTCGTGGGATGGGTAAGGGGACTCCCCCAGCCCGGAGGTAGGAGAGTCTCGATCTTAGTTCCGTGATGGTCATGTTCCCGCAGTGGGAACATGAGTCATCCACAAATGCCGCCTCAGCGTGCTGTTTGCCAAAACACGTGAGACAGCGATTGTGACCGTCAGTAGGCGCCAGGGAACGACCGCATCCAGAAACGCACGGGTGGAATGTCATCATGAAAAAGATGCAGCGTCACCCGTGTACTCTTTTGTGAGGAAACGCTCTGTGCTGAAGCACTCAGGGGGAAACGCGACAGCGCACGGGATTGTAGTGCAGCCCGTGCCTGTACTCAATACAGGAAAACGCCCAACCAGACCAACAGAAATTTGTTGCTGTGAAAACAGCAGTTTTCTCTGTAACACAGAGGCAGCTGATGAGCTTTCCGCGGTCCCGCTGGAATGTGCCGTCTCTCCAACACGCGTTTCTCCTCTTCTCCGGTTCTTCAAAAACTCTTTCTTGTCTTGCTGATAGCAGCGAACTCAATGTGAGTGGTCTTCGTTCTGCCGTTTGGCTCCGAAGTGAATGACAGCGTGCATTCGCTCTCGCTTCCTGTTTATACCCGCAGTGCGGGGCGGAGCGCGAGATGCAAATCTCGCACGCCAATTGTTCATTGGCCGGTTCTAGATAGCTCGAAGCTGATAGGGGCTCCCAGAAGTGATCCCAATTCGTCGGTACGTCCGACGTACGTCGAACGTGACCGACTGAATGGGAACTGTACATTTCTCTTCTATTTCCACCCACTGCAACTTATACCAACGACGGAGATAAGTGCAGTTCCAATAGTAAAATATGTGGGAGAGCGTTGCTATAAGGTGACTATATTGTATTGCAATAGGGAGCACTTCCAAGTCAATACCAAATCAAAACTATTTAGCACAGTATTTGTAATAGAAAGGATTTAATGACAAAATCTTGTTATGGTTACACTTAAAATAGTTTCAAAATGGGTGTATGAGATGATAAACTTATACCATTAATCGTACACAACATGAATACAATGTTACCTGAGGGATAGAGAGAGAGAGCGAGAGAGAGAGAGAGAAAGAGAGAGAGAGAGAGGGAAAGAGAGAGAGAGAGCAAGAGAGGGAGAGGGAGAGAGAGTGGGGGAGAGAGAGAAGGAGAGAGCAAAGAAGAAAAGCTCCAATGACCTCAAGAGCCAGAGAGTAAGAGAGAAAAAGCCACAGTTCCAATCTTCTTTTATCTATTCCTTGAACATGTGACTGAAACCAAATGTATTCTTTCAAACTGACCAATCAGACCAAACTCAAACATGACATTCACACTGACCAATCAGACCAAACTCCCCCCACTGTAAAGGTGTGCCTACAGGCCTCTATATTGTCTTCCAGATGGCCCTTCTGATAAGGAAATGGGGGGTGACAACAGTAAAGCAAATTTCTTTGTTGGATTTCAAATATCTTTGATTATTTTCAATTCCTTCAACAATGATGATGTTGTGGTGTTCAACACTGACAACGCGGCCTATATGAAAAAGGCCTACAAAGCTGCGTTGCAGTCCGTTTCCGAGCGGACACTGGGATATGTGCTCGCTGGAGACCGCTGCGCCCTGAAGCCCACGAGGTGGCAGGGTTGGCAGAACGATCCACTGAGGGCACCGAAGAGAAATGGGTACCGTGTACTGAGGTGTTAACTATTCCTCTTCGGGGGGAAACTACCCTCAACTATTTTACCGCAGCCTTCTTGGCGATAAGAACGGTCCTCCTGTTTATTAGCCTCCTGGAACCTCTCGACGACTGAGTTGACAGCGTCACCAAAGAGTCCAGGGGGGGCAATAGCGAGGCATCCAAAGCTTTGATGAGGATTTACGTCACCCACCTCTGACGTCTCGTCTCACCATTGTTCTGATTTCACCTGTGCTTTACGACGAAATCATGCACAGCGCCAATCGATGCAGCACGAGTTCCCTTGAAAGGGAAATATCTTTCCAAGAAGTTTCAGCAGACAGAAAACTTGAGCTGTGGAAAATTATAAGTGAACTATGAACTTTTTTACAGCGGATGCAATTGAAAATATGATAAGTGTATCCCTCTCAGACTTGCTTTCATACCTGTAATGGAACTGCTCTGAATAAGGTCTATATTGCCTTCAAAAATGTATCAGATGAAAGTATCTCAGTAGACAGGATGTGACACGATCATTGGATTCAGACATGCCTTGTTTACTTTCTGCCTTCACATGCTGCCTATGGAAGCAGTATTTTTCAGCTTTAGGATGCAGCCTTTGTTTGGTTCCTGTCTCTTTGAAGCCCCTCCTGCTCTGATTATTCAGCTGGATCAGTGTATTGTGATTGGTCAACGTCTTTGAGCATATTTTCAGAAATGTCACGCCCCTTACCTATGTGTGAAAAAGTGAAATGAATAAGCCTCAGGGTGAAGGAAATGCAGATTCAAGCATGTACTGTAGAGGACGAATGCCACTCAAACTAATGTTTCAGCAATGCAGCCATTCTGGATTGCAGAATAATAGGATGCAGGAGAAGAAAGTTACTTCAGCTATTAAAAAAGAAGAAGAAAAAAGGAGGCACACATGTTTGTTTAACTAAAGTAATTTTGCTTATTTGCATGGTTGAACTGGATGAGAAAGAGTGCTTACTGATATAGAAATAGGAAAAACTCCCTTTGGAGTGGACTTTGTGATTTGTAATTTTGCAGATCATTTTCATGCTCAAACATCAACATTACACTTTAAAGAAAGTTGAAAATGTAAAAAAAACTAAAACAAAAATAACAATAGGTCCTCTTTAATATTACAAAATGGCTATTGTTTTTGTCTTTCATATACACCTTTTTTTTTAAACTTCATTCAATTACATAACAGAAGTTATATAATAATTAAAATATGCGACTTTAATTTGTCAACATGATCCCAAAAGCTCTGAAATGAGGAATCTGTTTTTAAATTTGGGGGGAAACAAATAAATAATATTAAATAAAAAAGGTTCAGTTTCTGTTATTAAATTGGCCTGCGGATTGAACTTGGACTAAAAACTTTCACATCAACTTTCCTCTTAATTGCACTCTGTGCTGACACAAATCCCCTTTTACAAGCAAACACATACTGTCAGAGATAAATAAAAAAGTGGCATGTCCCAAGGTGCAACAGGAATCCAGAATAAGCCTGTGAGAGTTATTCCACTGTGCCACGACATATTGAGCGGTGCCTGTGGCAGTCTTTTTTGGGAGAAATTGCAGAAAAAAGAGAGTGCTCTCACCTCCAATTATGTCCCTGTCTAGCTTCTCTCTCACTGGCTCCACTCCATCTGTCTTTTTCTGATTTCATACCTCCAGGGGCCTCATTTATCAACCGTGCGTACACAAAGATCTGTGCGTAGTAAGTGCGTAAGAACAGTTTCACGCAAAGTGTGAGATTTACCAACTTGTACTTATATGTAGAAATGTGTGTAAATTTAAGCACACCTCTGAGCATGCTAACACAGATAATCTAGTGGTAGAATAGCGATACTACACATAAAAACATTTAAAAGTGTCACAGTATGTGTTACGTAATCCACATATGTCCTGCGTTTCCTTTAATAATAAAACACTAGTTTTAAACACGATACGTAATTAGTTTCAAACCCTATAAAAGACAGCTGTGACCAATGATTGTTTCAGTGCAATGGCTTATTTTGCATTATTGGAAGACTTGGCAAACAATGTTTTCCAAGATCGTGTTGATCTGTTTGGCGAGAGCACAGAGTGGCTTCTAAGTAGGTATCGCTTTCCCAAAAATGTACTGCTGGATTTGTGTCGTGATTTAGGACCAATGTTGGAGAGAGAAACAAATCGCACGAAAGCCATTCCCATGCACATCCAACTCCTGTCCACCCTTGGATTTTTAGCTAACGGAACATTTCAGCGTGAGGTTGGAGACATATGTGGTATGTCCCAGCCATCAGTGAGTAGGATCATGCCGGCAGTGCTGGAGGCAATTATTTCCTTGGCCCCAACCTACATCCAATTCCAGTACCAAAATCCTCAACAAGCTGAAATAAAACGGGGCTTTCATTTTATCGCCAGATTCCCAAACATAATTGGAGCCATAGACTGCACCCACATCGCCATAAAAGCACCATCAACCAACAAATTTAATTATATAGATAGAAAAGTGTTTCATTCTGTTAATGTCCAGATCATTTGTGATGTAAATTTGTTGTTGTTAAACGTCGTTGCGCGGTGGCCTGGAGGAACACACGACTCATTCATTATGCAGACCAGCTCTGTGGGTGTGTGTCTTTAAGAAGGCGCTGTTGAGGATGGCTGGAACATTGGTGAATTTAAGGCGACAACATGTTTTAAAATGCTTTTGCAGGGCTATGTAAGATTATTTAAAATTATCTCATTGTTAGGTGATCAAGGTTACCCCCTAAAGCCGTGGCTAATGACCCCCCCTAACCAACCCAAGGACTGAGCAGGAACAGGCCTACAACCGTGCCCATGCTCAGACTGAAAAGTCACAAAAGTTGGCTGTGTCATAACCAAATAATTTTGACCAAATTGAATAACCGTGGCTCAATGGGAATATGTGACTCTGGCTACATTTACGCAAAACCTGAAATACGCTGCGTCGGTAGTTCGCTGCACTTTTCAGGTGACACATCCACAAGAGGTGCTATAAGCAATATTATTTCTCCATTGCAGTTGCATGAAATGTCATGAAAAATCCATGCCTGTGGGTACATTTTTGTAAAATTGTATTGCATTGCTTGTATTACATTTAACAGCAGTTTCAAACTGAAATGTCCAGTGACTGGTGCTAAATAGCATCTTCAATTTACGAAACAGTGAAATGTGACTGTGGAAACATTTTATTAAGTTGGTTAATACACTGTAAAAAATAAATCCGTAAAATAACAGAAAAAGTACTGCCAGCTTATTACCTGGACATTATCCAGTAATTTTACAGACATTTCTGTTAACCCTAACACAGAACGCAATGAAGTGCAAAATTAAAAATACAGGTAAAACACAGTAGGGCCTGACGTATCCTGACGTTCGGGCAGCCCAGGATCTCCATACATTTCGCCCAGGCCTGCGCCTTGGAGAGGTCACTTCAGTGTCATTGTTCTAAACGTCAGAAACAACACGGGAGATAGCAGTTACGAGTTATAAGCCAGGGCCGATTGGCGTAGGTCCAGGTGCTGCGGGTTGTTTCCGATGGTGAGATGGACTATCGCAGTCCCACTGGTCAGCTACCGCCCACCTCAATCTGGGCAGCCCCCAGCCAGTAAGTCTGACCCGCCACAGTCTGCCTGCTTCAACGGGTGCTTGGCGCTAGGAAAAAAACACCAAGCAGACTGAAAACCTTACACCAGGCAAAAACAGAAAAAAGGAAGACCATCAATCCTGCGATTAGCAAGCTGGAGTGTCAGGACAATGTGTCCTGGCCTCTCCGAAGATCTACAACAGGTCGATGACTCCAGAAAAACAGCCATTATCGACTGCAACTCACGAGGCTCAACATCGACATTGCTGCACTCCAGGAAACCAGACTTGCATCAGGCCCAGTGAACATCCTGAGCGTCTATGCTCCCACACTCTGCTCTTCAGCCGAGACCAAGGACCAGTTCTATGAGGAGCTTGACACTGCCATCAGAGACATCCCTGTCACAGAACACCTGTACCTGCTTGGCGACTTCAATGCCCGAGTGGGTTCTGACCACGACTCCTGGCCCAGTTGCATTGGCCACTTCGGAATCGGCAAGCTGAATGAGAACGGAAAGAGGCTCCTTGCGCTATGCTCTTACCATAACCTCTGCATCACCAACACGTTCTTCGCTACTAAGCCGCACCGTTGAGTATCCTGGCGGCACCCTAGATCCCGCCACTGGCACCAGCTGGACCTCGTCATTACATGGAGACCATCACTGAACTGCGTTCTCACCACATGCAGTTACCATAGTGCCGAATGCGACACCGATCACTCCATGGTTTGCAGCAAAGTCCGCCTCCAGCCCAAGCAGATCCACTGATCTAAGCAGAAAGGTCGTCCTCAGATCAACACTGCCAGAATGGCGATTCCAGATCTGTGCGAATGCTTTGCCAACTCCATCGAGGATGCCCTCAAGTACTGCCCTGCTGCTAACGCTGAAGAGAGATGGCGTCACATTTGTGATGTGATGTGATGTGATGTACAACTCCACAATGGACACATTTGGCAAGAGAGAGAGGCAAAACCCGGATTGGTTTAAAGCCGGCATCGCTGACCTAGAGTCAGAAATCGAGGCCAAAAGAGCAGCCCTGATCAACTACAAGAGGGAGCCTTCCGAGAAGCACTCAGGAAGGCCAGGAACGACTCCCAACGGATTACTAGGCGCTGCGCCAATGGCTACTGGCTCAATCTCTGCCAGAGCATTCAACTCTCTGCTGAACGTGGCAACATTTGCGGCATGTACGACAACATGAAAAAGGCCTTTGGCCCAAGCGTAAACAAGATCGCGCCTCTGAAGTCAGCCGCCCGTGAAATCATAACAGGCCGCAGCTAGCAGATGGAGAGGTGGGCTGAACACTACCAGGAGCTCTACTCGAGAGAGAACGTAGTCACAAACGCAGCTGCCGAGAGCACCCCTAACCTACCCATCATGGAGGAGCTCGACGTTCCACCCTCTGTAGAAGAACTGAGCAAGGCCATCGACTCCCTCGCCTGCAGCAAAGCTCCAGGAAAAGATGGCATCCACCTGAAATCCTCAAGGTGGGAAAGAAGTCTGCTCTCCTTCACCACCTACACCAGCTGCTGCAACAGTGCTGGGAAGAAGGGACAGTGCCCCAAGAGATGTGCAACGCCAACATCGTCACTCTGTATAAGAACAAGGGTGACCGCAGCGACTGCAACAACTACCATGGAATCTCCCTGCTCAGCATTTTTGGGAAGGCCTTCGCTCAAGTAGTCCTCAACAGATTGCAGTCGCTCGCGGAGCGCGTGCACCCCGAAGCACAGTGCGGGTTTAGAGCTGGAAGATCAACCATCGACATGATCTTCTCCCTACGTCAGCTCCAAGAGAAATACAGTGAACAGCGACGACCACTCTACGTAGCATTTATCGACCTGACCAAGCCCTTTGACCTGGATGCGTTCTTGCTCCGACACTCTTCGGCGGCTTCTTCTCCTTGCTGCTGTCCTATGCCTTCAGCCAGTCAGAGGATGGAGTGTATCTCCACACCAGAAGCAACGGCAGTGTTTTCAACCTTGCCCATCTTCGAGCTAAGACCAACGTGCAGCAGGTTCTCATACGAGAGATGCTCTTCGCTGATGACG
Organism: Gobio gobio; assembly: GCF_949357685.1. Classification (NCBI taxonomy): domain Eukaryota; kingdom Metazoa; phylum Chordata; class Actinopteri; order Cypriniformes; family Gobionidae; genus Gobio; species Gobio gobio. Next base: position 13,838,726 of record NC_137100.1, on the reverse strand, counting down.
CAGCTCTGACGGCACACTCGGCACCGCAATAACGAGTTTACAACCGATGTATGCTCGACGGCTAGATACCCATAATGCACTGTGAGAGTCCCGCCGTGCATTGAATGAATTCCCACATTTCGCCAGGAGATGGCATCGACTCACACACTTTTTAAGACCAATGATATTGGACCCACTCACTTGTATCGTCTCTAATTGAGCACATGTCTGTTTACACACCCTGAACACTGATTAAATGTGTTAGAAGCTTTATTTTCACTTTTCTAATATTTTCTTCATTTTCATTGAAAATACATTTCCAATCTGATATGTGATGGGGAAAAGGATCAGAGGGAGTTCCGCAAAAGGCGGAATCGAACCGAGGGTCGATTTGCGTCAAAACTTGATGTCATGAATCTTACCCCTACACTATTGTTGCTGCATAAGATTTTGAGTGTTCCGTAGATTTGTCTGCCTCAACCAGACGTTAAGTAAACATGCAGATATATTTACAATGTTTATTATAGTATAAAATATATACTATACTACTGTATATATATTTTATCTAGGGGTGTAACGATTCGTTTTAACAACGATACGATTCATATCACGATTTGAGGTTGTCGATACGATTCAAGGACGATATTGGTTCATTTAGAACGATACGATCCGAAACGATTCAGTGACTTGAAATCGATTCAGTAACTTTTTAGCCAAAAATTGTGTGACTGAAATAAATATCTGGATACTGGTCAGTGCAGGTGAGGTTTCCAAGATTCCTGTTGTTTCTTGTAATGGAATCTGGTATATCAATTAATTATGGATATAAACAAACAAGTAAACAACAATTAATGGCAAATGCATTCAAATTTTATTTGAATAAAGTGCAACCAACAGTTTAGGTTGAATTAACAGGAAGTTAACCTTTTCTGCTCTCATTTTAAATATTCAATACATTTTCAGTAAAAGCACAGTAAGTGCAACCAACATTGCAACAGTAGGTTAACCCGCTACTTCTGCTTTTGTTTTCCAACATAAAAATATTACAATATTAATATCAAAAATAAAGTGCAACTAACTTCTCTTCAGGTTTAATTAATAGTAGGTTTACCTGCTACTTTTGCTGTTGTTTTTCAACATTAAAACAATACAAATACAATATTAATATCAAAAATAAGGTGCAACTAACTTCTCTTCAGATTTAATTAATAGTAGGTTTACCTGCTACTTTTGCTGTTGTTTTTCAACATTAAAATAATACAAATACAATATTAATATCAAAAATAAAGTGCAAACAAAATTTCTTCAGGTTGAATAAACTGGCTGAACCTGCTACTACTCTCAGTTTAATAAACAAACAACATTTAACAAAAGATAAAATGTAACCAACTACTCTTCAATGACTCTACAGATTTCTTTTTCAAAAATATCACCATGATCTGACCGCAGAACACTTCTCTGTGCGTTCACTATGTCGCCAGCAGTATTAAAAACTCGCTCTGCTGGCACACTGGTGTCAGGAATGCACAGGTAACAAGCAAGGGTTGAAAGTACAGGTAGCTCTTTCTCTTGGTGGCTTGATAATTTCTCGCTCGTTGGCTTCTCCTCTGCCATGCGCCATGCTATGTTTTGTTTTCTCAAGCCCCGTTCACACCGCCAGCGACACGCAGCGACAAAGCGCTGCTGCTGGTGCGTTGCGATGATGTCACAGATAGGCAGACTGAATCGAGTAACGTTTAACGCCTTTATCATTAAAAGTGCTAAGAAAAAACATCCATATAAAGTCTGACGTGCTTAAATCCAATACGTTATTTCCTATGATCGATACGATCATAGCGTACATCTACTTTACACTCGTTATTGCGGTGCATTGTGGGATTGAATGAGTGCTCTCAAAAACGTCCACTATTGTTTACATTGCACTACACCACTACAAATGGATGTTCACTCAAATAGTGCCCTATTTAAGTGTATAGGGGGCGATTTCAAACACAGCCCATAGCTGTGTCCCAAAGTGAAGGGTGCGCACTTCGAAGGCCGTGCACTTCGAAGGCCAGACCAGGCCACGCCTTCGAAGTGCATGAAGGGCGAACCGAGGGACAGGGTTGCCAGGTCTGCACAACAAAACCCCTCCAATTGCTAATCAAAAGTAGCGCAATCACGGCCAAAATGGGCCAGCATATGCCAAAACGCGGGGGGCGCCCAGTACAAATATTGCTAAAGTAAAGACAACTTACACCTGTGGACTATAGGCTACAAACAAAACAAACCACATCAACAGTAAATGCCTCCCAATTCCAGACTTGGCAACACTGAACCGATCGTCGTTGAATGGGCTGTAGCAGGTGTGTGACAACTGACAGCGGACGTTCGCGAGGAGATTTTAAAAAGAGAAATTGAGCAGAATTTATGTATTTATGTTTTGCTTTTTATGAGTTTTATTGGATTTTGACATGCTTCAAAGCCTGCGATGATGGGAGACCGGACCATAAGCACGTAAATCTGTATATGGTTAAATATTTAATCGTTAAGTTGCAACTATTGTTTATTTATTATGTTAAATGTAACTGTTTCAATATATTTTAAACATTTATATATTTACGTCCAAGTCTTTATTTAAGTACTTATTTTTATTCAACTCACATCATCTCAGATGCAATTGTAGCTACTTTTTATGCCATACCAGCCGTCGACCGATTCAGCCCCGCAAACCTGCGGACAGTGGAAATATGCACTCATCCCAGATGAAGATGATGTCCCGCTGGCACAGGCCTTACCAGGGTTTCTATTGTGCATTACCATCCCGGTCCAGCTCCACCAGCGTCTCCCGCTCAGCTCAATGAAAGTGTAGAAAGTGTAGAAATGTGTTCTTCTGTTTCAGCTGTTAATTTAAATTTCTGTTGTTTCTGATGTTTATTGTAGGCCTATGAATAGTTGTAAAAAGTACTTTAAGTAATGTATAGACCAATTTATTTTCATTTCCACATTTTAATTTACATGACAATAAAAAATATGCATGAACATATGAATTTCTTGAATAACTTGCATTACAAAAATAAACAGAATGTACAAAACAACCACTTCTCTTTTATTTAGCCTGCACATTTCAAGTTAACGAAAATTAACAATAGACAGCAATTACTTGGTTTAATTTACAAATAACTTGCATAAAATAAAATAATAATAATATAGAGAAATTGTTCTGTGCATCCCGGCCACGACTTTACATTCAGCCTTTGGAGGAAACTTTCGGTGTGGACCGTCATCAGTGAGCGACATTCATTTATTCATTCATTCATATAAAATACTTTATTTTGCAGTAAAGTCAGCAGTTTTCGTTTATTTGCATTTTGACTTATAGTTTTGAGTGACAGATGTCGTATTTGATTTAGCCTATTTTTGTCTGTGACATATTTTAGGTGTTGACAGTATGCCTATAAGAAAAAATATATAATGATTGCTTGGCCAACATAGCCTTTTACTTCTGTTATCCCCAGTCTCTCTCTCTTTCTGTAGAGGACATTTAAAAGAGAGATTCTGGAAACGAAATCTAAATTTAGCTGGATCGGTCAGGAATAAAATAATTTATAGCGCGAGCGGGAGGGTGCGGTGCTTAATAGATCTTATTGCGGGAGCGGGGCGACAAAACAGCCCCGCGCAGATCTAATTTGTATTTAAAGAAAGTGCAGAAATAAGAAAGATAAAAGAAAAAAAGAGCAAAAAAGGAGAGAATGGACTGATTCCTCTTCTTGAGAGAATGGTTGAGAAATAAATAACACTTATGCAAGTTAAAATTGGGAAATTATCTTGCCAGGTTGCTCTACCACGATTGCACTAAACGTTTTGTTTACTTCAAGTTCAAGCGGTTGCGCCAGGCTACACTTGAGTTACAGACCGCTACCGTTTTTCACTGGGAAATTTAAACCCGCGCCGCAAGAAATCTGATCGAGTGCCGTGGGAATGCGGACCAGTCAAATCCTGTAATCACCAGTGTGCTATGAATTCTGGGATAGGGTAGGCTGCGAAGTTGTGGTAAGGTTCCATCTGCTGTACCCTTCCTTTGCCTGAGAAACGGAGAGCGCATTTTGAGTCGCTTTCGACTTGCGGCAGGCTTCGTCACGCTGCTGTGACGCAATCGCACTTCAAATGTGGCCTTCAGAGGTGCAGCTTTCACATTGGGACACCCTTCGTAGTGCCGCTGTGACGCAATCGCACTTCAAATGCGGCCTTCAAAGGGTGCAGCCTTCACTTTGGGACACAGCTCATGTGTTCCCACTACCCCAAACTGACCTACTTCTTCATGACAACTCTCACCTTATATGCCAAACAGGTGAGCCTATATAGCGCCCTCTAATGCCTCGTAGTTTTACTACACCATCCATTCTTGGATGTGAGAGGGAAAAAAAAAAATGGTAACCTACAGATATTTCAATCTGTTACAAAACAAACGAAATAACGACTTTATTCAACAATTTCATCTAGCCTGTGTCAGACTCTTACGCTGTTGACGTAGTGTAAACAGTGCAGCACTTCTTAGTTCTATGGCAGAACGACTTGTGCGCATGCGTCATGGTGCTCACGTGAACAGCGCCAGCCAATGGTAAGCCGGCATTCTGGAAGTGCTGCACTGCGTCAACAGAGTAAGAGTCTGACACAGACTAGATGAAATTGTTGAATAAAGTCGTTACTTTTGTTTGTTTTTTTGTGCACAAAAAGTATTCTCATCGCTTTCCACAGAAGAATGAAAGTCTTTGTTTTGAACAACATGAGGGAGACTAAATTTCATTTTTGGCTGAATTATATCTTTAAACAAAATCCCTGTCAATTCTGTCAGGAACACATGGCCTTTCTTATGTCTTCCATGATTATCACCACACAGCATATGCAACCTGACTACTGACTTGTTGGACTGGAGCTCAGCAGGAACGAGAATTTGATTCCAACAGAGACTAAACCACTCAATCAGAATAACCATTTGAAGCCACCCTCTTGTAGATAAGTAATTTGCAATTTAGGAACATTTCTAAAGATTGTAGCCACAGGCAGCGTGGTGTGGCACTCTTATCAATGCACTGTAGATGCAGTTTGCCTTGATGCAAAACACTTCGTGTGGAAGTGAAGGTCAGTGCATGCCGCAGGAGATAATGTTATCGTTTTTCACAGTTTTCTTTCTCTCATTCTGTCATTTTCAATTGTAAAGACATAGATCCCTCTTAAATTTGGAGCTATTGCATAGCCCAAAATGTCACAGATGACTCTCTGCCAGTGGCAAAAGGATTAAATTCAAGAGAACTCTTACTGTGACAACTTCCAGCATTTTTTAGATACCAAGCAGAGAGTTTAATTCTGGATTAAGCATAGGAACAAAACTTATCAGAGCACAGCACAGAAGAAAAGCATAATGTTGTAAAGGTCTGATATAGGCCTGCACCTATGTGGCCATAAAAACCTGCGTTGGCTAGAATTATTTTATGATTTCACTGCAAGGCTATTTATGATTTTATACATTTGATTTATTTTAATATTTATTTTTTATAAAAAAATTTAGTGTTCAATATTATTTTGTCATTAAAAAATATTGCTTAACGAACTTCATTAATCTTATTACCATTTGGTTCACGTTTAAGTTTAGATAACACTTTATTTCAATAGTCCACTTTAGACATTCTACTAACTGTAAGTAACTTTACAACTATATGTCAACTACCAGTCATTAGAGTAGACAGATTATTAGGCAATATCTGTTAAACACTTTTTTTGATGGTCCCCCAACAGACACTCACAATTTTTTATGACTATAAGTAACTTTGCAAGTATATGTTAATTTATTCTACTAACCCGAACCCTAACCTAACAGTTTACTAATACTTAATTGACACGTAGTTGCAAATAAATGAAAGTTAGCTGACATGTTGTTGCAAAGTTACTTAGTAATGAAAGAATGAAAGAATAATGTAAATTGTCAAAGTTCAAATAATCAGATAGAGTAAAAGAAAATGCGAATTTGGCGTGCTGTCGGAGGGGAGGGCTCCGAGCCCAAAACCCCAAACCCAGAGTACTCTGCCTCTATCTGTGGCTGGGATGGGAACCAGCCGAGAGTGAGTAGTCGGGGTGGCGGAGGGATGCAGAAAACAGGTGATTCGGCTGTGTACACACATATATATAAATATATAAATATAAATATAAATATATATATATATATATAATATAGGCCTTCTCTCATGCTGATTGGATAGATCATTTGAACGTGTTTCTCCTGAACGTTGTTAATAAAACATCATTGTTCACACTTACAAAAAATTGGATAGAGGAAAAGAATATGCGTATTTGGCATGCTGTCCGAGGGGAGGGCTTCAAGCTAAGAATTTTGGCCCGAACCCAGAGTACTCGCCCCAGAAAGATACAAAACAAATGCAGGACAAAAGCCAGGAAACAGTACTGACAACCCCCCCCCCCAAAAAAAAACTGCAGAGTGCAAGGTTAATGGTGTGGCGTTTGCAGGGTAGGGGGTTGGTCGCTGAACCGGGAGGGCTCTCGCATCATCAGACAGGAGTTCAATTCTTGCAGCATCGGATGGGTAAGCCTTGCTTGTAGTTGGATGGGGACAGTCATGCATGGGGGTGAGCTTCTGCGGGAGCGGAGGGGATTTCACTGCTGTGGCAGTGAAGGAAAGGCAAGATGGAGAAATGGAACTATTGCAGGATTTGAAGGGAAATCACTGTAACACTTTAAAATACGGGTGCACTAATATGCATTAATTCATGCTTAACTAATGCACAGATAGTCATGTGTTAATGTATGACTCATGAAGAAATCCATGAAATCCATGGCTTAATGTGTATGTCAAAACCAAAATGGCATTTTTATTTTACAATTAGTTAATAGTCATGTGCCTCAACAAGTAAAGTCACAACATTTTGATTAATTTCAATCATTAGCTAATGATTAATTAAAGCAGACAGCTGGAAGTTGAAGTACACAGCTTTGACCAATTGTGGTAATTAAGACATTGATTGACACTCATTAGTTAATACTACATGTTATTAAGGAATTAATTCATTATGACAAATTTAATTAATAGCAATTTATATCTTACTTCTATTAATCATATAGAATCTATTAGTTGCTGATACAGCAATCATTAATTAATGCTTTAGTTCTTCACAAGTCATAAATTAACACGTGATTATCTGTGCATTAGTTAAGCATGAATTAATACATATTAGTACACCATATTGTAAAGTGTTACCGAAATCACTGCTATGGCATTGAAGGCAAGGTTAGACTGAGAAACTGTGCTCCTGCAGGAATGGAGGGGATATTACTGTTGCGGCAGTGAAGAAAAGGTTAAATGGAGAAACAGACCTCCTGTGGGAGCAGAGAGGAAATCACTGCTGTGGCAGTAAAGGCAAGGTTATATGGAGAAACTGAGCTTCTGCAGGAGCAGATGGGAATTCACTGCTGCAGCAGTGAAGGAAAGGCTAGACGGAGAAACGGCTCTCTTGTGGAAGTGGAGAGGACTTCACTGCTGCGGCAGTGAAGGCAGGATAGACAGAGAAAAGGTGCTCCTGTGGGATCGGAGGGGAAGACACTGCTGCGACAGTGAATGCAAGGTTATACGGAGAAAACTAGCTCCTGTGGGAGTGAAGGGGAATTCACTTCTGCGGCATCGAAAGAAAAGTTAGACGGAGAAACTGAGCTCCTGTGGGGGTGGAGGGGAAATAACAGCTGCGGCAGTGAAGGAAGAGTCAGAAGGAGAAACAAAGCTCCTGTGGGAGTGGAGGGAAATTCAATGCTGTGGCATTGAAGGAAGGGTTAAACATAGAAATAGAGCTACTGTGGGAGTGGAGGGGAATTCACTGCTGCGGCATTAAAGGAAAGGTTAGACGGAGAAACTGAGCTCCTGAGGGATTGTAGGGGAAGTCCCTGCTGCAGCAGTGAAGGGAAGGTTAGATGGAACAACTGAGCTCATGTGGGAGTGGAGGGGAATTCATTATTGCGGCAGTGAAAGAAAGGTTAGATTGAAAAACAGAGCTCCTGCAGGGAGGTTAGACGTAGAAAGAGAGCTCCTGTGGGAGTGGAGGGGACATCCCTGCTGCGGCAGTAAAGGAAAGATTAGACACAGAAACAGAGCTCCTGTGGGAGTGGAGGAGAAATCACTGCTGCAGCAGTGAAGGAAACGTTTGAGCTCCTGTGGGAGTGGAGGGGAAATCACTGTTGCTTCAGTGAAGGAAAGGATAGACGGAGAAACAGAGCTCCTGTGGGAGTGGAAATCACTGCTGCAGCAGTGAAGGAAAGGTTATATGGAGAAAAGGAGCTCCTGTGGGGGTGGAGGGGAAATCACTGCTGCGGCAGTAAATGAAAGGTTAGATGGAAAAACAGAGCTCCTGCAGGGGAGGAGGGGAAATCACTGCTGCGACAGTGAAGGAAAGATTAGACGCAAAAACAGAGCTCCTGCAGGGGAGGAGGGGAAATCACTGCTGCGACAGTGAAGGAAAGATTAGACGCAGAAACTGAGCTCCTGTGGGACTGGAGGGGAAATCACTGCTGCAGCAGTGAAGGAAATGTTAGATGTAGAAACAGAGTTCCTGTGGGAGTGGAGGGGAAATCACTGTTGCTTCAATGAAGGAAAGGTTAGACGCAGAAACTGAGCTCCTGTGGGAGTGGAGGGGAATTCACTGCTGCGGCAGTAAAGGAAAGGTTATACGCAGAAACAGAGCTCCTGTGGGAGTGGAGGGGAAATCACTGTTGCTTCAATGAAGGAAAGGTTAGATGCAGAAACTGAGCTCCTGTGGGAGTGGAGGGAAATTCACTGCTGCGGCAGTAAAGGAAAGGTTATACGCAGAAACAGAGCTCCTGTGGGAGTGGAGGGGAATTCACTGCTGCGGCATTAAAGGAAAGGTTATACGCAGAAACAGAGCTCCTGTGGGAGTGGAGGGGAATTCACTGCTGCGGCAGTAAAGGAAAAATTAGATGCAGAAAAAGTGGTCCTGTGGGAGTGGAGGGGAAATCACTGCTGCAGCAGTGAAGGAAAGGTTAGATGGAGAAACAGAGCTCCTGTTGGAGTGGAGGGGAATTCACTACTGTAGCAGTGAAGGAAAGGTTAGACGGAGAAACGAAGCTCCTGTGGGAGTGGAAATCACTGCTGTGGCAGTAAAGGAAAGCTTAGACAGAAAAACTGAGCTCCTGTGGGAACAGTGGGGAAATCACTGCAGCAGAGAAGATGGAGAAGATGTCACTGCTGCGGCAGTGAAAGAATGAAGTTTGGTAAGAGAGTGAGCTCCTGCAGGACCGGGTGGGAAAACACTGCTGCAGCAGTGAAGCAATTTTGGGAAGTTGTTGAGAGAATGCAAAGAAAGATTTTACTGTTGTTATTTTCATTATTTTAATGCACTGAGGATGTTGGAATTGAGGTGGATACAGTGAGCCTATAGGAATAGTTTTGAGTGTATATGAACAAGCTACAGCTAAAAAAGAACAAGGGTGTGTGCAAATGATATTGATGGGGCAATTTAGCTGATAAGGGTTTTTTGAGAATATTTTTTACGTGGAAGCAATTGGAGCCAATATAGCTTCTTGAAGGCCTCTGACAAACAGCGACCAAGTGCGTGAATCTCTTGCCGGGAGAGGTCTTTTTGAGCAGCTGTGGTTGCTGCTCCTATGCAAAGTGAATGACTGGAAAAGTGATCTGCTGGGATGCTGGATTGAATCAAAATGGATTTGAGGTGTTTTGGAACCAAGATTGCGCAATGGGCAATTGGAATCATCTGCGAAGAGCGTGTCAGATGGGAATTTAGCCTATGAGCTTCTGAAATGTAAGTAGGCTAAAAGGATTGGAACTGCTGAATTGACAATGGGAGATAAAGGGCCCTATTTTAACGATCTGAAACGCAAGTGTCAACGCGCGAAGCGCAAGTAACTTTGTGGGCGGGTCTCGGCGCTGTTGCTATTTTCCCGGCGGGATAAATGGCTCTTGCGCCCGGCGCAAATCTAAAGTGGGTTGGTCTGAAGTAGCTTCATTATTCATAGGTGTGGTTTGGGCGTAACGTGAATAAACCAATCCGAGCGTCATCCAACATTCCCTTTAAAAGCAGGTGCGCAAGTTCCATTATGGATTGCTATTATTATGGCGTATTTACCAGGCGCATGCCAGGAGCGGTTCACAGCCGAGGAGACTGATGTGCTTGTAAGAGCAGTGAAACACAGAGAAGTGAAGTTGTAATGTTGTACATTATGGTAAAGGTGATTTCACAGTCTTTTTTTTTCAGTCTTTCAGTTTTTTCAGTTTTTCAGTCGATTTTTTTTCCTGGTTCTTGACGGACAAACCAATTTGTCAGATGTCCTTATATACATGTCTTGCCACTATTGGGCAAACAGGTCTTATCCTTAATTATTACAATTAGCCTGAATAATTTGTAAGCTAGATTTATGCCTATTTTTTCACATCTTCGTGGCACACCACAATGATTTCCGTCATCTCATGTGTTAATATTTTTTTAGTGTAACAATTTATGATTTGCAAAAATAACTGTTGCATCTGTGTAGGTTACATGAGCAAAGTGTATGCGCGTTGTGCACGCTATACATTATGGTCAAGCATGCGCCCTTAAAATAGCATAATGAACAACGCGCAACGCGCCACTGACTTTAGACTAGGTTTTTTCTGGTCAGTGGCGCAATTGTTTAATGGAACAGCAAAATAGCACCAGGGATTGTTTGCGCCGGAACACGCCTCCTTTTTTGCGCTGAACCGCCCAGGTAGCGCAAGTTCATTCACTAGTTTAGCGACGTGCTTCTGTGGAGGGAAAAGCGCGCTTTGCGCGGGTGCAAAATAGGAATGACACATGCGTCGGTGTACAAAGTCAATTGCGCTGGGTGCAAGATAGGGCCCAAAGAGTGCACAGAGTTTGCATTTATTTGTCATTTTAAATGATGGAAACAGAGAGTGAAGAGTAAACTTCAAATATGTCTGTTTGTTCATTATTTAATGAAACTGTATGGGATCCATTAGAAAAGTGCACACAAGTCAGTACAGTCAGAGCCAAGTTTGAAGCTTGTAGCAATAAAGCTCTAGGAGTAGCAGTCAAACATTTAGTCTTAGGAGAAGAGAGAATAAGAAATAAGTTTAAATAATACAGTATAACGATATGTTGGCTTCTCAAGCCAACATAATAATAGTTTAATTCTCGCCGTCTATGGGGAACGCTGAATAAACTATTTCTGTGTAGCAACCTAAATTGATGCAAAATTCAACCAGGGACAGAAAACGAGAAGGATTTGAGCTGTGCTCTTTTGGGGCTGAGCAGATGGGGGCGGATAGTGGGAGCTGGCCTGGACCGAATCTGAGGGGCAGCCCTGAATTGCTGAGGGTCTGTTGCAGCGGCCTGACACTGGAGGAAGGCCCATTCCTACACTGAAAGAGAGCAACATTGCCCAAGACGCGAGCTTAGGGCTCAATGGGCCTTACTAACTCGGTTGGTTTTTGGAGAAAGATTGAAAGACTGCAGGGTACGTTCAGACTGTTCAGGTTACGGATGGGAAGAGCTCAATTTCAGACATGTTGGACACTAAGGGTGGGGCCAAATACAGAAAACTGTAGAGGAACATAAGTGAGTTGACTATGTGTGTATATATACAGTATATATATATATATATATATATATATATATATATATATATATATATATATATATATATATATATAGGCCTCCTCTCATACTGATGAGGTCTCATACTGTTTGGCCGATAGTTTGCATTTTGCGACGATATAAGCAATCAAACTGTTGAGATATGCAATATAGTATATATCGCCCTAAGTGAGTATACTGTATGTATGGAGATAAAGTTGGACATACTTATATATTCAACGTTATATAAAGAGCTGGGCAATATTATAATTACATTTTTCAAAAACAAAAAAAAATTTCAAGAAGTTGAGATCAGTTTGTCCCTACTTTGAACATTATAAAGTCTGATAGGTGTGTTTTTCTCTACTGACTCTGGTCCACCAGTGACTAAAGGGAAGATTATTGCTTAAAGTAAGAACTTTTAAAGCTTTTAATGCTTGATAAGAGGAGGATTCTGAGAGGAATAATCTAAGATTTAAGCGGATTACTGCAGCCGCTGTTTCTGAAAACATGAACACACATCAAAATCACCAAATTTGAGGATTTTAGGGGGGCTGAGTTTTAAGACAGGAAGGCTTCAGGGTCTATGGAACAAATGGGGATTAAGACATAATTAAAGTAAATCAGACCCCTTAGTCCAAAATAAGTACGTAAATAAATACATTTCCTGACAACTGCAAAATAAAATATTTTATTTTCTCAGAGATAGCTATTGATTTTTTTCCCATTTGCAGATATATTATTTGCAGAGATACACTTACATTCAAATACATAAAAACAAGTTTTTTTTTAATCATTTTAATTGTAATCAAATGAAACCGCAGCACATTCCAAGAATCTTTTCTAAAAAAATATATATTTTTGCTGGATGTCTCCTGTCTGAGAGTGAATTGCAGAATGGAAAATACACATAATAATATTCCAGAACATGACATTTGAAAATGTCTCACACTCTGAAATAAAACTTTTTTGTAGTTTGCGTCAACCATGGAAATGAGTCACAGGAAGTTGGTGTGTAAAGTATGTGGTGCAAAACTGGGATCTGATCAAACAGCGCAACAGGAGTCAATAGTGGATTTCTGACACACAAGAGACACAAATAACTGGACAAGACAGACAACACAGATGCGCTGTACAATGCAGCAGCCTCTCCCTCCTGAGTTGAGCAGTGAAGAGATTGTAGAATTACCAATTTTGCACCACATCTCTGTTTCTTTGTCTTTTAGCAGTTTTGTTCACCTGGCTATTTCCAGTGCTGGGTAGATTACTTACAAATTGTAGTCAGTTACTGATTCCAAATTACATGGGAAAAAAAGTCCATCAGGGGAGCACGGGGCACAACCTAACGCGGGGTTAGCTGTAACACTCATGGTTTAAAACTTTCAACACATGCCAGGATGACGAAACTTAGTGGATTTACTAGTTGCCATACCAACATTATTTAGAGAAAAAATTGCGCCAAAATTAAAAAATATTTGGAAGATGTTACTGAACATTTATTTAAACCATAGCAAAAGTAAATTTCTTAAGTTTATTTTTCATCTCTGTTTTTTGTGTTTAATTAAAAATAGGACAAATCTGATATTATTTTAATATTATATCTGTTATTTAACAGTTGAGATCGTTCTTTTATGCTGATCTAACCAGCAGAAAACACGAGCCGCGGTTTAAATCCCAGTTGTGCAGATGGAGTGTGTTGTAACACTGCGTTGCAATGAGTCCCTATTAGAACACTATTATATTCTATACTTTTATGAATTCTTTTGAGAACCAACAAGAAAAGGGTGAATAATGACAATGTTCAGAAATAATTTATTATTATGTTTTTAACTATGCTGTATAGCTGTATTTATGTGTTTGTTGTCAACTCAAATTTTGTTATATTTTTAATTATTAAAAAATGCCATTATTTTATTTTAAAAAGTTAATCATTGTATTTTATTGACAAAATATTTTAGTTTGTAATTATGTTTTTTTCAATAAATCATGTTACAATGTACCCCTCATATGTTACAATGCACCCCACATATGGGGCATGTTGTCATATTTCATGTCCATGCTTTCGGGGTAAATCAAGAAAGAAAGAATACACTGTATTTAAAAACAAAAAACCTAATTGTACTATACATGTGTGAAATTAATGTGGGAAAAAAATACTCTGAACCCCAAGTGGATTTACACAAACTGAGAAAGTCAAAAAGCGTTGTGCCTCGCTCTCCCCTACTTTTAAGGTAATATGACCAGTGTTGGAAAGGTTACTTTGGAAATGTAATAGGTTACAGGTTTTACAGATTTTAAGTTACCCTATTTAAAATGTAAGTAGTGTAACGTTTCAATTAATTTATTAAAGTAATGTAACAGATTAAATTTGATTACTTTTCTATTTTCCAGCACACATTATCACTTGCCATGGTGGCAACTCTCAGACAGGTTGTAGTCCAAAGCTTCAGCGGCAATGTGGATTGATATAATTGGCAGACGTGATGCGTGTCAGGGATTCTGAATGAGGGAGGACCCAGGCACAGAATGAACAATGATGATATTTTATTTACAAGACTATAAACAGTTCTAGCAGTTCCCCCCAGGGCAGGGGACAGACAACATAATGACAGGCAGGGAGGATGACCACTGAGACCAGTCTAAGGAGACACGGACTTGAGGACAGCTTGGGAGGCAACACCAGGTAGGATGATGGTGGGATAAACCAGGCAGGAACACAAGGACCCCGAGACTTGATGCTTTATCTATCAGAAGTAGCTCCAGTCTTAGCTGCCAGGCAGTTAGAAACAGTGGCCAGGGAAAACTCTGGGCACAGGGCAGGAACCAACACAAAATTACCTAAATAATAACTGCAGCTAGCAAAGAGAAAAATACATACATACCAAATTTTAAAAATGACTGAAACTCGAAAACAAAAACAAGACTGCAATCTTACAGGGCAAAAAATAAAATCTTAGCTAGCAAAAACAAAACAGAAACTAAAAAGTAAGGCTTGGGAGACAAGATCAAAAATAAAGACTAGAACTAGACTAGAGTAAAAACTCAGGAAAAAAGAAAAACTAGAATTCATCAAAAAGGATATAATCAGACAAGAAAACCTAAATCTAGGGATGGCTGACGCGAAACTGAAGTTTCGGTGCTTTGCCGAGATCCCGAAGCACAGATGTTTCGAAACACTGCTTTGAACTGTGATTAGAAACACCCATGTCACATGACTATGGCTAAATTAATCTTCGAAGTGTTTCATCAGGTGGCGCCTGTCGAAACTGCGTTGATTAAAGGGGACGGGAACAAACCACACAGTCACACATCTGTATAAACCTAATTCACCACGAAGGACATGGCACACACTAGGGCTGGGCGATATATCGCATGACATTGTTATGCGCATCTCGTCAGTAAAGCCGGTTCCTTGATTAGTGGTAAATTGGCATCACCTGCTTTCAGATGGAGCGGCATTTACTACACAGAGCCGTAGTTCATTAATTATCTCAGGCGATACGTCCGCCTTTGAGAAAATGAGAGCTCAGACGAGCCGATCTGCAATCTTCTCTGTATGTTGTCATACGTGGAAACGTTACCTCTATGGTTCCCTCCCCTTCCTCTGCTTTGCCCGCCCAGAGAATTAGGAGCAAATGGATTCAGTTTATCAGTCGCGATGTCAGCACAGGCTTTACAAACAGACTTTTACCATATGGATTCGACAACACTGCCACAAACAGTGAGTAACAGTGTTCATTAATGCCTGATCTGTGATCAGTGATTTCTGATGTGTAGCTAATCATTCTAGTTCACACAGACTTTCTTTCTAAAACATTTAATACTGTCAGTCCTAAGCGTAATGCATCAGTGAATCAAGCCAGTGACTAAAACGATAAACTTCACATCGATTCTGTTAGTAGCATGAAACAAATCCGTTATTTAAATTTATTCTGCCCTCATAGCATGTGACTGTGTTCCATTAGACAGATAGCAAACATTTAGAATAAAGTCCCAAGGCATACTTTTCTTGGTTATTATTCTTTACTGTGAAACTGCAAACAGAAAATAAAATATGTAAATAAACATTACAGGAAAACATGAATGCAATAATACTGTTCAATCACAGTGTACAAAGTTTTAACATTAAAGGCAGTTAAAACTTCATAACAACTTAAATTACTTACAGTCAAATGTTTTCCAAGGATAAACTGTTAAAAGATCGCATAATGAGCTGTGCTGCATCAACTTTGTCTTTCTCTCCTTTCCGCGCGTTCTAGAACATGCGCACTTCAGTGATATCAGATCGCGATTTGGTCTTTCAGAAAGTCTCTACGATTCCTGAGAAAAGAAAACAACTATTTCTGAGATTGGTCTCAGAAAGAATTTAGTGGCACCTTGGTCAACAATTTTCAGTTCTACTTTACGAACCTTTTACCATTTTTACAACAAGTCCAACAGGCCAATTATTGATTGGTGCCTGACTTTCTTTCAAGAGCACAACATCACTAATTTTTACATTTGGTTTCTCATCAAACCACTTTTTGCGATTCTGCGGCGTTGACAAATAGTCCCTTCGCCACCTTTTCCAAAAGGAATCAGCGAGACACTGCACTTGTTTTCATTGTTTTGTATGGAGATCACTTGTGTCAAAATCTCCCTCAGGAGCTGAAACTGCATTCTGTTTCTGTGTCAACAACAATGCTGGAGTGAGTATTTCAGGTACGTCTGGGTCCGTTGAGACTGGTATTAAAGGCCTTGTGTTGATGATTGCCATAACTTCCGCCTTTAGAGTTGACAAAAGGCTTTTGAATCAGCATACCATCCAGAATTCGTCTAGCAACTCCAATGAGTCTCTCCCAGACTCATTAGTTCCCCCCTGTGTGAAGCATGGGGTGGATTGAATATCCATGTGCATTCTGTGTCGCTGAGATACTCAGAGTCATTCACATTAATTTTCAACTCTTTGCAGGGACCTACAAAGATTGTACTTCTATAAGATCGAAGTATTTTTGCTGGGCCACGGATGGAGAAAAATCGTCGCAATGCATTGATGAAACTCGACGTAGACATAGATTCAATCAGCTCGATATGCACTGCTCTGACAGACAGGCACACAAAAATCACTGCCCAGTGCTTTGAATCTGCACTGCCACCTCTTGTACGACGTGTGGCTACACTCCATGGGCCAAACACATCAATGCCCACATTAGTAAAGGGGGGTTCAGAAGATAGTCTATCTGCAGGCCAACTTGCCATCTTTTGAGTCTGCAACCTTCCTCTTAACTAGAGGCAGATAACAAAGCTGTGAATGATGTTGGAAACGAGACGTTTGCTCCCTATTATACAAAATCCAGCTGCTCTGATGGCTCCATCAGTAAAATGGCATCCCTGGTGCGCTACTTGGTTGTGAAAGTGTCTTACCAGGAGGGTGGCAACATGATGTTTCTGTGGGATAATGAGAGGATGCTTTTCTCTTTGAGACAGGTCTGATGAAGATATGCGACCTCCAACTCTCAGCAAACCATCATCAATTACTGGATTTAATTTTTTGAGGAGGCTTCGTCTTGGCAAGGCACTCAAACTCTTCCATAAATGTTTCGTGTTGCACACAGCGTATGATAGTATTCTTGGCTTGTGTCAACTCACTTGTGCTACAGGATTTGTTGCAGTAATGCCAACCTTTGCAATGAGCCTCATCCATTTTACCACAACAGGATCTTGCAATATGGATTAGTCAAGCTATTGACTTACAGAGAGACTTCCAGTTAGAAAACTTTTCAAATCTGTGAGAACTTAGCTGAACTGCAGACATCTTTGTTGCCAGGACTGAAATGTCAGGTCGAATTTCAGCATTAGGTTCCACCAATTCAAAGGTCTCAGTCAATTCTTGAGCATTGCTCTGGAGTAGAAATTGTGGTCCAGAAAACCAACAAGTGTACTGCAAACGTTCTGCTGATACAGCTCTGGTGGCAAGGTCTGCTGGGTTGTTGTTGGTATTCACATAACACCACTGTTCAGGATGTGTCGATTTCCTTATTCGAGCTACCCTATTGGCTACGTATACATAGAAACTCTTGGTGGAATTATGGTTTTATCCTAAGACTATCCTGCTATCCGTGAAGAACCTGACTGAGTCTATTTCCTCATCAATCTCATCCCTGATCATTTCATAAATTTCCACTGCTAGCACAGCTGCACATAATTCTAAGCGAGGTATTGTGTGAGCTGGATGAGGAGCTAACTTTGCTTTCCCCATGACAAACCCACTGGCATTGGTTATCAGTGTCAACAACCCTAAGGTAAGCTCTGTTCCTATTGCAACTGTGGAGGCATCTGAGAAGAAGCACAGTTCTTTTCTTAGTGCGGCAGACAGCAGAACAGGTACATACGGTCTCTTAATCTGCAAATGTTCCAAAGTCATTAAATCATTTCTCCATTCATTCCACTCTGCTTGTCTTTCAGTTGAAAGAGGTGCGTTCCAGTCACTCTGTTCAGATGAAAGTTCTCTGAGTAAAACTTTTCCTTGCACTACGACGGGAGCCAGAAATCTGAGTGGGTTGTAAAGACTATTCACTGTAGATAGAATGCCCCTTCTTGTAAATGGCTTCTCTTCTTGATTCACTTTGAAGTTAAAGCTGTCAGTCTCTAGGTTCCAAGAGAGACCCAGGCTGTGTTGGAAAGGCAAATCATCAACTCCTAGGTCTAAGTCCTTCAAGTCTTTGGCATGATTTTCTTTGGGAAATGCTTCCATAACAGTTTTGCTGTTGGATACTGTAAGGGTATACATGAACAGACAGGGATCTCACAGAGAGCTCACCTCCCTGTGACTCCTTAATTCATCTCATCAGCAAGTCATGAAACTCTGCCTAGAGCCAAATTAGTCCACTCAAACGTCCGGGCGTCCAGATGTCCGGCCCATCTCAAACCCAATTCACAAGGACACGTTAAACAACAGACAGACATCCCTTTGTTCCAAAAACAACGATGACTTGTTAACGACCCAGGAACCCAACTTGCAGCCGGCACAATTTATCATCCCGGCAAGTAATGCTAAACGCTTCCTGAATGGGCCATTAGCTAGCATTCAGGAGATCCCAAAAACATGGGTTAAAACACACTGTATAATGTACCATATTTGCAATATGAAAATGATGCATTTGAAATGCTCGTCAGAAGCCAGCGGAATCTGCGATCACATATCACATGAGGCAAAATGCTAATGATATGCGAGAACTCGCCGACAAACTTCAGTGAGCGCCTCCAGCAGTTGCGCCACGAGACGCAGAGAAAGCCTGTCGCGCAGCAACGACAAAGCCTTACTCAGCGCAACCCGGAACCGGAGACAAGCTCCTCCCGGCAGAGCCACCCTCGACAACCAGAGTGCCCAGCCTGCAAACGCAACGACCGCCCGCCAGCCAATCAGCGCCGCAGCCCTTCCTCACGAAAAGAGCCCGCGCGTCAAAGAGCAGTCAGACAACGCAGGTACAACTTTCATTTCTGGCCGAGCTGGTGGAAATTGTGTCGAGCAGACACACTAAGGGTTTAATTACTTGATTCTCTCAGGTCGTGGTTTAAGAAATAGCTGCTAAAGCTAGAAGGTTGGGACTCAACTCCTCTAACAAATTTCACACTTTTCCTGCAAACTGTATGAATGAGTATATGTGTGTTTTCATTAGTTTAGATTATATGTCTTAGAATAGCTCAATAAAGTCTTGTATTCATTTTTCATCTAAACGTCTTGTGCTTCATGCTCATAAGTTGTTGCATTAAACTGTCGATCGTACGTTACCGTGCTCATATGTTCATTGATATGACTCATATCAATGAACTAGGGGTGTAACGGTTCGCGTATTCATACCGAATGGTTCACGGGGTGAGTTCCAAATGGAATCAGTATTCCCTATTTGATCATCCCTATGTGAGCAGGACACGCGTGTGCCGTGCCGTATGTAGCAGTTTGGAATGCACTTGGCAAAGGGAGCGGCGTAATTTCCTCATTATCTTCAGCTGGGATTTTCAAACATTTTCGGCTTCAGTTTCGGTTTTCGGCCAAGTGCATACTAAATTTTCGGTTTCGGTCCAGAATTTTCATTTCGGTGCATCACTAATCTGCATAATTCTTTTCTTTTTTTTAGCCTAACTGTTGCAAATACAAATATTTTTTTATTTTAAAGAGTTTATAAAAATATGCTTTGTAATAGGCTGCTGTATATAAAAAGTAATATAACTCTTAAAAATATGAATTATATATTTATTTATGCCGGCGCTGCGTTGTCACAGGAAAATCCCAGCTGAAGATAATGAGGAAATTACTCCGCTCCCTTTGCCAAGTGCATTCCAAACTGCTACATACGGCATGGCACACGCGTGTCCTGCTCACATAGGGATGATCAAATAGGGAATACTGATTCCATTTGGAACTCACCCCGTGAACAGTTCTGTACGAATACGCAAACCGTTACACCCCTACAATGAACATAAAATTAATATTATTTCTGATGGCCAGGAAGTAATATTCTGACCAGAATTGATAAGATAACTCTAATATCGACGTATCGCTGGACGAATAGTTGATGAGCTGTTAAATATTAATCCTGAATTATTCATATAGGTGATTCGGTTCTTTTAATTATAAATCAATTCCCCAAAAGAGCTATTTGATCCGAATATCCCTTACAATGCGATTTTGTGTAATCAAATATTTGACTCTGCAAGCATCTTTTGTGTGTTTCTAAAGAGATTAATGGCTTCCTCAGAAGTGGAGACTGAAGTCAGTCCATCATCAACATAAAAAATTTTCACTACAAAGTGTTTTGCATCATGTTTTCTTCCTGCAGAGCAGCGCGTCGCGTCCAGTAAATTGCCTAAGCAGGTGAAGGATTGTTCCCAAATACATGGACTCTCATCCTGTACTCGGTTACCCTTTTGTCTAGGTTGTTATCTTCATACCACAAAAACCTTAAATAATCTCTGTGGTCTTCACCTACTACAAAACAGTAAAACATCTGCTGTGCATCTGCTGTATCTGCAATTACCTCTTTTCGGAATCTCATGAGGACTCCAAAGAGTATTGTTTAAATCAGGTCCAGTGAGTAATACCTTGTTAAGTGACATGCCTTCAACTTCTGCACTTGAGTCAAACACAACCCTGATTTGATTAGGTTTCTGCGGGTGGTACACACCAAACATGGGAAGAAACCTCCTTTATCTATGGGAGGGGCATGCTCTGCGTGGTCATTGTCAAAAAGTTTTTGCATGAATTCAATGAACTGACGTTTCATCTCAGGTTTTTTATCCAGAGTTCTGCGAAGTGATGTGAGGTGTTTCATTGCCTGATCTCTGTTATTTGGCAAACGAGACCTTGGAGAGCGAAAGGGTAATGGTGCGACACAGCTATTTGCAGAATCCTGGAAGACATCACGGTCCATGATTTCTAGAAAAGCTTTGTCTTCCCCAGAAAGACCAGGTTTGTCGTCTTGCGTTGTTTGGAACACTGCACAGCCTAAGTTATCAGCAGTTTTCTTTAAACTTGATTTCCCATTGTTATCTGGTAACATGTAGTGTTGCTTTAGTGTTCCATCTACACATTCCTTCACTTGAATCTGTTTTGGACAAGGAGTGAGATAAGATGTGCGACCGTTACTGAGCACAAGTGTTCGGTAGACATTGACACTCAAAGGGCGATGTGCTGTTCCCAAGCATACTTCCCCAACTATCACCCATCCGAGATCCAGTCGCTGAGCATATGGAGCATCATTGGTCCATTTATTTGCTCCCTAACTTTGTGCAGCCTTAGAATGTCTCTTCCTAAAAGTAAGATAATAGGAGCATCGGGATCACCCACAGGGATTTGATTTGCAACTGGTCGTAAGTGTGGATAATGCTGAGCAACATCTGGAGAGGGAATCTCTGTTCTATCATCTGGCAGCATATCACACTCTATCAAGGTTGGTAGTGAGAGTTTTGTTCGTCCATCTATAGATTCTACCATAAAGTTGATGGCTCGCCGTCCAGAAATCTGTTTTTCCCCAGCACAGGTCTTAATAGTGTTTCACGAGTTCACACTTACATATCATTTATGGAGAGTAAATTGAAATGTATATTTGGCGTGCTGTCCGGGGGGAGGGCTTCGAGCTCGGAATTTGGCCCAAACCTAGAGTACCCCCCTCACCCTTATCTGCAGTTAGAAATGTTGGATCTGGGTGCAGAGCGGTAACATGTATTTCGCTGTTACAATCAGAGCATCTGATTTGAGTTTTGCAATTTTTCGAAATGTGTTTTGTAGAGTCACAGCACCTGAAGCAGACACAATTTTCTTTTAGAAAGGATTTGCGCTCCTCTATTTGTCTCTCTCTAAAGGCTCTACACTTCTTGAGAGGGTGAGGTTTGTGGGGAATAGGACATCGCCAATCTGGACTTTCAATTTGTGGCTGAGACGGTTTAGGCTGCAGGTCTAATGTCTGAAATGACACTACTGTTCGATGTACAGTTACATAACTCCTTCCACTGAATTTGTTAGGTTCTGCTCTGCTTGATGCTAGTTGAGGACTAGAGGTGGAGAATGAGAAACTGGGGTCATTCCTTATTTTAGCTTGATTTCTCACAAACTGTGAGAACACTCGTACACTTGTTATTGCGGTGCAATGTGGGATAGAATGAGTGTACTCAATAATGTCCACTATGGTTTCAAACACCCCTACAGATGGCTGTCCCCTCAAATAGTGCCCTATTTAAAGGTAAAGGGGGGGGGGGGGGATTTCGGATTCAGCCTATAGCTTAATTTTTCAAAACTCTACACATAAAATCACAAAACATGCACATTCGATGCAAAACGTCACATCTCTTGAAAAGCAAACAATTCATTCAAAACTAATTATCTCTTCTAAAAATCGTGTAGTAACTCAAAACATTAAATTATTAGCCACATACATGCCTGTGGCAGAGGGGCGTGGTTTAGCGAGGTCTGCATGGAGAGAGAGAGCTGGGAGAGTGGCGGTGAGTAAATAGGTCAAATTCAAATGATGAACACCTGTGTTTGATTACAGTGATTGGCGTGGAGAGATGGTTTAAAACCAGAGCAACAATGGAGGAGAGAGAGACTGACTGGGAACTCGTGGGGAAACTGGGAGCTGTGAAGCTGAGAGAACAGATTGTTGGAAACAAGTTACATAGTTATGAGTTATTGAGAGCGCTGTGAGCGCAACATTTACTTTGTGTTGGACAAAGAGTTCTGAATAAAAGCACGAGTTCCAGTTACGCCAACCCTTGTCTTCTTCCTCCATGCTATTCGAACTTTGTTACAGTGGTGCCGAAACCCGGGAGGAAAAAGAGTGCTGCCGCCAAAATGCAGACTCCGTCAGGTTTGCCGTGTGGGATTACAAATTTTAGAAAGTACATTGCATTTAGCATTTAAGGTAAAAATGATGATATCAGATGAATTAGTCTGCTATGCAAATCTTCCAGACCTGTTTTACTGATTTCAGAGGATTATTTGAGTCTCTAGCAAGAGTCTCCTTTCCTGCCAGACCTGTTTTCTCTATTGTGTTTTTAAATGAGTCAGATCACTGAGATTCCACCTTTCTGAGCCCAGACGTTGCACCTTTTGTCTTTAATAGCTCTGGGATGGCTCTTGGAATTGGAGTTGCTGGCCAGTATCAGCATGCGAATAGTTATGCTGATTCAATGGGACTGGTATGGCTTTCATAGTAGGGTGTGTCCTTTTACCTATACAACATTTGCATTGTATCGTTCAGAGTGTCTCCTCCCCTGCTGTATAATCCCTCCCCCTGAAATAATGATAAATTACAATGTATAACTTCTTTAGTTAGACTTGGAACCTCAGCCGAAGAACAGCATGATTCCCAATAAACGAGTAACGTCTGCTTTAAAGATATCCCAACGTCTCCTGGTCTCTTCTTCAAACGAGGAAAAGGAAATTCACAACAGATGGTGCCATGACCCGGATAGAGTTTCTAGCTTCCTCACCTGAAATCCAGATTGAAACTTCAAAGCTCAAAGATCTGCCTACGTTCCAGACTGGAATCCAGAGCGAAATTTCCAGCTGAACAAAAATTTCCAGACTGAATCTTTCTCTCAACCAAGGGTTGTGGTGAGTGCTGCTCTATCCAAAAGAACCTTAAAGACCAGTACAAATTTGTTTTCCTCTGCGCTGCCAGAGAAGAGTTATCAGACAGCTGTAGGGTTTGGTTAACTAAAATACCCTCTAAAAAAGTTTGTTTTAGAGATGAGTTATCCTCTGTTTTCAAGCAGGGAAGATTAGCATACAGGCAAATTTTTGTGTTGTCCTCTGTTTTTGCCAAAGAAAGTTAACAATAGTTGAGCTGTGTTAACAAGTTTGTTGATCAGAGAAGTCAGTGTTTGTGAGTGTGTGGTAACAAAGATTTTCAAAAATGTTTAGAAAGAATGCTAGACTGACCCCCACAACTGAAAAAGGTGGTCTCCCAGCTCCTTTGTGGACAGACAGTGATTTCAAATCACAGTTAGGAGTGCAGATGGATTTAATTGTCACAGAGAAAGTTAGGCAAGAACTAATGCGGAAATATGAGATCCATCCAGACAAGACTTGGTCGATTGATGAATGTAAAAAAAGTTTTAGGAGCATGTATTCGCAAGAACAATGTGAAAGGCATTATTTGTTGTCACAGAGAACTTGGTTTAGCGCTAGCTAGACAACAGTCTCAGCATATCTCAGAGCTAGAGAAACAGAACAAAGAACTCTGTGCTAGAGTAGCATCTTTGACTAAGAAATTGAACCGCAACAAAGCTGCAGAGAAAACTGATGTGAATGAAGCTAGTCAGCCTGATAACGTTTATCCTGACTTGCAAGCTTTCTTTGAAACAGATGTAGCCATTCAATCAGTATCTGATGTGCCTGTTGATTCAGTCAAAGTATGTGGCGCTAGGAGAGGGTCAGGAATTAAGGTAATTGAAAGTATTCCTGATAATTCTGTTGTCCAAGTTCAAACTGCCAAATTGCTAGGACCTAGAGAAAGATTATCCCAGAGCTTGCCCTCAGCACGTATATATTTTTCTGAATTTAGAAGAGATGCTGATGTTAAGGCAAAAGTGAGAGTAGCAGCAGCTACGTTTAGCACAAGGAATTCAGACAATAGATTGCCTAAGAAAAAAGGCAAATGCCACTACTGTGGAAAATTAGGACATTGGGAGAAAGTGTGTAGGAAGAAGTTGCAAGATACAAATAGAAATGCTATGCATAATTCTGCTCCTTCTCAGCCTGCTTACTCATGTGTCACACTGCAAAGTTGTTCCTCCACCTACAGGGATAGGATAGGACACGGATCAGTGAGGAGCCCAGGAAAGAACCGAATGCAACAGGAATTCGGGGGCCAACCCTGAGGTGAAGACTTGCTTATAGGCCTTTCCCCATCCACTAGTCCATCCTTTCCTCACTGTTCTTTAGGTGTCACAGGAATTGAGAAATAGGGAAAGAAGAAACAACAATATCAGACTCAGATTGAACAGATGAGACAACCCTAATGTTTGCTGTCTTTTAGAACAAATACTGCTCTGTTGTCTTTTTTTTCCGTTCTTAATCTGTGCAGATACCACTTGATGGCTGTCCCCAGACCCACACACACAGACTTTCTCATCTGCGTATGAAGCCACAATCTCTGAAGGACAACTAGACCCACTACAGAGCCAACTGTCACAAAAAAAAAAAAACACCACGCAGAGAATCACCTACGGAAACTTCAGTCTTCCATCAACATGATCAAGATTGCCTTGCTACTACTCATCATGGACATCGCACAAAGTGTAGACTCCAGAAACAACATATTCTTAGAGCTGATAAATATGTCAAGAAACACCTTGTTTGCTGGAAAGAACGTTTGCATGCCACACCTGCCTTCAGTAGGAGCAGGAATCCCATGGGTGGCACATGATGGGAGGAACGTCTGTATATAACATCCTGCTCAGCCAATTCAATGGCAGGTGCACCCTGGTTGCTACATAATTCAGCTCCTACCACCAACAAAGAAGATGGCTGCATTCAAGGACTCACTTATGCACAAACATGGTCAAGTACTCTTGAACAAAATCCAACAAGACATTCTTGATTTTTCAACAAAATGACACCAGATGACTGAAGACAATTCTTCATGGTTCGGAAACTTGATTGGTAAACCCTGGCTGTGGATTAAAGAAATAGCAATTCTGCTGTTGTTTCTCCTACTGGCATTCTATGTATGCGTCCACAGTATCAAGTGTTTCATTCAACAAATGACTCACGCCTCACACGAGAACATGACTGGTCCAACCATAAAAGAATATTACCCGTAAGAACTTCACGTAAGAATCCTAATTGCATGTTTGTTTCTGTGTCAACATGCAATTGCAGAAGAACAACACAGAACATGCTATGTGCCTGTAACGATCAAGTTACAAGAATGAACTTTTAAGTGTTTAAACTTCTATTTTTTAGAGAGTTATTAGAACTCTCAAAGGGGGAATTGTGGGATTACAAATTTTAGAAATTACATTGCATTTAGCATTTAAGGTAAAAATGATGATATCAGATGAATTAGTCTGCTATGCAAATCTTCCAGACCTGTTTTACTGATTTCAGAGGATTATTTGAGTCTCTAGCAAGAGTCTCCATTCCTGCCCGACCTGTTTTCTCTATTGTGTTTTTAAATGAGTCAGATCACTGAGAGTCCACCTTTCGGAGCCCAGACGTTGCACCTTTTGTCTTTAATGGCTCTGGGATGGCTCTTGGAATTGGAGTTCCTGGCCAGTATCAGTATGCGAATAGTTATGCTGATTCAATGGGACTGGTAGGGCTTTCCTAGTAGGGTGTGTCCTTTTACCCATACAACATTTGCATTGTATTGTTCAGAGTGTCTCCTCCCCTGCTGTATAATCCCTCCCCCTGAAATATAGATAAATTACAATGTATAACTCCTTTAGTTAGACAACAGTCTCTTGGAACCTCAGCCGAAGAACAGCACGATTCCCAATAAACGAGTAACGTCTGCTTTAAAGATATCCCAACGTCTCCTGGTCTCTTCTTCAAATGAGGAAAAGGAAATTCACAACAGCCGTTTGTGGACATCATTACATCTCTCGCGGGCCTCCACCAGGAACACCATTGGGCGCTGGTGGACATGAGGGAGGATCAAGAACGCCTCGTCAACGCCCAACAGGAGGACCCGTAGGCGTTCCGGAGCTGGATGGGGCAGGAGGTTTGGACCGGCGCAAGATCATCAGCAGGCCCACCACACAGCTGCCTCTTACGAAAATGGGTGCCCAGAGGACTTCCTGGGCTTGTTTGAAAAGACGGCGGAGGCCAGTGGGTGGGAGGAAGAGCATTGGCCACTGCGCCTAATCCCCTTGTTGACGGGGGAGGCGCAAATAGCGGCCCAGCAGCTGCCGGTGCTGCGGGTCGGCCTCACCCCTGGGCAACATTGCCAGCGATTTCGGTCGCTGGATTTGGGGGGAAGTGGCCGGCCCTTCATTGTGGCACAACAGCTCCGGGACGCATGTCGCTGATGGCTGAGGGAAGCGACGCGGACAAAACCAATAAGGTGGTGCTGGAACAGTTCATCACCCAACTGCCCACGAAGACAGGGCAGTGGGTACAGCGCCATCGTCCGATGTTGCTGGACTCAGCCATCCAACTGGCGGAGGATCAGATGGTGGCGGCCCGGGGGTCAGCCGACCCCTGCCAACAGTCTCTCTCTCCACATCTTCTTCTCTCTCTCTCTCTCCCTTCTCCCTCTAGACCGATCCCTATGCCGCGGACCCGCAGGAGCCTACCGCCGGGGGTTCCACCCAGGTGGAAGTCTGGAAGATTTGGGGAGGCACTGAGTGCTGCAGCTGCCCCGCCCAGCGGGCAAGGCCGACGATGACGGGGTTCTCCTATAATCCTCTTTCTTCCCTTTCTCTGCGCCAACACCTTGACCCGCTTCCCACCACTAAAGCAGGGGGAAGGTCCGGGCTGGTCTGCTTGCGTTGCTGGGATCCGGGCCACTTCATAGACAGGTGCCTGGTGATGGAGGTTGGGACTTTGGTCCGGTTCCCGGACGTGCCGTGGGCTGCCCTCGATCAAGCTGGGTTGTACCAAATACCTGTGAGTATTGAGGGGGGTACTTTTCAAGCTTTGGTGGATTCGGGTTGTAACCAGACCTCCATGCACCAAAGCTTGATTCCGCTGGGGGCATTGGACAGTGTTTTGGTACGGTGTGTACACAGGGATGTGATAAAATACCCATTGATGCCAGTCGCTATCCAATTTTGGGGACAAAAGCATAACGTAGAGGTGGCAGTTAGTCCGCACCTCAGACATCCATTAATTTTGGGTACAAATTGGCCAAATTTCCGTTTATTATTGGGAACGTTATGTGCGGATGTCTCTTGGGAAAAGGGAGAGTGCAGGTATCACGAATCATGATCTGACTGAGACACTGAGAGGACGCTGGCGTGTATGTCGCCGCTTCTCATGCTCTCGAATAAACAAACCAACAACAAACCAACAAACATTGGACAGGCTGCTACATTGGACAGGCTACTTTATAAATTCCTAAACTGCTACTTGCAGTCAAACCAACTGCTGCTACATTGGACAGGCTACTTTATAAATTCCTAAACTGCTAACTGCAGTCATTCTCCTCTGACATTAGCAGTATTTTACCTCTGGATATGGCTCAATCCCCCTCAATTCTCTGTTGAAGTTCGGACGTGTTTCTCTCTGGTGGTTGTTCTGCGGCTTGTAAACTAACGCTAGCGGCTTGCTAGCGGTCTCCTCGGGCATCATGGCTTTCCTCAGATACTGCATTATGGAACTCAAAAATCTCAACTCTCACATCGTACCGAGTGCCGTTGACTTTGAGGTGATTAAATCTCTCCATCTCTTACGTCGCCCCCGCTATGTGCACAGGGCTGCGCGGCATAAGTTTGTTTACATGGACACATTCCAGGCTATTCCTGTTCTTCGGTCTCTCACTGCTCAGCGACGACGTCATCAGAACGAGCCGCGCCCACACTTTTTCAACCTGCGGCCCATAGAACGGGCTGTTGATGATGTCATCTCTCATTCCAATACTTCTGTTCTGAAGTCTGTCTCATTTATGCTTCTGAACACTCGCTCACTAAATAATAAAGCACCACTCATTCATGACATTATAATTGACAGGAAACTGGATTTTCTGTGTCTAACTGAGACCTGGCAGAACCAAATGGACTTTCTTGCACTTAACCAAGCTACCCCCCAACGCTATAGATACATTCAAAGACCTCGTAGTTCTGGACGTGGTGGGGGACTGGCTGTCATACATAATGCAGATTTCAAAATAAAAGAACTTCCAGTACATGCCACTTCTTTTGAGTGCATTCACCTTGCTCTGTCTGGGCCTCAGCAGCTACAAGTGGTCCTTATCTATCGCCCGCCTAAGGCATCTGCTAGCTTCCTGGCTGAGCTCTCTGACCTTCTTGCTCTGATCTGCCCAACCTCTCCAGCTACTATCCTACTTGGTGACTTCAACATTCATGTTGACACCAGTACTGTTTATGCTACTGACTTCTTGTCATTATTGGACTGCTTTAATTTTACACAAAATGTCAATGGCCCCACACATGTTAAAGGTCATACACTGGACCTGGTATGCTCCTCAGGTATTACCCCAACCAATCTACAAACTATTGACCTGGCTGTTTCTGATCACCTTGCAGTTACGTTCTCTGTTACTGTGCAGAACACACATAGGAAGTGTGAGAAAAGGATCATTGCATATCGTAACATTAAACAAGTATCCATACAAAACTTGTCAAACACTCTAGAAGGCCATCTGATCAGCTATCCTCCAAATCGTATAGTCGATGACTTGGTTAATGACTATAACCGGGCCTTGTTGCGTAGTCTGGACTCTGTTGCTCCCCTCATAACTCGATCTGTCTCCTTCTCCTGTCCTGCTCCTTGGTATACTGCTGAACTCCGCCTCATGAAGGCCACAGGACGGAGGCTGGAGAGGTATTATAAAAAAACTGGCCTTACTGTTCACCGGGAAGCCTACAACGACCATGTTAAGAGCTACAAAGATGCTCTGTCCAAGTCCAAAAATAACTATTATTCAACACTTATTGGTAACCAACAACATCAACCGAAACAGCTTTTTTCCACTATCAACCGCCTACTCCGCCCACCTGACAACCCTTTGCCACTTGACGTTCTTGGCCTATGCTCCAGATTCCAGGATTACTTCCAGGAAAAGGTTGAATCTATCCACCAGCAACTACAGCAGCCAAGCACCTCTCATCCAACGACCCTACTGCTGCTTGACACAAATTTCACAACAGTCTTCACGCCGGAAGACTATCTTTCCTCTTTCCACATGCTCAACACAGCTCAAGTTTGGGAGCTAGTGTCAAAGGCAAAGGCTACGACCTGCAAACAGGATCCAATGCCGACTGCACTGGTTAAGGCATGTCTTCCAACTCTGGGTCCCACCCTTGTCAACATCATCAATACCTCGTTGTCTTCCGGGGTGGTCCCCACCAGCTTTAAAATTGCTGCGGTGATCCCTACACTTAAAAAGCCTGGCTTAAACCACGATGATCCAAGTCACTACCGCCCGATCTCCAACTTACCTTTCATCTGCAAGCTATTGGAAAGGGCTGTGGCTGCCCAACTTAACCATCATATGCTACAGCACAACCTCTATGAGCCATTTCAATCAGGGTTCAGGACACAGCACAGTACTGAAACGGCCCTAATCAAAATCACAAATGATCTTCTCATGGCAGCAGATTCTGGGCATGTCAGCATCTTAATACTTCTTGACCTCTCAGCTGCCTTCGATACGGTATCCCACACGATTCTGCTCACTCGCCTCTCAAATCTCATTGGCGTCACTGGTACTGTATATTCCTGGTTTAAATCCTATCTCACCAACAGGCAACAATACATCACCCTTAAGGATATTTGCTCTGAATTGGCGCCAGTTTTACATGGTGTGCCACAAGGATCGGTACTTGGCCCTCTACTGTTCAATATCTATTTGTTGCCTCTTGGGATGATTATCCGGAAACATGGATTACATTTCCACTGCTACGCTGATGATACCCAGCTCTACATCAGTACTAAGCCTTCCACACCTCTTCCACCACTGACACTCATCAACTGCCTGAAGGACATAAAGCTATGGCTGGTCAGTAACCTTCTTAAACTCAACAAAGATAAAACAGAACTCATAGTGTTTGCTCCTCAGTCACTTCTTAAAAAAGTTGATGACTTCGTACTGGATGTGGATGGCTGCTCAATATCAGCATCTCCTCAAGTACGCAATCTGGGCGTCATTATGGACCCTACTCTCTCCTTCCAGCAACACATTAAACACACTACTAAAACGGCGTTTTACCATCTCAAGAACATCTCTAGACTCCGACCATGCCTCTCCGACTCTGTAGCTGAGACCCTTATCCACTCCTTCATCACCTCCAGACTCGATTACTGTAATGGTATCCTGTTTGGTCTGCCCAGCAAAGCTACCGACAGACTCCAGTATGTACAGAACTCTGCGGCTAGGATGCTAACCTACACAAAACTCGGTTCTCACATTAGTCCAATCCTAAAGAAGCTTCATTGGCTGCCAGTTAAATCACGGATCAAATATAAATTCTTACTTCTGACGTACAAATCTCTACATGGACTTGCACCTCAGTATCTGACGGATCTACTCCATCCGTACTGTCAAGCTCGGTCCCTGCGGTCCTCAGACAAGGACCTGCTCGCTGTCCCTAAGTCCAGGCTACGGACATTTGGCGATAGAGCTTTCTGTGTGGGTGCACCATCACTCTGGAACAAGCTTCCTCATGCCATTCGCTCTGCAACATCTTTAGCAACCTTTAAAAACCAGCTTAAAACACACCTCTTCACTGAGGCCTATGGGCCATAGATGCTCTGGTTTCTCTCCTTCTTATCCTTAACCCCCCCCCCCCCCCCCCCTTGTCCACCCCTTCCCTTGCTATTTGTTAAGCGTCCTTGGGTCTTGTGAAAGGCGCTATATAAATTAAAGTTATTATTATTATTATTATTATTAGGGGCGCGGTGGTGCAGGTAGGGGAGACTAAACCGAGACCCCTGGGGATGGCTTCAGGGGAACAGAGAGCTGTTGAAAGGCAGAACCTTACAGAGCGTGATGACTTTCCCCCGGAGCAGTCAAAGGATGAATCAAGAGAATTGGTATGGACCTCATCGGGCCATTAGAACGATCTGCACGAGGACATCGATTTGCATTATTCCTAGTGGATTATGCAACTTGATATCCAGAAGCAGTGGCGCTCCACAACATCTCAGGAAAGAGTGTGATGGGCGCACTGTTTAGCCTAATCTCCCGAGTGGGGATCCCGAACGAGATCCTCACTGATCAAGGCACGGCATTTATGTCACATACGTTAAGCGAGCAGTACGAATTATTGGGCATTAAATAGATTCGCACCACCGTCTATCACCCACAAACAGACGGGTTGGTGGAACGATTTAATCGCACTTTGAAATCCATTATTCGTAAGTTCATTCAGGAAGACGCCAAAAATTGGGATAAATGGTTAGAACCCCTGTTATTCGCTGTCCGTGAGGTCCCGCAAGCCTCCACTGGGTTTTCCCCCTTCGAGGTCCTGTATGAGCGTCAACCACGCGGGTGCTTGAGGTCATACGAGAGGCTTGGGAGGAAGGACCCTCTGAGAGTAAAAATGAAATTCAGTATGTGCTGGACCTGAGAGCAAAACTCCACACTCTGGGGCGGCTCTCAAGGGAGAATTTGCTATAGGCCCAGGACAAACATTGTTGGTTGTATGACAGGGGAGCTAAAATGAGAGAATTTGCACTGGGAGAAAAGGTACTTGTATTACTGCCCACGTCTAGCTCTAAATTACTCGTCAAGTGGCAAGGGCCGTTTGAGGTCACACGACAAGTTGGGGATCTCGATTATGAGGTGGTTAGAGCGGACAGGAACGGGGCACGTCAAATTTATCAACTCAATCTCCTTAAAAAATGGAGGGAGGCGGAGTCAGTGATGTTGGCAATGGCGGTGAGCGGGGAGGAGGATCTTCGGCCAGAAGTGAATACCAAAGTGCAATCGCTCGCCCTGGCCCCAGGGGGAGATCACCTCTCGCCTTTGCAACTCACTGACATAGCCCAGTTGCAAGCAGATTTTGCAGACGTGTTTTCGCCTCTGCCTGGTCGAACAAACCTCATTCATCACCATATTGAGACAGAGCCGGGTGTCGTGGTGCGCAACCGGCCGTATCGGTTACCTGAACATAAAAAGAAAATAGTTCAGAAAGAATTAGAGGCAATGCTGGACATGGGCGTAATAGAAGAATCCCGCAGTGACTGAGCGAGCCCGATAGTTTTAGTTCCTAAAATGGACGGCTCGATTAGATTCTGTGTGGATTATCGCAAGGTGAATGCTGTGTCAAAATTTGACGCATATTCAATGCCTCAAGTGGACGAGCTGCTTGATCGGTTAGGCATGGCTCGCTTTTATTCGACATTGGATTTAACGAACGGTCATTGGCAAATCCCCTTGACGCCATTATCCACAAAAAATACAGCCTTCACAACGCCGTGTGGATAACACCAATTTGTGACACTTCCTTTCGGCTTGTTCGGGGCACCGGCCACCTTTCAGCGTCTCATGGACAAAATTCTGAGACCGCATGCTGCATATGCCGCGGCTTACTTGGATGACATTGTCATCTATAGCAGTGGTTCTCAACCTTTTTTCAGTGATGTACCCCCTGTGAAATATTTTTTCAGCCAAGTACCCCCTAACCAGCGCAAAGCATTTTTGGTTGAAAAAAAAAAGACTTAAAACAGAGCACTGTGCCATCAGTGTCTGATTTATTAAACTTTGGAACAGATAAACATACAAAATTCAAACATTTGAAAAAAAAAAACTATTTTGAACATTTTAAATGATAATAATCCATGACTAAATTTATTGCAAATATTTCTCATCACTAAAATGTAGTGATTCAAACTAATGTAGTGAAAACAGTGACCAGATTTCTGAAATGGAAACCGAGGACATTTCCTATTTGAGTGGTCAAAATATCACTCAAATCTCATTTGTTATTATATTTTAATTAAAAAACAGGGACAATACATTTTTGAATGTTTGTGTTGTTGTTGTGGAGTCCTATTATATTAGTATATTATTATTAACATAAATAAGTATTATGATTTAGTTTGATTATTAGGATTTTTGGTCTGGTTTTAATACAATAAAAAAACACAAAAAACAAACAAACAATGCAGTTATTGGTAAGCTAACCATTGTAAATAAGCAGTTCAAAACAATATTGTAACATGACTTAACAAAAACACATTGCAAAAATAAAACATAAATATGATAAATAAAACTATTCAACAAATATTGTAACATTTTATCATTGTTTTTAAGTTTATACTATATAAATTACTTGTTTTACTTCAAATGTTTTGTTACGTTTATGTAAATAATTCTTACTGTCCTTAATTGGTCTTGTTATTTAGCATTTTAGGATTATTTTAAGCAGAAAGTTTATGTATTCTGCACATGTATTGGTTGCAAGTGCAATTGTTTGGGGTTAGGGTTAAGGTTTTTATATTTAAGTTATAGTTCAGATGTGTATGATAATCACTGCGTTGTGACTGCAGAACTTTTGGGGACAAAACAATCCCGCACCTTGTTGAGGCTCCGTTATAAAGCACATACAATATTACTTTAAATTAAAAACGAATAGTTAGTATGTTACTACCTTGAAAGCGACAACGAGGTTTCTTTTGATATTTGACGATAATGGCGCTCTGTCTGCTCTCGACTCGGTGCGTTCTTCATGAAGTAGTAGCGGTTTGCGCGCGCTACCAAGTAGTCAGCGTAGCAGCTGTATGTTGGTTGGGCGCATTTTTCCTATATATCTGCAGGTTGTTTGGAACGAGCTGTTAAAACAGGGACATTTCCAGGGACAACTCCAGTCGGGGACAGAACATTAAAAACCGGGACTGTCCCCGGGAAACGGGGACGTCTGCTGGTCACCCTATCGTTGATCAAAGTGATTGACAGGTGATGCCAGGCGGCACATGACAGGTTGGGTCAAACCATCCTGGTATGGGGAGACTCTGGGTTTTTAGGATAATGAAATTGAATAGCCTACTGAATATAAAATAAATTTTATGAACATATACTTATATTTTCTTATATTTTTTTAAATATATGTAGGCTATATTTTAAAATCTCACGTACCCCCTGGAGTGCCTTCACGTACCCCCAGGGGTACGCGTACCTCCATTTGAGAACCACTGATCTATAGTAATGACTGGCAGCGGCATGTGCAGCATTTGCGAGCTGTCTTGGGATCGCTGAAAGGGGCGGGGCTGACGGCCAACCCGAAGAATTGTGCAGTTGGGCGTGTGGAGGTCAGGTATCTGGGTTTCTACTTGGGTCATGGACAGGTGCGTCCCCAAATTAGTAAGACGGCAGCAGTTGCAACCTGTCCGAGACCCAAGACCAAAAAGGAGGTGAAGCAGTTCCTGGGGCTAGTGGGATATTATAGAAGGTTTGTACCTAATTATTCGGACCTCACTAGCCCGCTGACTGACCTCACTTAAAAACAAGCACCAGATACCGTCCAGTGGACAGAGCCGTGCCAGCGGGCTTTTACACAGGTGAAAGCTGCTTTATGTGGTGGACCGTTATTGCACTCTCCTGATTTTTCTCTCCCATTTCTGTTGCAGACTGCACGTCGGACAGGGGGTTTCGGGGCGGTCCTATCCCAGGAGGTGGGGGGTGAGAGTATTATTTTATAGTGTATTATTAATTATGTATACGTTTTTGACACATGATCACTGGGTGTAAGTAATTTGGAAATGATTGTGGCATTTAAATGACAGTGTTTTCTAGATGAAGCACAAGAGCTGTTAGTTTCGAAGGATGTGTCTAATGTAGAAAACTGTGTTTAGCATTTTGCCATATTGTATTGCAAAACACTTTTACTGATATTGAGGTGGGATACAGGTAAAGTTAGGGACAGGTGTAGTGGTATGTGTAAGTTTAAGGGTAGGGTTAGGTGTAAGGAAAGTGTCAACAGTGTAATTATAAATGTAAGCACATACATTAATTACTGGTGTTATTACATGCAGGTACTTTTTTAAATGTAAGTACAATGTAAAAACATGTATGTACACAATAAGAGCATTGTATTAATGTATTAATTTAAATGTTAGTACATAGAAGGCTTAGGGCACCTAATGTAATCAAACTTTAATCAATCAAACTTTATCTATAAAGCACTTTAAAACAACCGAATTGGACCAAAGTGCTGTACAGCAAAAATTCCATAACTCATAATATATACAATACAAATAAAACAGATTTGAGACAAACTGCAATACCATAGAAACAATAAAATAAAAACAAAATGTCATCGACAGGTGTCAAAGGCCAAGGAGTAAAGGTAGGTTTTAAAGGTCCCGTTTTTCCTGTTTTTTTTTATTGTGTTTACTGTGTACAATATAACATGTGTTCATGTTTCGTGTGTAAAAAAAACACAGTATTTTTCACACAATTTACTGATCTGTATACCGCTGTTTTCACTGTCCTAAAAACGGCTTGAAGATTTCCTTATTCTATGAAGTCCCTCCTTCAGAAATACATAACGAGTTCTGATTGTGCCAGCGGTTCCTGTGTTTTGATTCGACAGCAGCTTAGCACACGTTGCCCGGAAAGGTCACGCCTCTTACCAAAACGGGGAGATGCATGCGCTCAAAGTACAGCGTCCCTGAAGGCCAAACAAAGGTAATTTGACTCCGGGATGAAAATAACAGCATCTCGACCGGTCTCGACGACATGGCGACAAACACTCTACGAACGCAACACTTCCTCTTCTCCACGTGGGAGAGCAACAAGATCACTCCCCCTTTTTTGCGTATTTATGTGGGCAGAGGTTAGTCGACAAACTGTTCTACTGACGTCATAAAAGCAGGAAGTACAGGGTTGTAGTCTAAACCGGCCGTTCGCTGTAGGCTTTGAAAGGGAACTTCTGTTAAATAAAATATCTCGCTTGGCATTGAACTTTGAGCTTTATCATTTTACAGGTATTATTTATGCTCTAACAGCAACATTACACACTAACTAAAGTTTGAAAAATGGGATCACGAAGCACAGGACCTTTAAGACGCAGTTTAAAAATAGACAGTGAAGAGGCCTTTCTAATGGGCAGTGGCAAAAGCAGATAAAGTGCTCGCAGTTTTTGCAGACTTGGTCTGAAGATTAGGTATATGAGTGAATGTTTTCACTGAGTAGACCTTAAGTACCACTTTTAGTGTGTAAGCAATTAAAAAAGGAGGGTTGCAAATAGCCTTGTATTTGTTTGGTTTTTTGTGTCATCTGAGGCCAAATTTTGATTCCTGCAAAAGAAAATATGTTTTTGACTAAAATATTTGAATTTAAAGTGAAAGTTGGAGTTTTGTACAAGCTGGTGAGTTTTGAGATTGTGTTTATAGTTGTGAGAAAATGGTGATTTGTTTCATGAATTGTGTGCTAACAATCTAGAAAAAATGAAAATAAATCACACAAATTAAAAAATTAAACTAAAAACAGTAATTGTTTTCACTGTATATGACAGCAGGGCGAGTTACAATAATGTGTCTGTCTCTATACCATCTATCACATGGCATACAAAAAGATGGT
Source organism: Gobio gobio (assembly GCF_949357685.1). Lineage (NCBI taxonomy): Eukaryota > Metazoa > Chordata > Actinopteri > Cypriniformes > Gobionidae > Gobio > Gobio gobio. The sequence continues at coordinate 13,801,429 of NC_137100.1, read as the reverse complement.
GTTCTCTCAATGGAGGGCATGGCCATGACATATCACATTCCCACTAGTTAATATGGTCACCATAGTCATTTTAATGTTGACAGGATCATTTAATTTAGCCAATCCAACTTGTATACATTAACATCAAGCCATCAGTCTTGCCTTTAAACTTCTACATTAATGAGTAATTTCTTCCACTTCAAGGGGAAAAATACTCCAGCCCAGGAAGAAGTTTCCAGTTAAGAAAAAAAATCAGTCTTAAAGATTTCGAAGTTTAAAATTCTACAGTTTTTTAATCACATTTAATTTCTGTTTTAATCAGTTCCAATTTTATCTAGACATTTTAATTCAACTTTTTATATTTATAAACTTTAAAGGGGTGGTAAAACACATTCTTTCGAAGGCTTGATTTTGTTTGTGGGGTGCACTGTAACTTGTGTTCATGCTTCGTTTTTAAAAAAATTCATGATTTTTCATATATTTTACCTTTATTCTACACTGCTCTGTCCCTCCTTGTAAAAACGGTCAGATGGTTTCCAGGTTGTATGAAGCCAGTCCCTCAAAAATACGCAATGGGCTCAGATTGGTTAGCTGGACCAGTGTGTTCTGATTCGCTAACCGCCTAGTGCACGTTTGTCGGAAACGTCACGCCCCTTACCTTTACCGGTAGACTGTGCTTTGGTCAGTATTAGAAACAATGGCGTCAATAAAACCATACCAATCTGAGCCCGAATCAGACCCAGAACATTTTAGTGAAGATGATCGAGCAGAACCTGTTCATTCCTCAAGAGTAAAGACTGCGGATCTATAGTGATCGCTACTGAATGGCACTGTTACTTTTGTATTTTTAGAATGATTATAGCCAAAAATCTGTCGCAAGAACTTTTAACCCAAAACGAACACTAAACATTGGCTTTACTAGTAGCCAAATCAAACACAGAACCATGTTTAGCATGCCTGTAGATAAACAATACATAAAAGCTCTAATCAAAGAATAATTTACACTAATGCCAAGTTCGCTGTTGAGATTTTAACGTTAGTGTTTGTAACATTAGGTGTTCGTCGGATAACGTTAAGTATGAATGAGCATTTAACAGACTGGTTTGCAGAACAGCGTTGTCATCTGTGTACTTACTTGCTACAACGTACAATTAACAATACGAACTATTACAGGAAAACACATCGACGAAAAATAAATCATACTTACAGGTTGTGGCCCGTAAACAGCTTCTGTTTTTAAATCCATCTTTCAGGACTAGCCGTTGTGCGAATCCTTCATTGAACTCGCGAAGATTGTGTAAGCTTTCCTCCGTGAAATGTGCAGCGGGAGCCTCGCGCGCCCGTCGTGCATGATTCACACTGGCAGTGTTTGTCTCGCGCAGCTGAACCGCGGCTCGTAAATTGCAAATACAGACGAATATTGTCCATTATGTCACATTTTCCAGTCTTCTCCTCTGACCCCTGTCTGTCTTGTGCTTTGATTTATGATGGGCAGCATATATCTGCTGCAAATGCGACCTGTTCCCCTCTGTCTCATACACACATGCATATAACATGCTGTATGTTAAACGCACTGAAACGCACCCCCGTCCCTAGGAAGGCTGAACAAAGCAAGTACCCCAGACCTGCAATCCGGATGAAAAAAACTGTGTTTCGTCGGCATTGCGGCAACAACACTCCAGCCTACTAACCACAACAACGCAGCGATACAAAATGGCCTCGCCCCCCTTATTCTCGGAGGAGGGGTTTATGTAAATATTGGGGCTGGTGATGTCAGCAACCCTGGAGGAATGTCTGAAGTCGCCTACAGGCCGTTTGCTGTAGTCCTTAGAAATTGATTTCTTTAAAAGCAAATATCTCCCTTTGCTTTAAACTTTGAACGTTGTAACTTTGCAGATGTTGTTTATGCTCAGGCAGCAACATTACACGCTAGCTAAATTTAGAATAGTGAAATCGTGGTGTACCACCCCTTTAATAAATGTAATTTTGTGATAAAAACGCTGTCTTCATTTTACAGTACACAAAATTAATGCAGTAATGCCTGTTAAGAGTAATCTTATATTTGCTGTGATAAAATACAGTACTAATAATAATAATATGATTATTCCTATAATAGAAATCACAGTAACAATACAGTTACCGTGATTAAATTTACAGTAAGCATACTGTGGAATGGACTACAGCAACTTACTTGCTAATTGCTGCCGGCAAGTTTCTGTACATTTCCATTGAAAGACCAGGCTGGCCAGCCATCGAAGGAACCTTTGGATTATAGTCCGGTCAGTGGTGCAGTATAACTTTGACATCACCTGGAGCAAAGTCTTGGCAAGAAGAGGCAACTGACAGGGCCTGCAAATCTCCTACTCTGTTTAGCGTAGTCAATGCTAACAAGAGAGACGTTTTAAGAGTCTCACAAACTGACTCCAATGGTTCAAATGGTGCTTCTGGCCATAGTCCTTTTTGGGTACAATAAAGTATAGACCGTAGAACACTAGCCACGTTTACATGTGCACTTTTTTGTCATTACGATTAAAATCATTACGATTGAAAGACTCGGTGGACTGTTTACATGAGACATTATCTAAACCGATCTGGTGTTTACATGTGCTGACTTTCAATCAGAATCAGTTTGTGACATGGGCACACAGTTTGTCTGCCGCATCTGATTCGTAACGTTGCCAGTTATAGGCTAGTAACTGCGACGTTCGTGGATCAATAGTTCTGTGTTGGTAATTTTTATATTTATTTATTTTTTCTGTGGCCGGACATGCAGTAGTTTAACCTAATTTATGTCCTATACAATGAATATTTCAACAGCTGTGAATGATGAATGCGGACTCAATTCAATTAATTTATTTTGAAAAACACAAAATTAACAATAAAATGCACCCAAATTATTAATAAAAATATAGAATATACGGTGAAAGATGAATGAAAGCATTCAAGACGTGCTCAGCATCATTACTAGTACTAAACGCATAGATATTTCAGATGATTAAGGAAATATACCATAATCACAGAGGTATTAACAAAAGTAATTAAAGTAGACTGTGGGTAATGTTACTTAACCAATTTGAAGCAGTTGTTTAACTTTTTTTTTATATCTAACTTACGAGAAACAAAATGTCGACACGTCCTCTCCAGCAGCTTGAATGTTCCCCGTTGCAATGGCAACTCTCAACGGCCACCAGGACTTATACAGTTTTATAAAAGCTATTCATTATTTGTTGTAAAATGTAAGAATCACCTCAGAAAAATTAATTCTTCTGTCAGGCGGAGTTGAAGCCCAGGAAAAACGCTGTCAAGATGAGATGGTGTAGCCAGGCTATGTCTGTGTCATTATTCCAACATCATGTTCATAACATGTTACGAAATAAAAAGTGTAATACCTCAGAAAAATTAACTTTCCTCTCTTGTCAACATTAGCCTGGTGTGAGCGCGGTGCGCGCTCTTCAGTTGTGGAGGCGCGCGCTATATATCACGTCACAGAAAGACGTGCACTCAAAGTAATCGGATCAGGTCGTTTACATGGTGGAATTTTTCATTTGATCGGTTTATGAAAAGGTTTATCCCATCCCTCTCAAACCGATTACAATGATCCATGTAAACGCACCTAATGTTTCCCAACCACGATCCTGGAGGCCCCCCAACACTGCACATTTTGCATGTCTCCCTAATCAAACACACCTGATTTAAATTATAATCTTATTAGTGGAGAATCCAATGCTGCGTCCCTATTCGCCTACTTATACTACGACCTAAAAGTATGTACTCTTGAAAAAGTACATACTTTTGAGTGTGTAGCAGAAGAGTATGCAAGCTTTGGGACATACTACTTTGTCATATTTAACGGACTCTGTCGCTTAGTTACGTGCGTCCCGTCACCGTTTAAACCGCCCTGTCAATCATCGTCACAGTTAAAATTCTCCATATTCAGTTTCATTTCCTACCGTATCGGACAGAAATGTAGTCGCACGTTGATCTGCCATTTGTGGCTTTAATGCAGAGACTCCCCTCATGTGTTTGCAGTTTAAATATAATGATGCATTTAAAAGTTAATGACCAAACTTATCATTACAAAAGTTCACAATGCTGTTGCACATGAAATATAATGTGGATAATATTGAATAAATATATTTTTGTCAGGTTAAATACTGATAATTGCTCACTCAAACCCCTTTATCTAAACCTCTCTACTTAACAGTCTGACTCGCATAACCGTCATGTTTGTAGTTTTTTAACACTTTTTATCCATGTTTGTAGTTCTAATCGAACTCGTCCATCTCACAATGGGTTGTGGGCAATATCAGCCGTTAGAGTGCGCATCGATCTGCACTTCGAATTCTGACCGAAAATAGTAGACCATCCGGGAATCTTTGGAATACTGTTTTCAACATACTACGATTTGGGACATACTAATTCTTTTTTCGAATACTATTTAGTACGGATAGTATGCGAATTGGGACGCAGCACAAGACCTGAAATGGGCGTGTCAGATAAAGAAAACATGTGTTGGGGGGCCTCCAGCAACGTGGTTGGGAAACACTGCTCTATGGTATTCTGTACCCACTGAAAGACATTTGGCAGAAGCTGCCACACTGCCAAAAAGTCTGTCAGAGTTCTTCCTGATGCCCTTATCTTTGCGGGCTTGGGGTATGCTGGCCGCCACGCTGGCCTTTTGTTCTTCTCTCCTGTTGCTGGGCTCTGGCCTGGAACAGCTGGTGGAAGGTGCCGGCTTCTGGACACAGTAAGGGATTAAATCACTGAACGCTGCAGACTGTTTCTTAGCTTCCTGCAATCTGTCGATGACGATTTTAACCGCGTCACAGAACAGGCCAGAGGGTGATATCGAGGCAAACAGAAGGAAAGCCTTGTATCTTTTCGTTGATTCCCCGTGAGGTTGTGCCACAGATGCTGCTCCGTATTGACCACAGCAGACATCGAACGGCTGATAGCGTGGCCCGTCTGCTTGGTCGCATGTAGGGCGAGGTCTGTGGCCCTACGAAGCTCTTTTACTGTCCAACATTTTAAGCAGCTAATCCTGGTAGGCCTGCAATAATAATAATTATTATTATTATTATTTTCACTTTTTCTTTTTTTCTTTTTACAATTGCTAACAAGCTTTTACCAATACTCAAAATACTTTTTTTCTTAACACATCACACAATTGGCCAAATAGTTAATTTTCTGCCCCAAACCATATTTTGTTAAACAAATACAAACAAAAACTTTTTCTACATATACTAAAAAACAACAGCTAAATACAGCAAACCCAATTCAAAATGTAATCATTCTGTCAAAACTCTAGCTCTAGTTTTCTATATAATTCACATTCCTTTTACTGTTGAATGTGTACATTGATGACAACATGGTAACATACTATCTAAAAGTGAATGAGTCATTACTTTATAGAATGTACAGTAGAAAAAAGAAAGTAACAGAATTGCTCAAGGCAGCCACTGGTCAAATGGGTCCCCTATGCAGAATTTCAGTTGCCACCTATGTTGAAATTGCTTTCTGGGGGTGGGGTGTTGATGGTGGGATGGTGTCCCCTTAGTTAGTGCCCTACGCAGACTGCATAGTCTGCATATATGGAACTGTGGTACTGAAATCGTTGTAGTATTTGCACATGTTGATGTCCCCACACATTGCAGGGGACACACACTTGATCTGGTCATCTCTAACTCCGCCCCCATCAGCAACCTACAGGTTTACGATCTTGGTGTTTCAGATCACAAAGTCGTGTCAATGGAGCTGCCCTTCCCCCCCATCCACACCAAACCAAAGCGACAGATTCATTTCAGGAAAATAAAAAACATTAATGCAGATGCCCTGGCCCTGGACCTTCAACTTCTCTCGTCTGCCTCTACTGACTTCTCTTCTGTTGATGACTCCGTGGACTTCTACAATCAGTCCCTGAGCAATCTCCTGGACCTCCACGCCCCCTTAACATCCAGGTCGGTCTCATTCTCGCGCTCAGCACCCTGGTACACCTGCGAACTGCGCAAGATGAAGGCGGCTGGGCGTGTCCTTGAGCGTCGGCTCAAGGCCTCTGGATTGACTGTCCACAAACAGGCATACAGGGAACATAGGAGGGCGTATGCAGAAGCACTGAGGGATGCACGTTCCACGTTTTATTCCAACATCATCAACAACAGCCCTGGTGACTCCAAGCAACTTTTTTCTACAATAAATCACCTTCTCAAACCCCGCTCACCCTCCCACTCTGAGATCACCGAAGAGAGGTGCAACATGCACATCACTTTCTTTAAGCAAAAAGTTAGCACCATCCGCTCTCACCTCTCCACCACTGCGATCCTGCACCTCCCAACTGCTGACCCACCGCTTGAGATTGTACAGTCGCTCTGCACCTTCTCCGAAGCCACGCAGGAGGAAGTAGAGGACATCATGAAAAGAATGAAGCCGTCCACCTGTGCCCTGGACCCTTTTCCTTCGGCCCTGCTGAAGGCAAACATCTCTGCCATCTCTCCGTTCATCACCAAGATCATAAACCACTCCCTCCTGGCCGGTCATATCCCATCTGCATTAAAAACTGCGGTCATCAGACCTCTACTGAAAAAACCCACCCTGGATCCAGAAGTTCTCTCCAATTACAGGCCCATCTCCAATCTACCATTCCTATCAAAGGTTCTGGAAAAAATAGTTGCAGCTCAACTCCATGATCACCTCAAACACAATAAACTGTATGAAAAATTTCAGTCTGGTTTCCGCCCTGGTCATAGCACAGAAACAGCCTTGGTCAGAGTCACCAACGACCTCCTGATGGCAGCAGATACTGGTTCCCCATCACTACTCATCCTCCTGGACCTCACAGCTGCTTTTGATACAGTAGACCACAACATCCTTCTCCACCGTCTGCAATACACCATTGGACTCTCAGAAAACGCTCACAACTGGTTCACCTCCTACCTGACCGACAGAACTGAGCATGTCGCCCTGGGCAAAGCCAAATCACACACCCACAACGTCACCTGCGGTGTTCCTCAGGGCTCTGTGCTGGGCCCCACCCTCTTTTCTCTCTACATGCTCCCCCTTGGCAATATCATTAGCAGCCATGGCATAGCATTTCACTGCTATGCGGATGACACACAGCTCTACCTCAAGACAACCCCCACTTCTTCTGCTCCTCTGCCAACTTCTACACTGACTAACTGCCTGGAGGAGATAGAGGCTTGGATGAAGCTCAACTTTCTACAGCTCAACAGTTCCAAAACGGAGGCCATCCTGGTTGGCACACCACATCAGCTCCGCTCTTCCACCATCACCAATATCAATTTCTACGGCGAAACCATCTCCCTCTCCACATCTATCACCAACTTGGGTGTTAAAATGGACCAACAACTCACCTTTGACACCCACATCAAACACCTCAGTAAGACATAATTTTACCACCTCAAGAACATTGCCAAACTCCGTCCAACACTCACCCTACCAGATGCAGAGAAGCTCATCCATGCCTTTGTCTCCTCCAGGCTGGACTACTGTAATGCACTCCTCATCGGGATCTCTGGCAGGAGCATCCAGAGACTCCAGTACATACAGAACAGCGCTGCCAGGATCCTGATGAGGGTGCGCAAGCATGACCACATCACCCCCATTCTGAAATCCCTACACTGGCTCCCAGTCCCACTCAGAATTGAGTACAAGGTCTCACTCCTCACTCACCAGTGCATTCATGGACATGCCCCCCTTTACCTACAGGAACTCCTCACCCCCCAGACCTCCTCACGCACCCGGTCTGCAACCTCACACACCCTCCAAACCCCCAGAACCAAGCTCTGCAGTATGGGTGATAGGGCTTTTGCTTCTGCTGCCCCCAGGCTGTGGAACGCCCTCCCTGACCACCTGAGGGCCCCACAGACTACAGATGTTTTTAAAAAAGACTTAAAAACACATCTCTTTAGAAAAGCATATAACTGACATGTTTAATTTTACTTTTAATTTGTTTAAACTTAATTTTAACTCTTGACTCTGTAGCACTTTGAGATTGTCTTAAATGTAAAGTGCAATATAAATAAAATTTATTATTATTATTATTATTATTATTAGTAAAAGCTTAAAAAAAAACAGAGATGCACAATCCAGCACACATTCTTCCTTCTCTCTTTGTCCCTTGTCCTGATCCCACTACTCCTCTCCTCCAATAACTATTCCTCCCCTCACCCAGACATTATTTTTTCTCATGCTGCTACTCTGTGATTTTCTGCTTCCACACAGAACAAAAACAATTCAAAGAGTCTTATTTTTACTGTGTATGTCCAAGTAATGGAAAGAACTTCAACACCTGACTATGCCTCCAACTGACATTAGATTCAGCTATTTCTCAATATTTCAGTGATCTGCTACTTAAAAATGCTTATCAATTGTGTCAGTATTTGTTGTTTTATATACACTATATTGCCAAAAGTTTTGGGACGTCTGCCTTTACATGAACATGAACTTTAATGACATCCCATTCTTAATCCGTAGGGTTTAATATGGAGTTGGCCCACCCTTTACAGCTATAACAGCTTAAACTCTTCTGGGAAGACTTACCACAAGGTTTAGTGGGTTTATGGGAATTTTGACCATTCTTCTAGGTCCGGCATTGATGTTGGACAAGAAGGCCTGGCTCACAGTCTTCGCTCTAATTCATCCCAAATGTGTTCTATCGGGTTGAGGTCAGGACTCTGTTCCCACAAATTTGGGAGCATGAAATTGTCCAAAATGTCTTGGTATGCTGAAGCATTAAGAGTTCCTTTCACTGGAACTAAGGGGCCAAGCCCAACCCCTGAAAAACAACCCCACACCATAATCGCCCCTCCATCAAATGTTTGGCACAATGCAGTCAGGCAAGTACTGTTCTCCTGGCAACCACCAAACCCAGACTCGTCCACCGGAGTGCCAGACAGAGAAGCGTGATTCGTCACTCCAGAGAAGACGTCTCCACTGCTCCACTGTAAGACTTTACCCAGCAATACTACTTCCAACCGCTAGGGGTCACACTCCTGCCAAGATCAGCGGCATGGCTCCCAGTCACAAGGGGGCGCAGGAGGGCTTTTGCCTGCAATCCTCCTCCCAGTTGCCAGGGGGAAACCATTGGCAAGGACTCTCAGTTGTACTTAACAATCAGTGTTGATGATACTCACCTGTGTTGGGCCCTATTTAAGTTTGCCTTCAGTCATTGTTTTTTATTCAGTCTTGAGCCTACCTACCTGTGTATCCCAGTGCATTCCATGAGTCTTTTGTGAGCCATTGTGCTTGTTTTTGTTTTCCTTTTTGTGACCATTGAAAGCTTTGATGCTAGTTTTTTTGTTTGTACTTTGTTTCTTTATCATTCTACAAAGTAAAAGCTACTTTGAGTTTATACCGCTCGTCTCCTTGATATTTTTGTTATTCCTCTGCACTTGGGTCTCAAAATCCTCAACCTTGAGTTAGCTCACTCAGGAAGAACATCAGCTCTGAGTCCAGGAGACCGGGGTTCTAATCCTGTTAAAGACAACATTCTATAGTTCCTGCTTCTGTATCATTACAGCAAGACTGAACCAAACGATGGACCCAGCAGAGAGTCAAGGCCCTTCATCAAATGTGGAGAGAATACTATCTGAGCTCACCAATCAAGCAACCGCTATTCAGCATCATGAACAGATGCTCGCAGAAATTCTTCAGCGGTTGAACCTTCTAGCTTTGCCTCAAAATCCTCCATCCCAGGAGGTCTCTGAGTTACCCACGCCACCTCTGGTACCTCCAATTTTTCCCCAACCTCAACCTATTCCGGCAGTTCCTCTTCTCGAGCCCAGGCTTCCACCTCCTGAGAGTTACGATGGAAATACCAGGGGCTGTCGGGGCTTTATCACTCAGTGCGCTCTAGCCTTCCAACTTCAACCCAGTAGTTTTCCTACTGACAGCAGTCGAGTGGCTTATATCATCACCTTACTGACTGGAAGAGTGTTGGAATGGGCTACAGCTCTCTTGGAACCTTGTTCACCATTTACTTCTAACTCTGAGCAATTCCTATCAGAGATGAGGAGGGTATTCCATCATCCAGGAGGAGGAGTCGGAAATGACCAACGATTACTTCAACTCACTCAAGGAACGCGCAGTGTAGCAGAAATTGCTATTGAGTTCCGTACCATGGCAGCGGAGATTGGCTGGAATGAGCAGGCTCTTCAAGCAGCATTTCATCAGGCCCTTGCACCTGAGTTAAAAGATGAATTGGCCTTCCGAGATCCTGCGTCTAACTTAGATTCTTTCATTGATGTCGCCATCCGAGTGGATAACTGAATTAGGGATAGGAGGTCTGAAAAACAACAAGACCGACTCACAGCCCAAAGCAACGTCAGTCCAGTTCAACCTGCATTCCAAACTCTTTGCACAGAGGAACCCATGGCAAAAACCGCTTATCATAATACGGGACAAACGTAAGCGGGAGCGGCGCTACCTGTATTGTGGAGAACTGGGGCATTTTCGAACAAATTGCCCTGAGCTTGTGGGAAAAGAGATTTCTCGTCCAGAGAGAGGGGGGCTGAGACAAGAGAAATAACTGACCCCCGATCTTCAGCTGGCTTTTCGACGGTGATGCACTTCTCCTGGGGTAATGGTTGGCACAAGAGTTCTGCATTCATCGACTCAGGTGCTGCTGGCAATTTCATGGACAGTTCTCTGACCAAGAGCTGGAAGGTACCACTCATAACTCTCCAGGATCGGCTCACGATGACCTCCTTAGACAACAGACCTCTGGGGTCCGGCCAGGTAACACACCGTACCATTCCCATTTCAGTTGAAGTAGACTCTCATCAAGAATCACTGTTTTTTTTATAATTGACACACCCGAGTTCCCAGTTATTCTTGGTTACCCTTGGCTAATTTCTCACAATCCTCAGATTGACTGGCCAACTAGCTGTTTCACCAGATGGAGGTGTGCATGTCCAATGGCTGGAATTCTTTCATCTCCTGATTCTATTTTGGGGCCTAAACGACAACTCGGGATCCAGCATGAGTCTAATATGCCAAGAACTAAGGTACTAGCCGTTCCTCAGGTCAAACTTACACCCCCTGCTCTGGTTGTTCCTTCTCCTGACCTATCTCGAGTTCCTCAGGAATATGTTGATCTCCAGGATGTGTTTAGTAAGTCGCAGGCCGATACTCTTCCTCCTCACCGACCCTATGATTGCGCCATTGAGTTGCTGCCAGGAACTTGCCCTCCAAGAGGTAGACTTTTCTCGTTGTCAGCTCCAGAGAGGTCGGCAATGGATGAGTACATTCAGAAGGCACTAGAGAATGGATTTATTCGGCCTTCCACGTCACCTGCAGGGGCTGGCTTCTTTTTCGTGGGTAAAAAGGATGGAGGTCTTCGGCCATGCATTGACTATCGTGGCCTATAGAACATCACAGTAAAGAATCGATATCCACTGCCACTGATAGCCACAGCTTTCGAACTCCTCCAGGGCGCTACCATCTTCACTAAGTTGGACCTCCGGAATGCGTACCACCTGGTGAGAATCCGGGAGGGGGATGAATGGAAGACAGCTTTCAACACCCCTACTGGGCATTACGAGTATCAGGTAATGCCCTTCGGGCTAGCTAATGCCCCGGCAGTCTTCCAAGCCCTTATTAATGATGTCCTGAGAGAGATGTTGAACCAATGTGTGTTTGTTTATCTCGATGATATCTTAATATTTTCCCAGAGTTACGAAGACCACATTCAACACGTTCGGCAAGTTCTATCTCGTCTGCTAATGAACAACCTCTTCGTCAAGCTGGAGAAAAGTGAGTTTCATGTGACTACTGTCTCTTTCTTGGGTTTCATCCTTTCATGTGGCAGTGTGCAGATGGATCCCGGCAAGGTTCGTGCAGTCCTGGAGTGGCCCCGCCCTGATTCATTGAAACAAGTCCAACGCTTCCTGGGTTTTGCCAACTTTTATCGGAGATTTATTCAAGGCTTCAGTTCCATTGCAGAACCTCTCACAGCTCTCACCAGGAAGTCTGGCACACCCTTCCAGTGGACCGAGAAGGCTAACCAGTCATTTGAACAACTCAAACGGCTATTTACTTCAACTCCCACATTGACTCTACCAGATCCTGAGTTACCGTTTATTGTTGAGGTGGACGCATCAGATGTTGGTGTGGGAGCCGTTCTATCCCAGAGAGTGACTAGGGATAATAAACTCCATCCTTGTGCCTTCTTTTCACGTCGGCTGACAGCAGCGGAGAAGAATTATGATACTGGGAATCGGGATCTGCTGGCGGTTAAGATGGCATTGGAGGAATGGAGGCACTGGTTGGAGGGGGCAAAACACCCATTTCTGATATGGACAGACCACAAGAACCTCACCTACATCCAGGGAGCCAAAAGGTTGAATCCTCGCCAAGCTCGGTGGGCCCTTTTCTTTAACCGTTTCAACTTTGTCCTCTCTTACAGACCCGGTTCCAAGAATATAAAGCCAGATGCTCTGTCAAGGCAGTTCGAGTCACAGGGAGAGGAGGACAGGTCGGAACCCATCATACCAAGGTCCAAAAGTGCTGGCAGGCATCCAGTGGGACTTGGAGATGGCAGGACGAAAGGCTCAACATCGCCAACCTGACCCAGGTAATGGCCCATCGGGTCTCCTCTTTGTGCCAAACACCGTCAGGTCCAAAGTACTGCAGTGGGGTCATGCTGCACCTTCATCTGGACATCCCGGAGTCCTTCGAACCCTGAAGTGGATCCAATCTAAGTTCTGGTGGCCCAACATGGGGACTGATATCCGGAGATTTGTTGCTGCATGTTCCACTTGCGCCCAGAATAAGGAACCTAGAGCCCTCCCTCAAGGTAAACTACATCCCCTCCCTATCCCGAGACGACCTTGGTCCCACATATCCATGGATTTTGTTAATGGCCTACCCAACTCTCAAGGTAACACAGTGATTCTTGTAGTAGTCGACAGATTTTCTAAGGCATGTCATCTCATTCCCACCTCTAAAATTCCTACAGCAGGCCAGACGGCAGAACTTCTCATGCAACATGTCTTTAGAATTCATGGTTTTCCTCAGGATATGGTCTCTGATCGGGGTTCCCAGGCTTTTGGACATCTAATCGGTTCCACCATCAGCTTGTCCTCAGGGTTTCATCCCCAATCCAATGGTCAGACAGAGAGAGTGAACCAGGAGATTGAGAAGACCCTCAGGTGTCTTGTTTCGCACAACCCGAGCACATGGAGTTCCCAGCTGGTCTGGGCGGAATTTGCCCATAACACTCTCCATCACTCATCATTGGATATGTCTCCATTTGAATGCCAGTTTGGGTTCCCTCCCTCTCTATTTTCTGAACAGGACGTACAAGCACAGGTTCCAGCAGCGGCCCAGTTAGTCCAGAGGAGCCGGGGGATCTGGCGGAGAGCTCGGGCAGCCCTGTTAAAGTCGTCCCAGGAACAACAGAAACAGGCCAATCGACGTAGACGGATAGGTCCATCATTCCGTCCTGGACAGAGGGTGTGGCTTTCAACTAGGAATCTGCCATTTCGCCTCGAGTCACGGAAACTTGGTCCTAAATACATTGGACCTTTCAAAGTTCTCAAGAAAATAAACCCGGTTTCTTACAGACTCCTATTGCCCAGGTCCATGCGCATACACCCCACATTCCATGTCTCATGCCTCAAACCTGTCATCTACTCTCCTTTGTCTCCTGTAGGTAGACTACCTCCAGTTCCTCGGATGGTGGAGGGGCAACGTGTTTACTCCGTGCAGAGATTATTGAACATGCGCGAAGTACGGGGAGGGGTCCAGTATTTGGTCGACTGGCAGGGCTATGGTCCAGAAGAGCGCTCGTGGGTACCAGCTAGAGACATACTGGACCCGGACCTCATCAGGGACTTCCACAGACAACAGTCGAACAGCACTAAGAGGAACGTCAGGAGCCGTTCATCATGAGGGGGCTCCTGTAAGACTTTACCCAGCAATACTACTTCCAACCGCTAGGGGTCACACTCCTGCCATGATCAGCGGTATGGCTCCCAGTCACAAGGGGGCGCAGGAGGTCTTTTGCCTGCAATCCTCCTCCCAGTTGCCAGGGGAAAACCATTGGCAAGGACTCTCAGTTGTACTTAACAATCAGTGTTGATGATACTCACCTGTGTTGGGCCCTATTCAAATTTGCCTTCAGTCATTGTTTTTTGTTCAGTCTTGAGCCTATCTACCTGTGTATCCCAGTGCATTCTGTGAGTCTTTTGTGAGCCATTGTGCTTGTTTTTGTTTTCCTTTTTGTGACCATTGAAAGCTTTGATGCTATTTTTTTTTTGTACTTTGTTTCTTTATCATTCTACAAAGTAAAAGCTACTTTGAGTTTATACCGCTCGTCTCCTTGATATTTTTATTATTCCTCTGCACTTGGGTCTCAAAATCCTCAACCTCGAGTTAGCTCACTCAGGAAGAACATCAGCTCTGAGTCCAGGAGACCAGGGTTCTAATCCTGTTAAAGACAACATTCTATAGTTCCTGCTTCTGTATCATTACATATACTGAGTCCAGTGGCGGCATGCTTTACACCACTGCATCTGATGCTTTGCATTGCACTTGGTGATGTAAGGCTCGGATGCAGCTGGAAACCCGTTCCATGAAGCTCTCTAGGCACTGTCCTTGAGCTAATCTGAAGCCCGTACCAAGGATAAGGACGGAGTGTTTTATCGCCTCGGAGCCCAGACCACCTACAGAGTCTGACCAGGTACGTGAGCTGGCAACACTGTACGTCAATGAGGGAGTGATTGAGGAGCTTGAGGGCTGGAAGGATAGCCCCACCCACAACCCTACCGCTATGGAAAGGTGTATGTTGGATTACTATTTTGACAAACTTAAGTATTTGTTTGAGGTGGACTTGATAGACTTTTTTGGAGAGGTCATTCCCAACCCTCCTGTATCTCCAGCATTCTCCATTGCTCCACTGAGTCCAATGGCGGCATGCTTTACACCACTGCATCCGACGCTTGGAATTGCACTTGGTGATGTAAGGCTTGGATGCAGCTGGAAACCCATTCCATGAAGCTCTCTACGCACTGTTCTTGAGCTAATCTAAAGGCCACACAAAGTTTGGTGGTCTAACTATTGACTCTGCAAAAAGTTGGCGACTTCTGCATTCTGTGTACCTCAGTTGCTGTTGTTCCCAATTTCTTCCACATTTGTTATAATACCCCAAACAGTTGACCGTGGAATATTTAGTAGTGAGGAAATTTCACAAATGGACTTATTGCACAGGTGGCAACCTATCACAGTACCACGCTTGAATTCACTGTGCTCCTGAGAGTGACCCGTTCTTTCACAAATGTTTGTAGAAGCAGTCTTCATGCCTAGGTGCTTGATTTTATACGTTTGTGGCCATGGAATTGATTGGAACACCTGAATTCAATGATTTGGAGGGGTGTCCCAATACTTTTGGCAATATCGTGTATATATTTTTCAGTATATTATATTTAAGGTTTGGAACATTAGGTCTTCATTTCTGACATACTGTGTTTAAGCATAATTGTGTTAATGGTATGGTCACAACAGACGTATGCTGTGCTTATTGTGTTTTGAGTTTTGAAAATATGACTATATATATATTTATTTTATATATATTTGCCTTTTTATGAATGGGCCACTATTAGACAACACAAAACTGGGTGAAAGGGACATTCCCAACAGCACTTCTCAACAAAGAAATGCCTTTATGCTTCATCACCGAGCATCAATTGAATGTTATTATGCACGTGTTCAGCACAGCAATTTACATTTTGCCCAGCAGAGTTAGTAGATGAGAACAGTTAGTTATTACCGCAGTGCTAGTCACAGCTACACAATATTCTCAGTCAAGACAATGCTGGATCTGTGCCTGCATTTGGTAGTGGAGCATGAGCATGAAAACCATGCTCTTGGTTTGTGGGATTGCTCCAAGGAAAATGAAGCAGAAAATACATGAATAATATGTGCCTGTTTCACTGCACATCCACCCTGCTGTTTTCTGAGATCTTGTTCTAGAAAATCATCTTTTCTTTCCTTTTCCTCTGTCATATTTACATTATTTATTTATTTATTTATTTCACGCACATGCTGTGAATAATTTTAACCAAGCAACAGAGTGCCACAGAGCAGCATTCTGATTGATTGTCCTTCTGCTTTTCAAATTATTTTAAATTTTCTTTTCATAATGTTTTTTAATCTGGTTGCCAGGTGCCAGCTGAAGTTAAAACTGCTGTCTGCGTTTCCAATTGCACATTTTATCAGCTTCAGTGTAATTGTAGAGACTGTAGAGCATGGTATTGTATAGGCATCCTGGTAATTTCTCTCAATTTCTTGCAGTCACTGTTTGATGACTGTGAACAGCGTTATAGGATGCAATTTATAAAGCCACTCTGTTCAAATTTGCCCCTTGTATTTTCACAAAAAACAAACAACTTGCGGCAGAAATTCTCATGTCCTCATCTGAAACAAGTACTTCATTTTTTGTTCTTCTTTTTTGTATCCAAAGCAAAGGACTCTCTTTGGGCATTGAAATAAATGTTAAGAAGGTTTAGTCATATTAGATTAATTAACATTTAAAATTATACCCAGTCATTTACCGCAGCGACATTGCCATTTTCTCTCTCGCTCTAAGTGAATTTCTCTGGGGGTGGCAAAAATGCTTATGCATTAATGAAAGCACTTTTGTGAGGGCATCAAGTGGATTACAATTAATGAACTGAATTAATTTGTTAAACAAGCACTGCTCCATAAAAACTTAAATAATCTATCCATCTGTAGCCTAAATCTGTACATCTACAAATTATGTTCTTGACATTAAAAAATATAGAAATAAATAGAAAAGCAATAGAAAAAAATAAAATATATATATAATAGTGAAAGTTAAACTCTAATTAATATAATTTGTAATTCTGATAGTAATTGTAAATGATAGTAAGTGATTAGTGCTGGATAAATGCTTTTGCCTTCAAACATGTGTTTCAGGGATTTGGTAATGTAGGATTGTTTGAAAATGAACAAAGACATTTGCTTTACTCTGTTTCAACCCACACTTTCTTACCACAAGGGCCATTTGGAATTTATAAAGACAGAGGTGTTGATAGTCCTCAAGGCCTGTTCACCCAACCTTCCATCCGTCCAGCTACTTTGCCTGGAGCAGGAAGACTTTTTACATCTCGTGTGCCAGACTCATTACCTGGACCGCTCGCTCTGTGTTTATCATGCCAGCCTGAGCGAGCAGTCAAAGGCGCGTGTTTCAGTTGACGGTCCTAAGGAGGATTTCGCCACATTTGTGGAGTGGGTGCTGGTACACAATGATTCACCTTTCACCTTTCACCATCGGCCCTGCGGACGAGCCTGTACCAAGGATAAGGACGGAGTGTTTTATTGCCTCGGAGCCCAGACCACTTACAGAGTCTGAGCAGGTGCGTGAGCTGGCAACACCGTACGTCAATGAGGGAGTGATTGAGGAGCTTGAGGGCTGGAAGGATAGCCCCACCCACAACCCTACCGCTATGGAAAGGTGTATGTTGGATTACTATTTTGACGAACTTAAGTATTTGTTTCAGGTGGACTTGATAGATTTTTTGGAGAGGTCATTCCCAACTCCCCTGTATTTCCCACGTTCTCCATTGCTCTACTGAGTCCAATGGCGGCATGCTTTACACCACTGCATTAGACACTTTGCATTGCACTTGGTGATGTAAGGCTTGGATGCAGCTGGAAACCCATTCCATGAAGCTCTCTACGCACTGTTCTTGAGCTAATCTGAAGGCCACACAAAGTTTGGTGTTCTAACTATTGACTCTGCCAAAAGTTGGCGACTTCTGCACACTGTGCACCTCAGTTGCTGTTGTTCCCAATTTCTTCCACATTTGTTATAAAACCCCGAACAGTTGACCGTGGAATATTTAGTAGTGAGGAAATTTCACAAATGGACTTATTGCACAGTTGGCAACCTATCACAGTACCATGCTTGAATTCACTGAGCTCCTGAGAGCGACCCGTTCTTTCACAAATGTTTGTAGAAGCGTCCGCATGCCTAGGTGCTTGATTTTATACACCTTTGGCCATGGAAGTGATTGGAACACCTGAATTCAATGATTTGGAGGGGTGTCCCAATACTTTTGGCAATATAGTGTATATATTTTTCAGTATATTATATTTAAGGTTTGGAACATTAGGTCTTCATTTCTGACATACTGTGTTTAAGCATAATTGTGTTAATGGTATGGTCACAAAAGACGTATGCTGTGCTAATTGTGTTTAGAATTTTGAAAATGTGACTACAGATATATTTATTTTATATATACACTCACCTAAAGGATTATTAGGAACATCATACTAATACTGTGTTTGACCCTTTTCGCCTTCATAACTGCCTTAATTCTACGTGGCATTGATTCAACAAGGTGCTGAAAGCATTCTTTAGAAATGTTGGCCCATATTGATAGGATAGCATCTTGCAGTTGATGGAGATTTGTGGGATGCACATCCAGGGCACGAAGCTCCCGTTCCACCACATCCCAAAGATGCTCTATTGGGTTGAGATCTGGTGACTGTGGGGGCCATTTTAGTACAGTGAACTCATTGTCATGTTCAAGAAACCAATTTGAAATGATTCGAGCTTTGTGACGTGTTGCATTATCCTGCTGGAAGTAGCCATCAGAGGATGGGTACATGGTGGTCATAAAGGGATGGACATGGTCAGAAACAATGCTCAGGTAGGCCGTGGCATTTAAACGATGCCCAATTGGCATTAAGGGGCCTAAAGTGTGCCAAGAAAACATCCCCCACACCATTACACCACCACCAGCCTGCACAGTGGTAACAAGGCATAATGGATCCATGTTCTCATTCTGTTTACACCAAATTCTGACTCGAAATCGAGACTTCAACTGTCCAATTTTGGTGAGCTTGTGCAAATTGTAGCCTATCAGCTTGAATCAGCCAGCCCATTCTCCTCTGACCTCTAGTTTCAACAAGGCATTTTCGCCCACAGGACTGCCGCATACTGGATGTTTTTCCCTTTTCACACCATTCTTTGTAAACCCTAAAAAGGCCGGCCCGTCTGGCACCAACAACCATGCCACGCTCAAAATTGCTTAAATCACCTTTCTTTCCCATTCTGACATTCAGTTTGGAGTTCAGGAGATTGTCTTGACCAGGACCACACCCCTAAATGCATTGAAGCAACTGTCATGTGATTGGTTGATTAGATAATTGCATTAATGAGAAATTGAACAGGTGTTCCTAATAATCCTTTAGGTGAGTGTATTTGCCTTTTTATGAATGGGCCACTATTAGACAACACAAAACTGGGTGAAAGGGACATTCCCAACAGCACTTCTCAAGAAAGTAATGCCTTTATGTTTCATCACGAACATCAATTGAATGTTATTATGCACGTGTCAGCACAGCAATTTACATTTGGCCCAGCAGAGTTAGTAGATGGGAGACTTTTTACATCTTGTGTGCCAGACTCATTACCTGGACCGCTCACTCTGTGTTTATCATGCCAGCTATACCAAGGATAAGGACAGAGTGTTTTATCGCCTCGGAGCCCAGACCACCTACAGAGTCTGACCAGGTGCGTGAGCTGGCAACACCGTACGTCAATGAGGGAGTGATTGAGGAGCTTGAGGGCTGGGAGGATAGCCCAGTGCCGATCCTGACCTTCCTGGGGCCCTAAGCAAAATTCTGCTAAGGGGCCCTCTAACTGACCCGTGACGCCGTGAGCTATGTAAACCATTTGCCATTGCCACACAGTCACACCTGACACTTCAGTGATCCCAATACAATCCTCCCTCCTTTAAACAAAACAGTCGCAATACAGAATGAGGTTCAAACAAACAATATTTATTGAATAGAGTATTTCCTATAGAATATTAAGATAAGTGAATATTATTAAGTAAGTGAATATTAACGTAAACATAAATAAGAAGAAAATAATAAATTATAACTCTGAGCTTTGGCTTTTGGGATTAACTTGGCATTTTCGGCATCAGTATGGGCAACACCAGTCTATTTGGACTGTCTAGAAGAAACTGAGAAGAATCACATCGTTAGTTAAACAGTCATTTACACAATCTTACATGTTACTCGTTACATGTTACAAATGCGTAAACATTTGAATGTTTGAATTCAAATCTTACCATCAAAATATTCCTTTTCTGCACTTTCTTGAGGCAAAATCATCAATGATGTCATCATAGGACAGGTGTTTCCCCACATCATGATTTATGCTCATGATGGCCAATCCACTCAAACGTTCCTGTGACATTGAAGACCTCAGGTAGCTTTTGATGAGCTTTAATTTTGAAAAGCTCCTCTCTGACGATGCTACTGTTACAGGCAGGGTGACTGCAATTCTTAGGGCTATCCAAAGATTAGGATAGAGTTCCTCCAGGTTTTTCTCACAGAGAAATGAAAGCAACTCAAATGCAGTCATCTTATCTGATGGCAGATCAGGTAAATTCTGAATCTCGTGTGCCAGATCCATTCCACTGATGTCATAGTCATCTCTGAAGGTTAGAGTATTTTGAACTTCCATGCAGTGAGCGTTTAAAGATTCACTAGACATCTGTGAGGCAGTGCTGAAGTTTAGCAACACTCCATATTTGGATTTCACCTGGTTTAGTGTTTCAAATCTCTCATCCATGGATGTCACAGCAGAGTCGACCACAATGTTAAAGAAGTTGACTTCAAGGTTTTTCAGTGCATCAGTCATTGGTTCATCAGGAGCCTCATAGCTGAAATGCCTCTTGCTGTTTCTCAGTCTCTTCTCTTTCAGAACAGCCTCCACATTCATTACTTCGCAAATGCTTGTGGCTGTTGTCTGTGCCTCAGAGAATCCAGTGTCCCGGTATGTAGTGAGGGAAGCCTTTGCATTCGAGATTAAATTAACTGCTATATCCAACTGCATTGAGGCGGATTGGAGGAGCTTGTTCACTATGTTTGTAATAGTCAGTATCTCACACCATACGACACAGCAAATCAAGAAGCGGTAGGACCCAACTTCCTCTGCAAGTGCTTGTGCCTCCACTTTGGCCACAGGATCATTGATTGTCTGTCTGGCTTCCAGTAATGCCTCCCGAACCTCAGATGCCTGGTGCCTTATTGCATGAACGCTTTTGAGCCTACTCTCCCATCTTGTGTCACTCCATGACTTCATGGTTATCTTCACGTGTTTCTTTAAAACACCCCATCTTTGTGTGCCAGCTGAAAAGAAGGTGAAGAGCTTTTGCACATGTCCAAAGAACCCGACTGCATCTTTTGAAGATTTGGCAGCATCTGCAATTACAAGGTTTAGAGTATGTGCTCCACATGGGACAAACACGGCTCTGGGATTTCTTCTGAGCAGTCTGGCTTGTACTCCTTGGTTCTTGCCTTTCATGTTGGCCCCATTATCAAAAGCTTGCCCTCTGCAATCTTCAAATGAAATCTTCAGCTCATTCAGCTTATTTAAGATGACAGTGGACAGATTTAAACCTGTTGTAGCCTCAACATTTACAAAGCCGAGGAAGTGCTCCTTGATCTCTGGCTTTCCCCTTAAAGCCACGCTTCTCAGAATAATGGACATTTGCTCTTGGTGACTAATGTCAGGTGTACAGTCCAAGATAATGGAGAAGTACTTTGAGTCTCTTATTTGAGTCACTATTGCTTCCAGAATTTTGCCACTCACAATCTGTATTAGCTCATTCTGTGTGTGCTGCCCAAGGTAATGAGCATGTGTCTGTCCATCTTTAATTTTGCTGAGATGGTTTTCCATAATGGGATCAAATTTTGCCAGTAATTCAACCTCTTTTAGGAAGTTTCCATTATCTGGCTGGAAGAGTTTTTCTGACGAACCCCTGAATGCTAGGTTTCTTTCAGCCAGAGACTGGGTGATACTTATTAAACGTGTAAGGACATCACGCCATTTCTTTCTTTCAGCCTCATAAATGGTCATTTGTATCTGGTCAAGAGTCTGACCCTGACTTAGGCGCAGATCAAGTTCTCTCCACTTAATCATATTTTGTGTGTGTTCAGGACTACTCTCATGGTGTTTCAGAATGGCATTGATATTTGACCAGTCATTCACACCTTCCTTTATAATTTTGTTGTCTTTTGTAGAAAAGAGCTTACAGCAAAAACAATAAACAGCATTGTTTTTGATTGATAGATAGATAGATAGATAGATCTTTATTGTCATTGTATGCAATACAACGAAATTCTGTTGGAGCCATCCTCTCCAAAAGCAGCATGAAGTAAAAATTTTAAATAAAACTATAGTATATGTACACATACATCAGCACATTCTCACCCAAGCACGTCTCACACATACACATTCGTCTGATACATACAGTACACATTCATTCCTTGTTCTCAATAAATATCTATAAAACAGTAAGCATTAAACACAGCAGTATTGCACCGATTCGGGGTAGGTGGAGTGTGTATGTTTTTATGATTGTATGGGTGTATGTGCGTATGATTTCTGTAATATGTTCACAGCTCTGGGGAAGAAGCTGTTCCGAAGTCTATTAGTGCGTGTACTTGGGGTTCTCAGTCTGCCTGAGGGGAGGGTGGTGAACAGGGAGTGTCCGGGATGTGAGGTGTCCTGCCTGATGTTTGTGGCCCGTGTGAGAAGACGGCTAGAATATAATTCACCCAGGTTTGGTAGGGGGGAGCCAATGATCCTCTCAGCCGTCTTGACAACCTGCTGCAGTCCCTTTCTTTCTGCTTCTGTGCAGCTGGAATGCCACACAGTGCAGCAGTATGTCAGTGTGCTCTCGATTGTGCAGCGGTAGAAGCGTGTCAGAAGTTCCTGCGGAAGCCCATTGCGTTTCAGGGTCCTCAAGAAGAACATCTTCTGCTGGGCTTTTTTAATGGTATGGGAGGTGTTCTGGCTCCAGGTTAGATCCTCTGATATGTGCACTCCCAGGAACTTAAAGCTTGCCACCCTCTCCACCTCCTCCCCGTTGATACACAGTCCATTGTGGTTTGGTTTGTTTCTTCTGAAGTCAATTATTATTTCTTTTGTTTTCTTGGTGTTGAGGTTGAGGTTGTTGTTCCTGCACCAAACTGACAGGGTCTGGACCTCTTCTCTGTAGGCTGTTTCGTTGTTGTTTGTTATGAGTCCCACTATGGTTGTGTCATCTGCAAATTTGATGATGGTGTTGGAGTTATCAGAGGGGGCGCAGTCATGGGTGAAGAGCGAGTAGAGGGCTGGACTGAGGACGCAGCCCTGGGGGACGCCAGTGTTGAGAGTGATGCTAGAGGAGGTGTGTTGGCTGATCCTGACGTGCTGGGGTCTGTTGGTGAGGAAGTTTTTAATCCACTGGCAGAGACAGTCTCCCAGACCCAGTGTTTGCAGTTTGTTGATCAGTTTGTCTGGGTTGATGGAATTGAATGCAGAGCTATAGTCAATGAATAACATCCTGACATAACTGTTGGGGGTTTCCAGGTGTGTGAGGGCCGTATGCAGTGCTATGGAGATGGCGTCATCAGTGGATCTGTTGGTCCTATATGCAAATTGGTGTTGATCAAGGTCAGGGGGGATGCAGGCCATAATGTGGGGCAGTACCAGTCTCTCAAAGCATTTCATGATCACTGGCGTGAGAGCCACCGGGCGGTAATCATTCAGGCTTGTAATGGCTGAAGTTTTGGGTACAGGGATTATGGTGGCGGTTTTCAAACAGGTGGGGACTGTGGCTTGCTGTAGTGACAGGTTAAAAATGCGTGTGAATACTGAAGCAAGTTGTTCAGCACATTCCTTCAGTACTCGCCCTGGAACACCATCAGGCCCCGTTGCTTTGTTGCAGTTGATGTTGTTTAGTGCTCTCTTTACCTGGTAGGTCAGAAGAGTGAGTGGCTGATCGCTCTCTGGATAGGTGGTGCTTGTATGTGGGTCTGGTCCTCTGCTGGAGCTGGAATCTTCAAAGCGGGCGAAGAAAGTGTTTAACTGGTCTGGGATCGAGGGGTCAGTTGAGGTGAGGTTACAATTGCTCTGTTTGTAGCCGGTAATGTTCCTTACACCCTGCCACATTGCACGGGGGTTGTTTCCATTAAAGTTGTCCTCAATGCGTTGTTTATATTTCCTCTTTGCAGATACGATGCCTCTGTTTAGGTTGGCCCTCGCCCTCCTGTACTCCTCCCTGTCTCCTGATCTCAGTGCTGTGTCCCGTGCTCGGAGCAGCTTCCTCACCCTGTTGTTAAACCAGGGCTTCTGGTTGGGGAGCACTTTAATTTGCTTCTTTGTTGTTACAATGTCTGTGCAGAAGTTGATGTAGGAGAGGACTGTGGAGGTATGGTGCTCAATGTCTGTATGTTCAAAGAGCTCCCACCTGGTGTCATCAAAGCAGTCCTGCAGGGCTGAGGAAGCTTCTGCAGTCCAGATCTGTACTGTCTTTACCTGAGGTTTAGTCCTGCTGATAATGGCCTTGTAGGCTGGTGTCAGTAGCAGGGATAGATGGTCAGACAGTCCGAGATGAGGTGAAGACTGGGTTTTATAGGCTCCGGGAACATTTGTATACACCTGATCCAGTATTTTGTTATTCCTTGTTTTAATGTTCACATTCTTGTAGAATTTAGGCAGAACTGTCTTCAGGTTAGTGTGGTTGAAATCCCCTGCCGCTATAAACATGCCCTCCGGGTGTCTGTTTTGCTGCTTGCATATAACATCATGTAGCTTTCCCATGGCTATTTTAGCATTAGCTCTGGGGTGCACATAGACAGCAGTGATAAAGACAGATGAAAATTCCCTAGGCAGGTAGAAAGGCCTGCATTTCAGCATCAGGAACTCCAAATCCGGGCAGCAATGTCTCTCAATAACAATAGTGTCTGTGCACCAACTGTTGTGGATGTATGCACATACGCCTCCTCCTCTTAACTTACCAGAGTCGGCTGTGTGGTCTGCTCGGTATAGGGAGTGGCCTTCTAGATCCAGGGCTAGGTCAGGGATGTTGTCATGCAGCCAGGTCTCCGTTATCACCGTAATGCAGCAATCCAAGCGGTTGTTGGTAATCCGCAGCCTTATGTCGTCCAGTTTGTTAACCAGGGAGCGGGCATTAGCGAGGAAGATGCTGGGCACGGCAGGTTTGTGCGGGCATCGTCGTAACCTAGCCTGGATGCCGGCTCGCTTACCCCGCTTCTGCTTCCTCTCACATCTTCGCCTGCGTCGCCTCTCCGTGAATCTGTTGGTCTTTGTTTTTCTGTTTGACGCTGAGTTTGAAATTTCCAGTGGGATAGATCCGTAGTCACTGGGTACTCGTCCGAAACAACAGTCCTTCAGACGCAAGATTTCTGTTCGCGTGTAGGTTATAATTTTACTAAAGCTGCTCATGCAGAGGGAGCTCTGGGCCGCTGCGACTATGCGCGCCGCCATCTAGTGAGTATGTAAGCCAGCTCCTGTGAATCTTTTCCCCATTTGACAGTTTTCTCTGTAATAAGCCTGAATGGAAAGCTCTTCTAGACTTGTCTTTAGGGAAAGAAAAATCCAGTCCTGGTTTGAATGGACCTCTGCGCACTAACTCAGTCCTCATAAAGTCTGTTAAGACGGGGGGCCAATCTGCTGGGTCATTTGGTGGAGCGGCAACTGTTCTATTTGGGTCTGAGCTGCTTGTATCCGCTGCTGGCTGTACACCTCTGGTTGTGCTAGTACTGACTGAGGCTGCCTGTACTTCACCTGGGTCTGTCATTGTGTTCGTACTTTCTGAAGACGGCTGTACTGTATTTGCTGAAGCTGGCTGTATTGGGTTTGTGCTAGAACTGGCTGAGACTGCCTGTACTTCACCTGGGTCTGTGTTTGTACTTGCTGAAGACTGCTGTGCTGTATTTGCTGAAGCTGACTGTTCTGGGTCTGTGCTAGTACTGGCTGAGGCTGGATGTGTATCAACTGAGTCTGTGCTTGTACTGGCTGATGGTCCAGCATCTCCTCTACTGACAAACTTAAGCATAGCACCTGCAAATTATAGATAACTCGTTTTATAAGCTGCATCAGACCCATTCAAACTGGCTCCCAATTTTCTTTTATAAATTTTCAAATATATAATACTATTTATACTATGGCTTGGCTCTTGTAATATTTAACTAGTGAACTAGTTATGCAGATATCAATAATCCCTGTGAGTGATGACATCATTGATATCAAGAATGAACTTTTTTACAAGTTAACATGTAATTCCTGATATCAAAAATAGACATCGGTAGATAAAAATGCAACTAAGTATTACTATTAGCTATTAGTATTAATATTATTAGTATTAGCTATTATTGACTAACTATTAGTAAAAATAATCAAGAATTCACATTGCAAATAGTAAAAAAATGTAATGCTTGATATCAAAAATGCATAAACTGTGAATGAATAAAAGCTAAAATGGCTTGCCATAGCATGTTAAAGTTTTTTTTTATTTTTGTAATACATATGGTGAAGCAATTCTTGATTTATGGTTATTATTAACTGAGGGATGTGCATCCACACATTGACCAGTATGTCCAGCTAATCAACATTTTAAATTCAATATAGCCTATAAATCAAGTCAATCACTGTCAAATTATCAATACATTGCTTTCCATCTTGCATAATTAGTGCAGTGCAGTTGTATAGAGTTTTTAACTACACATTGACTGAGACTAGATAATCAGTGTCTTGTTTTAAAAGTATGTATGTATAATGTGCACTTTTGATGAGGAGTGCCATCATTCACGCCCATATATTGTACAGTCTGTCTGGTCTCCACATATATTTCTGCTTGAAAAATGTGCATTTCATTTCGTGCATATGAATGAACGCATGATAACACACGCAACGCGGTTATCTTTTCCGAGCTGCAGTAAACAAACACCGTTGCACTTTGTCGTTTATCAAAAACAAACGTAATAAATAATTGTATTTTACTCTCACTTTTGTCAGGCACAAAGTGATGCAAGAGATGCACTGCCTGCCTGCCCAGCTAGGTTAGCAAGACCGAAAAAACACAACAGAAATGCACATAAACTTTAACAATTTGCTGACATCAAACTTAGAGAGAAGACAAGTTTACCTGATTGTTGTTCCCGCAGTTCACTTTCATGGGTTTTTTTTTTCCTCTTTTCATGACCAGAAGGATAATTTCGCTTCATTTTGTCATGGATGTTGTAAACATTAATTTACGGTGACGTGACGCGCTATGACACGAGGAGGAGGCGGGGCCTTGAGTAATTTGCGGGGCCCTACGCAGCTTGCGTAGTGAGCGTATAGGGCTGATCGGCTCTGGGATAGCCCCACCCACAACCCTACCGCTATGGAAAGGTGTATGTTGGATTACTATTTTGATTAACCTGTTAAACTGCAACCCCACTTTGGGGCTCACAGCTGAAAACGACCTACCTGAATTAAAACAATTATAGCTCCTGAGAACAGTGTGCTACAGGCACAATTAAGGTATCTTTGGAAAGAAGACACTTGGGACTCTACTAAAAAGCAATCAGAGTTGATAATTCTCAAACAGATAAAAAATTATAATAGTTGAAATGCCTCAAAAATTATTTGCACTACACAGAATGTTGTATTATTTCATGTAAAAATATATGAAAATAGACCTGGAGGAATCCAGTTCAGTTATGGATTGAAAGCCACACGACTTATCAGTTTATATTTCAAGTTTGAGGAAGATATAATGAAAAATGTGGTTCCTGCAAGCTTTTTTCCAAGACTATGTCTGTTCCATTTCTCCCTCCGCCTGCTTGAGGCACATCCCCAGAAATGACATCTCCCAACTAAAACAATTGCAGTTGCTAAACAATTTGCACTACATGCACAATTTAGACATCTTTAAAAAGAAGACACTTTACAGTTTATTACCCAAACATTAAAGTAGAAAAAAACTTAGAAAGACAAACAGTTATAGAAGTTGAAGTGTCTTGAAGATGATGTGTGCTACAATGAACACTTTATTATTTGATGTAAAAATATATGAAAATAAGCCTGGAGGAATCCAGTTAGTTAATGAATTGAAAGGCAAAAGTCTCATCAGTTTATATTTAAAATTTGACGAAGATATCATGAAAAATGGGGTTCCTGCATGCTTTTTTCTAAGAATATGTCCAGGTGCCAAGAAACCTACAGGAGACTTGATAACCTAATGTTATGAAGTGTACTGCAAGCTGTTTTAGCCATCATATATGATGCTTGAATGCTTTTTCAACTATAAAATAATAGGCAGAACCATAAGACTTTGTATTAGTGATTTATTTGTACAACAGAACTTATAAAAATATAATAAAAATGAAATATTAATAAAAAAGAGCTAAACTTCTTTGCAACTGAAAATACAACAAGTAATATAAGTATAATAACTATAAATATAACTAGTAATATAAATAACAATATAATATAAATATATAGCTATAAAAACACACACAATTTGCAAATGTAAAAAAAAAAAACATTTACTGGCCTTTTACTGGCGGATTCAGGTCTACAACAGCAAGTGCAGATCTTGAAGAATCTGAAAGCGTTCTTCTCTTTTCTGCTGGTTGGCTGGTGCTTGGATGCCATAGCTCATCTGAAGACTCAACCTGATGCCTGTAGAATGGCAAGGAAAGGAAAGAGAATTAGCACTGCATGTCCTATTTCTGTATAGTTTGCCCATTCAATCAACAATCACACTGTCATCATTCACTCTAATTACAGGCCATCCCATGAACAATGAAACTGATGGGCAGTCGGTTAGACAGCATTCATATTGACGGCGGCCCATACATTCTCACACAGCCCAAGCATCAATCTAACGGCCGGCTATACAGTGAGCATTCATATTGACGGCGGCCCATACATTCGCACACAGTCCTACAATCAATATAATGGCCGGTGATACAGTGAGCATTCAACAATCACACAGATGGTCGGCCGTCCAGAACTTTTCTTTTTTCGTCAATTTGTTTTTGTAGCACAGGGGAAAAAAATGCATTTTATATATTATATATATATATATATTTTTTTTTTCTGTGTGTGCTAGAAAAAATGCTAAATATCAGTATATGTATAATCTATACTGGTATATTGTAATTTTTCTAGCACACAGGAAAAACATAAAATAAATACAGTCTCAATATATATATATATATATATATATATATATATATATATATATATATATATATATATATATATATATATATATATATATATATATAAACAATTACATGTGTTATATATATATATATGTTTTATTTACACACACATGGGGAAAAATTTATATATACTTTTTCCCCATGTGTGCTAGGAAAAATGCAAAATATCAGCATATGTATAATGCATACTGGTATATTGTAATTTTTCTAGCACACAGGAAAAACATAAAATAAATACAGTCTCAATATATATATATATATATATATATATATATATATATATATATATATATATATATATATATAAACAATTACATGTGTTATATATATATATATATGTTTTATTTACACACACATGGGGAAAAATTATATACTTTTTCCCCATGTGTGCTAGGAAAAATGCAAAATATCAGCATATGTATAATGCATACTGGTATATTGCATTTTTTCTAGCACACAGAAACAATAAAATACATACATTCTCACACACATTCTCAATATACATAAACAACTACACATAGCAACTCACCGGTGTGTTATTGGATCAACTTCTCTGTCAACAAGCACCGTCACCGCTGTGTTCACTCTCCTTTTTCACATCGCTGCTTCGAGTGAGCTCAAATAAAGCATCTTCAGCACAATAAAAACTTCTTTTGACGATCCATTGGATAATACATTCCGTCCAGTTAGTAAGATTAGCAAACAGTTACTACAAAGAGACCTCTGTTTGTTTACTAGCGCGTTAGCTTTTAGCTGTCAGATGGGGGGTGTCAGGCTCGCAGCATCTCGTCGGAGATAGCGCCACATTGGCACATTCAGATGAATAAATATTCACGCCCATGTGACAAACATACACATGCAAGGTCTCGTTGGAATCGTGTGCTCATTGGCTACATTTTCTGTCAGTCATGACGATTCAATGCTTTTATTGGCTCCAGATAAACAGACATTATCATTGGATGAGCACGTCATGACATCAGATAAAACGATCGCTATGGTTGGATATTTTTGACTATATCGCGGCTATCTTTGCATGTTTTTGAGTGGGGTTAGTTGGATTTTGTTCGTAACATTCTAAGCTTTAAACCCATGCCACTTTATTCTACCGGGAGACTGTTTTTGGTGCATTATTTTATTGCATAACAGTCTAGTATGATACTTCGCTCCGCAGAAATGCAATGTAAACAAAGGATTAACCATCAATATTACACCGTTATTGTTTCGTTGGATTAAAATGCTCTATGGGATGTTATTCAGTGGACCCTCACCTTTCCATTCGTTCTGGAATTGTTTGCAATGGATGCGTGTGTGGCTCGTAATTAGGACACTAAAGGTATGTACTCTGTTTTTATTTATAAAATCGTTGATGTGTATTGCTTACATTGATGCAAAAATACAGCCGTTATAAGCTTTTCAATGAAAAACAGTGGTCTGTCCTCGATGCTTGAGGTTTAGACCTTTAGAATGATATATAGTTTGTCAAGATTAATGATGTTTTTTTACGTTAAATCTATTAACAAACATTACACTCGTGCTAAAAATAGCGCTTCAACCCGTGCACGCGCTCATGAAGCTTATCAGGTTAACTTAAGTATTTGTTTGATGTGGACTTGATAGACTTTTTTGGAGAGGTAATTCCCAACTCCCCTGTATCTCCAGCATTCTCCGAATCTCCAGTGCTCTCTCAAACAGCCAGTTCCTCAGCCCACCTCCGCTGCAGTCCTTCAGCCCCTCTGCAGCTCCCATTGGTATGAAGGACCTGCATAGTGTCGTTAGGCCACCGGCTCCACCCAGCAAAGAGGATCCCCTCTTCGCCTCCAGCCTCTGTGTCCTTTGCTCCAGCTCAGCCTGTCGACACTTCGGAAACTATCTGTCGTACGGCTTCTCCGACTTAGTCAGCCATTGACCTGCCTGCACCTTTGGCTTCGTCTAGCTCCGCCCTCCCCCCGGCTGCACCTCCATCCTAGGTCCTATCGGCTCAGCCTCTGCCCTCTGGTTTCCCAGTTCCACCTTGGATGCTTGTCGCCGCGGCTCCACCTCAGTCTCCAGAGCCTTCAATGTCTCGCGGACTCATCTGCTTTTTTTTTTTTTTTTTTTTTTTTTTTATAAATTAGACAGACAGACAATGAATAGAATGATAAGTGCTATTCTTGATTGGTCAGGTGTTGTTGGAAAAGATGTGTCTTTAGATGTTTTTTGAAAATGGCTACAGACTCGGCCGCACGAATTGAGATAGGCAGGTCATTCCACCAGGTGGGAACGGTCCAGGAAAAGGTCCGTGACAGCGATTTCATGCCTCTCTGGTATGGCACCACAAGGCGTCGTTCACTGGCAGAACGCAAGTTCCTGGAGGGTGTGTAAGTCTGAACAAGCGAGTTTAGGTATATTGGTGCAGAGCCAGTGGATGTTTTGAAGGCGAGCACCAGTGCCTTGAATTTAATGCGAGCGGCTATTGGTAGCCAGTGCAGACTGATGAAGAGAGGCGTGACGTGTGCTCTCTTTGGCTCATTAAAGACCAACCTCGCCGCTGCATTCTGGATCAGTTGCAAGGGTTTGATAGTGCATGCCGGAAGGCCCGCTAGAAGAGCATTACAGTAGTCCAGTCTGGAGAGAACAAGAGCTTGTACCAGTAGTTGTGTGGCATGATCTGATAGGAAGGGTCTAATCTTCCTAATGTTGAATAGTGCAAATCTGCACGACCGGGTTGTTGCAGTAATGTGGTCAGTGAATTTTAGCTGATCATCAATCACAACCCCAAGGTTCCTGGCTGTCCTGGACGGAGTTATGGTTGATGATCCTAGCTGAATGGAGAGATTGTTATGCAGTGCTGGTTTGGCTGAGACCACAAGCAGTTCTGTCTTTGCAAGGTTGAGTTGCAGGTGATGTTCCTTCATCCAGGCTGAAATGTCTGTTAGGCAGGCAGCGATACGAACACCAACCGATGGATCATCAGGTTGAAATGAGAAGTAGAGTTGAGTGTCGTCGGCATAGCAGTGATAGGAAAAGCCATGTTTCTGAATGACCGATCCCAATGATGACATTTAGATGGAGAAGAGAAGTGGTCCAAGCACTGAGCCCTGGGGAACGCCAGTGGCTAGATGATGTGACTTAGACACTTCACCACTCCATGACACCCTGAAGGACCTACCTGAGAGGTAAGACTTGAACCACTGGAGATAGGATCAAGCGGACATGTAGTGGGATGATTGGAAAGGATGAGTTTGGAGACATCTGCTTCGGAGAGCAGAGAGAAGGAGGGGAGCGTGTGTGTGATGGTTGTTGAGATGTGTGTGTCGGTTTGTGGTGTGGAGAATTGGCTGCTGATGGAAGAGGTTTTGTTTGTGAAAAATGATGCAAAGTCATCAGCTGTAAGAGTTGACGAAGGAGGGGGGGGCAAAGGAGCGAAGAGAATGTTTTGAAAAGTGCACGAGAGTTGGAGCAGTTGTTGATTTTGTTGTGGTAGTATGTAGTTTTAGCAGTGGAGACATTAGTAGAGAAAGAAGCGAGAAGAGACTGATACAGGGTTAGGTCAGTAGCGTTTTTAGTTTTGCACCACTTCCTCTCTGCTGCCCGGAGTCCAGAGCGATGTTCACGGAGAACATCAGACAGCCAGAGGGCAGAGGGGATGGTGCGGGCTGGCCTGGATGAAAGGGGACAGAAGTTGTCTAAGCAAGATGTTAGAGTGGAGCAAAGAGTGTCAGTAGCACTGTTAGTGTCTAGTGCTGAGAACTGAGCAGGTGGAGGGAGTGAGGATGAAACCATAGTGGATAGACGAGAGGGAGAGAGCGACCGTAGATTATGCCGAAAGGTGATCTGCGGATATTGTGATATAATACTCAATACTGCGTGTTGTGTCCGGAGTCAGTATGAGGTTAAGAGAGATGAGAAAGTGATCTGAGGTGTGCAGTGGAGTAACTAAAGTGTTGTCTGTGGAGCAGTAGCGTGTGTAGATCAGGTCCAGATGGTTACCTGATTTGTGAGTAGCTGTAGTAGATACTCGCTTAAGGTCAAATGAGGTCAGAAGAGTGGTGAAGTCAGCAGTCTGGGGTTTATCAAGGTGGTTGTTGAACCAAGCAGTACCAGAGGAGTGCCGTCCTCAGGGAAGTGAGAGAGTAAAATATCCAAATCATCCAAGAAGTTACCCAGTTGACCTGGAGGGCGATAAATAACTACAACATGGATTTTAGCCGGGTGAGTGATAGTGATTAAGTGTGATTCAAATGAGCAGTTGCCATATAGAGAAGAAATGGGCTCAAATTTCCAATCATTTGAGATGAGCAAACCAGTACCTCCGCCCCTCCCAATCGGGCGTGGGGTGTGTGAAAAAGTGAAATTATTTGAGAGAGCAGCAGGAGTGGCAGTGTCTTCTGGTTTGATCCAGGCGTCAGTTAGAGCCATGAGACTGATATGTGAACGAGTGGAAATAGATGGAATAAAGTCTGCTTTGTTTACAGCAATTCCTCTAATTCCACAGACCAATTGGAATGGACATTAATGTAGCAGAGGAAATAGGTACACTTTGCAGATTATTAGGATTATGGCGCCTAGAATGTACTGAGCGTGACTTACGGGTGTATGTGGTAATAGTAGCAATTTGGAAGCACATAGTGAATACGGGTTAGAGAAATAAACAGATGAAAACACAAAGTGGACAAAGTAGAAGGAAAGCTATTAAGTGCCTTGTCGGTGTTCTTGCTCGAGTGGAGTCGCGCAGAGTAGAGTCGAATGGTCTTTACACTCTTCAGTCTTCACACGAGGAGGCTGAATACTCCCGCTGACGCTTCCGCACCAGCGTTAACGAGCGTATTAAATAGATGCTAATCACTACATTCAGAACAGGTGAGGACGCTTTTGTAATTCGCCCAAACAATCAAGGCAACAGCCTGTCAATGGCTCAGCTCAAAAGCGAAACTATCACTCACTAGTGCGAATATCCCGCAATAATAATTGAGTGTGGCCGGCAAAAACAGCACTGGTTATAATTCAAATACAATTATCTTAACCAGTAAAATTATAAATCCAAAAATAACTACAGAATCGAAATGTATCCACTTGATAGCGTGTAATACGCTGAGCAAATCCAGCAAACTGAGTAATTAGAAAACAACACTTACACACGGCTTCAATGCGCTCCTTCACTCTCTGCGCGCTTCTCCATAAACATCTCATGAATGCACATTTGGATGGATTACTCCCTCATTGGGATATCAAATTCATGTCATGGAGCTCTTTACCACAGAGTTGATGCTTTAAGTCAGGTTTGTTAGATTAGAGAGAAATATGTAGCAGTGGGGGGGGCTCTTAGACAGGTTTGAAAAACACTATTGTCTTCACAATTGGACTGAAGATTTTCAAAATATTGGCTTCACTGTTGCCTGGCATCTGTTTGTATGCAATATTTCTGTTTAGCTGACAGCCAGCCTCACCTGCTTCTTGATCTAAATCCAAATTTATGTGGTGTCACCCAGCAGACAGATCTTTTCCATCTCTGAGGCGCTCTATTCAGTACTCTAGACAACACAGACACAACACAGCCCATGCTTCCACCACTCCTGCCCATCTGGGCCTCGCACAGGCTGCAGCCAACACAGAAGATTGACGACGAAACATGTCCTGCCAGAGAAGCCATTCTCATCTATTCCAGAAGTTGCATGTGTTTGCACACGTACAATGAAATCAAATGGCATCTTTGATCTAATTTAAATGCCAGTTAGCATGAGATGAAGATTGTGGTGTGGTTTGAGCAAACTCTAATTCAAAAGAACACAATGATACAAATTTATCCCAAATACATGCAACTATGTTCCCAGCAAACAGGGAAAGTTCCCACAAAACATTTTGTAAAGGTTATGTAAATGTTAAGATAAAACATTATTAACATAACATTAATAGAGCATTTCTATAAGATAATTTTTATTTGATATCCATCTTCTTCTTAAAATCATAGTGAAGTCAAAATTTATCTTTCTTATTATTTATGGAATATTGCAGTATTTATTAGGCCTATAATTGATTTATCCATGCACATCATTAAAAAAAAAAAAATGATGTGCCCATGTAATCTTCTATAAAAATAACCCCTCCCTCATGCAGCGACATCTTTTCTCTTCTCTGATGACGTTTACTGATGCGAGGGCAGGACAACCTGTCACTCAAATGAGAAGAAAAGACTATTGCAGCTTCTATATCATTTTATCTCATTGTTAAAAGAAAACATTTTTGGAATGTTCTTGGAGCGTTTTGAAGATGTTGTTTTTACTTTATGAACATTCTCATATCGTTAACAAAATTCTCAGAACATATTTCTTATGTTTGTACAATTTGTATTACTGAAGTAGTAATACAAGAAAATCAAGCTTAAATGGGTAGCTAAAATCTTACGTCTCATTGACTTCGATATTTGTGAGCAAAACAATACGGATTCACTTCAATGCAATTATTGGGTTTTAATAAAAACAACTACAGTTTACAAAGCTACGATTCACACGGGGGAAATATGCATATATATGTAGGAGAAAACAAACAATATGGTACAAACAAGGAAAAATGAAACTTAACGAATAATACAAAGGGAAAAAAGAATGATGGAAGGAGAGAATTAACGAGGGAGGGAGAGAGAGAGAGAGAGAGAGAGAGATAGAGAGAGAGAGAGAGAGAGAGAGAGAGACTTTTAAATTCTTCTTTAATTTACAATAAAATATCTACTGAATCATTAACAGAAAACCAACACAATTCTTAAAAAAAAAAAACACACATTCAAAGAGAATTCAAAGAAACAAATTTAAAAAACCATCATCGGTAACCTCACAAATACAATTATTAATACCCCACTTAAATTTAAACATCTCCATATTCGCAATCAATTTATAATAACCAAACTCAATCTTTACACAAGATTTGATTAGTCCGACCAAAATCATGACAACATCATTTGACTCTTCACTATTCAATTTTTTGTTTTGCGTGACAACCATATTGCCAATGTTGCTTGACCAAATAAAAAATTCAATAAAATGAGAATGTCTTTCTTATTTGATTGGTATTTAGGACCATATATAAAACTAACGGGTGTAAACACTTGTCCCAGTCTGTGACACCATCTTTCCAGTGTATTAAAAAGTGGAATCAATCTTTCACAATTTAAAAATAAATGAAAAACAGTTTCTTCTTGTCTACAAAAAGAACACTCCTGATTTACTTGTGGATCAAGGTGTGCTCTGTGTCTGTTTGTAGCTATTATACCATGCACAACCCGCCACTGTAGATCACCAGTTCTCTTTTCAATGGGGGGCTTGTACAAGGTCCTCCAGCTGCCTTTCGGGGAAGCATCTGACCCAAGCACTTTATGCCACTTTGAATCTTTAAGATTTTCAAGAGATTTGAGATGTAACACTTTAACACAGAGTTCCCTTTCGAGGGAACTCGCACTGCATCGGGACGACGCTTTGGGGATGCTCCCTTAGCATCAGCGAATCTGAAACCAGAATGCCAACTAGGCCAATCCGATTGGCGTGCGTGATGACGTCATTGTGACGGCATACCCGGAAGTATAAAAGGGGAGCTGGAACGTAATGGCGGTAGTTATTGCTCTTCAGCAAGCGCTATCTGTCAAACTGTCTGTCTATTTACTGTTGTATGTCAGTGAAAGTGTGTGATTGAAATGAAGTGTGAAAAAGTGAGAGAGTTCAAGCAGTGTGTGCATCCTTGCCCTCGCTACATGTCGGGCTCGGATACACACCTGCTGTGTGTGCACTGCCTGGGCGTTCAGCATGCTCGAGCGGCTCTCGAGGGAGCCGCTTGTGAGCATTATGAAAGCTGACGCTCAGAGTGCTCCGCTCTCGGCGTGAGCCCCGTGGATCGGTCCCGCATCCGCCGAGGCGGTGCGGCGAGGCTGGTCATGGGGCTCACGGATGGACTGTCAGCGGGACTGGGACTGCTGAGGCATTTTCCCAGTCTTTATCTGACAGTTCAGATGTTCTTCTTCCCCGTGTGGAAGCCCGCGCTGCGGCTTCTTCCCCCGGGGCGGAGGACGCGATGTGTGAGAGGTCTGATTCTGAGGAATTAGACGTACTCAGCATCGAGGCAGTCAAAGTCATAAGCACTTCTTAAATATGCAAGATTCCATCCACGCGATTGCTGGAAAAAAAAAAGGCAGCGCGCAGGTTATGGGTCTGCAATTAATGTGAACACACGCGATCGGTGTGCATGAGATACTGGTTGGCTTAACGGACGAGTCCGTATAGTAAAATAAATCAGTATTTGTCTGATATGGCTGCATTTAAGTCTGAGGATTTAAATGAGATATTATCTGACTCTGAGGAGTTAGATATTCAGTCATTTCAGACCATGTTTCACTGTATTGTGTGACACTGTTTGGCTTTTTTCTCGAGGGATGAAAGCCAATTGTATTATGACGGCTTGAACCACGTTGCTGAGGCAACGCGGGGTCTATGAGTCCGTATAAATACAAATAAAACAGTGTCGTCTGATTAATTACGGCTACATTTAATTCTAAGGAATTAAAATTAAATATAATCTAACTTTGAGGAGTTAGATATTCAGCCTATCATTCAGACTATGTTTCACCTTATTGTGGCTGCATTTAATTCTGAGGAATTAAATTAAAATATTATCTGACTTTGAGGAGTTAGATATATTTTTTATTCAGCCTATTATTCAGATCAGGTTGCACGGGTTTGGTGATTATGATGGCATTTAATTCCGAGGAATTGAGTGTCATGTTATCCGACTTTGATAAGTTGGATACTTTAATTCTGTCACCCAAGCGTGTTTAACTTGTGAACTGGATATTCATCTAAGATGGAGCCCTCCTGAAGTTGATGTCGTTCTCGCCGCCTTGTGGCCTGCGGGACACATCAGTTTCAGGCAATTGCTAATCGCAGTGTCCGCTCTAGGGTTGTGGCCCTGTTGAGCTGCTCCCTTAGATGAGGCCCCCTGCTGGCCAGCCCCCTCTCCCGGGTAGGAGCGATCGAGGTCGCCTCCCCTGTGGAGTTTTCGGGAATCGATGCTGTGTTCCCGCCGTCTAGTACGCTTCGGGCCACATCGTTTCCCCGTGCACGCGTGCTGCACCAGCCGCCTCTAGCAAGACTTGCGGTGGTCCAGCAAACGCGTACGCACACCGAAAATCTTCCTCGATTTCGCCCTGCCGGTAAGCCGCTTCAGGGGGTCGGGGAGGAGGCTCGGTTGACACCCGAGACCGGCCTCGAGAGGCTGGTTCCCTTAGCAGATTATCTCGGCGCATGGTTATGCCTCCGAATATATCAGCTTGGGGTCCCTGGGCAGGTTCGGGTAATGGAACAGGAAGTTCACTCCCTGTTGGTAAGGAGGCCACAGAATGTGCTCCTCCGCCAGACAGGGAGTCCGGGTTCTACAGCCAGTACTTCATAGTTCCTAAGAGGGATGGCGAGTTGCATCCAACTTTAGACCGGAGGTACTTGAATCGTTCTCTGAGGAGATTCAGATTCAAGATGCTTAGCATTTCCTCCATTGTGATTCAGATCCAGTCTGAGGACTGGTCTGTCACGATGGGTCTGAAGAGGACGCATACTTCCCTGTATCCATCCTTCTGTGTCACAGGAAGTTCCTGAGGTTCGCTTTTTGGGGCAAAGCGTACCAATATCGGGTTCTTCCAGGCGGCCTGGTCTCTAAAATGAAGCTAGGCCACAGCATCACTGTGAAGCAGTTTAAGGCTGCTGGGGCTCATTGCGGCTGCGTCCAACAGAATATCTCTTGGCCTGCTGCATGAGACCCTTACAGTGGTAGCTGGGAATCAAGGGGTTTTCCTCGGGGGGGAAAACCATTCTGTATGATCAGGGTAACGCGCAGATGCCTTCGTTCCCTAGTCATATGGAAGAAACCTTGGTTTCTGTCCCAGGGGCCAGTGTTGGGAGCGTTCTGTTGCCGGTAATCCGTTTCAACAGGCGCCTCCCTCACTGGCTGGGACGTGGTTATGGGAAGTAAACCAGGTGGCTTTCCTTGAGGGGAAATCCATTCTGTATGATCAGGGTAACGCGCAGATGCCTTCGTTCCCTAGTCATATGGAAGAAACCTTGGTTTCTGTCCCAAGGGCCAGTGTTGGGAGCGTTCTGTTGCCGGGAATCCGTTTCAACAGATGCCTCCCTCACTGGCTGTGACGTGGTCATGGCGGCCGCTTTGCGAGAGGTCTGTGGGAGACCAGGCATTTCTCCTGGCACATCTACTGCCTGGAAATGCTGGCGGTCTACAAAGCTCTGAGGAGCTTTTTCCCGGACCTCCGCGGCCACCATGTACTGATACGGAGGTAAACCAGGTGGCTTTCCTTGAGGGGAAATCCATTCTGTATGATCAGGGTAACGCGCAGTGGCCTTCGTTCCCTAGTCATATGGAAGAAACCTTGGTTTCTGTCCCAAGGGCCAGTGTTGGGAGCGTCCTGTTGCCGGAAATCCGTTTCAACAGACGCCTCCCTCACTGGTTGGGGCACGGCAGGGGGGTTTGAGGTTGCGCCCTCTTTGCAGACTGGCGCATCACATCCTCCTGTGGTCCCAAGGGAAACTGTTGTCCATCAGGGCAATGTATGTCCCGGGGGTCCAAAATCAGGGAGCAGACATCCTGTCGAGGCAGGGGCTGAGGCCCGGGGAGTGGCGACTCCACCCAGAGGTGGTGGAGGCCATATGCAAGAGGTTCGGCCCAGTGGAAGTGGATCTGTTTGCGTCTCGAGAGACGTCCCACTGTCCACTGTGGTTTTCCCTCACGCATCCAGCTCCGCTGGGGCTGGATGCCATGGTGCAGACGTGGCCGAGGCTGCGTCTGTACGCATTTCCCCCGATTGCTCTGCTCCCGGGAGTCCTGGAAAGGGTCCGTCGACAGGGGGTCAGTCTACTTCTGGTAGCACCCCGTTGGCCGACTCGAGTTTGGTTCTCGGATATCATAGCTCTGCTAGCAGGTCAGCCGTGGGAGATTCCTCTGAGGAGGGATCTCCTATCTCAGGCGGCGGGTACGATATTTTACCCCCGCCCGGAGATTTGGAACCTGTGGGTCTGGCCCCTGAGGGGACCAGGTTCATAGAGGCTGGCCTATCGGCAGACGTGATAGAGACCTTACTCAGCTCCAGGGCTCCGTCTACGAGGAGACTGTACAGCTTCAAGTGGAATGTATTTTCCACTTGGTGCAGAGAACGTGAGGTGGACCCAGTTAACTGCCCAGTGGCTTCAGTGCTGGAGTTCCTCCAAGATCGTTTCTCTACAGGGCTTACCCCGTCCACACTCAAGGTGTACGTGGCTGCCATTGCGGCTTTCCACACTCCTTTGGGTGATGGGCCTCTGGGTAGGCACCAGCTGGTTGTACAATTCCTCCGTGGGGCTCGGAGGATGAGGCCTGCGGCTCGGTCCAGAGTTCCAACCTGGGACCTGGCAGTGGTTCTCGAAGGATTGGCTTAGGGGAAGTATAGGGGAAGGGTTCTAATTTGCAATAATCTGGTAGCCTCGTCCTTGTGGCATAAAATGACCGTACTTGAACCTCCTGAAGATCTTGTACAAAAAATCCAAAAATATCTAGTGGACTTTTTTTGGTCTGGCCAGCATTGGCTGAGAGCTCCAGTGTTGTTCTTGCCCAGACAAGAGGGAGGTCAAGGTTTGGTGGACATAAAGTCAAGGATAAAAGCCTTCAGACTTCAGGCAGCCCAACGACTAATGTACGGTGACAATGTGTGCTGGTTTGAAGTGGCCTGTGCCCTTCTGAGGAATGCAGGTGGCATGGCACTAGATCGTCACCTATTTCTCATGGACATTGAGAATCTTAATCTGACCGGATTGACGACTTTCTACAGATCAATGATGAAT
The DNA here is from genome assembly GCF_949357685.1 of Gobio gobio. Lineage (NCBI taxonomy): Eukaryota > Metazoa > Chordata > Actinopteri > Cypriniformes > Gobionidae > Gobio > Gobio gobio. Next base: position 13,760,546 of record NC_137100.1, on the reverse strand, counting down.
GAATGCATGAATGCTTCGAACCATTGGAGTCGGCTGGACCAAAGGATCTGACCCTTAAGGTGGCTTTTCTCCTTGCCATTACCTCTCTCAGGAGAGTGGGAGATCTCCAGGCCTTGGCGGTAACGCCGACCTGCCTGGAGTTTGCCCCGGGAGGAGTAAAAGCCATCTTACACCCTAGGCCGGGCTACGTGCCTAAGGTGCCATCAAGGGTGGTCAGGTCATTGGTCCTGCAGGCATTTCATCCTCCGCCTCATGTGACGGCGGAAGAGGGGAGACTTCACCTACTCTGCCCGGTTAGGGCGCTCAGAGTTTATTTGGCGAAGTCTGCACAGTGGAGGAGATCACAACAACTGTTGGTGTGTTTTGGCTCACCTAAGAAGGGATTGCCTGCGTCTACTCAGACAATCAGTAATTGGATTGTCCAGGCGATTACCATGGCCTATCAGGTGCGCAGTTTGCCTTCACCTGTGGCCGTGAGGGCTCATTCCACCAGAGGCATGGCCTCTTCGGTGGCCCTTCTTTCTGGGGTCCCCTTGCAGGATATCTGCGAGGCGGCCGGGTGGGCTACCCCACACACTTTTATCAGGTTTTATAGCCTGGATCTCCCTACGACGCCTGGTGCTAGGGTGCTCCAGTCCTAGCTGTGCCCGGTTTCCGGCTTCACACTAGGGCAGGCGCTACCCTTCGGTGTGGCCTAGTGGGTACTCGTTCCCCAAAGCGTCGTCCCGATGCAGTGCGAGTTCCCTCGAAAGGGAACTGCTCGGGTTATGTATATAACCCTTGTTCCCTGAGAAGGGGAACGAGCACTGCATCCCGACGCCACACCTCGGCGCGCCTGGAGCGCATGCTTCAGAGCAATTACTACCGCCATTACGTTCCAGCTCCCCTTTTATACTTCCGGGTATGCCGTCACAATGACGTCATCACGCACGCCAATCGGATTGGCCTAGTTGGCATTCTGGTTTCAGATTCGCTGATGCTAAGGGAGCATCCCCAAAGCGTCGTCCCGATGCAGTGCTCGTTCCCCTTCTCAGGGAACAAGGGTTATATACATAACCCGAGCAGTTTTCTTGCTGGTATTGCTGAACAAATCCAGCTGAGGTGTCTTAAAGGTAAGTAGACCTCCTTCTACTTCCTTCCATGTCACAACTGCAGCTGAAATTTTCAACTCAGGAAAAAACGAGGCATGATCTTCTTCAAAAACACTTTCAGGAGAAAAAATACAGTTCTCTGGAAAAAAGTCTTTAACTCTGTTCAACAGCTTTTCCACCAATCGAACTGACTTTATGTTGATCCTTGAAGCTAAGTTTTCTGCTGACAACCATCCATCTTCGTTTAATAAATGTCCAACTTTGGTTATGCCTGCATTCCACATAGCTTCCTTCAGGGACCATGATTGCAGAAGATCCACATCTATTGCAGGATTGCACAAAAGAGGCTCCTCTCTCAGCCACAAGTCTTTAACACCACTTAGTTCTCTTGCAATCTTAAACACTTTCCATGCATTCATCATTGATCTGTAGAAAGTCGTCAATCCGGTCAGATTAAGATTCTCAATGTCCATGAGAAATAGGTGACGATCTAGTGCCATGCCACCTGCATTCCTCAGAAGGGCACAGGCCACTTCAAACCAGCACACATTGTCACCGTACATTAGTCGTTGGGCTGCCTGAAGTCTGAAGGCTTTTATCCTTGACTTTATGTCCACCAAACCTTGACCTCCCTCTTGTCTGGGCAAGAACAACACTGGAGCTCTCAGCCAATGCTGGCCAGACCAAAAAAAGTCCACTAGATATTTTTGGATTTTTTGTACAAGATCTTCAGGAGGTTCAAGTACGGTCATTTTATGCCACAAGGACGAGGCTACCAGATTATTGCAAATTAGAACCCTTCCCCTATACGACAGCTGGGGTAGCAGCCAATGCCAGCGAGACAACCGAGCACACACTTTTTCCACTAAACCTAACCAGTTTTGTTTTATGTACTCTTCTCTACCCAAGAATACTCCAAGATATTTAAAACCATTTTTCCCCCACTGCAATCTAGCTGGAAGCAGTGGTCCCACATCATTGGAACTGCACCACAAAGTATTACTCTTTTCCCAATTTATTTTAGCAGATGCAGCCTTTTCAAAACTCTCTAAACTCTCCTTTAAAAAATCAACATCTTTACGGTTCCTTATTATGACTGTTACGTCATCCGCATATGCGGTTATTTTAATATAATTTTGTAAAGCAGCAGTATTAATCCGTAAACCCGTAAGACCAATCCTTAGCTTACATAGAAAGGGTTCGATTGCTATGCTGTAAAGTTGGCCTGAAAGTGGGCAACCTTGTCTAATACCTCTCTCTACTTTTATAGGAGTACTCAAACCACCTGCCATTCCTATCATGCATGTCGCATCAGTATAAAGTAGCTGAATCATTGAAAGAATATTTTTACCAAACCCAAAAGATTGTAAAGTTTTAAACAGAAAATTGTGATCTACCCGATCAAATGCTTTTTCTTGATCAAGCGACAAAATACCCACATTACTATTTATACAATGAGCATAATCTATAAGATCTCTCATTAAGTGTAAATTATCTGTGATGGATCTATCTTTAACACAGTATGACTGGTCTTTATGTATTATTCCACAGAGTACATTATTTAACCTATTAGCTATACACTTGGACAAAATCTTATAATCCAAACACAATAAAGCCACAGGTCTCCAATTTTTTAACAATTTTAAATCACCCTTTTTGGGTAGTAATGCAAGTACTGCCCTTTGACAGCTCTTAGGAAGAACCCCTTTATGAATACAGTCTTTTACTACTTCAAAATAATCAGAACCAATGATTTTCCAAAAAGTCCTGTAAAATTCTGTGGGAAGTCCATCGATACCAGGTGAACGACCCAGGGAAAGACTCATAACTGCAGCAGTTACTTCTGCAAAAGAGAGTTCAGTCTCTAGAGCGTCTTTATGCTCTGATGAAATGCGAGGAAGATCCTTCAACAAATCATCTCTAACCTGTTCATCTGTATTGTCCATGGCATAGAGATTGGAATAAAAATCCCCAGCGATTTTACGCATTTTGATCGGATCCTCTGTATAGTGTCCATCATTGTCCTTTAACCGATACATTATCTTTTCTTGTCCAACTTTACACTCTAAATTAAAAAAATACGATGTTGGACCATCCATGTGCCTTGTAGACAAAAATCTGTTTCTCACAAGAGCCGTTTTAACTTTTACATTTAAAACTGAAAACAATTCTCGTTTCAAATCAGTCCACGTTTCTTGTAAATTAATAGAATTAGCATCAAACATCTTTTCCTCAATAGCATTAATTTCTTTTTCAATCCACTCTATAGTCATTTGCATACACATTGTAGAATGAGAAACATATTCTTGACCAAAAACCTTTAATATGTATCTTCCCAATCTCCCACCACTGGATAATGTCTTCAAATCTTTCTTTTTCTTTTTTCCATGTTTCCCAAAAGTTTTGAAAAAATTCACAAAAACGTATCATTCAAAAGTTTCACATTGAAACGCCAATAGCAGCTCTTACAAGCTCTCTTTTCCACAGTGACGTCAACAGTAATTAACTTATGATTAGAGAAAGCTGTAGGAATGATGGTACTATACACAATTCGATTTTTCATATTATCGGATACATAAAAACGATCTAACGGTGCAGCAGAGACTATATTATTGCTGAACTTCACCCAAGTATATTGTTGTGTACCTGGATTTTTCACTCTCCACACATCAGAAAAATTATGCGATTCAATAATGTTTGCTAAAACAGAAGCAGATTTTGGATGAGACTCTTCCCCATTTCTATCCATTGTAAAATTGAGTGTACAATTCCAATCTCCTCCTAAGACAATGTAATCACTATCTTGTTGTTGATTTAGAAACTGTTCCAATTTATTAAAAACATTAATTCTATCATTCCCTTTATTAGGAGCATAGATGTTCACAAAAACAAAAACAAGGTTACTAATCTCTACTCTCACTACAAGTAATCTTCCTGGTTCTACTTCAATTTTTGATAAAATTTTTGCCTTCATAGCAGTAGAAAAAAGAATTGCAACTCCTGCACTCGTATTAGACCCATGGCTTAAGCAGCTTTCCCCCTGCCACCATAAACCCCAATCTACCTCATTCCTATTATCACTATGAGTCTCTTGCAACATGATAACATTAATATTTTTTTAACTTAATAAGTTCTAACAATGCATCATTCTTTGCCTTATCTCTCAAACCATTAACATTAAGATATCCAACCCTTCACCCCATGAGAAGAGATAAGAAAGAAAAACAGTAAAGATAAAAAACAGAAAAAGGAGAAAAGATACAAGCCATAGTGATTTATTTACTTTTTCCCCCTCGTTAGCATTGCTTTGCTGGACTTTTGTCTTATAGCAGTTATGTGCTTTTTAAGACGGAAACGTTTCTGCTGTGATATTTTTTTATAAGACAAGTTTTTTCTTAGCCAGGTCACAGAAGTTACAAACTTCTGCAAGTCTGGAAAAAACGTCCCTACTTCAACTCCAACTTTTCCTTTTGTGTCATCCAGAAATCTATTAATTTCATCAACAGTATACAAGTCCTTTGCCACATCCAAACCATCTAACCATTGCTCATCATCTCTTGAGCCCTCATCCGTGCATTGAGAAAGTACTTCCAAATCATCACCTTTATCTTCTCCCAACTCCTCCTCTGCCTGATCCACACACTTTGCATCCTGTCCAACAATCTCAGCAATGTTTACAGCCTTATCCAATTCACCACTCAGGCCTACATCAGCATTTCCAACATAACTACAACTCGGCTTTTCACTTCTGATATTATTAAAGTTTTCACTCACCTCATCTGTAGTCTTCACACTCTTTACTTCAGGTTGTTTTGAACTACGATTATTCTCCATATCTCCACTTTCGTTTGTTTGTTGTTCCGATGACGGCAGCAGTTTATCGTTAGTTTGTTTATGCGGACAAGAAAGACGTTTATGCCCCAAATCTCCGCAATCAAAGCATCTTAGATTATCAGTGCTTGCATAAACCATATACGAACTCTCACTGTGATTAACACGGAAAGAGATTTCCAATGATTTATCTGGTGTGGTCAAAAACATATAGATCTGTCTTCTAAAGGACAAAACATGCTTCAGCACACTGTTCTTACACCCTAGAGCAGGGTTCCTCAAATCTTACCCTGGAGGTCCAATGCGCGGCAGAGTTTAGCTCCAACCCTAATCAAACACACCTGAACATGCTAATCAATGTCTTCAGGTTCATTAGAAAACTACAGGTAGGTGAGTTTGATTAGGGTTGGAGCTAAACTCTGCAGCGCATTGGACCTCCAGGGTAAGATTTGAGGAACCCTGCCCTAGAGGAATTGATCTCATCGGGCTTGCGATTTTTCCAAATCTTACGAGTTCTTTCGTGATGAATTCATTAGGCACAAAAGGCGGTACATTAGAGATAGTGATCTTTGTTGCAGGAGCTGATAGCGGCGTCACAGAAACAAAAGTTTCCTTCACCCAAATGCCATTCACGGTTAACTCATTAACCAGCGCTTCACTTTTTAAAAACACCACTACTGCTTTATTCATGCGCGACGCAGAGACAATATTATCGAACCCCACCTGTTCAGGCTCACACCTGCACCCATTCCGCAGCAATATTGGTGGCGTTCCCTGAATTGGAGAAGACGCCATACCAGCAAACCACGCCAAGAGGCGGGTTTTAACTAACAAAGTACTCTTTTCCTTAATTTAAAAACCTAACAGCTAACAAAAGGGGAAAAGAAAAAGTAAATTATAAACATAAACAAAATAAAACAGAAAATCCGAAAAGGAGGGTTAGTCGCTCTCACACGTGCAATCTCACACAACAACCCACTCCCGCGAGAGAGATAGAGAGAGAGAGAGAGAGAGAGAGAGAGAGAGAGAGAGAGAGAGAGAGAGAGAGAGAGAGAGAGAGAGAGTGAGAGTACTTCACAGCCCTTTCAGAGACCTCAACAAATTAACCGTCCCGTGAACAGGAATAATTCAGACAACATTTTACAAGCAGTTTGATTGTGAAATAGAATACTTGCATTACTATGGCTTCTCGTGTAAGTGCCTGAGTTCGAATCGTCGGGGAAGTTCGCTAAGGATTTGCGGGGATGGGGATGCCATCTCTCAGGGTTGCGAAGACCAGGGGTGGTCTTCCCCTCCATGGCGAAATGCCAAGGGGTCCTTTCCTTCTCTTGTGGTGGCGAAAATGCAAAGAGTTGATGGTCGTTCCTGTTCTTATAGAGGGGATGGCCGACGCCCAAAGAGTTCAACACTCCAATCTCTTGTGGCGACACGATGACGCCTCGGATCTAATCAGCGTAGATAATTACATCAACACACAGGCCCTTTGTTTAAGTATGATTTGATTAGGAAAGTCACGAGGGCTGTGAGGAGTTTAGACTTTGGCCATCCTGCCAGATGACTGATTGAATCAGAGCATTATTGCTACATAAGGTTAGGAGAATGTCTTAGTAACATTACCGTAACCTTTTTAAATAACATTCTAATCACAACAAGAAAAATTGACATTTTAACTTTTTGAAAACCACTGTACCCACAACGTTTTAGAACATAAATTTGTTAGCAGGGTTGTTTGTTATTTGTTATGACTGGTCTGAAAAGGGCTCCGTCTTCTATCCATCTTAGACATTCACGATACAGGCTGACAAGTCTACAAATCAAATTCATTGAATTCTGTTTTTGGAACGGACATTCCAGAATAATAAATTATAAAAAAAAAAACACTAATTTAAGCTAGCATTTGTGACCAATAGAGTGGTGTAGGGATGAAGTATTTTTGTACGTCGTCACCCTGGTTCCCCTGACAAAAAGGTTTTTTCCATTGGCTTTTGGATCATTGCAGAAAATAAGTTCAATTCAGTTTTCGCTTCAAGTAAAAGTACTTGATTTTTAATGTAAGTATTTAAAGTAAAAAGTACTGATTGATGGAAATTGTATTTATTTAGCAAAATAAAAATGATGAAAAATAAAATGTGCGTAAATGTGTGTTGACCAATTTAAACATAAAAACAGATGTCACTGTAACAAAGTTCATAGTTATGGGAAGAAGGAGGTGGGAACCGGCGAATGTTTAAAGACTTTAATAAATAAATAAACACAAACTGAAAGTAAAAAAGGCATCTCCTCACGGATGACTGCCGCGCACACACATAATAAAATGTAAACAAAACATGACGTAAAGCACAGGCCTGGTCCTCTCTCATCCTTCACTGTCATCGCTCCTCCCTTTATGCCTCCAAGCTCCTCCGTGAGACACGAGACCGCTGCGGCGCGCAGCTGGCACTCATCATCACTCATGGATGCTTTTGATAAGCTAAAGCAAGCTGCTCCCAGGTATGCAGGAAGTATGGCAAGGGGACGCAGCGTTTCGTTCCCCTGTCAGGGAACCGTGGTTACATGCGTAACCTGAGACGTTCCCTTTCGAGGGAACTCGCACTGCATCCCAGCTGACGCTTTGGGGAACGAAATACCCACTTCGCCATGCTGTCAAATGCCTGTCTTGGTGTGAAGCTGTTCCAGTGCAACTCATGACAAAAGACCTTGAGACCCTGGAGTGGGAGGACCACCCCACCACATCACAAACTTCCTGGGAGGACCACCCCACCACATCACAAACTTCCTGCAGGGATGCCCCTGACAACAATGCTCTAGAGCAGTGGTTCCCAACCACGTTCCTGGAGGACCCCCAACAGTGCACATTTTGGATTTGTCCTTTGTCTGACACACCCACATCAGGTCTTGGAGTAGCTACTAATGAGCTGATGACCTGTGTTTGATTGAGGAGACATGCAAAATGTGCACTGTTGGGGGTCCTCCAGGAACGTGATTGGGAACCACTGCTCTAGAGCAGTGGTCTCAACCCTGTGCTGGGGACCCCCCACCACTGCACATTTTGCATGTTTCCCTCATCAGACACACCTGATCCAACTCATCAGCTCATTAATAGAGACTGCAAGACCTGAAGTGGGTGTTTGATGAGGGAGACATACAAAATGTGCAGTGGTGGGGGGGGGGGGGGGGGGGGGGTAACCACTGCTCTAGAGGAAGCAAGGCTTCAATTGGAATGTGCCCTGAAGAGGTGAAGGCAGACTAGTCACCTCAAAAGCCATAGAGATGGCTTCCACAATCCAATTGCTGATTGTCTGTTTAGAGGCCTGGCAAGCCCTCTTAGGGATACCAGCAGCTGGTCAGTTTTCCTCAAAGTCTTACACACAGTATGACGGGGCAAAGTAAATGTAGCTTCTCCTGTTCTGCCGACACATGAGGAGGCCTGAGGGACTGTAGACCGGGCCACATTAGTGGATACCTTAGGTACATAGCCCGGGGCAAAATCAATGCAGGATGAGGCAACCGTCTATACCATGGCATCCAGTTCCAACTTTAAATTTGCACAGGGACAGAATGGAAGATAACCGCTCTTGCAGAAACTCCACTGAGCAGTTGACTCGGTCTAATCTGTGCTCTCTGCACCATAAAGTGAATACTCTTCACTACCAGTGCCAAAGAGACTCAAATAACTCAAATAAAGTTTTTTATCATTCAGGCAAGTGTTATACATCATTATAGCCTGTTAAGTTTCTATTTTTTTGTGTACAGTCACAATAAAAACAAATTGCTGTGCTTTTTACAAAATAAACAAAACAAACATGATGCGCGATCTGCAGCCTCTCTGTCAAAGACATTCATTCAGATAGTCTTCAGAAAATGACCTCTCGCTTAGTGAATACTTGTCTCACAAACATGAGACATATGTCTAAAGAAACGTTGAAATGTCAGGTTTTAAACAATGTAAACCAAATCGAAAAAAAATGTTGTGTTTATGTTATCTGTTTTCGAAAGCAGAGAGATGTTAGTCGTTCATGAGCGGCTCTTTATACACTAATGCGACCACACCCACGGAGAGCACGTTCTATTGAGATTCAAATACTGAGGCTCCGGAGTCAACGCCCACACATCAACTCAAACAAACACATCAAGTACTGCATTCCTACTTCAACAACATCGTTTTGAGACGCGTTTAATAATCCTGGAATAATTCTCCATGAAAAGCTGTTCATTTCTGAAAGCAACGGATTCCACCGCTGTGTGTAAGTAGGCTAAGTTTACTCTGTAAGCATATGTGAATATTAAACGCAAAAACCTGCGTGAGGACGCACTGAAGCTTTCTTTGTTTAAATTAGCTCAAAATGACTGTCAGATGTAAGTAATTACCTTGACAAACTATACATCATTTAAAAGATCTAAGACTCAAGATTCAATTTTTGACCTCTGTTTTATTCTCAAAGTCATATAGTGACCGTAATTTGTTAATATGTGTCAGGAGTTATGAATATGAAAACCGCGTTGGTACCTTAGATTGTAATATGAGCGTCAGCTGATCTCATTCATAAAAAACTCCTATATGGTCATGAAGACTCACGACAAAACAACATCCCTCAGGGCTTTTAGTTCAAAAGTGTGCAGATGAGGAGAAATATTGATAGATTCTCATATGTCTGTGTCAAATTTCTATACAGAGAAGTGTTATTATTTCAATATGTTGTGTTTTCAGTTCATACTGGCAGCCAGAGGGCACTCCGTGCACAAACATGTAGTCCATATACGGTAGACGAAGAAGATACCATGTGACATTGACATAAACAGCTTCCAGAAATCGCTATACCATGCAGATAGACACGTTTGAAGATAATAAACACACAATCGCGACAATATATGGCTTATGTGTTATTTATACCATGTTGGGTGTTTTTATAATATATTATATTTATAATGCAATGCTTTTCGAGCTTTTATAATCATGCAGAATATTGTAAAATTATTTATTTTCTGTCTGATTTTTTGATCCAAAGCCAAATGAGATCACATAAGGTTATTTAAAACATTTGACTTGTGATAAAAAGTAAGTTTGGAGTAAAAACATGGTTTTAATCTCATTTATTGTTGTGTTTTAATAAATTGGTGTAATAAATCATAAATTATGGTTTAATAAATCATAAATTGTTGTGGCAGATAATATAGTATGTTTTAAGTTATCTGGTCTACCTTTATGAAGCAACTCTGCACTGTGCCCAGGCAGAATTTCCCCTTGGGGACAATAAAGTTAACTAACTAACTAACTAACTAACTAACTAACTAACTAAGCAAAAACTCACTTCAGTTTGATTTCCCCCCCAGAAATGTTCACTTATCTAGTAAATTAATTTTGATTTAAGAATTTTAAATATTTGGACTGGAAACAAGAAAAAATGGCAAATAAGAAGAGCATTTTTTGCAGTGTAGTCAAATCTTTTGATCATTTGAAATATAATAGGCCTTTGTTGACTACATTCCAAATAAAATAAACTACAAAAAATATTTCCTTTGTTCTGTTGCTCTCTGTCACATAGGCCTACCTGAAGCTCATTCATTATGCAGTTCATTATGCAGCTCATTATGCAGGCTATTATGCTCTTTTGTCCTCTCAGGCGATCTCCAGCATTATTCATTAGCTATCACGCCTATCAAATTGTAAATGAATATATTGTTTTATGTGAATGAGTAGGCTCAATGATTCTCACATCAGTTTAAAGAAAAAGCTCTATGCAAATACACACAGGAGTCAAAAGTATTGTGAACACATATCTATTGTGTGTTTTGAGGTCTTAATTTAATTTTTTTTTTTTTTTTTTTTTTTTTTAAACGTGCATAAACATTTTTCTCTCAAAAATACAAGCATGTACATACATGTTGCTCACATATTTTGGTAGCCCAGTTTGTGCTGAATACAGTGTAATTACACTTTTGCCATTAATGTGTTTATAAGAAACGTCTCGGTTACGTATGGTAACCCTCGTTCCCTGAAGGAGGGAACGGAGACGTACGTCGGACGTCACAGACGAATTGGGATCACTTCAGGGAGCCCCTATCAGCTTCGAGATATAGAGAAATGATGTTTTATGAACAAAGTTCGAGAGGAGCATGTTCAGATAATTGACACAGGTGGAGAGCACTCAGCTAATCAACAATAGAGGTATATATACACGCAGCAGTCTTACCTCCATTCATTGACAGTTTCCAGCATGGAGGGCATTTCCGGCAGGTCGCCCCGCCCGCCCACGATGTCTGCAGGGCTCGAAGCAACTCTACAATACTAAAATCTTTTCCTTACAAATTTATAAGCTATCTAAAAACCCCTTTCGGCCGCTTCCATCAGCATTCACGAGCCAACTGCGAGAGCAGTGCTCGGACAGTGTAAAGGAGTGCACACAGCACAGACTTGCAACAGGGAGAACTACAACAGTTCCTGTCTTAAGATAATGTATTACAGCTCTTTTACTTTTCTTTTCTTGCGATCTTTCCGCCTCTGTGTACTACAGTACAGGCAGATACTTTTCACACAGGAGAAATGCGTTCATCATGTACGCGCATGCGGTCGCCGTGGTGATGAACGATCAATTTACTCGCTGCTGGTAAAGCGAGCGAACATTGTGAGGCTAAATCACTAAAATGCTGTCAATGCAACAGTGCATATTACGCCAAACAATCAGCTACTAGTTGGAATCAGCTGATAATCACCGCCTTGATTCAATACTTCTCAACTTGACGCTCACATAAGCTCACAGGGCTCAACACAGTGCGACCATACTCGCTTTTGTGACTATAAATAGACGTGTGCGAACTGAACAATGTTTGGGAGCACACGCTTTCTTAAATGTAACATCAATACCTTATAGTAGGGCAGGCTATTGTATAACAAGCGAATCAATGATTGTTATACCATCTTATATATATATATATATATATAAATATATATATATATATTTTTATGAAACAGAAAAAATTCAAAGGCTATGATTTCATTGAATTAATGTGAGCGATCACGTTTCTGAATGTGGCCGTTGTGCGTTCTACTGGCTTGAACAATGCTTCAGAATGCTTCAGTTCAGAGCATTTCACAATCAATGAATAGCATACATTTATGCAAAGCGAATTTGTATCAACAATGACAACATATTACGATATAAATCACAGAAAAGAAAACGGTGTATACTGTTATAAGACTGAATTTTCTCTGTGGCTGCGCCACGCCTCCGGAATAGCCTCCCTCGGCATATCAGATCTTGTGAATCCTTAGGATGTTTTAAATCTGTGTCGAAAACACATCTCTTCTCTCTTGCTTACAACTGCCCATAAGGACTGGGAGTTTGAGATGTGTGTTTGTGTTTTGTGTGTTTATATCGGGGTGTTTTGTCAATGTTTTATTAGTACTGTTGAGAGAGTAAAGCACTTTGGTCAACTTATGTTGTTTTTTAACGTGCTATAGAAATAAAGGTTGTTGTTGTTGTTTTATCTCTTTCATATGAATTTGAATGAGCATCTGCAATAATAAGACATAAACATTTCAAAATAAGAGTCCATTCGGTTACACAATGTGTTTCTCCATTTGTCCGTCTAACTTTTTCTCCTTTTTCTCCCACAGGAGCTCAGTTTTCTCTGGCTAATTTTATCCACTGCCACAGCAGTGCTGTTCCCTCGGCTCCCACAGGAGCTTCGTTTCTCTAGCTAATTTTCTCCTACTACAGCAGTGCTGTTCCCTCGGCTCCCACAGGAGCTTCGTTTCTCTGGCTAATTTCTCCTACTACAGCAGTGCTGTTCCCTCGGCTCCCACAGGAGCTTCGTTTCTCTGGCTAATTTCTCCTACTACAGCAGTGCTGTTCCCTCGGCTCCCACATGAGCTTCGTTTCTCTGGCTAATTTCTCCTACTACAGCAGTGCTGTTCCCTCGGCTCCCACATGAGCTTCGTTTCTCTGGCTAATTTCTCCTACTACAGCAGTGCTGTTCCCTCGGCTCCCACAGGAGCTTCGTTTCTCTGGCTAATTTCTCCTACTACAGCAGTGCTGTTCCCTCGGCTCCCACATGAGCTTCGTTTCTCTGGCTAATTTCTCCTACTACAGCAGTGCTGTTCCCTCTGCTCCCACAGGAGCTTCGTTTCTCTGGCTAATTTCTCCTACTACAGCAGTGCTGTTCCCTCGGCTCCCACAGGAGCTTCGTTTCTCTGGCTAATTTCTCCTACTACAGCAGTGCTGTTCCCTCGGCTCCCACATGAGCTTCGTTTCTCTGGCTAATTTCTCCTACTACAGCAGTGCTGTTCCCTCTGCTCCCACAGGAGCTTCGTTTCTCTGGCTAATTTTCTCCTACTACAGCAGTGCTGTTCCCTTGGCTCCCACAGGAGCTTCGTTTAATCGGGCTAATTTCTCCTACTACAGCAGTGCTGTTCCCTCGGCTCCCACAGGAGCTTCGTTTCTCTGGCTAATTTCTCCTACTACAGCAGTGCTGTTCCCTCGGCTCCCACAGGAGCTTCGTTTCTCTGGCTAATTTTCTCCTACTACAGCAGTGCTGTTCCCTCGGCTCCCACAGGAGCTTCGTTTCTCTGGCTAATTTATCCTACTACAGCAGTGCTGTTCCCTCTGCTCCCCACAGGAGCTGAGTTTCCCCGGCTAATTTTCTCCTACTACAGCAGTGCTGTTCCCTCTGCTCCCACAGGAGCTTCGTTTCTCTGGCTAATTTTCTCCTACTACAGCAGTGCTGTTCCCTCTGCTCCCCACAGGAGCTGAGTTTCCCCGGCTAATTTTCTCCTACTACAGCAGTGCTGTTCCCTCTGCTCCCACAGGAGCTTCGTTTCTCCGGCTAATTTTCTCCACTGCATCAGCAGTGCCATTTTCTCTGCTCCCTCAGGTTCTCCGGCTAATTTTCTCCACTGCTACAGCAGTGCTGTCCCCTCTGCTCTCACAGGAGCTCAGTTTCTCTGGCTAATTTTCTCCACTGCCAAAGCAGTGATGTTCTTTCCCAGAAACCTCAATCCTACATGACGGCCTGGAGATGTTTAAAGCATTTTACTTCTCTTATAAACATACCGTTCCCTGATTTTTCTCTCCTTTCAATCACCTCATTTATTTTCTACCTTAATACATCAAAGGTTACTTGAGCTGCATCCAGTTTTTCCACAATTGATGTACGGCGATTCCTCCCCCGAGATAAACAATTCACCAACCTCTCTCTGATCAAAGGGATTCAAAGATCCCAGCCCACCCGTCCCGACACTGGACAACCTATAACGCTGGTATCCTCAAAGGTATTGACACCCTCCGCACAGACTACCAGCCCCTCAATATCGCCCGAACACTCAACGCCATGTCCTCCTAGCTTTTCTGGTTTCCTTAGACGCTTGGATTTCATCTACATTTTCAACCTCTCATCGCCAATCTAATCATATCAGTCAGAATCAAATTCTGCATTATTTTCTGTTTAACACTGTGAAGCTGCTTTGAACCAATCGGCATCGTAAAAAGCGCTTTAACTAAAGGCGAGATGACTGACCAGTCAGTTCTGGCTTAATTTTAAATGGAGAAGTTCTCCCCTGGAACCCCAGTTTCAGATGAATTTAACAAAACTGTGACACGCTTTTGGTTCCAGAAACACCTCAAATCCGTTCTCCAACCATCAGGGGTCCCAGCAAAGAACTTTTCAAGCCACTCCTTCCGTATTGGGGCAGCAACCTCAGCAGCTCAAAAAGTCCTCTTCCAACAGCAGATCCAAGCTCTCAGGAGATGGTCCTCCGACGCTTTCCAAAGCTATATCAGGACCAATCAGTTCCACATCAAAAAAGCCCACCAAACCCGTATTGACCAGTACACAGTAAGAATCTCCCGACCAATCACTCTTATCTTTCTCCTTTATGTTCTCAGGTTCCAATAAGAAATGGAAAGTTTCCATGGACGCAGCTCAAGGGGAAGTTCCTTACAGCTTGAAAGAGTGGAACGTTTCCGTGCAGTATGAAAGAGTGGAAGTTCCACGCAGTACGGAAGAGCGGAAGTTCCACGCAGCACGAAAGGGCGGAAGTTCCACGTAGCGCGAAAGAGTGGAAAGTTTCCACGCAGTGCGAAAGAGTGGAAGTTCCACGCAGCGCGAAAGAGTGGAAAGAGTGTAAAGTTTCCACGCAGCGCGAAAGAGTGTAAAGTTTCAACGCAGTACGAAAGAGTGGAAAGTACGAAAGAGTGGAAAGTTTCCACGCAGCGCGAAAGAGTGTAAAGTTTCAACGCAGTACGAAAGAGTGGAAAGTTTCCACGCAGCGCGAAAGAGTGGAAGTTCCACGCAGCGCGAAAGAGTGGAAGTTCCACGCAGCGCGAAAGAGTGGAAGTTCCACGCAGCGCAAAAGAGTGGAAAGTACGAAAGAGTGTAAAGTTTCCACGCAGCGCGAAAGAGTGGAAAGTACGAAAGGGTGTAAAGTTTCCACGCAGCGCGAAAGAGTGGAATGTACGAAAGAGTGTAAAGTTTCCATGCAGCGCGAAAGAGTGGAAAGTACGAAAGAGTGTAAAGTTTCCACGCAGCGCGAAAGAGTGTAAAGTTTCCACGCAGCACGAAAGAGTGGAAAGTTTCCACGCAGTACGAAAGAGTGGAAAGTTTCCACGCAGTACGAAAGAGTGGAAAGTTTCCACGCTGCACGAAAGAGTGGAAAGTTTCCACGCAGCACGAAAGAGTGGAAAGTTTCCATGCAGTACAAAAGAGTGGAAAGTTTCCACGCAGTACGAAAGAGTGGAAAGTTTCCACGTAGTACGAAAGAGTGGAAAGTTTCCACGCAGCACGAAAGAGTGGAAAGTTTCCACGCAGCACGAAAGAGTGGAAAGTTTCCACGTAGTACGAAAGAGTGGAAAGTTTCCACGCAGCACGAAAGAGTGGAAAGTTTCCACGCAGCACGAAAGAGTGGAAAGTTTCCACGCAGTACGAAAGAGTGGAAAGTTTCCACGTAGTACGAAAGAGTGGAAAGTTTCCATGTAGTACGAAAGAGTGGAAAGTTTCCACGCAGATTGGAAGGCTTCCACGCAGCAAGGAAATGTTTTAATAATATTTTTAATATTGTTGTCTCTCCCATGTTTCTCTTTTCCCGTTTCTCTTGCAGGCAATCCCCCGGCACAATGCGCCACAACCGCCCTCAGGGGCTTACCGGTCAAGCAACCAGGCCCTTTCTTGAATGCCAGCCCGCCAAGCTCTGCACTTCTTGGGGGGTATTTAGCCAGGCGGCTGTCCTATGCTTTAGCATTTTTGGGGGGTACTCTGGGTTCGGGCCAAATTCCGAGCTCGAAGCCCTCCCCCCGGACAGCACGCCAAATACGCATTTAAACTACTCTCCATAAATTATATGTAAGTGTGAACTCGTGAAATGATGTTTTATGAACAAAGTTCGGGAGGAGCACGTTCAGATAATTGACACAGGTGGAGAGCACTCAGCTAATCAACAATAGAGGTATATATACACGCAGCAGTCTTACCTCCATTCATTGACAGTTTCCAGCATCCCTCCACCACCCCTTCTCCACACTTTTATTTTATCAACCACTTACATACACGGGGGGTACTCTGGGTTCGGGCCAAATTCCGAGCTCGAAGCCCTCCCCCCGGACAGCACGCCAAATACGCATTTAAACTACTCTCCATAAATTATATGTAAGTGTGAACTCGTGAACATGCCAATGGGCCATTGGCGAGCGAGATTTGCATCTCGTGCTCTGCCCCGCACTGCGGTTATAAAAAGGAAGTGAGAGCAGCGCACTATTGTTTTTCACTGAGGAGCCGAACTAGTGACTTGGCCATGCAGTGGTGGTACAGCAACTGTGGCGACGGGACGTTCCCTTTCAGTCGGTCACGTTCGACATATGTCGGACGTCACTGATGAATTGGGATCCCTTTGGAAAACGCCACAATTACTACCACTTCCAGCACCCAACGAAGAGCCCCTCAGACCATGTCTGTTCCGGGCGGGAAAACTCATGCAGGGAGAGTCACACTGCTGTTCGGCAAGACCCACTCAGCAGGCTATTGGATAACGCTGGGAAGCGTGCCCGGAGGGCTGCTGCGGAAGCCACATCATGCCCGGAGGGAGTTACCATGTGGAGAATACACGTATGGACTGGCCTTGGGCAGTGCAACATACGGAAGTCCCAGGGGTGGCCCCGGCCAATTACGGCGGGAGAACAACACCGTACTGGGACGGCAGAGGAGCTCTACCGAGGGAAAGACACGAGCTCGCCGTAGGGAGCTGTACCGTGGAAGAATACACATTTGGGACCGCCGTGGGGGTCACAACATATGGAACCCAGCCTAACACAAGTTCCACCAATGCATACGAGTGTTAAACCTGGCGTCGGATGCTCCGCCACATCCGACTACCGCGGGTTGCGGAGGACTCGACAGGGTTCGCCTATCCTTAGGGGAACTCGACTGGAGCAGATAAGCGCACGTATCCGTTCCATCGCCACGAGCCAACGCCCAGGAAGAAGCAACGCCCCTAGAAGAGTGGGCTCTTAACCCGAGTGGGCAGGCCACGTCTTGGGTTTCATACGCCAAGACGATGGCATCCACTATCCAGTGGGCCATCCTCTGCTTGGAGACAGCCTTTCCCTTCTGCTGTCCTCCGTAACAGACGAAGAGCTGCTCTGAGGTTTTGAAGCTTTGCGTTCTGTCGACGTAAGTCCGCAGGGCACGGACCAGACAGAGAAAAGCTAGGGCTGGTTTGCCTCCGAAGGCAGTGGTTTCAGGTTCACCACCTGGTCCCGGAAGGGAGTGATGGGAACCTTGGGCACGTATCCAGGCCGTGGTCTCAGGATTACATGAGAGTTACCAGGCCCGAATTCCAGGCACGATTCGTCGACCGAAAATGCCTGCAGGTCCCCTACCCTCTTGATGGAGGCCAATGCAGTCAGGAGTACTGTCTTCAGAGACAGAACTTTTAACTCAGATGACTGCAAAGGCTCAAAGGGAGCTCTCTGCAGTGCGGTTAGCACCAGAGTTAAGTCCCAAGAGGGTATAGAGGGAGGGCGAGGCGGATTTAGTCTCCTCGCCCACCTCAGGAACCTGATGATCATGCTTACCTAAGGACTTTCCATCTACCATGTCATGATTAGCGGCGATAGCGGCAACATAAACTTTGAGGGTGGAGGGAGACAGCCTTCGCTCCAACCTGTCTTGTAGGAAGGAAAGCACCGAACTGATCAAACATCTTCGGGGGTCTTCTCGGCGAGAAGAGCACCAATCGACGAACAGGTTCCACTTCAACGCATAGAGCAGTCTCATAGAGGGAGCTCTAGCGGAAGTGATGGTGTCTACACTGCTGTGGTAGGCCACCTAGAACCTCTGCGTCCCATCCAGGGACCAGACATGGAGTTTCCAGAGGTCCGGACGCGGGTGTCAGAGGGTGCCTCGTCTCTGAGTCAGGAGGTCATTCCTCAGAGGAATGGGCCAAGGAGGTGCTGTCGCGAGGAGCACTAGTTCCGGGAACCAAGTCCGGTTGGGCCAATACAGGGCAACCAACAGGACTTGCTCCTCGTCCTCCCTGACGTTGCACAGTGTCTGTGCAAGAAGGCTCACTGGGGAAAACGCATATTTGCATAGGTCCCGGGGCCAGCTGTGTCCCAGAGCATCCGAGCCGAGGGACCCCTCGTTCAGGGAATAAAACAACTGGCAGTGGGTCGTGTCTGGGGCGGCAAACAGGTCTACCTGTGCGGTCCCGAAGCGACTCCAGATCAGCTGGACCACCTGGGGATGGAGTCTCCACTTTCCCAGGAACACTTGCTGACGTGAGAGCTCGTCGGCTGCACAATTGAGCAGGCCCGGAATGTGTGTAGTGTAGACCACCCTGTTTTCTTTGACGTACGCAACGGCCGCCGTGCTGTTTGTACGGACCAGAACGTGCTTGCCTCTGATCGGCTCCTTAAAGCGGCTGAGTGCAAGACGAACTACTAACAACTCCAGGCTATTGATATGCCATTGCAGTTGAGGCCCCGTCCACAGACCCGAAACTGCAAGCCCGTTGTACGTGGCATCCGTGGAGATAATAGCATCCCTGGACACTTGTTCTAGAGGCACTCTTGGCCATAAAAACGAAGGGTCCGACCGCAGGCTGAAGGTTTGGCAGCATCTCGGCGACACTTGGACACGGAGGGTTCCGCTGTGCCGCACCCATCTCGGGACTCGGTCATGTAGCCAGCGTTGAAGCAGTCTCATATGAAGCAATCCCAGTGGCGTTACTGCGGCTGCGGATGCCATATGCCCCAGGACCCTCTGAAAATGTTTCAGTGGTACCGCTGTCCTGCGTTTGAACGAGTTCAAGCAGTTCAACACAGACTGGATGCGCTCCTCTTCGAGGCGCGCTGTCAGATCGACCAAGTTCAGCTCCGTACAGAGAAAAGAGATCCTCTGCATGGGGCAGAGTTTGCTCTTTTCTCCCTTGACCTGAAACCCCAACCGGCTGAGGTGCCCCATGCTCTCTCATGGGAGCAATGGCCACCTCCGCGACTTTCGTGAAGACACGGGGCGACAGGGACAGCCCGAAGGGTAAGACTCTGTACTGATGTGCCCGTCCCTCGAATGCAACACGTAGGAACCAGTGATGCGCGGGTCAATGTATAAACAACCCGCACCCGACCGACGTTTTCAACTAACCCGCCGGCAGGCAGTTCTTGAGTCGGCCCATCATTTTCCATTTCAGCTGTCTAGATGCATATTATTTATGAATGCGATGTTTATGTTTCGACCCTGCTTGAAGAATTCACCGGCAGGTCAACTGAGAGAAGGCAAACTGTTCTTTTTCTGAATGCTGTATGATACAGCCTAGTGTTATATAATACAGGCTTGATTTATTTCGTTTCATTTTCTTAACAATTAAGATGCTGCATGTGTTTATCCAGTCTAATCGAAGTGTGCGTCTCCTCCCCGACTTTACCAACAAATATCCCGCCCCCTCTCAGAAAATACATTAAACTGACTTTACTGAGCTATATGCGTTTAAAAGTAGCCTATTAAAATGGTACAATGGTATTGCTCAGTTCAACGTGTTGGGAAATCGGGCATTTTGTCCCACGTCAGCATTTATTCAAAAGTTAATAACGCTCAACATTCAAAAGGTAAATAAGGATGTATTTACAACCCGACCAACCGCGACCCGAATATCATTAAAAATATTTTTGGATGACTCGTAACCGTAAGCCGCAGGCACCCGCTCATTTTGGATCAACCCGCGCATCACTGGTAGGAACGATCTGCGTCGAGGGAAAACCGAGACATGAAAGTACACGTCCTTCAGGTCGATCGCTGCTAACCAATCTCGGGGACGGATGCACCTGAAGATGTGTTTCTGCGTTTAGCATTATGAAAGGCATTGTCTTTAAGGGACCGATTCAAGAATTGCAGATCCAAGATCGGCCATAACCCGCCGCTTTCTTGGGTACAATGAAGTACGGGCTTTAGAACTCAGACTTCATATCGGCTGGAGGGACCGGCTCTATCGCATCCTTCGCCAGTAGGACTGCAATCTCCGCCTGGAGCACAGGGGCGTCCTCCTTCGACACGGAGGTGAAGTGAACGCTCCTGAACTTGGGGAGCACCAGGCGAACTGAATCGCACAGCCGAGTCTGATGGTACGGATGAGCCTGCGAGACGGGCTGGGAAGCACTAACCAGGCTCCCAGTGACCGTGCATGCAGACCAACAGCATCACAGACGAATCGCAGTGGGGCAGCGTAGCGGCGTGCAGGGACCCGACTCGGACGGCATGGTAGCGGCCCGAAGTGGGGTCTGAGTGTGCTGTGCAACACTACCTGCTTCCGCTGAGGGGGTGTGCGAGTGTGGGAAGGCCGCTTATGTGCATCCCCACAGCCAGCACCCCCTGCTGGTGATTTGGAGAGGCACCAGAAGGTGACATCGCATGGGAGCGTAGTACACCGGCAAGCGCACTCTCCAATTAAAGAAGGGGCTGAGCGTGGCCAGGCTTTGTGGCGTCGCACACGGCCTGCCTCACCTCCTTCCTCAGCGGGGAACAAGAGCGGCGAGGCAAAGCGTCGCACACTGTCGTCCTCGAACCGCTGAGAAGAGGGGAATGGGAGTGGCGAGGCTTCGTAGCGTCACACACTGCCATTCTCGCCCTCTTGTGGGGAGGGGAATGAGAGTGGCGAGGCTTTGTAGCGTCACACACACACTGCCATTCTCACCCTCTTGTGGGGAGGAAAATGAGAGCGGCGAGGCTTTGTAGCGTCACAAGCTGACATTTCTGAACTCCCGAGACCCAGAGGTATTGGAACTGCTCTTAAGAATTTGGGTATCACTGGCTGTTTTTAACACCAGTGGCAGAACAGAATTACCAATGGTTTTCCCCCGGCCCTCCTCCAGGGGAAGTGCAGCTCCTGACTAAATCCGGGTCAATGGTGTTTCTGGACCAGGGTGGACATCGTCTGGCCAAGGGCCAGCGCTGTGCGTAGCTCAACCTTGACTCAGAACTACCCTAGTGCACAAAGAGCGCAGGGCGGAGGTGGCCTGCCAGTGGCACTGCAACCCACCAATGAGGGTAGTGAGAGAGAGGAAAACTTTATGCAAATTATGGCCCTTTTGGTGTTCCATATTTTGGCACCAAATAGTCCCACAATGCCAAAGCCTTCCAATGCACATCCAGGAAAAGGCAAGGGGCGGGCAAGTCGATTTACGCGTTGCACTACGCCTCAGCCAACGGGAAAGCATGGCTGTCAAGTATGAATCTGATTTAGCATGAGCACCCACTATTACAGTGGGAATCTCAGCATCACCATTTCCAACACATAACAGCCCTCTCTCCGATGCAGCAATTGACATCTGTCCTCTTCTAGAGGCCCAAATGAAACGCTAGATCCTTTTTTTTTTTTTTTTTTTTAAGGACCAGCAATCCCACCTGTAAGCTACCAGCAGGCATGTAAGATAGTGGGCATGGCCGTGAGATGGCACACGGCGCGCTAAACACTCAAGCCCTTATGAAAAAGGCAAGATGAACAACGCGCCGCCATGGCATAGACCACCCACGAACACAGTCTCACAGTCTCAGTCTCACAGCAGTTTGTTATGCTGATGTAGCGGTGAGCACACGGTTGCACTGATTGTGCCTTTTCGCCAACACAAAGCATCCCTCTCGCTCTCTGGAGTATCTCTCTTGTAGATAGGCTCTATTTTAGAAAAGCAGTCTTGCTTCATCAACGCCGTTCGGCTCCGAAGTGAATGACAATAGTGCGCTGCTCTCACTTCCTGTTTATACCCGCGATGCGGGGCGGAGCGCGAGATGCAAATCTCGCACGCCAATGGCCCATTGGCCTGTTCTCTATATCTCGAAGCTGATAGGGGCTCCCTGAAATGATCCCAATTCGTCTATGACGTCCGACGTACGTCAAACGTGACCGACTGAAAGGGAACTGAAAAAAACACAAATGTCAGCGCATGTCAAAACTTCTAAAGGGCCCCAAAAGAGCTCAGACTCCAGAGGGTTCAAATGTATTGTTTCTCTAGTTTCTGTATAGGTAGCTCTAGAATTGAGAATGGTGTCTACCACCTTGGTGGAGAGACCTGCATTCAGGAACTGATCCCCCTCAGGGGACAGACCCAAAGTCTCCAGTCAGGGGTGGAATATTGTGCGATAGGAGGTCCTTCCTGACTGGGATCTTCCATAGTAGATTGACTAGGAGAGCTCTGAAAACCACACTCGGCCAAAACAGGGCTACCCGTTTGTGAGGTTGTGAGGTAGAGGTTCTCCAAAACGCTCTCACCCAGACAGCCCTAACCACAGAAAACATTAATACAGTTATAAAAAGAATGAAAAGAAGAAAAAGATGATACATAGATAAGATAAAGTGCAATCAGTCGGACGTACAGTGGCACAGTGCTCATTCAGTAAATGCACAGCTAAACATATGTGTTGGATCAGGGTTGGAGCTGAACTCTGCAGGACTGAGGCTTTGCCACCGAGGCTTTGCCACGGAGTTTGCCACCCCTGCTAAATAGTATGAATATGGATAGCATGAATGAAATTCGGAAGAACTACATCCACCATGTTGTTACTGTCACGTGACAGCGTCAGTTGTGTCGCTTCATTCATAAATTCCCTTCCGTGGCCTCATGGGATAGTAAAGTGTCCATCCAATTCGCACTTCATAATCTAGGTGAAAGTAGTAGAATTAGGTGAGAATTAGACCCTAAACTAAAGTGTTACCCTTTTCGCCTTTTTCACATACTATGTAGTAGGGAAGTATTTGATTTCAGACAAAGCGATGCAATCTGATCGGTCAATAATGAATTAATTGTTCAGTGCAATCTTTGAACCTATTTAACAGGTTTATTGAAAATAATCAGCTTGTTCATGCTATGATGTTTTGGAGTGGATGATGATAATGATGATGTATTCAGTTCAAAATAATGAGGAATGACATGGTTTAATGAAATGTAGTGAAAAACAGCTTTGGAATGTGTTGAAGTAAAACTTTCCCAAAATAAAAATACTCCAATAAAGTACAGATACTTGAAAAATTTACTTAAGTACAGTAATGAAATAAAAACACTTCCTTACTGTCCACCACTGGGAAAAAGAAAAAAGAAAAAAAAGAACCCATTGACTTCAGAACGATGGTATTGGTAGTGCTAAAATGCTAACTCGATTCTGGGTTTTGGCCATCCCTGCACCACTCTGTTACATCTGCTAAATCTGGCCTGTGATTTCATCACCCTAGTTAAGGCTGCATAACTAAAAGTGCACTAAAAGTTATACTGGTCATTCATTTTTAATTGAAGGGTGCAGGGTCACACAATTTAACATTTGGCAGCCTGGGATGCAGCAACACAAATGACAAAAAGGTGACGTATTAAAGTTCAAAAATGATATGTAAATGGCTTCCCTCAGTAAAGCAACAACCACTGGCTTCAGACCATTAATCATTCAAAAAGGTCAACAGCAGATTGGGAGACAACATAAAAAAGCAATAAGAGAAGGTTCTGAACTTCTCAGAAGACTGATGCTTTAAAAGACTGCATGCTTTAAAAGCTACAATCATACCATTGCTGTGGAAAACATTTTAGGGTTCTCCTATCTCTAAAATCTCAATGTAATCCCTAAATCTAACCTCTATGTGACTTCTTTGTTACCCTCTGGTTCATACAAGGTCAAAGAAAATGTAGCTGCCAAAGTTGCCATGGAGGTGTAGATGCTTGACTGTGGTCAATCATGTGTGAGTGGGAATGATGTACTACTCTATAATAGGAAAACTAATAATGGTGATTACTCACCTCATTTCAAAATCACCTCGTGAAAGAGTTCAGGTTGACAATTGTTCTCTATATTCACTGAACCAGAAGTAATATATTTTTTTATTACAAATGCCAGTGTATTATAGATGTGCAGTGTACAAACAGTAGTGAATCTACTAGCAAAATGCAAACATTAAAAAAATATAAAACATGTATAAAACAGCAAAAATGTATCTAACAACTGTTTTGGCAAACAAAAATTGTAACTAATAACATTTAAAATACACCTGCCTCAATACAATAAGCTTAGCACTTATTGTTTTTATTAAAAAATTGTATGTTACGTATTACATTTTTCAAATTTGTACAAATTTGTGACTAAAATAGTGGGATACCTTCTTTTAATGAATTCAACGAAAATACAGCAAGGTTAACTCTGCTTATAGAAAATGAAGAACAAAGAATGTGCATCTGGTGAGTTTTAATCTTTTACGTGTTTAATTAATCGAAGCCACTGTAATCTGTATCATTATATATTAGGTTAAATATTAGGCTATATATTAGGCTAATTGTAATTATAACAAGCACATGATAAATGCCAGTTTCTAGGACAAGTAAACATAGAATTTCAACAAAAATGTACAGTCAACTACAGACGTTGCTTCCATTGATTCCGCCATGCTTTTCACTGACATGCCCCCAACTCGCACAGATCGGGGCTTAAAGAAAATCCTGAACTTCCCACTGGCATTTACGACTTCATGGTGGCGTTAATGTGCGTTCACCATTTGTTCATGTCGCCCTCTTTCATTTGTTACTATGGCAATTAATTCAATCATTGCACCTGCTTGTCGTTTTATTTCATTATTTGTGTATATTTAAGTCCCTCATTTCTCTGCCTGAGTTCTCGGTTATCACTTGTTTGGAGTTTGTACTAGAACACACTGTTTATCTAACCTGTGGTTGATCTTTTTCTTTTTTTTTTCTTTTTTATACTTTTATCTTCATCTGACCTTCTTCTGGGGACTTTATTCACTGTGACTATTACAAAGAGAATTAATTTGGAACTGGGTGTTTGAAACCAACACTCAAAACATTGCACAACAAAATATGTATATTTGTCCTATAGACAAATGGCTTAAAACCATCTTAATTTCAGAGTTTTGTTGAATCAATGTTAAAGGTTTTGTTTGCTGGAGCACTGTGAACCAGTCAGCTGATAATGAAACATACAAACATGGAATCTGACATCTACTTGTTACATGTATTTTTAGCACTAGAACAAGCATCATTAAATTTGGCAAGTGAAAGCAAAAAAGATTGTGTTCCTATGGTAATATTAGTTATTTTGCTCATCTCCAAATATAATTTCCAGTACCTTGGACAGGGCGGTCTTTAGAAATCTCTGAGGCCTGCTTAATTCTTCATGCCACCTGCTTGGGCTTTCATAAAGCAGTTGTTTACATACTTTAATTTCAGTGGCTTCTAAACTTCATCCTCAGAGCTCTTCAGAAGCTCTCTGTAGTTTTATTTTGCTGGAGGTATAAGATTAGCCCTTCAGGGCTATAATGACATTCAGAGGAGGCAGGTGGCTCATGCTGGCAAATTATCAATTAATTTACAGCTGACATACACCTGCACTAACACATCCAAACCCTTTAAATAGGAACAGAAAAAAGGACAGAATTGGGACTTGATAGTCTCAGCTTCAGACATCACACCCACAGACCATATGCATATCCATTTATGTGCATATGGCACACAAAATGGGAAACTCTTCGGGGGTTTCGAAGTCGTCATCTGATTTTTTGAATTCTCCAGGATTTCCGGAATATGTATGTTGCATTTGTGAACAGAAACAACGCCTTTGTGACGCCAAACCCCCTTATGGAAGAAGAAAGCCAAAATTAAAATGCTGGATTTTCACATATATGTGAAGTTCACAACACTATTGTTGAGCCATTGTTGCAGTAAACTTCCACAACGTTTCACACCCCTAAACATGTGGCTGAACAAAACAAACTGCAATTGGTTGCTTTACATGTCGATCACACTTCCCTCTTAGGTGGTCTTTGGCCAAAAAAGCTGCGACGGAGTTCAGACTGTCTGCCGTTAGTCTGAGTGTCTGGCTACACAATAGGACTTGTGATAAACATCATCACACATTAACAATAACACATTATACTTTAAGGGCCCTATCTTGCACCCAGCGCAATTGACTTTGTACACCGACGCATGTGTCATTCCTATTTTGCACCCGCGCAAAGCGCGCTTTTCCCTCCACAGAATCACGTCGCTAAACTAGTGAATGAACTTGCGCTACCTGGGCGGTTCAGCGCAAAAAAGGAGGCGTGTTCCGGCGCAAACAATCCCTGGTGCTATTTTGCTGTTCCATTAAACAATTGCGCCACTGACCAGAAAAAACCTAGTCTAAAGTCAGTGGCGCGTTGCGCGTTGTTCATTATGCTATTTTAAGGGCGCATGCTTGACCATAATGTATAGCGTGCACAACGCGCATACACTTTGCTCATGTAACCTACACAGATGCAACAGTTATTTTTGCAAATCATAAATTGTTACACTAAAAAAATATTAACACATGAGATGACGGAAATCATTGTGGTGTGCCACGAAGATGTGAAAAAATAGGCATAAATCTAGCTTACAAATGATTCAGGCTAATTGTAATAATTAAGGATAAGACCTGTTTGCCCAATAGTGGCAAGACATATATGTATATAAGGACATCTGACAAATTGGTTTGTCCGTCAAGAACCAGGAAAAAAAATCGACTGAAAAACTGAAAAAACTGAAAGACTGAAAAAAAAGACTGTGAAATCACCTTTACCATAATGTACAACATTACAACTTCACTTCTCTGTCTTTCACTGCTCTTACAAGCACATCAGTCTCCTCGGCTGTGAACCGCTCCTGGCGTGCGCCTGGTAAATACGCCATAATAATAGCAATCCATAATGGAACTTGCGCACCTGCTTTTAAAGGGAATGTTGGATGACGCTCGGATTGGTTTATTCACGTTACGCCCAAACCACACCTATGAATAATGAAGCTACTTCAGACCAACCCATTTTAGATTTGCGCCGGGCGCAAGAGCCATTTATCCCGCCGGGAAAATAGCAACAGCGCCGAGACCCGCCCACAAAGTTACTTGCGCTTCGCGCGTTGACACTTGCGTTTCAGATCGTTAAAATAGGGCCCTAAGAGATCCCCTTCTGAAAAAGAAGTGCACTTAATTGAATTAAATTTGTACCTATAGTGTTGTATAAGTACTGCATGCATTTTACAGGATAATGGTTTTGCTTAAGGCGAGACACTACAGGTGAATAGGGATTTTTTTTAATTACAAGATATCACTGTGAAACTTCTCCAGTTTATTACTGGCATAAACATAAGAAAAAAATGTATTACAAGTTTTGTGTAAATTAATGTTTTAATATGCAAATGAGGCCTTATATACTTAAATATACGCTCATTTGCATACTTTTCCAAAAACAAAATCTGGAAATTGGATAGGACCATGTTTAAAATTCTTGGTTCTATTTGTTGACATGTTAGATGAGAGGGCTTTTACAGAGGGGATTCTGGATATCTTATTTTGTGCTTTAGTAAATTAGAGAATACTGACAATAGCCTTAAAAAATCAATTTTCGCCATGTTTTTTGGAGTTAAAGGACCTATAACTCAGGATAGGAATGATATATCAACAAATCCCTCTGTAAAAGCCTTCAGAATATAGTTCAGCATAAGACTGCTAAAGTTGGTACTTGTAGGTGCTCTTGAAGTGGATATATCTGACTCTGAGTGTGAGAAAAAACTAATTCTGAGAAAACGGCCTTTAAAGTTTTATACTGTATAACTGCATACATTTCTATAAAACCCCCAACCTACAAACAAAATATATATTCAGTTAATTAATATCAGTAGTGTATAATATTTAAAACACGTGGAAATTGATAAATGAATAAATTATTAATAGCAATAGCTATTAGAGAACTACCTTAAGAGAACTACCTTAACAAACACCAGTCACAAAAACTGCAGACGAACTGTCCCTGTTTGTTGCATATGTCCATCTATAACTATTTGAATCTAATTCTGACGGGGTTTCGTCGTCTAATCTGTTGTTGTTTACTTTCTTTTTACTTGCTCTTGCTACTTGGTCTTTTCTGTGAGCGTTTATGAGCCGATTTCAGCGTTGTCTGCACTTTCTCTCAAGCAGAGAATACACAAGCAAGCGGCAGCGCGTGAGAAATTCACATCGACCAATCAGATGTGGTGTTCGGCTGCAAACTTTCGCGGTTGGTTAGTTCTACAAAGGAAATATCCATATTTGGATTAGACAGTGCTGTGTGTGAGACTGTGAGCTTTATAATGAGAACAAGCATGACATGTTTCTGTGAATGGAGACGGCACGAGAGATCGCGCTAGAATAACTTTTGATGATTTCGGGTAGAAATCTAAAGGCGCACGGTGACAAAATATAATGAAAGAACCAACTTAATGTGTAATGTTGACATTTTTTTTATTTTGACATGAAAGCTTACATGTTAAGGGAGCAAACTGGCCCAAAATCTCAAAATTGACCACTGCATGAAAAAACGATGTTTTCACCTGCCGTGTCTCGCCTTAAAGGGTTAGTTCACCCAAAAATGAAAATTCTGTCATTAATTGTCGTTCGACACCTGTAAGACCTCCGTTCATATTCGGAACACAAATGAAGATATTTTTGTTGAAAGCTGATGGCTGAGAAAGGCTTCAGATAGGCCTCCATTGGCATTCAGTACATTTATACTCCGAAGACCCATAAAAGGCACTTAAAACGTTGTTACAAAGTCCATCTCACCACAGTGGCTCTACAATAATTTTACGATGCGACGACAATAGTTTTTGTGCGCAAAAATAAAATCAAAATAACACCTTTATCCAACTTGTTATTGTCTTCCGTGTGTGCCTCCACGACACATGCGCGAGAATATGACGTAGCGCCAGCGTTCGGGAATCCATTAAATGCACACTTAAGCCCCATTTTGAGAACTACGCCGAGACCTAAAGCACGATCAATGTAGAATCCAACAGCTTAGATACGCGCGTCTTCCTCTGCTTGTAAACAAATCGCTTCTGGGTCATGTGTCCGAACGCCGGATCTGCATCATATTCTCGCGCATGCGTCGTGGAGGCACACACGGAAGACAAGAACAAAAACTATTGTCGTCGCATCGTAAAATTATTGTAGAGTCACTGTGGTGAGATGGACTTTGTAACGACATTTTAAGTGCCTTTTATGCGTCTTGGGAGTGTAAATGTACTGAATGCCAATGGAGGCCTATCTGAAGCCTTTCTCAGCCATCAGCTTTCAACAAAAATATCTTTATTTGTGTTCCGAATATGAACGGAGGTCTTACGGGTGTCGAACAACATGAGGGTGAGTAATTAATGACAGAATTGTAATTTTTGGGTGAACTAATCCTTTAAGCTTTGTGTGACTGTGCGGATGAATATGCTCATCCTACTGCTCAGAAAACATTCGTTATAGACTTTAGAAATATAACCAGTTCAGATGGAAAAGATTTCAAGCTGACTATACCAATTAATAGACACGGTACTTCCTAGAAAATAAATTCCAGCACATACAAACGGGTGATTCTGAACTCAGGTTCAAGATTTAGCGTGCTCCATGTCAACCTTTCTCACTGGTTGTAACAACTAAACTACTCCGCTCCTACACAATACATGAATAAAAGTAGCCGGAGCAACTTTTCTCTATTTACAGATATGAAAAAACACACATTGGCGAGTGACATATGTACACAATTTCCTGCTAAAACCCCACCAGGTCTAAAATATAAACACTTATGTGGTTAGAAGCATAGTTTCTTGTTCCCTTTCAGTCGGTCATGTTCGATGTAGGGGATGTAACCGACAATTGGGATCACTTCTGGGAGCCCCTATCAGCTTCGAGTGTATAGAGAATGGTCTGCCCCGCACCGCGGGTATAAACAGGAGGAGGATGCAGCGCACATTTGTCATTCACTTCGGAGCCGAGCAGGTGTCCATGAAGACTGTTCCTGCTACAGCAGAGAGAGAGAAAGCGAGAGAGAGAGAGAGAGAGAGAGAGAGAAGAGGCTTTTTGTGCTGGGAGAGAAGGCACAAACAGCAGCGACCGCGAGCTCACTGAGTGCACTGAGAAACTGCTGTTTTCACAGC
Organism: Gobio gobio; assembly: GCF_949357685.1. Taxonomy (NCBI): domain Eukaryota; kingdom Metazoa; phylum Chordata; class Actinopteri; order Cypriniformes; family Gobionidae; genus Gobio; species Gobio gobio. The sequence continues at coordinate 13,730,182 of NC_137100.1, read as the reverse complement.
ATTTCTGCTTCTGTTGGTTCGGTAAGGGCGTTCCCAACGGTGAGTGCATACACAGGCTGCACTATTCTCCTGTGTTCCCTGGGTGCTTCAGCATGCTAAAAGAGCTTTCTTCTAAAAGAGCAACACGGGTGTGACACTTTTTCAAGATGTCATTCCACAAGTGCGTTTCTGGGTGCGGTTGTTTCCTGTCCTTATTTGACGGCCACACTCGGCGCTCTAGATGCGTGGTTGAGACTTGAAACCTCAAATGGGGTTCAGTCCCTTCGCCTATTCCCCGATCTAGTTTGTTTTCTGGTGCTCCAGAAAAGGGCTACTTCGGCTAATAAGCCTTGGTGACCTGAGGATTACAGTGGGGCTTCGCCTATGTCTCTGTGGGCCCCCACTCCTGTATCGCATTGCAAGCATGCTGAGACTGTGTTCATGGGTGGTTCATGTTCTCTCATGAGAGCATGACCACGTCGTGCATTGTTCATCTTGCCTTTTTCATAAGGGCTTGAGTGTTCAGCGCTCCATGTGCCATCTGACGGCCACGCTCACTGTCTCACATGCCTGCTGGTAGCTTACAGATGGGATTGCTGGTTCTTAAAAATAAAAAAGGGGACCTAGTGTTTCACCTGGGGCTCTAGCAGAGGACAGATGTCAATCACTGCATCGGAGAGAGGGCTGTTATGAGCTGGAAATGAAGATGATGCTGAGATTCCCACTATAATGGTGTGTGCTCATGCTGAATCAGATTCATACTTGACAGCCATGCTTTCCCGGGTGGCTGAGGTATAGTGCAACGTGTAAATCACCTTGGCCATCCCCTTGCCTTTTGCCCGGATGTGCATTGGAAAACTTTGGCAGTATGGAACTATTTGGTGCCAAAATATGGAACACCAAAAGGGCCATAATTTGTATAAAGTTTTCCCCTCTCTCACTACCCTCATCGGTGGGGTGGCAGTGCCACTTGCAGGCCACCTCTGCCCTGCACTCTTAGTGCATGAGGGTAGTTCTAAGCCAAGGTTGAGCTGCGCACATTGACTGATTTATATTTAAAGCCCTCGGCCAGACAATGTCCACCCTGGTCCAGAAACACCCTTGGGCTAACCATGCAGGGGTGTGAGACGTCGCCAAAGTACGCTTTCTTGATGCTCCCATCTCACAAGGGGACCCTTTTCGGCGACACTGTTGGTGACTGTGCCTAGCAGTCCTCCACAGTGCAAAGCAGATGGAACCCCTCAGTCTGCTCGTCACCATGGGCATTGGTCCCAAGATGCCACCCGTCTCAGCTGCCAGTCAGGGAGCTCAGGAATGGCAGCGTGTGACACTATGAAGCCTCACCGTTCTCGTTCCCCTCTTCTCAGCAGTGTGAGGACGACAGTGCGTGACGCTATGCCTCGCTGCTCTCGTTCCCTGCTGAAGAAGGAGGTGAGGACAGTGTGCAACGCCACAAAGCCTTGCCGCTCTCAGCCTCTCCTTCAGTCACCAGCTGACAGCAGCATATGGTTTGAGAACACTAGCATGCCTTCTCTCATACCCTCTGTCCAACCGTGGGGGCAGGTAGGTGCTGCTTTGTGCACTCAGACCCCACTTCAGGACGCTATGCCTCTTGGGTCGGGTCCTTGCCCTCCACTTCGCTGCCCTAGCTCAGGAGAGTCCTACTGGCGAAGGACGAGATTTGAGCAGCTCCCTCCAGTTGATATGAAGATGGGTTTCTATAGCCCCTACTTCATTGTGCCCAAGAAAAGTGGTGGGTTATGACCAATCTTGGACCTGCGAGTCCTGAACCGGGCCCTTCACAGACTGCCCGTTCAGATGTTGACGCAGAAGCGCATTTTCGAGTGCATCCGTCCCCAATATTGGTTTGCAGCGATCGACCTGAAGGTCCTTCCCTTTGGGCTGTCCTTGTTGTGCAAACTCAGAGACATGGTGCTCAGTCACCTCAGCCTGTTGGGACTTCGGGTCAACTGGGAGAGGAGCAAACTCTGCCCTATGCAGAGGATCTCTTATCTCGGTATGGAGCTGGATTTGGTCAACCAGACTGCATGCCTCATAGAGGAGCAAGTCCGGTCAGTGTTGATCTGCTTGAATTCGTTCAATGGCAGGACAGCAGTCCTACTGAATTTTTTTCAGAGGCTCCCAGGGCATATGGCATCTGTAGCAGTGGTAACGCCGCTCAGATTGCTTCATATGAGACCGCTTCAGCACTGGCTTCATGGCTGGAGTCCAGAGATGGCCATGGCAGAGTGGCAAGTACTGGGCTCCTGTTACTTCATACTGTCACCAAATCTTCAGCCGAGGTCAGACCCTTCGTTTCTATGGGCAGGTGTTCCCCTAGAACAATGGTTCACAACCTGTGGGCCACAGTAAATTATATAGATAAAAGATAAAAAATATAAATTACAACAAAGAACCACCTCTCTCGTACGTATTCTGTGATTGTTTTGGATTCGGAGCAGCCCAAGGTGTTTCTAATTGCGCTATATGAAATACAGACTGAATGGCAGCTCAAAACACCCAACCGCTTCATGAACACAGGATACGCAAACTACACATTTCAGTTGAATAAAGAAAAGCAGTGTCGCTAAAATGTCTTGATGGATGACGGTTGTAATGAAGGTGAAGACGATTGCAGTGACATACTAGGCAAGCGCGTGTCTGTTATAATTGATGCGCAAACCGTGTATGTGCGCTCTTGGCCCACTGAATAAAGTTTTGTTTGGATGACGATTGTAATGGAGGTAAAGACGATTACAGTGACATGCAGGAGTCATACATTATAGGCATGCGCGTGTCCGTTATTATTGATGCCCAAACAAACCGTGTATGTGCGCTCTCTGCTCACTGATCGCTATAACATCATTTTTCTGCATGAACTTCTGCATTCTGCATTTTCCGTGAGTGTTTTATTACAGATGTTTGCCGAAGAAGTGTGTTTTGGAGAAGTAATAAAAAATAATAAGGGGGGGGGGGGGGTTGGTTGTCGTTGGGCCTTGCAGTATTGACTCGGAGAGGAGGGGGGCCTTCGAGTAAAAAAGGTTGGGAACCACTGCCCTAGAACAAGTGTCCAGGCATACTGTGGTCTACACACATGCCTCTGCCACCAGCTGGGGGGCCACGGACAACGGGCTTGCAGTTTCGGGTCTGTGGACGGGGCCTCAAATGCAATGGCACATCAATTGCCTCAAGTTATTAGCTGTATGTCTTGCGCTTGGCCGCCTCAAGGGGGCGCTACGAGGAAAGCACGTTCTGGTCCGTATGGACTGTTGCGTATGTCAACAAACAGGGTTGTCTATGCTCCCGTCGCATGTTACAACTCGCCCGCCATCTCCTCTAGAGTCAGAAGCATCTGAGGTCGCTTCGAGCCACTCACATTCCGGGCCTGCTCAATCGTGCAGCCAGTGCTGCCAGGAGAGTGGAGACTCCATCCCCAGGTGTTCCAGCTGATCTGGAGACGCTTCGGGACCGCACAGGTAGATATGTTTGCCACCCCGGACACGTCCCACTGCCAGTTGTTTTATTCCCTGACCGAGGGAACCCTCGGCTCAGATGCGCTGGCACACAGCTGGCCCCAGGGTCTACGCCATGGGTCTCAAACTCGCGGCCTGCAGGATGATATTTTGTGGCCCCCTACTTGACATCAAAGTTTAGTGTTAGTGCGGCCCGCGTGTTGTTCTGAAAAGCACCTTTTTGCTGAGTCCTTGCATGTGCTGCGCTTGCCACGCTTTTATTTTCAGAAATGCAAGCTGCCTCACTTTGTTTGTGTGTGTGTGTGTGAGTTGGCTCGGCCCTACCTCATGCAGTATAATTGGTTGACACCGCGTGTTTGACAGGAACACAATGTGAGGCTGATCAGACAGTCGAAACGAATGTGGTCTAACAGCGCTCGTCAATGTCAAAAGGATTGAGATGGCCAATCAAATCAAAGTAGGCGAAGTTTACATTCTCTTTTGACTCGTGCACAGTCTTCACACACAGACGAACGTGTCAATCTATCGCTTAATGCCGTTATAGAGAGAGTCTATTCTTTCCGGTGAAATCACAAAACAAAATGCACACAAAGGTGTCCATGCTCTTAATATACAATCATTGATGAACATCTTTGATTTTAATGAAGAAGAAAAAAAAACTATTTGAGAGCAGATTAGAACCCCGAACCTTTGACACAGTTTACAAAAATTCTACCACCAGACTACTAGGGAATTCAAATGTTAACAGCGCTCTATGTATTTATTCACTCATGCGAAGAATCTCGGGACTAATAATATATTTGACGCAAATGAATGCAAATATTGTTTGCAAATAGTCCCAAAAAGATTATTTCCAAACTAGAATTAGACATAGAATTTCGTTCACTGTTCTGTTTGACCTGGTTACAGCCTTGCTTTGAATTAGTCTATTATTTAAAATACAATTATTACATAATGATTTAATTTCTATAGGCTATATTTAAAAAAATAGAACCTGAAGAATAGAATCTGAAGAACCGTTTATGTTCAGAAGGAAAGTTCATGAAGAATCGTTCTGACCCAGAGTCTACCTCCAGCGGCCCCCAGGCAAGTTGAGTTTGAGACCCCTGGTCTACGCAAATATGCATTTCCCCCAGTGAGCCTGCTTGCACAGACACTGTGCAAAGTCAGGGAGGACGAGGAGCAGGTCTTCTAGGTTGCGCCGTATTGGCCCAACCGGACCTCGTTCCCTCCTTGGCCCATTCCTCTGAGGAAGGACCTTCTGACTCAGAGACGGGGCACCCTGTGGCACCCACATCCAGACCTCTGGAAACTCCATGGGTGGTCCCTGGACGGGACGCGGAGGTTCTAGGTGACCTACCACAGGCTGTGATGGACACCATCACTTTGGCTAGAGCCCCCTTTATGAGGCGCCTCTTTGCTTTGAAGTGGAACCTGTTCGTTGAATGGTGTTCTTCTCGACGAGAAGACCCCCGAAGATGTTAAATCAGTTCTGTGCTTTCCTTCCTTAAAGATGGGTTGGAGCAAAGGCTGTCTCCCTCCACCCTCAAAGTGTATGTTGCCGCCACTGCTGCACATCACAATGTAGTTGAAGGTAAGTCCGTGGGAAAGCACAATCTGGTCGTCAGGTTCCTGAGGGGAGCAAGGAGATTAATTCCGCCTTGCTGTCACTCTATACCCTCTTGGGACTTATGTCTTGTGCTAACCGCACTGCAGAGAGCTCCCTTTGAACCTTTGCAGTCAGCTGAGTTAAAAATCTTGTCTTGGAAATCAGTACTCCTGACTGCATTGGCTTCCTGCAGGCCTTTTCGGTTGACGAATCGTGCCTGGAATTTGGGCTGGCTAACTCTCTTGTTATCCTGAGACCCCGACCCGGATATGTGCCCAAGGTCAGCAGAAGGGAAAGGCTGTCTCCAAGCAGAGGATGGCCCACTGGATGGTGGATGCCATAGCCTTGGCGTATGAGACCCAAGGCGTGCCTTTCCCCCTATGGTGATCCCATATGTGCATTCTCCCATGGTACGGCTCCCTACGGTGAGCCCGTGTCTTTCCCTTGGCAGAGCTCGCTCTGCCGTCTCTGTGCGGTGTAGTCCCCCTCCTAGATTGACCGGGGCCACCCCTGGGACTTTGTAGGTTGTACTGTCCACATGGCCAGTCCATTTGTGTATCTTCCACATGATACCTCCCTACGGGTAGGATGTGGCTTCCGCAGGGGCACGCTTTCCCAGTGTTGTCTAGTACTCTGCTGAATGGGTCTTGCGGAACAGCAGCAGTGACTCTCCCTGCGTACGTCGAACGTGACCGACTGAAAGGGAACGTCTCGGTTATGTATGTAACCCTTGTTCCCTGAAGGAGGGAACGGAGACATACGTCCCGTCACAACGGATGCTCTACCATCACTGCATGGCCGAGTCACTAGTTCGGCTCCTCAGTGAAAAACAAATGTGCGCTGCATCCGCCTCCTGTTTATACCCGCGGTGGTGGGCAGAGCGTGAGATACAAATCTCACACGCCAATGGCCATTGGCCCGTTCTCTATACACTCAAAGCTGACAGGGGTATCTCAATTTGATATCTCAATTTGTCGGTTACGTCTGATGTACGTCTACATTCCTTCCTTCAGGGAACGAGGGTAACATACGTAACCGAGACGTTTGCTTGACATATGGACTTAATAAATCCTTATCTTGAGCTAAATAAGCAAGCTGACATTCAGTACAATCTATATATTTTATTTTGAATGCATACAAATGTCATTTACATCTTTTAGTTTGTCAAGAGATTTAAAGCACTGTTTATAAAGAGCTATAGAAACCATTAATATTATACAGAAACACAGTATAACAGGGCGTTGTGCCTCACATGAAGCGAGAATGAATTATTAAATTATTAAATAATTTAAGAATTATTAACGCAGGAAACCCAATTGACACAATTTAACAAGTCTCCTTTCACTGCAGCCACAGCTGTGTCACATACATCATATCTAACAGAAGCATATATCTGCTCTGCTTTTGAGTTCTCCCAAATTGTGTGTGTTTTTTGTGTGCAAATTCTACAGGAAAGAAAACCCAACAGCATAAATGGTTCTTGAAAAATCTTACCAACAGGTTCAAAGATAATACAACGTTTTTCATTAAAATTTATTTAAAACCACAAAACTCGCGATTGAAAATGTTGAAAATAATATATTAATAACGAAAATAATAATAATAATAATAATAATAATTATTATTATAATAATACATTTCGATCATAAATTTACAAGAAAAAATAAATAAATCACATTCATCACAGAAAAAACGGGGCACGGATTAGCCAGCCCAGGGTTGACTGTAGGCTATAAAAAAATATAAATAAAATGCATTATAGCCTACTCACCAAAATAGGTTATAATTTTTTGTACACAAAACATGCCAATGTGTGCAGCTGACCTATGCTTTCAAATAAATCAACGAGATCCGCGGGACTTCAAAATCAGTGATGGCAGTTAGTTCATTTTTAGCCGGGACAGATCGAATAGCGTTCCATGACTGTGCGATAAACTGGATAAGGCTGTATGTAGGAATTTTGAAAATGGCTTTGTCAGCCATTGGGGTTTAAAAAAAACGCTATTAAAACTACAGATATTTTATCTTGTGCGGTTTGCTAGTTATTCTGACTAGGCCACTACTTATAGTACGCTCTCTGACCATCCAATCAAAGGACATGACAATGCTGACGTTATTTAACGCCTGCTAAATGGCCCCAGGAATCGAAATCTGATTGGCTGTTTAAATCTGAGGGATTATCTGATTGGTTAAAGCGCACAGTTTCGTTGCCATTCATTTTGGCGCCCGCAATATTGATTCTGAAGGCCTCAAGGCAGATTTCTTTGACCCTGGCATGATGCCTGAAATATGATTGGATAAAAGCTCTAACATAAATAAACACTACTGGAAGCAGCGCAACCAAGAGAAAAGCTATGAAAGTAAAAAAAATAGATTATTTTAACTATAATTAAATTATAAAAAATTTATTATTTTATAATTTAACACACATTCATGGAAAAAATATATAAACATTTAAGTAAAAGATTCTGATAGTGATTAGGCCAGCAGATGATTAGGCCTACACTGATAGATACTCATAAATATTACACACTGCTCCTTTAAATACACTTTTTAAAAAGTGCACTTTGAAATAATGTCAAATTAAAAGTTTTACATTAAAGTACACATTAAATTGTTATGTATTAATAATATTTTGTAGTGCTTTAATGAAGCACATTGTACACATTGTGTTGACTAACATACAGGATATGTACTTGATTAGAATTTGAACTGTAGTGTGTCTTCCTATATTATTCCTATTTCAGATGTACTAAATTACTACTTCTTTACAAATGTAAAGTCCTACATAAGTGGGTCAAAAAGAACACTTATGTTCAACTAACTGCATTTAATATACACTGTAAAAAATTTATAATCTTCCCAACTCAAAATTTTCTAGTGACTGTTTACATCTAAAGTTTTCAATTGGCCCAAGTGAAATTCTGTAAATGTAATTTTATCAATTGTGGCAAGAGCCTGTTAACATGGGCTCAATTGGAAATAATATGTTGAGCCAATGGAAAAAACGTATAATCTTCCCAACTCAAAATTTTCTAGTGACTGGTCACATCTAAAATGTTCAATTAGCCAAATTGAATTTCTGTGAATTGAATTTTATCCATTGTGGCAACATCCTGTTAACATGGGCTCAATTAGAAATATGTTGAGCTAATGGAAAAATGTAATTTACCAACACTGTAAAAAATGTCAGACCTCTCCAATTAAAAATTTTCTAGTGACCGATCACATCTAAATTTTTTAGTTGGCCAAATTGAAAAATTTAGATGTGATCAGTCACTAGAAATTTTTGAATTGGAGAAATGTTTTACAGCGAAACTGTGTGGTTGGTCCAATTAAATATTTTAAATTGTAGTAACAATTGTTTATTTCTCACTGTCCCAAAAGACAAAAATGACTAAAAACATAAATATATTAAGCAAAATACAGAAACAGACAACAGGGTTGACATTTTATCACATTACTTTATTAACAAGTAAATTCCAACACAGGATATTTGGGTGAAAATACCTTATTTTCAATAAGGAAAAACTCTGAATACATTCAAGAAGTCTTCTGCATAACAGGATGTCTTGTTGTGGTGAAGAAAACACGGCACGGCAAGCTAAAAACCTGCAAATAAAAATAAAAACTAACATTAATGACAAAGCTCCCCTGCATCACATCTGGCAAGTGACAGAACAGAAGTTTCTTCATTATATAATGAGGATGAGACGAATGAATGGACATAAGGAAATCACGAGCTTGACGTGTTTGATATTAAAAGGCAATAACTTAAGCCCAGAAAGAGGCCGACGCCAAACGCACCGTGTTCAACAGTCGCATGCCGCACATATCACACAAATGACTTAATTTCCTTATTACCTATTGTTTTAGACATATAAGACATGAGGAAAATAAAACTATTGGCTACAGGCTACCATTAGATAATGATGTGGTAAACGAGAACACACTCATGAAACCAATGACTGCATGAACTCGTGATTCTACAAAATGTCTTTTAAACTTCATACCCGGTCATAAAGCAAAACTCTGGAGAATAATTTCAGTGCTAAATACTCACCAACGTCTTTGTGAGATGAATATCTCTCTATTCTCTTGGGAATGTCTGTTTCGGTCTTCAGCACCTGCTGGTTCGGCTCCGCTCGAGCTGCCGCTCCCGCGTCTCCGCGTTTGAAATCTCCTCACGAACGTTTTTTTTCAAGCGCATTTTGCGCATGCGTATACCGTTTTTCGGACGGAGGACTTGTTCAGCCAACATGGATTTTTCACTTCGACTTCATAGATTGACTGAGCACAATTAAATATGTTCGGTGAATATACAATTTTAATTTTGAGTGAAGACCTTAAGCTATGATTAGTACAATGCATCTTTTTGCATGGCGATAATAATTTGGAAGTCATTTATTGGGCCAATATGTAATGATCAATTTACACAATTTTTCCCCCCAATTTTTTTTTACAGTTTAGCTACATTTAAGCTAAAATACATTTTCATTTAAATGCAAAAAAATATGCAATTGAGTGTCCAAAAATATTAACATTCAGTTCGCACAAGTTTATTATTTCAATAATAAGTACTCTTTTTTTTTTTTTAAGTATGTGTACTTTTGCACAAAGGTCTGTGATCAGAACTAACCAGACCTTCAGACATTTAGACATTTGAAAGTGCAAGTGAGATTTGAAATGAGAGTGAAAATATAAACTGTCTTACAGTAAAAAAGAAACTAGCAGATGCAGGTATAAAATAATGTGTAAATGAGGGCATAGTACATTACTATAATATACTTTATTATGTATAATAAATAATTAAATTAAAACCCTTATGTTATGTGCTTATGTGTTAACTGTACTTTCAATCATGAGTGGTGTGTAGCTTGTACCTTGACAAGCTACACACCATGCTACACATTATGGCAGCGTACTGTTGTGAACTTCTGTTGTTTCTTGAAGTATAGAGACCAGGAGGACGTCGGGATCAAAACAGAAGTGATTCTTTTGATGAGAACTCTCTATGCTGCAGGTCGTCCGAAAACAGTCTGATTTAACAGTACAAGATAATGCAATTTATCTACATTTCAGGGGGAGTGGTTATACAGCAGAGGAGGAGACATCCAAACAAAGGAATGCATATGTTGTGTAGGTAAAGGACACACCCTACTATGAAATCCCTACCAGTCCCATTGAATCAGCATAGCTATTCACATGCTGATGCTGGCCAGGAACTCCAATTCCAAGAGCCATCCCAGAGCCATTAAAGACAAAAGGGGCAACGTCTGGGCTCCCAGTGATCTGACTCATTTAAAACACAATAGAGAAAACAGGTCTGGCAGGAAAAGGAGACTCTTGCTAGAGCCTCAGAAATCAGTAAAACAGGTCTGGAAGATTTGCGTAGCAGACCAATTCATCTGATATCATCATTTTTACCTAAAATGCTAAATGCAATGTACTTGCTAAAATTTGTAATCCCACAGTACAACATCAGTACACACATCAGTACATTTTCCTATTTTTTAAGAAAGCTGTTTCAACAAGAGGTATTCTTATTCTGTGCTGACACCTGACAACCCTGCTAGGTAATTAGAGGACGTGAAAATCCCATTCAAATAAAACTACTCTGACAGAACTGCTGAAAAACAAACACATCCCACATATTCACCTTCACTGGCCAGGTCACTCACTCTGCTAGTTTAAATGACAAAATTGCAGCACTCAACGTCATCTGTATTGAACACAGAATCATTCTAACAGGCTTCTCACCCACTGAATGTCACACAGTTACGCAATTTTCAAGGTCAAGCATTATGATTGAGAGAACCAACTAAATAAAGCTGTACTATTTGAATCTACAATGCAGATGTAAACACTTGAAATGTTTCCATAGTTCTGTCCAGAAACATCCCATTAAACACATTTGCATTTATTGTTATTAAAGCCCTAAGGATTAAACTGGTCATTAAAACAACAAACGGATCATTCGAGTCTTTTGAGGTGTCAGTCATGGCCATGCAGTAATTTGTGCTTTCTGCAAAGAACCCACGCAGGAAGTCAGTAAAAAAATAACACTGTAAATGGTCAGAACGAGTCATACTGCTCACATATAATCCTTGATTGCTCTCATATGAAGTCAATATAGATATTCACTGAAAGTCTCCATTAACATTCTGTTGAATTCACTGACACTATTAGTTTCTTTGTATCCTATGTTTTTGAAGGCCAAACCATCTTCAGAATCCCAAAACTAACAAAGTCAAACACTCAAAGCAACAATTATTAATAATGTTTATGCTGTTAATAATTCAAGACCTTGAAACTTACTGAGGCATCCAGTTCAGAAAAGAAGCTTTCCAAGAAAAAAAACACATTTAAAAAGAAAACAGGTCACTGTGCAAACTCAGATATACCAAGGAATTATTCACAACTTTACCTGAAGTTCTGATCTACATCAATGGTCTAGGATGCATGTCAGGCATCTCTAAATTAAAATCAAATCTGCAATTAAAGCACAGCAGGGCCCAGATGGACGATAGCAACAAACAAAAATAAATACAAATTCACCATCCACACATGCAGTGAATTCCAGTGACAAAGCGACCGCAACTCAATAATTTTTAACTCGCAACCTTTGGCGACTAGATTTGTGTACATGCAACGACTTGAAAAAAGTTGAGAACAGTTTAACTTTCAAAGCAAAGAGTGGCTTTTGGGAGCAATAACCAATACGAAAGAAGACGTGATCTCATGGGATCCATCTCCACTTAGCTACTCCAGTGATAGAAAGATGGAGAAAAAAATTATCCTTGCTTTTAGTAATTTTCAGCTTTTTATATGATCTGTCATTGACCTCATATGGAGCAGAATTCAGATACAGTGGAATAAGAAAAAAAAAAATGTAGCAGTTTAAGTTCTGAGAAGGAGGGGAGAGAGGAAAAAGAAAGAAGGAAATAACTTTGGTCTGGTTCCCCAAAAACACTGTTGCTTGGTCCTCAACCAGCTGAGAGGTCCTCACTCGTAGTGCCATGCAATGGTACAGGATGCTCCTCAGTGGTCGGCGTCCTACTCCTCCGTCCCTCCTCCGGCTTTGTGTGCCCAGCAGCGGACCCCCAGTTCCCTTCATTTGCTTGCTTTGGACGGCAGCAGGTCCTTGCTTCTGACAAATGGCAGCCACCCTTCCTTGACCCAGGGCGGATGAACCTGCCCGATTTATCGCTCCAGCACCACTGCCTCAAGCAGCCACTGGCAATCACTGCTTATTCGTGCTGCCTGACCTCAGCACCTTGATCCCCCTCAGCAGCGAGGGCTCTCCGACAGCATGTCCCTCGGGAACCCTCGAACATTCAATGTAAATTTAATAACAAAATGTACAAAACTAAAGAAAGCAGGAGCTGCCTCAAGGGCTGACTGACGCCCAAAAAAACATAATGTCCCAGGCCTGGTCCTCTCTCGTCGCTCCTCCAAATCCCTCAAGACCAGTGTACCACGCAGATGACTCTCATTTGCATTCACTCCACCAGCCTTGCTCTGCTCCCACAGCTTTCAGCCCCCACCCTACATCACACCACAAACAGGCATACAGAACCTGTTTCTATTATGTTGCAAAAGATGCAGCAAAATGCAATTTTTGTGAACAGCCCCAACATGAGCACTGTTGTAGTACTCAAGACCATACTCATGTCCTTGTAGAGTCCATGTTAAGTCCAAGACCATATTATGATGGTCTTGATCTTGCATTGACTATATTTTGTCTCTGAACCGGAGCACACTGTGTGTGTGCTTTGGAGGTTCAAGTGACACTGATATGAAACCAGGTTTCATTCACAAAGAAATCATATTTACACTGTCTGAATTGTTCAGACACTCTGCTGGTCTTAGTCTTGACTCATACTGGACCCTATTCTGGTGTCAGCCTGGACTTTAACATGAATTAGCTCAACTACAACACTGACTTGTGCATACTTTTAAAGTGCAGGTGAGGCCTCAACCATGTTGCATCAAACAATCAAAACTCAGTGATTTAAATATGTGGACATTTCTCCTTCTTTCAAGATCAAACTATGTCCAAATTATATCTATTACATTTCCATAACCAAAAGAGAACAGTGTCTTTTCTCTTGGTTTCACATCAGTGGTTCTCAACCTTTTTTTCCACTGGGCCGCACTATGTTCCAAGTTCAAGTCTCACGGATTTAATGTTATGGTATGTATTATTATTATTATTAATAGAGAGTATACAGTACTTTTACTCACCATTAATGGTACACCTGATGTTGTATGGAGCTGACCAATTTGGAGAAATTCGGCTCGAAAGGAGTAACAGCACAATGAAGTTGTGACTGTAAGTTGGCAGTCTGTAAGACGTGCACGGAAGCGTGATTTGATGCATGACACTGCAGAAAATATGCGTTCGCATATGTATGTTGATCCGAATATGGAAAGCACTTTCAAACTTAATGATCGAAGGTTCTGTCCTGGGATGTTTCGCCACATTTCTGTAATTGAGGATGAGTGCTGAACGGTATGGGTGTTTCCTCTTGCTTGAACATCTATCAATTCGTCTTGAAGTGAGTGGCGGGGCAAACCGAAAGTTGCAGCCAAGTCCTTGATTTTGACACAGGGAAAGTGAATGGCTCTCTGATGAAATGTCCCGTAAATTTTACTTTCTCAAAATCTGAAAACCGAGAGATTAATTTTTCTTTCATTTGATTGACAGTTGTAACAAATCTTTCTCTCTGTTGCATGCTCAATACACCCTTACACGTGTCATTCAGCTGTGGGAAATGAGTTCAATCGTCATCTTTGATTTGTGCAGAGGATAGTCCTAGCTTCATTTTAAAGCTATTAACAAATCCCAACAGGTCATCAACGTGTTTTCCGTCACCTTGAAGTAGCAGGTTCAGCTTTTTTAGGTTAAAATTAAATTAAAAACTGGAATTTATTTTTTAAACGTGGTTGTGGTTTATATTTTAACCCACGGGCCGTAGGTTGAGAACCACTGGTTTACATCATGGCCACATCAGATCCTACAAAATATGATCTTCCATAACAATACAACCCATCACAATCTCCTCATCAGCACAGACCTTTCCATCACTCTGAAGTGAGCAACTGGCACAAATACATAATGCTGATCTTTTGCCACCCATCACTAAATAATTCCTTCTACTCAGCTTGTCCTTGAGATTGCTGGATGATGATTATGATGAGACAGGTGTTCTGGATTTAGTGAACATGCCTCTCTGCTGCCCATCATTTTCTTGCAATTGACAGTACCTTGGAAAACCTGCCATACACCCTATTTTTACAGGCTCAATATTATATATCAGTGTGAAATTTTGGTCAGTTTCAGTTTTTGACAGACACTTTCTTAATACAAACATATTAAACACACATTTAGGACTGGAAGTTGAGCACTTTGCTCAAGGGCACAATGATGGTTTTACATGAATCACCCCTTCCAAGTTCTTAACCTACAACCTTTAATTTAACAGCCAAAATTATTTTAGTTATTACAAGAAAACATGTCATTGTGTTCTCTAGTCTTGTGTGTTGTTTTTATTGAGCACATGGCTTGTGATTGTTTTACAGGGCATGTGCTCTTATATTGTCATATTTGTTGTGACTTCATAGCTTCTGTCATGTTTCTTCCTATAGCTCACAATTGCTGTCCGAATACATCTGGATTAGTGTAGCCAACCCTGCTACTAGAGGGCTACCTTCCTGCAGATTCAGCTCCAACCCTGCTCTAACACACTTATGCTGAGTTCACACTACCCGAATTTAGCCCTGATTTTGACTCACCGACAGGTTTTGCGAAATCGGTGACAAATACCCGAAATTATAGGCAAATCGGTGCTTGTTCACACGAGTGAAAATCACGCAGTGTAAATTATCAAAGATGCGATCTGAGAGGATTGCATACGAGTCGCCAACGCCCATGTAATTTTTGGCATGCTAAATATCTGGACCTGTCGGCGATTCAAACTCCTGCTGTGTGAAATGTGTTCTGACTGAAAATTACATTGGCGATGACCTACAGCCAATGAGAGAGCAAGATACAGGGCAGCGGGATGTTCAAGGAGGATTATAGACCAGAATATCAGTATTTTAATAGATATATTTACAATTTTATCAAACAGAAACAAAGCACACACATTTTCTTGATCAGCCACAACAGCAGCACATTGCAAAATTATTTATCTACCTCAAACTCTCTTTGCAGAACACAATCCTTGCTCCCCGCGTCTCCCAAAACATTTCATCCCCCATGATCTTTTCATTTTCTCCTTTTCGCTGCAAATCAGCGCACAGACAATTTGGATCACAAACTTTCTGCAGTTTATAATTTTTAATAATTCCAGTCTCGAGCAAGAACGGTCTGATGCACACGTGATCTTGCATTGTTTACTTGTCACATATCACGTGTGTTTGGTTGTGAAATGTAGTTTGCACACCGGAGAGAGTTGTCTGTGATTCTTCCTATTGTAAAGTCATGCAGTGTGATCCATCGTGCAGTGTGAACACAGCAGTGACTGAATGCTACCCCAGATAGTCATGCAGTGTGAAAAGAGCAGTGATCCGACGAGTTTGAAAATTGGTCAGTCTGAACTCTGCATTACCTGTTATACCATGAACACCTTGATTATCTGGTTCAGGTATGTTTTATTAGGGCTGGAGCTAAACTATGCATAATGGCAGATCTAGAGAAGCAGGGATGGAGACCCATGTTGTAGACCCCACCCACTTGTTATCTCATTATTAGTTGAATTGCCCCACCAGCTCTCCCTCATTACCCTCCTAATTTCCTTTCCTATTTATTCTCCCTGTTTTGTGTCAGATCATCATTGAATGTTCATCCATCTATAGTGGTCCCCAATGTGCCTTACCTCGTGTGGATGTTCGATTCTTGAAAACATTAGCTGAACTTTAATTTTGCGTTGATGGCACAAGACTCGTATCTGAAGTAGCACACACACTCATTATGCAGCAGAAAATGAGCCAATAAGCATGTCTAGACAGGTTTTTGAACCAAAGAACCAGTTCAAAATCAATCAAATAAATCAAACCTACAGACAGAGTTGAATGTCAGCTTTTCATGACTGAAAAAGAACTGAATGAGCCGTTTCTGTCAGTTTATGTCTCTAGTGTAGGTTATCAACAGAAAAAATTAAACAGTTAGCCCAGGCTCATTCGGGTCTTTTTGAGACCCGAATGAGGGTCTTTTTTTTTTTTTTTTGCTTGCTATATCGGATTTGTCTTGCGTCATCAATCAGGAACTAAAGTTTGATTCAGTTCAATTCTGTGAACCGGCTTAAAAAAATTATTTGTTCAAGAATCAAACATCACCACTTGCCTTGCCTTGCCTTAACCTGGTTTATGTTCAGTGTCGGGATCAGAGGCCTGTTTCATGAAGCTAGTTGAACAAACTCTGAGTTTCAGAGTAGGTTTGGAGTTGAAAAATCCATATAAATCCAACCTGGTTTAGATCAGGTTCAACAAGCTCACAGTGCTCGGTATAAAAAGTCTATGCAAACTCAGGTTTAATCCAGAGTTTGTGATTAACTCTGAAACGCATGCACCTGAAAGTGTGTCACGTGCAGCGAAAGCCAATCACACGGAACATGGAGACCGTCGGTTTGATTCACTTCTCACGAGAGAGCCGCACAATTAATTTCTCTGCTAAAGATTAAGAGATCATTATGAAAAAAATATCATGAAATTAAATGCATTTACTTGGCAGGAATAAACACTGCTCCTGCAGCGAAAGTTTGAAAAGGCAGCGGAAAGGAAAAATCTGACAATACATGCAATCAAACAAATAGGCCTAATAATTTAAAAAGTTTTACAAATAGCTCAAAATAATACATCTAAGCTTAATCTGTTTTAAAGCTTTATATATTAAAGGTGCCCTAGACTGAAAAATTGAATTAACCTTGGCATAGTTGAATAACAAGAGTTCAGTACATGGAAATCACATACCGTGAGTCTCAAACACCATTGCTCTACTGTCAAACTGTTCTGTACAAACATCATAGGCCTATTTACGCGCTACCCAGTTTGCTGTTTAGAGTTTGTGATTCAAAGGGAAGAAGCTATCATTGTAAAATCATACGGTGACACATTACAATAATTAAAATGTTTTTACAATGCTAAAAACAAAGTTGTGACTGCTGACATTATGAGTTAACGTGTAAAGGATAGTTAATTCTGAAATGAAAATAAAGCCATCTTTTACTCACCCTGCTATTGTTCCAGTGCCCTATGTCCTTCTATCTTTTTCGGACCTCAAAGGCAGAAATGTTAAAAATAGTCCTGCATGCGCTCTTCCATATAATGGCAGTGAATAGCGACCAGGCTAAAACATTACAAAAATGATACAAAAGTATCACGCAATGATACAGTGACACATGCGCCATATATAGAAAGTGTTCCCTTCCAAATAAGGCAAAAACAGACCATTTCATTCTAGGGACAATTTCTAGGGTTGTAAATGGACCTGTAAAACCGTATCTGGACAATTTTTGCCCTTAAATAAGCCACATACCCTCTGTAGATATCAGAGAACAATTTAAATGTTGTTTCAACTCATTCTAGGGCACCTTTATTATATATTTTTTCATTTAAAAGCAAAGTTTAATATTTTCAATTAATATAATATAAATATAATAAATATTAGCGGCAAAATGTGAGCAATTTTGTCTCTAAAATGTTTTCACTATAAACTGCTTTAATTTGGAGCGAGAGATACAGGGGGCGTGGCTTTATTGCATCAGATACGTGTCACTTTAATCACAGCTGATTGGTCCAGTTTGAGAAGTATTTTATACAATTTTGTTTTTATGGATATTTTGAGATATTTATTGTAAAACATAAAAAGGATAATTTTTTTTAAATAAAGTTTATTCATTCATTTCCACAGGCCAAATAGTATTTCAATTCAAACTATTTAGTTCATTTTAAACAATTAAAATCATCAAATTCATGCAGTTTTGCTGGTAATGTGAACATATAGGATGTTTAGGCTATTTTTAATGGAAACAGATAGGCTTACTTATTTATTGCAGTGTAAATACAATTGTGTGACTCAGCGTGTCACTGAAAAAGTGTGTCAGAAGTGGCATAAGCCTCTTTCGGGGCCTGTTTTGTGCGTATGCAACGGTTATAAATGAGGCTCCAGGTTTGCCATGTATCGTAAGTTACCATAGCAATGAAACCCGCTAAAAACCAATCCATATAAGAGTTCTAATCTTAAACTTTCCTGGGTAGAAACTGAAACCGGCTTTGTGCAACAGGCCACTGGATACTCATGCTCCATGTATTTATTATTATTTATTTTTTGGAGTTGTGAGCACATGGCTGTTGATCTTGTTTCATTGGACGTGTGCTGTTGTCAAGTTCATTGTGAGCACATGGTCTGGGGGTCTGTTCCCTCATCATGTGCTCTTGTTTTTGTTGGCTTTTAATTATGTGATTTTCACATGTGCTCTTGTATGGTTATGTTTAGTGTGAGCACATAATGCTTCAGTCATGTTCGTGCCTTGTGCTCTCATGTGTAATGTCATAACTCCTCCCCTGTTTTACCTCATTATTATTTCAATTGCCCCACCTGCATGTGCCTAATTTCCATCCCTAATTATTATCCCAGAGCACTCAATTTTGTGCTAAATTGTCGTTGAATGTTCACGCATGTGTGGTTTTCCCCAGTGTGTCCAGCTGTGTGTAAAAGCCAAAACTCACCATCCTTCAACCAAACATGGCAAATGCAAACATTTAAATGCCGTCAATATGCCAGCTTATTTATTATTGTAATTTTAAAACTGAGAGGTATTTTAATCTCTTTCCCATCACTTCAATGAAATCTGGCCAACCAATAATATTTGTGCTTTTGGTGACATGAACAGAGTCAACATAAAACTACGGCTTGGTTGCACTTATGAACAGACTGCTACTAATAGACTTTTGAATATCAGAAGAAGAATCCAGTGAATAAACAAATCACAAAAGTCAAGAACGGTGCTTGTTTCAACTGCTGTCACAGTGTATGCAGCCAAACAAGCAGCAAAAAGCAATTTAGTGATAATAATGCTTGCAGCGTTTCTCTCTGGTATCCATCAGTTGTTTTCTATCCCCTGTGCACTTGGGTATCTAGACCCAATTACAATTAGCCAGAATGTGTAAAATATTTGGAACATACAGTACGTCTCAAAAACTTGTTCCCCTAAGTGTTGGCATATCCCGATGAATAGATGTTGCTGAAAAGCCCCAGGATGAGAGTTACTCTTTTGTCTGACTCAGTGAAATTATATAGTGGTAATGTTCAGGTGAACAGGTCATTTAATTATGTTGGCACATATAAAATGACTCCAGTCATAATTACAAGCATCCATTCATTCCAGCATGATAATCACAGTAATTTTGCCAATGCTATGGCTGAAATTACACTACATCCATCCATTGAGAGAGCATTTAGTGGTGAAAACATGTAATTTATTTGTATCTAATATATTTGCATGTTATATGTTTTTCACTTTAATATTTTGAAATCTGAAGCCATTCATTTTTCAGAGCTACACAATGGTGGCTAACATGGTCACTGCTATAGCATCTCATTTGCTTCACTTTTTAACCTTCCCACATCTCTGATGTGAAGGTATCAATTACATTGACTCCCAGTTGTGCTATTCATTTCCACAAGTGCAAACCTCTGTCCCCTCGCATAGAGATGGGATTTCACAATGCTGACAACCAGGTGTTAATTTATTTCACAATACAATAGCCTACACATCTCCAACTGGCCCTCAAAACATACTATTAGTAATTCCTGCCTCTCACATGCTGCTGGAGTGGGGGGCTTTATTGATGTTCTTTTTGTTTAAGGCTCAAATCTGCATGCACGATTAAAAATGGATGTGTTTGAAGTCTGTCAGATCAAACCAGATGAGGGCAGTGAAGGTTTGATGTGAAGCCCCAGAAATACAAAGCCAGACATAACATGGGAAATATGAGTCAGAACAGGATGTCTTGTTTGGCTTGTTCTGGGTGGACTATGCAAGCATCCAGTGGGGCCGCAAAATGACTAGGATATAAAGAGGGTCCAAAAGTCTGAAAATCACACTTTCAACGTGCATGTGATGTTAAATTTAAATATATATATATATATATTATCTTACGTTTATTTTAGGGGGTACTTCAAGTAATTATTTGAGGTCAAAGTGGTTTGGCTGAATCTTCAGTTTGGGAATCCCTGCTCTAGTGGATCAACAGAATGATGAAGATGACAACAATAGTGTGCTTTGCTTCTATTGATTTGACAGATACAGAAATCATGACAGCTACATTAATTTAGCAAAAGATCCTGTAAAATCGAGGCCCTGTGTCAGGCGAGCAACTGCCTAGCTTTCTCTATTGAGTCAATTGGGGTTGTAAATGTGGGCCACTTTTTCAGTATTTTGACAAAATGAACCTTCAGGACTTAATCACAAATCTTTTAATATATATATATATATATATATATATATATATATATATATATATATATATATATATATATATATATATATATATATATATATATATATATATATATATATATTAAAGCCATATTCATGATTGTTCTTTGATCTTTTGAAATATATATATATCCCTTTTACTAGAAGGATTTCTTTCCTTGGGAGAATTTATGTCACCTATGTCCATAAGACCAAATGAACAAGATATTCATTCATTCCTTCATACTTGCCTTGAATCATCTAGACATCTCCTTACATCTGCAGAAGGAAAGCCTTTGATCATGTTCAGTACTTTTCCCCTAATGCCGTGGTTGTGGGAAAGAGTGGGCTTTTTAAGTGGTGCATGACATTCAGCGAAATAGCTTGGTGTGGAGGCCATATATTTTCTGTAGCAACAACATCAAAGCAGAATACACTACAATCTACCTCAAGTGCTATCACCATTTTACCTCATTTTCTGTTTGAATGTGCTGTGAGGTGAATCACTGTGCATGTGGTACATTAAGTACACAGTAAAACAGAGCTCTAGAATGACTGTGACCTTCAGATGGGTTTTCAACACAGATTGAAAATGTCAAAACATGTTAAGTTATACCTCTTAATGATGATATAACACTTATATTTAGGAAGTTTAAATCAGTTGCACAATAGGTCAAAAATGCTTTATTGGTGCCATGTGGCAGTGATTATATCACGTGGTAATACTATTTGATAAATATAGTCAACCATATTTAAGTATTTGCATTGTACTCTAAGGGATTACCATGTAAACACTGAAGAAAAACCATGGTGCCATGTATGGTAAGATCATTTGCTTTTTGGTAATTTTTTTTGTTTCTTAATCTGGATAACTTAACCTAAATCTTTAACTTATATAAGAATGAGACAAATTGCTTTCATCTTGTGTTACATTAAATTCACTTTTGTTGGCCAAAATGTCTGTGGGAAATGATAAGTCAGTCTATTAGGCCTTTTACCTCTTTTTCTCCTCTTTTAAAGGAGAGTACCTCTGACTAATTAAGAGACTAATCGAAACAACAAATCGAAGCTGCTGCCATTCAAAAGAACCGACTTGATGCAAACAGCCAAGCAAATCATGAAATAAACAAGCCAATTACAATGTTCTTTTTTGTTGTTTAGTTTTTAAGAAAAGAAAGTAGAAAAACTAAAGATATGAGTGGATATAAAAAGTCTAGGCACCATTGTTAAAACGTCTCGGGTCACGACTGTAACCCTTGTTCCCCGAGAAGGGAACGAGACACTGCGTCGTCGAGTGACGACACTTTGGGAACGCCCGCAGCGTTGCACGTCTGAAGTATGAATGAAATCAAGCCAATCTGATTGGTGGTGCGTCATGACGTTGTAGATGACGGCATACACACAACAGCACTTGCGATGAAGTGAGAGCTCTGACCGTAATAGGTGTGGCGTCACTCGACGACGCAATGTCTCGTTCCCTTCTCGGGGAACAAGGGTTACAGTAGTAACCCGAGACGTTCCCCTTCGAGGGAACTCGCACTGCGTCGTCGAGTGACGACACTTTGGGAACGTTAATACCCACTAGGCCACACCGACATCACCCCACGTCCTAGTGTGAAGCTGGAACCCAGGCACACTTAGGACGCAAGCACTCTAGCACCAGGCATCACTAGGAGATGCAGACTATAAAATCTTATGAAGGTGTGCGGGGTGGCCCATCCGGCCGCCTCGCAAACCTCTTGAAGCGAGACGCCAGAAAGGAGGGCCACAGAGGAGGCCATGCTCCTGGTGGAATGCGCCCTCACGGCCATGGGTGAAGGCAAATTGCGCACCCTATAAGCCGCGGCTATAGCTTGGACAATCCAATTACTGATCGTCTGAGTCGATGCAGGCAGCCCTTTCTTGGGTGAGCCAAAGCAACAATTGGTCTGACCTTCTCCACTGGGAAGACTTCTCCAAATAAATACTTAAGGCTCTGACAGGGCAGAGCAGGTGAAGTCTCCCCTCCTCCGCCGTCAGGTGGGAAGGGGGATGGAAAGCCTGAAGAACCAGAGACCGTGCTCCCTGAGATGGAACCTTTGGTATATAGCCCGGTCTAGGGTGTAAGATGGCCCTAACTCTGCCAGGGGCAAACTCCAGGCAAGTTGGCGTGACCGCCAAGGCCTGGAGATCTCCCACTCTCCTGAGAGAGGTAATGGCGAGGAAAATGGCCACCTTCAGGGTCAGGTTCTTCGGCTCAGCCTACTCCAGTGGCTCGAAGGGGGCCTCAGCCAACCCTTCAAGTACTACCGCCAGGTCCCAGGTTGGGACTCTGGAGCGAGCCGCAGGCCTCATCCTCCGAGCCCCACTGAGGAACTGTACAACCAAATGGTGCTTCCCCAAGGGTCCATCACCTAGAGGTGCGTGGAAAGCCCCAAGGGCAGCCACGTACACCTTCAGGGTGGACGGGGTAAGACCAGAGGAGAAGCGATCTTGGAGGAACTCCAGCACTGAAGCCACTGGGCAGTTAACTGGGTCCACCTCACGCTCTCTACACCAAGTGGAGAACACGTTCCACTTGAGGCTGTACAGTCTCCTGGTGGAAGGAGCCCTGGAGCTGAGTAAAGTCTCGACCACCTCTGCTGACAGGCCTGCCTCTAGGTACCGAGCACCCTCAGGGGCCAGGCCCAGAGGCTCCATAATTCCGGCCGGGGGTGAAATATTGTGCCCCCTGCCTGCGAGAGCAGATCCCTCCTCAGAGGGATCTGCCACGGAGAGCCGTCTAGCAGAGCTATGATGTCCGAGAACCATACTCGAGTGGGCCACCAGGGTGCTACTAGTAGAAGGCTGATGCCCTCCCGACGGACCCGCTCCAGAACTCCCGGGAGCAGAGCGATTGGGGGAAATGCTCCTAACGGAGCTGGATGTCTGAGAGAAAACCACAGTGGACAGTGGGACATCTCTCGAGACACGAATAGGTCCACTTCCACTGGGCCAAATCTCTTGCACATGGCCTCCACCACCTCTGGTCTCCCACAGACCTCTCGCAAAGCGGCCGTCCATGACCGCGCCCCAGCCAGTGAGGGAAGCATCTGTTGAAACGGCTCTCCGGCAACATGATGCTCCCAGCACTGGTCCTTGGGACAGGAACCAAGGTTTCCGCCATATGACGAGGGAACGAAGGCGGAACCCTGATCATACGAAACGGATTTCCCCTCTGGGAAAATCCCTTGGCCCTCAGCCACCACTGTAGGGGTCTCATGTGCAGCAGGCCAAAAGGTATCACGTTGGACACTGCTGCCATGAGCCCCAGCAGTCTCTGAAACTGCTTCACAATGAGGCTGCGGCCTGCCTTCACTCTGGAGACCATCGCCAGTATAACTAACCTCGTTACAGTATGCATCGGCATCACTTTCACGCCAGAACACGCCCCCATGGCTGGATTTAATAAGGGAAAATAAGAGTAAAACAAGCGGCCAGTAAAAGTTGGACTCGATATAGTGTTTCTTACAACTTACCAAAGATCTAGTGATCCCTGGATATTGACATGCAGCCAGGTTTTCCTGACACTTATATGAGCCTGATTTCAATACATAAATACATAAATATTTATCACTGTCAGTCATCACAGTTTCGAAAGTGAATCCCGCAGGTATATGCGGATGGGCCTATATATTGCAACGTGTATGTGGCCGCTTGTCAAGAATGGACAGCGTGCAAAGAGCTGTCCATTTTATAATCACTAAAAGTTGTCACTCATTCAATGAATGCGATCTTACAAAGTTATATTCATCAGTGAAGCTGACGAAACAATGAATCTCTTATTTACATAATGTCGGCACTTAGAGAGGATTAGCGCATGTACAGGATTCCATTTAGAATTTCTATCATATTTTGGAACCATTCCTATAGGATTCCGTTAGAATAGGATATTTATGTCTTGTCCTATAAGATTCTTATCTTACTCCTATAGGATTCTGTGGGAATTGTCATTGTCATATGTTCAATGGACACAATGTCCAATAAGATTCTAAGTAAGATCCTACAGGACAAAGTGAAATTTCATTCAAATAAATCAGAATGTCCAATAGGATTCTAAGAATAAAATAATATCCTACAGGATAAATTGAAATTCCAATAGGATTTTTTGACAAGGGGTTCTAGAAATCCACAAACATGTCTGTGATTGGCTTTACAGAAGACAAAACACATTAGAAACTGAATCATTTGACAAGTGCAAATACAGATATGCACTGGATCTTTTGCTAACTCTTTTTCGCTAATAATATGTTATTATTATGAAGAAAACAGATTCTAGACCAGCAGTGATGGGCAGTTTTTCCCTCTAAAAGCAATCAGTAGCAGAAGCAACAGCAGGCAGTAGTTTGAGTGAGAAAATGACACGCTATCAAGTCCGTCTCCCTCGGTCCGGAGGGGGGCACAGGGATGTTCATGGGGTCCCTTTTGAGGGAACTCAAAAGTTGACGCTATGGTGACACCTGCGGAACCTGGTGTCTGAGTCACGTGTACCAACTAGCCACTCATGGCCGACGCAGTGATGACGTTGCAAAAAAAAGGGCACCTGAAAACACGTCATTAGTTTCCCCTAATGTCTTCAGGAAGCCACTTGTCTGTGTGCTGTGTGAAGATTGCAGTGTGTCTCAAAGGAAGAGATGGTAAGAGAGCAGAGTTAAGGCGAGCAAACAGTTTAAATCCTGTCCATCCGTGTCCACATTCCATAACGCCTGATATCTGGCCATGAGCCTGGTCACAAACTGTGTGTTTTCTGTATAGGAGTGGAGCATGCACGTTTAGCCCTTGAGAGGGTTAGGATGCATTAATTGTGATGATTTCTCACTGAGAAAGCTCTGCTCCAGGCTGGCACTCTTCATGAGTGAAGGGAGTTAAGCTGCTGAGACTCATGGCTCGAGCCCCGTGCTTGCCGATACAGCATGCAGGCTACAGCCGTGGGGATCTCAGACAGAGCTGTTTATGAGGAGTGTGAGGAAGTTCCTTTCTTTTATCCCGCTAGCCCTGCTGTCAGTATGTCTGAAGCGGAAGCCCACTCGGTGGCTTCTTCCATGGAAAATGAGCTTATTGCTCACTTATGATTTTGATGATATGATATATAATGCAGAAAAACCCTGAATACGATGAGCAAGTGGAGCTTATGACTCGTGCTACAGCCAGACTAAAGGCCAATTTATACTTCTGCGTCGAGTGTACTCCGTAGCTACGCCGTAGGCTGTGTGATGTGCGCATACCCTACGACTTAACCTGACACGCACCTCTCCAAAAATGTAACAACGCGTAAATTCTACGCGGACCGCAAGCGCTGTGATTGGTCTGCCAGAACCCCTCCCTCAGGTCAATAAATAAATAAAAAAATCTGCGATAGGAGTGTGTGTGTGTCCATAAATGGGATGATAGTTTCATCCTTATATCTGCTATATAACACAATATTTTGTAGTGCAGATATTCTTTATGTTAGAGAATAAACACATAGATCCGCTGTGTATAGATTATTTATCTTCTTATTAAAACCAAAGATGTTGTATAGTGATTGTATATCAAGAACAGGGACACATCACAATGGGTGCATTTCGTTTTTTGATTTCAACAGAATGAATAGTCTCCGCAACAGCAATTGATTGAAGCGCTCGTCTACACGAGCCACCGATACTGAAAACAGCGGCCACAAGCACTCTGCTAATCAACTAGAGATGCTTAAGTTGTATTACATACAACTCAAGCTGCAAGAAAAGCCGCTATCTGACGCCATGACGGCTGCTGATACTCCGACAATGTAAACAAGCTGCTTCTTCTTCGGCTTTTGCCTTAATACTGTGGGTTACCATCAACATGCCCGTGGACACTGCCAACTAGCGGTCTGCATGTGGAATTGCACATTGACGCAGACAACAATGGAGAAGTATAAATGAAAACCAACGCGCAACTTGCGCCGTAGAGGATAAGCTCTTTCATTGGTTAAGCTCTTGGACGGTCCTTAACCAATGAAAGCTGCGATAGAGTCCAGTGCCGTCAATCTGAAGGTCTGGCTACGCTGACACTAGGTTTGCGGAAACATCCATATTCAACTGGTGTGGCCCGTTCAGCTTCGAATTAATCGAATGTAGAGGGGCTGAGTGAGTGGGGTTATGGGAGGATCCTCCGGAAGCGAATTACCTCTCCCCGGGGACATCATCATCGATGAAGGCTTCCGTTTTGCCCTATAAGCCATGTCAGATGACATTGTGATTGGTGGGCAGAGTGTATGCAGCTGCAGGTCAGACTGGTGGAGCTTTGCATAATATGGCAATATTGCAAGCTTACCAAGAAGATCTGCTCAAAGACCTGGATCAAGGAGAAGATTTGTCCCCCGAGGAGGTCTCTGAACTGCGTCTGACCACAGATTTAGCTCTTTGCGCTACCAGGCAGGCAGCCCGTTCCCTTGGTGATGACGGAGTGGCATCTGTACCTCAATTTGTCGGGCTTCAAGGAGTGCCCCTGTCTTGCCTTCAGGACTGTTTGGCGTTGCCGTTAAGATAGTGATGAACAGGTTTAGAGAGGCAAGAATACAGTCAGTCAAATTTATTCACCACCTGGTACAGGCTCCATCTAAATCGACGGAGCCCCTGCCGGGAACAAGTTCCTGGAGAGAGGTGCGGAAGGCTAGGGTAAATGCTCGAGAATTATTGCCCACAATAATTCTGTATTTAGAAGAGAATAAAATACGGATGACTGGTATCAAGTCGAGCCGACACAGTGTGTTTGGCTCCCTAGTAATATATTCAGAAATAGAGCTGGACAGATGTTTGATATGACTATCTATGATAGTTATATTCTCTTTTCTGTCACCTTCTCCAGGTATCTGGGTTTTACAGTTGTTCTCAGCCGCTTTGGCACATTTTTCGAAACTTAACGTACATAAGTAGCAACACATCCAAAACATTTAATGAATTATTCACAACCTATAGTTATTCTGTCAGTAAGTTGGCCAGTGCCTCAAAAATAAAAAGTGTTTTGTCATTGTGTGAGCCACAATGGTTATATGTTTTTTTCACTATGAAAATATTTGTTATATACAAATGTCATGTTTTTCTAATTTATTGTTGACACTAACTGCGTCCTATTCAATATAAGAATGCCAATTCTGTCCAGTTGAATGCGCTTGTGTATCACATTGAGCTTTTTACTGTAAATACATGTTCAGACATTACAGTTTTTTTTCAATTGCTAACAAGCATCTGTCAATACTTGCACTATGCGCGCTACGCTGGTCAACGTAATGACGGCGCAGTTGATTACGGGAAGGTGTTTGTTTACCAGGTGGATCGTTCGAACGAATGCAATAGGCTGTGAGAGTGAAAAAATGGAACCTGTGAGCAGAAAAAGTGTAGTTTGGCAGTACTTTCAGTTAAAAGAAGGCGATTCAAGTCGAGCAACATGTTCACTTTGCAATGCTGATTTGTCTCGTGGTGGAAAGGACCCCAAACAGTACACAACATCGCCGCTGTTAAAACATTTGCGCATAAGACATCCTAAAGAATATGAGTTGTGCATGAAGGAAGACAGTAGCCAAAACGCATCAACTTCAGGTACGGCAAAGGAAGGACAGTCACAGCTAAAAACTTGTGTTAATCAGACGACCATTACCAGCTTTGCTAGCCCTACACTGAACAAACAGTGGGCTTCAGATCACACACGAGCGAAAGCCATTCATGCAGCAATTGGGAAAATGATAGCCATTGACTTGCAGCCCTATAGTGTAGTGGAAGACAATGGATTCAACGAGCTACTTCATCTGCTTGAGCCACGTTACAAAATCCCATCCAGGCGCTTTTTTGCTGACAAAATCATCCCTGAAATGCACGAGTCCATCACTTCCCGCATAAAAGCACACATTGCCAAAGCACATGCTTTTGCATTTACATGCGACATATGGACTTGTGAGTACACTACACAGTCTTACATCAGTGTGACCTCACATTGGATTAATGATGATTTTAAGCGCACACATGCTATTCTTCGATGTTAAGCGTTCGATGGAAGGCACACCGCGTTAAACATTGCAGATGCACTGCAAGAGATTATTAGAGCGTGGGAAATACCTGTTACCAAGTGTCACCTGGTCTTGAGGGACAATGCTGCAAACATGCAGAAAGCCATGTCCGAGGCAGGGATTCCAAGTGCCGGCTGTTTTGCGCACACGCTCCAGTTATGCATCCACGACAGTCTTTTCTCACAACAAAGTGTCTCTGACATGATCGCACTGGCCAGGAAAACTGTTGGTCACTTTAGGCACTCTTCAAGTGCTAAATCAAGGCTTTCTGCTCTACAGCAGGAGTTTGGGCTGCCAAATCACCATTTAATCCAGGACGTGTCAACACGATGGAATTCGACATATCTAATGTTCGATCGTTTAATAGGACAGAAACGTGCCATAAACATCTACGTGTCAGAGACAGATGGTATGCAACATATTCATGCACAGAGGTGGACTCTGATGGAGGATGTTCTCAAGGTGCTCAGGCCCTTCTAGGAGTTGACTAGAGAAATAAGCGCAGAAAATGCATGTATATCCACTGTCCTGCCAGCTGTGATGATGTTGAAGCGCTATATCCACAACGAAATAGACGGTCATGGAATAAAGCAGATGAAAACCTGCTTGCTGAAATCTCTGCAGGATAGGTTTGAGGGAAGCGAGCAGAATAGCAACTTAGTTGTGGCAACAAGTCTGGATTCCAGATACAAGGCGAAAATTTGGGGGAGTGAAACAGAACAGTGTCGATCAAAGTTGCTTGTGCAGGAGGCTGTATCCCGTTTATCTGAATCAGATCAAGGCGCATCTGCTAGGCCTACAACTAAAGCAACTGAACAGCCTGAGGAGGAACAAGGCCCGACAGTTAGCACTAAACGACACTGTTCAGGAATCTGGGGCGGCTGGGACAATCTGTACCGCAGCAATACTGAGGCAGTCACATCGGGTGCTGACGCGGAGATGAGCGCTTTTTTCAGCGAGTCTCTGATTCCTCTTAGAGAGGATCCTCTTCTGTGGTGGAAGACAAATAAGCAGCGATTTCCACTGCTGGCAAAAACAGCAAAGGTCTACCTCTGTGCGCCACCAACCTCTGTGCCCAGTGAAAGACTTTTCAGTACGGCTGGGGACATTCGTTCCCACACTCGCAACCGGCTGTCACCTGTTAACGCAGAGCGTCTTGTTTTCCTGAAAGGAAACTCTCATTTCATGTGAAAGGTTAGAGTTTATAGCTTAATTATTATACAGGAGAGGTGTTTGTTATTTTTCGTAATATTTGGCTACTGTTCTAATCGTAGCCTATACTGTTCTAAACGAAACAACAGCCTACTTTATGTTAATTATTATCCATGTTTATTGAGTAAATGTTCAATAATTCAGTTAAGTCTCCAAACATATTTTGATTAAAAAAAGAAGAAGGAAAAAACACTTTTCTTTGCATTGTTACACTTTTATAGAAAGGTTTTGGTTTGTACTTTATGGGATTATAAATCTAAAAGGCTAATACTGTGGATATTGATTTGGATCTTGAAATAAACAAGCCTGTGGTAATTGTCAAAATAGTTTTTCCCCCTTTGTCATCCTGGCATAACGTTGCCTAATCTTTTTGTTAAAATAAAATAAGATGAAAAATACACTGCTGTGGACATTGTTTACTTCATTAATGTGTTTACTGTGTTAATGGACGGGATGGGAGTAGGATTCTGTATTCGGTTTCGGATTCGGCAGAATCTTAACCAGTGGATTCGGTATTCGGCCGAACCCCAGGAATGTGGATTCAGTGCATCCCTAGTATTTATCAAACGTGCGCACACAGTTTTTACACATATGAGTAAGCAATCATTGTTGATAAACCCCACATGTGCGTAAGTACCATGCTCGTTCACATTCACTAGCATTCGGAAACGCCTCCAAATAACCATATATGGTGGCAACACTTCCCTTTAAAAATCACATGACTGTGTTTTTTCCTCACCGCAATAATGGCAAAGGGAGCAAAGAAGAGGAACTTCACAAACACAGAATGAGTCACACAATGACATTTAACAACAAATGTGCATCACAAATGATTTGCATGTTAACAGAATGAAAGCCTTTTTTGTTTACATCATTAAATGTGTTGGTTGATGGTGCTTTTATAGTGATGTGGGTGCAGTCTATGGCTCCAATTATGTTTGGGAATCTGGCAATAGCATGAAAGCCCCATTTTGTTTCGGCTTGAAGATTTCGGTAAGGAAACTGAATGTAGGTTGGGTCTTTTATAGGGTTTGACATCAATTACGCAATACCAATTATTTTTTAAACTACAAAAATGATAAATGAAGTGTTTTATAATTAAAGGAAACACAGGACATATGTGGATTGCTTAATGTATACTGTGACACTCTTAAATTATTTTTAGGATTCTTCAAGAGACCCAGAGGCAAATGAGCAATAAGTGGGTTTTTCATAACAAGACTGAAGACTAGAGACAGCAGGAGAGTGAAGCATGACATAGATCAAACAGTAGGCCAGATGACACGAGGTATTACAGGAAGGATGACCACGGAGACTGTTGGATGGACAGTGTGCCTGAGAGACAGGACCAAGCAGGAGCGCACAGGACCCAAAGCTGGTAGTAGATCTCAGATGTGGCCCCAGTCTTGCTGCCAGGAAGAAACTCACAGAACCAGAGGCTTGTTAGACAGCTGCATCAGACTTTTTGCCAGGCAGTTAGAGTCCGTGGCCAGGGAACTCCACAAACAGGGCGGGCAGGGTAGGAACAGAGACGAGATCAAACAAGACGAGACTCAGGACAAGACAGCAAGAGCTAACAAAAAATAAGAAACTAAATATAACTGGAATTAGCAAAGGGGAAAAAAATTATTCTATAATTAAAGGGGTCATGAATTGAGAAATCAACTTTCCCTTGAGCTTTTGATATATAAACGTCATGGTAATATAAGAATATCCTGTAAGTTTCAGAGCTGAAAACTTCAGCTTTTATTGACACCAGGCCCAGCAAATGAGAGATCTCAGAATGTGCCAAGTTGTGACGTCAAAGTGTGGTGAAACACCGCTTGAACAGTAGAACTCCCGATTTTGTAGCCCCCACGGACTTGTGCCTGACATGTTATAAATAAATAAAATAGGCCTACGTGGAGCTAAACCGGATCAAACTTCCAAGCAATAAACATGCTGCATAAGCTTCATTTGGATTCCAGGGGCCCGTTTCAGAAAGGAGGTTAAGTGAAAACTCTGAGTATGTTAAACCTGAAAATAGGGGAACTCTAGGTTTTCTGTTTCAGATTGGGAGGTATGTCAAACCTGAGAAAGCTGGGCAAGTCAAGCCTGTTTCTGAAAGAGAGGTAACTTATACTCAGAGTCAATTACTAGGGTAATTTACTCTGTGAACCTAACCTGGTCTGGAGCAGGTTTTCTTTGGTAAACCCAGAAATTCTTTCGGCCCTCACCCTTTTTAAAGCGCCAGCAGTGTTTAAATAATTAATTAATTTATACTACACAAATGCTTTTCATACTGAGTATTTTTTTCTTACCCTATTGTAAAAATGCACTTAAATTGTTTTGTTTTTTTGTTACTTATGTAAAAAAATGCACATTGATGTAAGAATCTTTAGATATTTTGACTGGAAATTGCAAGATAAAAGAAAAGCATTTTTTTGTAGTGCAGGTACATTCACTGCAAATACACTCACCTAAAGGATTATTAGGAACACCATACTAATACTGTGTTTGACCCCCTTTCGCCTCCAGAACAGCCTTAATTCTACGTGGCATTGAAGGTGCTGAAAGCATTCTTTAGAAATGTTGGCCCATATTGATGGGATAACATCTTGCAGTTGATGGAGATTTGTGGGATGCACATCCAGGGCACGAAGCTCCCGTTCCACCACATCCCAAAGATGCTCTATTGGGTTGAGATCTGGTGACTGTGGGGGCCATTTTAGTACAGTGAACTCATTGTCATGTTCAAGAAACCAATTTGAAATGATTCGAGCTTTGTTACATGGTGCATTATCCTGCTGGAAGTAGCCATCAGAGGATGGGTACATGGTGGTCATAAAGGGATGGACATGGTCAGAAACAATGCTCAGGTAGGCCGTGGCATTTAAACGATGCCCAATTGGCACTAAGGGGCCTAAAGTGTGCCAAGAAAACATCCCCCACACCATTACACCACCACCAGCAGCCTGCACAGTGGTAACAAGGCATGATAGATCCATGTTCTCATTCTGTTTACGCCAAATTCTGACTCTACCATCTGAATGTCTCAACAGAAATCGAGACTCATCAGACCAGGCAACATTTTTCCAGTCTTCAACTGTCCAATTTTGGTGAGCTCGTGCAAATTGTAGCTTCTTTTTCCTATTTGTAGTGGAGATGAGTGGTTCCCGGTGAGGTCTTCTGCTGTTGTAGCCCATCCGCCTCAAGGTTGTGCGTGTTGTGGCTTCACAAATGCTTTGCTGCATACTTCAGTTGTCACGAGTGGTTATTTCAGTCAAAGTTACTCTTCTATCAGCTTGAATCAGACGGCCCATTCTCCTCTGACCTCTAGCATCAACAAGGCATTTTCGCCCACAGGACTGCCGCATACTGGATGTTTTTCCCTTTTCACACCATTCTTAGTAAACCCTAGAAATGGTTGTGCGTGAAAATCCCAGTAACTGAGCAGATTGTGAAATACTCAGACCGGCCCGTCTGGCACTAACAACCATGCCACGCTCAAAATTGCTTAAATCACCTTTCTTTCCCATTCTGACATTCAGTTTGGAGTTCAGGAGATTGTCTTGACCAGGACCACACCCCTAAATGCATTGAAGCAACTGCCATGTGATTGGTTGATTAGATAATTGCATTAATGAGAAATTGAACAGGTGTTCCTAATAATCCTTTAGGTGAGTGTATATATATATATATATATATATATATATATATATATATATATATATATATATATATATATATATATATATATATTGCCAATTTAGCAAACATTACAAACATTCATACATCCATGTCATACATTTTTATGGAATAAATAATTTCTGACTGATTTTGATCACTGAATGGATCATTTTGCATTTGATGGCTCACACAATAAAATAATGCTTAGAGCGTGTGAAGAGTTTTACAGTTTCACTGAGAATTAATCAGTTAGATCAACGAGCCATGAGCATTTAGTCATTGTGCAAATTAGACACTTGTACTTACTCTTTTGCACACTTGTGCCAAAACAAATGCACGTTACAGACATAACCTACATGTTTTCAGTGGCATTGCACAGGTTGTCATTTTTTTTACTTTTATACTTTTATAGTTCTGATATGATTTATCTTTTTCAGTTTTACATAACAAAAAACTGCTGTTTTAACAGGAGTGTTTTTATTTATTTTCACTGAATGCAAGAAAGTTTTTGATTGCCTTATGCATTAACTGTCAACCTTTTCCATGCCCTTAAGTTTGAGTTGGTAACATTGCTGTAAAGGCTGAAACTCTTGTCCACATGTTTATCGATGTGGGGGAATTGAGGACTAGCCATTCTCATCATAAGAGGAGCATGCACGGTCAGCTCTAAAAAAGAGGGGCTGGCTGTGTTCAGTCATAAACGTGTGTACTACAGGAATCCATTATCGGGAGTTTTAGCTCTGCTCTTGTTGACTTTTGTTCTCAAGGGAAAAAGTCTTATTTTAAAAGTCTAAGATTACGAGTGCGTAAAGTGTAGTGTGTTGCAAGCTATGAATTTATGATTCTTTTATTGTACAATTAAACTATTCAAATATTTTTTGCCTTTCATCCAGACCGTGTTTACATATCAGGTTGATCTTTGACCGCATTCAATTTTGAGGAATTAAATGATAAATACTTATCTGACTTTGAGCAGTTAAATTTATGTATTAGTTCAGCCTTTCATCCAGACCGTGTTAATTAGTAGTCTGGTTTCTTTGGCTGCATCTAAAGCTGCAGTCCGTAAGTTTTGCCTCTCTCGTCGCCATCTCTGTTTGAAACCAGCAGTTGCAGTTATTCACAGTCTTTACGTGGGTTGTGCATACTACTATTAGACGGTCTCCTTTTTTATGGATACAGACATGACATCATGACGCAAAGACATGCTCGAATTTCCAGCGGAAATCCACCAGTACCACTCAAATTATAAAACATTCTTACAAGCTTACCGACCAAGGTAAGGAGATGGAGAGGAGAACTGGCTGGTTATGTACTTGCTCAAAAATTTATTTTGGATCAATTTTAACCAAAAAAAGTAGCAGACATGGGCTCTACACCAGGTTCTCAGGTGCTAACATCTTAGTATGCTCGCAGTGATTCACACAGACAGGCGCTTGGAAGTCTGGCGATTTGGGTATCCTCTTTCCCAAAGCATCAAGAACGATGACACAGTACAAGTTCCCTCGGGTCTCGGATTAAGACTGTGACCTGAGGTCACTCAGACGCTGCGTCTCCCTGCCATACTCACTGCGTCCCTGTGATCGACTTGCTTCGGCCTATTAGAAGGTGACAAAGCTAAAGTTTTTAGCTTCGCTGTCCTGAAGTCACTCCGCCTGTAACATTCCATCATACCACTGGACTGAGTTCACACACGTGCTTCAGACACAATCACGCAGGGTCGCTCCCAAGCGGTCAAGGACGATGTAACCCGAGATGTTTTCTCCAACACAAAGAAACAGGCAGAGTATCAAAAAACTCATGTTGACTGAACTTAAAACCCATGCTGTGTAACAGAGGCTGAAAACACTAACCACTAGGCTACTCAAAGTTCTCACTACAGAAGGATCACGGATGAGCCCTGAATCCTGATACGCTGAGCCCTTTATGATCAATATAGCTGAGTGAGCCTTAGTGGATTTTTAAGGAAACAGACCAAGTCAATAAAACAAAACCAAGTACACTGTGGTCAAGTTCAGAATGTAATACCAGCTTACTTTTTATTTACTGAATACTGCACGGTATATACTGTAATATTCATTAAAGGGGTCATAGAATGACATTTTTGTACAAGTTAATATGATTCTTTAGTGTCTAAATGAAAAGTTTGTAATATACTTTAATTAAAAATTCTCATTAGTATTGTAAGAAAACACTCATTTTACCTGGTCAAAACCAGCTTAGTTTTCAGCAAGTCATTTCAGTGTATGTGACTTTAAATGATAATGAGCTTTGCTCACCCCGCCCCCTCTGCTCTGTGGGGCGTTTGGTTCGACCCGACACAACACCACAACACACGTGGAGTGTTGCCTTGACAACATTTGAGGGTATATTTTCGAGAAATAATGGCAACGGGAGTCTCTGAGGACACATCTGAGCAACCTTATCATTTTGAACCGGAGTCGGACCAGGAACAGATGACGAACGTTTCTGAATGGTTGGTTAACGTCATGTCACTTTGATCTATCTTTGTACTGGCAGAGTAGCGTAGTCGCTATGTGTTTACTGATGTGTTAGTTCATTGACAGATTGATGTTATGTTATAAGATTTTTTTTTTTACATTACTTCTTTATCAGTAACAGACACCGTTATAAACCATGTACAAAAGTAAGCTTAGTGTAGTGTTACCACGTTAACTTTATCACCCGAGTAACTTACACAGTTTGTAATAACAAACATAACGCATTGTTCATTATAAACGTGGGATTATGAATTATATTGAGAACGTCATACACAGAAAGCATGCCGTAATGTAACTTACCCTGTAAACTTTAGCCTCATTCATCGTGAAGCGTGCAAGCGATTTGCAAAGATTAATATAAAGGTTAATAAAACGTTACACTCACATCTTCCTGAGGTGCAGCAGGAACACAATCCTTTTTTCAAGAGCAGCTTATTAGCAAAACCTGCTTTATACTGACGCTCGTTTATAAAGCAGTCTGCTGAGAAATGATTCGCGCAAACATTGACGTTGATCGGGGGGAATATTCCCTTCTAAAACAAAACTCAGCAGCCACTGGGTCTTCAGCGGTTCGGATTTAGGAACATCAAAATGACTGCTGTGTTCGTTATTACACCCAACAACACAACACCACAATCACTTAGACGCCATTCTGCTGCAGCGTATCAACAATGGCGGACAGATGACAGCTCGCTCAGGGCGGGTCTGTGTTGAAACGCTGCTGTCAATCAACAATCTTAGGAGGGGCGTACACCGTGTAACGTCACACGATCAGACGGCTCGATTTGAGACAGGGGAAAATATATAAGGAGATTAAAAAAAAACACTGGATGTATTTTTATCATTATAGGATGGTTGTGTACAGGCACTGCCAACACACATTTCCGTATAATCAAATCACACTTGTAAAAGTGTATGTACCATTCTATGACCCCTTTAAATTAAAAAGTATGTAAAACTGCACGTATATGCAACACTGTTTCAAACAGTAGTGTGCTAGTTGTCATTTGACCTTATTAGGTTGCATGTTTAATTCAGTTAATAGCATCCAATAATCATCTTGTAGGTAAAAAAACAGTTAAAGTATTTTGCATTTTTAATGCAGTTTTGAGTAGGGGGAAAAAATTATTTGGCAGTCCAATCAAAAAATGATTTATGAAAGAGGTTGAAAATCACTGCTGATATATTCTCCAGGTCACTCATTATGCTGCACTGCGGGAAATATTTCATGCAGTATTTTCTCATTAGTATGTTTAAAAGAAGCTCTCTATTGCTATGTATCTGCTGAAAACATTTGTTTATTTATTCGATAACTATAAACTATAAACATTTGAAAGGTAACAATATTGATGTCATTCTTCCTATGAACAGCCATTTCCAATGTTTATTTAGATATTTGAATACAACATCCAATACCACCATATTTAAGATTTCCATGTCGCATGCAGCAGCTACAGACCTCGTCAGTCAGCCTGCATGCTTTGATGGTTTCTCCATGCCAGTGTAATGAAAATGTATGTATGAAAGCATTCTCATTCCTAAGGGAAACCACTAAATCTGATTAGTCGCATAATGCACTTGCAAGAACCATTTACACAAAAAAGAATGCGGGATAAAGCATAAGCAAAGGATGCGGGATAAAGCATTAGCAACTAACTGGAAGACTGATTAAATGTATAATAAATAAATAATCCCATTACACCAGTCATTGGCATCACTAACATCAAGAGCTGATTCAAAGTCAGCTACATTATATGATTTCTAGGACCATTAAACATGCTAATTCAATAAAAAAAATTAAAAAAAATTAGCAAACATTTAATCATACCTACTAGTGTTGTAGTACTCGAGACCCGCCTTGGTCTCAAGACCGGTCTTAAGACCATTTTTTGACAGTCTTGGTCTTGCAATTGCAATTGTGGTCTTGAACGGTCTTGAAACAAAATCCTGAGTCCTCTTAGTCTGAAACCAAGACAAGACCGAGTAAAACTGGTTGAGACTGAGACTCAACCAGTTTTACTCGGTCTTGTCTTGGTCTCAGACTAAGAGGACTCAGGATTTTGTTTCAAGACCGTTCAAGATGACAATTGCTGGGATATTACTAAATTGCCAGTTTATTGCCTGGTTTATTTATTGACATCATTAATGTGATTGGATGTAAAACTTACTGCTTCAGATGCAATCAATAACTTATTTCTAATTTGATTTATTTACTGTGTCAAAAATGTCACCAAAAATGAATACAAATGCTCACAAAATTCAAGATATTGTTGTAAAAAATGATTTTTAACATGTGATATAATTAACAAATATCACTAGAGCAAGGAAAAAGAGGGTAGATTTCACAAATTTGATCATGACTGCAAACATGATATTGCTTTAACAAACGTAAAAAAAATAATTTTTTTTTAAACATTATCCTCAACATTATTTATGCATTTGTAACTTACCCATTCAGATGCATCTTCTGTATCACCTCTGTAGCGCAAATCATTTTGTTGTTAATGATTTCATTTGATTGGTAACAGCTCTAGTGTCTTATTCTAATATATTTATTATAAGTCACAAGTCATTTCTCAGGTGGCAATGTGGATCTCTATTAATTTAAGGAGTGCTGGTCTGGTCTTGGTCTTGGTCTTGGTCTTGACTCGGTCTCGTCCTGCCTTGGTTTTGGTCTTGTCTTGGTCTCAACACACATTGGTCTTGGTCTCGACTTGGTCTCGGCTTAGGTGGTCTTGACTACAACACAACCACATGCAAAATGTATGTGGACTGTAGACCAATTATGTTTATTTTCAATTATTAAAACAAACTAAAGACACTTTTTATTAGGGGTGGGAGGAAAAAAAAATATTCTCTGATACATCACAATTTTCTCTATCAACAGTTCTGAATTGATTCTGCAAACTTAAGAATCAATTCTGTTTTTTTCCCCCTGCAAATCCACGAAGGCACTTTTGTGTGCTAGAGACAGCCATATTCTGCATGTAAACTTGCATAATATTTCATGGTTATGCGAAATACAAGGGCAATCACAGGCTTCATTGCACAGCTTCAAGGCATTCTCAAATACTTAAAGCATGTTTTGTCTGGGGAGGGGGGTATGGTTGTGATTCCTAGAATCAAAATATGATCAAATTGTGAGGTGCCTTCCGACCGCTACTTTTTATAATGTCTTTTTAATGCTTGTCTGTCACAGTCATGTCTTTGAATGGTCTTAATGTAGGGCCTTTTCTCAGAGAAATATTAACATTATTAGATTTAGATATGAGATAATTTGCCAATAATTTGATTATTCTGCAAATAATAGAATTAATATTATTACAATTGTTAAATTCATTGACAGCCCTAAATATATTCTGCTTAACACTAGAACTGCCAGGGGTTGCTGTATACCTAAAACCACCAGAGGGTAAAATTTACCCATGCAGATGATTACGGTTTTGATACGGCTAAAAAAACGTAATATGTCACTGTATTATGCCACTGTCTTCACAAAGTCATCAAAGTCATCAACTACGTTTTTGTCCTGTTATTTTATGCTATTTTAAGCAGGTTACACTAATCGCTTTTTGGTGAATGGCTAAATCAGCCTGCAATGACAACGAGAATTAGAAGGAAATAAATACATATTTGGGTAGTGTAATATAATAAAATGTTATTAATCACATATTTAGATAAGCCATGTTATTTAAATTACTAAAATACCCTAAATAGACAATAAAGAGCAATAATAATCCACCGCACTGCATAGGATTTATGACAAAGAATGACATACGATGTATGACATGTGCAATGGCAAATTCAAGCGCAGAGAATATAAAAAATATTATTAATTTGTTATATAATTTATCATTTGAATAAGTGAACAACACCAATAAACTTGGGGTAATTATGAAAAAAAAAATTATTCATTACATCATTGATCGGAAATATTGTTTTTCAGGAAATGGGCAGACTTGAAGTATCACAGTAGCAAACAATACACAGTAAAAATTGCAAAGTAAATGTATAATTAGTCCAAAGTTTGAACATTTATAAATAGGCTAAAACATCTTCATTTGACCGTGCATTGTGTGACTGTTTACAGTAAGCCTACACGTTGCTCAAAAATAGTGTGAATATAAAGGAATTATATAGGAGTAAATGCCTGTTTTTTTATTCTGGTTTTATCAAAACAATTTTTAACAGGGGATTGTAGATAACACAATTTTAGTAAAAGTCAATGACTGGGAACTGTACATTTGAAAAAACCCTGTGGCGGTTCTAGTGTCAAGTAGCATCTATAATATTTTATTAATTTCAAAACTGTTATTTTAATTGCATTCTGGAATTGGATTGTCTCTTCCATCATGTAATATTCATCAGACATCAATGAGATTCTCTTCTGTCATTTGGATTTCTCATCACTGGTGACTTTATTTTTTATTTTTTTAGGCCAGACCCACATAAACAGATGCACAAACACTGGAGAGGAGAGAATCATTATAAGGTCCCATAAGCATGTATTAAGTCTCTTGCATGGTAGAGGGAACAACAGCTCCTCTATCAGTGGCTAATGAGATTGGAGAGAATAAAGCGCAGGTTTTGCACAGGTCACTCAAAAGGGTCCGCTGCTGATTACATTTGCGTCCATGTGCCTGATATATTTATCCGCCTGGTGAAAAAGAAAAAGCATCCTTGGCAAACCTGCAGAGATTTAATCCAAAGTATAAATAAAGCTGAGACTGCTGTGGGTCTTTGATGCATTACCATTTCAATCACATCTAATTTTAGTTTTCATTTTCTTTGTAATGTTTTAGCTTGTACTGCACATCTACTTGTGCTTTGGCAAGACAAAGACAGAGATGCACTTCACCTTCCACATCAAACAGATTAGCACATTGAGGCTGACGCAGACAGGGTTTAGTGTCCAGCTGAGGCTATGAACAGATGCAGATCTTCTGGTGCATTTGTGTTCCTATATTTCCTCAAAGCAAGATTGTTTTACATTGAATTCATAAGAAATTTAGCAGTTTTGTGTATCTGTGTATGCTTGTTTGTTATGTACAGAATATGTTACATAAGAAAAATCCCTCGTCTTATTAATGTCACATATTGGCTGCGTAGTTTAATCCAAAAACAATGTTGAAGCAGAATGAACAATATAAAGTGAGAGGATCATTACAGGAATCAAGGAGCTAAACCAAAGCCCCTCTAATTAGTATCACTAAACCAAAGAACTAATGCTAACGACAACACGAGAAAACCATGAACTAGAAACTAAACATGACAAAGAAACTATGAAACTAAAGACATAATGGTGTCACTTAAAGGGGTAGTTCATCAGAATATTTAAATTCTGTCATAATTGTGTGATGGGGCTAAGGGATGTTTATTTTTGTTTTGAACTGCTCTTGACTATGCCACTGCAATTTTATTTGGGTAGAAGATCCCAGATCACCTAAAGCAGGGGTTTTCAAACTTTCTGATGCCAAGGAACCCCAAATATGATGAACATTTTATGAGGGACACCCTTCCTAAAATCCATCTAAATATTTCTATGTATGGAAAAAAAACATTTAAATTGTTAGATAAATAGTAAGTGTGACATTATAAATACAACATATTGTTTCCCAACTTAAATTGGCTATACTTAATGTTGGATGTATAAGCCTGAAGAAGAACATTTTCAATTAAAAATTATTTGAATAAACAACTTTCACAATAAATGTATGTACTGCGTTAAGAAAACTGCCTAACAACCCCAGTGAGCACGATAAAGGGGACTATAGTGAGAAAAACTCACTAAAGATACAAAGCAAATATATACAATTCTGGAAAGTATGTATACAGCAAGAGAGGGAGATAAACATTTAGAACTGAAACACTTGAAATGTTTGGTAGACTTTATCCATTTTTGCTTTGTCTTTTTATACTCTGAAATTTTCTGGGGACCCCTTAGAACCTTCTGGAGGTCCCCGGACCTCATTTTGAAAACCCCTGACCTAAAGGTTTCCCCGCACGGCTATTCAATTCAATGAATATACTTAAGGTAGAATTACTATAAACAAAGCATATTTTTATTTAAATACATGGATTCTGGTCTCATTTGGTTTCGCTCAAAAGCTGGCCAAGCTTACAAGGTAGCTGTAACTAGAGGGTGTGACATAACACTTCAAAGACACCCACAAAACTTAATAAATAAATGCAAATCAACCCCGAAAAGAAATACAATTTCCTTTATACCACACTAATACACAAGAAACTCAACCACACACCATTTCCACACCACACTTGTATAGGTGGGAGTGAGTATCCCAAGAATTAACTTAATGACAACTCAGATCTTGACAGTGTGACATGGCTTACAGCGGGGATCATGTTCGTACAGTCTGACAAAGAACAATCGTAAAGGACTATTATAAATCACACAGTGTGCACCCGGCTTAACACGTCAACTTTGAGGACAAAATGTTCACTTGCTGCCTAATATATCCCACCCACTAACAGGTGCCATGATGAAGAGATAATCAGTGTTATTCACTTCATAATGTTATGCCTGATCGGTGTATATTATGAATACCTTTATAATGCATTATACATAAAGGCTTTAGGTAAAGTGTTACCCAACATACTTTTACTACAAGTGCATTCAGCACAGTTAAGTGCACTTCTTTTTCACAAGTGGTATGTTTCATCTTCTTATGCCTGCTACAGACTGTGCGATCCTATAAGATCATTACAAAT
This sequence comes from Gobio gobio, assembly GCF_949357685.1. Taxonomy (NCBI): domain Eukaryota; kingdom Metazoa; phylum Chordata; class Actinopteri; order Cypriniformes; family Gobionidae; genus Gobio; species Gobio gobio. Next base: position 13,687,487 of record NC_137100.1, on the reverse strand, counting down.
CACACTGCATTTGTAATTTTTGCACAGTTTATTGGCTAATCAGTAGACGCTGGTCATAGCAGCAAACACACTGTGAGATGGGCGCTCCGCTGTTGACCCTGTGCTCAACGCGTGTGTTTTACTGTCTTGTTTTGTATGTTTGTTGGAGATTTAAAGTTTAGTTTTTTTGTTTTTAAACTTTTCTCGCTCTTTGATGCGGATTACGCTTGCTGGAAACGTTATTTCACCCCATACCTTATCATGAATTTTGCATCATTATGGATACTGTTCTGTTTCTTGACACTTGCAACTGGGAACAACATCTATCCACCTGTTTCCGGGGGGGGCGCTACTGTAAAAAAGAACGTGGGTACAACTTCCGGTGAGGCGGCGGAAGTAGTATTCCAATGGTATTTTGTGTGCTAGTTAGTGGAGTGTTTTTCGGATCATTGGCAAGGTTTCAAAATGATCACTTTTACTTTTTTTTATCAGATGGTGCCACAAGGGTTAAGTGAAGGTTACTGTGAAGCAACATTTGCAGAATAACACACACTAAACATTTAATCTAGTACATTTATTAGTTAATCAATAATATCACAACACAATAAACAATACAAATGTTGTGTCCTTAATTGTCCTTCCTTACTTTACTGACCTTCCAACAAAGTGCTGCTGCATGACTACAACAGCGTCCTGGCCCTAATTCATGAACAGCCCGCTGTCTGTACTTCACCTGTCCCTGATGCTAGAACCCATGCCTTGTGATGGGATACATGTAGGCTCGGGCTCGGCTCAATGTCCGCTTTTAGATCGTTTCCGACAGATACTGATAAGCCTCTGAGCTTTTCAAATTGCTCATCGCCTTACCATCATAGGCTACTGAATCTAGAAAATAGCTAAAAAATGCTATGTTACCGTACGAGATACGAGGCCACTTCTTCACTCATCCTCCCAACCAACTACCGCGGAGGGTAAAGGTAGTGTTGTTTCACCCTTTTGAAAGTTCGTTGAGGTGTTCCCACATCGTTAGCCAATTTGGATAGCTTGAATGACTGTCAACTGTTGAATGTCAAAAGGCTATGTTTCCGTCCTAGGGCTGTACGATTAATCGAAAAATAACCGAAACCGACATTCAGAACCTCTAACCGACGTATTTTTCCCATGTCGGTTATTTCGGTTTTCACGTGACTCCGCCCCGTCAGTCACATCAAGTGCAGTTTGCAGGCACACAGAGATGCAGGAGCGGTTATCTGTGTTTATAGATGCCCAGAATTACTATAGTAACTGCATGTTTTACACAGTTTATACAGGTAAGTTAATTGCCGTTCTTCATACAGCCGCGCGCGCACACACACACACACACACACACACACACACACACACACACACACAGATCGCTTTCACTTTCGTGCTCATAAAGTTTGTCAAGTACATGCGTTTAAAGGCTTGCCAGTTTCAACATGTATAGCGATTGTGCACTATTCAAAAACAACAATACGGAAAACGTATCCGTTCAGTGCTCAGCTTTTTTCTGTGACACAGAGCCGAGCCGAGCCGATCGCATCTCTGACAACACGCGCGCCCTGAAGGCAGACCTCTTTCACCTATCCTCACAAAGCTTGTCATTTGTATGTGGTTTAAGCCCTGCCAGTTTGAACATTAAAACTGGTTTTGGCCATCAGATGTGTATTATGTTGAACTAATGCCTGATATATTGTGACAAACGAACACTCAGACAGAAGCTTGCACATCACGCGAAGATCGTGCGCAGAAACGCAGTCTCAACGCTGTCCTGTGACTAAAGTAAAGTCACTAAAATAGCTTAGAAACTCAACCGTTATAGTCATACATTTTAATACCTTTGAAGTACAAACCACAGCTTCATAATGAATAGAGACGGTATGAGTAATTCACACACACAATCACCCTCTCATTAATGCATTCAGATAAATGGATTGTAGGCCTATGCCTACTAATTTATCTGTATCTTATGTACAACAAGCAGAAATCTGCCCCATAGACAATAACTGCTGAAAATGAACCGTTTTCTTCAAGTATTTTAAAATCACAAAGAAATGCACTTTTTCATTAGAAAAAAAAATCCACCTGTTCTATATATAAATATGTAGAACATATTTACAGTACAAACCTTATCAGTGAACTTACTCAAAAACCTTGTGAAGGCAAAAAAAAAAAAAAAAAGCAAAATAATCATTCATTAATCGTAATCGAGGTAAAATGTTCAATTAATCGAGGTTTTTATTTTTGGGCAAATCGTTACAGCCCTATTCCATCCACCTATTTTTATGCGCATTTTGGGATAACGTTATTGCATCAAAAAAATGCTGAATGGAAATGCCAAGATGCGCATGAATTCTATAAATGCACATAAAAAATATATGCGCTCGTTTGAGTCGGATACATTTTCTATCTGATACAAAAACGTGCGCATAAACTACTATGGAAATGCGTAAAGGTTTACTTAGAACCGGAAGACGCTCCCACTTTTGACGCAGGGCTTCATGGGGCGTAGGAAACTTGTGGATAGCCTACGTGTGAGACTTTGATGTCCCTACGCTCCGCTGGTGGATCTACTACATAATGTAAACATACCCAAGGACTGCTATGCAATCAGGCGGGATGATATATGGACGGAAAAGAGAACGAAAGAAAGGAAAAAGGTTTGTAACTGGTAATATTAGACATGCATGGGAGGGATTATGCATTAATGGATAGGTCTAATGAAAAAGATGATAGTTTTGTAAGCAAAAGCCAATCCTTCATTAATGATTTGAATAACTTTTATGGTAGATTTGACACTGTGGACGTTAAGACAGAATGTGATGAGATATGCAAAAAAAAGAACAAGGCCCACGAAGACCAGTCAGCACCACAAGCTTGGGCCACACCCCAGATGCTTCTGAGCGGTTTGACATGTCCCTATTCCATGCCCCTGTCTACACCAACAGCCAGACCTGCAAGTACTGCAGCAGGAAGGGGAACATATTAAGTTCAAACGTGGTCTGCAGAGCTGCAGAGTCTGTAAGGTCCAACTGTGCCTCAATGCTGATCGCAACTGCTTGATCTAGTACCATGAAGCAGTTGCCTAAGTTACTAGACTGGAATTGTAACACGTGAAAAAGAAAAAATGTTTTCCTAAATTAAAGAAAATAATTTCCTGTAATAAATATTCTATCAAGTTTATATGTGTTATAATTTTTATATATATATATATATATATATATATATATATATATATATATATATATATATATATATATATATATATATATATATATATATATATATATATATATATATATATTATTTTTGAGTCTTCTATTATGTATATATCCACTTTTTGGAGAACAAATGACCCTAGTTCATTGAAGAAGTAGTTGACTTTGACATGAAAAAGAAGAAATGTTCCTAAATAAAAGAACAAATGTTCCTAAATAAATATTTTATGAAGTTTATACATGTTTTATGTATTTATTTATATTTTATATATATATATATATATATATATATATATATATATATATATATATATATATATATATATATATATATATATATATATATATATATATATATATATATACACTTTTGAGGGGGGAAAATGACCATAGACCAGTGAGGAACCATATATGGTAACTTCATTGACCTTAATTTTCGACATAAAAATAAAATAAAAAAAGTCACAAAAGTTCAAAAGTCTTGTAATAACCTACAATCACTCCAGGATTGAAATTTTGAATTTCCCAGTATTTCAATGAGTGCCCTATAAAGGGTTAACACAGTTATAAAACATCTCATGTATCCAAAATCCACCTGGACAATAAAAACACTTACGCACGCATGCTGTTTGTTGACTTCAGCTCAGCATTCAACACTGTCATCCCAACCAAGTTAATAGCCAAACTTGGAGACCTGGGCATCAATACCTCAATGTGAAACTGGATTTTGGACTTCCTAACTGACAGACCCCAGAATGTTCGTTCAGGATTCACCTGCTCCACATCCATCACTCTTAACACTGGTGTACCACAGGGCTGTGTGCTAAGCCCGTTTCTCTGCCGACTGCAAGCCTGTGTATGGATCTAATTCTATCGTCAAGTTTGCGGACGACACAACGGTGATTGGTCTCATCAGCAACAACGATGAGACTGCCTATAGGGAGGAGATCCAGCACCTGGCCACATGGTGCACCGAAAATAACCTGCTCCTCAACACCACCAAAACGAAGGAGCTCATCGTGGACTTCAGGAAGGAGTCAAGAGGCACACACAACACCATCCACATCAATGGAATGGCTGTTGAACGTGTCTCCAGTTTCAAGTTCCTGGGGATCCACATCTCGGCGGACATGTCGTGGACGACCAACACCTCCAGCCTGGTCAAGAAAGCTCACCAGCGCCTCTTCTTCCTGAGGACACCTGAGGAAGAATCAGCTCTCCTCGGCTATCCTGGTGAACTTCTATCGCTGCGCAATAGAAAGCATCCCGACCAACTGTGTGGCAGTGTGGTATGGGAGCTGCTCTGTTGCGGAGCGCAAGGCACTGCAGCGGGTGGTGAAAACTGCCCAGCGCATCACAGGGACTCCACTGCCTGCCATCGAGCACATCCAGAGGAAACGCTGCCTGCATCGAGCTCGCAGCATCCTCAAGGACTCCTCTCACCCAGCCCACAGACTGTTTTCTCTCCTGCCCTCCGGCAGGTGTTTCAGGATCCACCGGACCAGGACCAGCAGACTAAAGAACAGTTTTTTCCCCAGAGCTGTCTCTTTACTGAACTCAAACCCCCGCTGATCCACTTCCCTCATATACTGATAACTCTCCTACCTCACATCTGCCTTCACTTTGTTATTTGCATTACCGACTGTTTATTACAGTAACAACTGTTTACTTATTCATTTTGCACTACCATACCTTAACTGTATTATGCTAATTTGCACTGCCGACTGTTATTTACAGTACCTACTGTTTACATTTGCATTTTGCACCGTACTTCTAACTGTAATATGCAATCACTTTCCACTGCACTTTTACACTTTTTTTCGGATAGCTTCTGTCCATAATTTATTGCACTACCTTAATCCACTGCCATATTCCTCATTTTAGCCTAATGCTGCGTTCACACCAAACGCGAATTGAGCGTCAGGCGCGAGTGATTTCAATGTTAAGTCAATGGAAAGGCGCGTTGACGCGCGTCTGGAGGTCCCGCGGCGCGGAAGGCGCGTTACGCGCCGCGCGAAGGACGCGAATCCGCTTCATTCGCGCGTCCAGTTCGCGCGAATGGCGCGAATTGGACGCGAATTGAGCGTCTTGCGCGATACGCGCGTTACACGCGAATGGTGCTTTTGTGCATTCACGCGTTTGAAGCGAATTCGCGTCTGACGCCCGAGTTGAAAAATTTGAACTTTGGCGTCAATTCGCGCCGCGTTAACCAATCAGGAGCCTGCTCGCTGCTGTCACGTGGTAAAGTGACGTGTATGAGAAACCCTGCATAAATTAAAAACAGTACTATTGTGTCACAAAATGTAGTTTTAAGACGTTTTCAGGTGGGAATGTAGTTGTTTAAAGCTCAAATCTGTGGTTTATTTATAAAGAGAGCGCCTATTTAAAAAAAATTATCTTGTGTTTTTGGAGTTGTGAGATCCAGGCGATCACCGGGCAATCACTGCTCATAACCCAGGCGAAGGCAGCCTTTCCTCGGCCAGTCCTTCTGGCGTCTGCCGCTGGCTCTAATGTCCTGTAGTGGTTCGTTTTGTGTAGATCTAACGGCCGAGCTTTGCTCTCATGAATCTATAATTTGTTGTCTGCCAAATCGTTTTGACTGAGGGCAAAGAGAAGTTTAATAACTTTATATTTTAAGGATATTTAAATATACATGTACTGAAGATGATGTAGGAGTTGCCTGGACCACATTTGTGTGGCTATTAATGCTTAATATATATGTTTAATGAAAATGAAAAGAGGCAGAGTGGTGTTTTATGACATATTTCTCCTGGAGTGCCTTGAACGCGCGTCAATTTCGCTTCAAACGCTCGATTTCTACGCGCGTCCAATTCTCTGCAGACGCGCGAATGCATTCAAAATGTTCGCGCGTGAAACTAGACGCGGTAGACACGATTTTGACGCTCAATTCGCGTTTGGTGTGAACGCAGCATAACATATCATTGTATACCTCTATCTGTAAAATTCTGTTTATAGTAATAGCCATCTGTATATTATATTATATTCATAGTACATATCCACCTGTAAATTCTGTTTATAGTAATAACCATCTGTGTATTATTCACTGTACATATTCACCTGTAAATTCTGTTTATAGTAATAACCATCTCTCTATTTATAGATATATTTATATATACTCAGTACATATCCATGTCCTGCACTTATGCAAACGTTGTATATCCTGCACTTGCTGCTATTGCACGTCTGGTTAGACCTAAACTGCATTTCATTGCCTTGTACTTGTACTTGTGTAATGACAATAAAGTTGAATCTAATCTAATCTATAAAGCATGTGTCAGGGTTTTATTTGTAGATTTTAGCTTGGCATTTAATTCAATGAAGACACATATTCTCTTAAAAAGGCTTGTTATGCTTGATGTTAATATCAAGGGTTAGTCCTCTGGATCAGAAACGTCTCGGTTATGGATGTAACCCTCGTTCCCTGAGGAGGGAAGGGAGACGTAACATTAGTGACTAACGAATGAATGGGGGTTTCGCTTAGAAGCCTATCATATTCGAGCATTTAGAAAATGCCCAATGGCGTGCCAATGCCATGGGGCATTCGGAATTTGCATATGTAACTCCGCCTCACCGCGTGAGTATAAAAGGAAGTACGTGGCAATATCGCATTATGTTACCTGCTGAGGAGCCAAGACTGAACTCCTGCGTTCCAGGTAGCACAGCTGATGTGGCAACGGGACGTTACGTCTCCGTTCTCTCCTCAGGGAACGAGGGTTACATCTGTAACCGAGATGTTCCCTTTCGTTCAGTCACTACGACGTAACGTTAGTGACTAACAAATGGGGGTCCCAATATAATCCCGCCACTCAGCTGTCTTCCAGTGCCCTGCGTAAGTGTGAGTACCCTGTCGTAAGACTAGTACAGACGAAGGACTCCCACTTATCACAGGAATACCAAGGTACACTGGGATGCATATTGCAGTGAGGAAATGCCAAGATGCCTACCCGTAGGGAGGACTTAAGAGTACACATATGACCCGCTAAGGGCTGCATATGGGAAAACTCTAGGGTACCAGCCGAAGGTGGATTTTTAACCCTAGGGGTGGCAGGGACTTGCCAAGGGAAAGACACCTGCTCACTGCGGAGGCTTACAGTGGAAATACACATGTGGGGGTCGCCGGAGGGGAACCATGCACACGGGGCACCTGGCCGGACACAAGGGTCTGGGCTTGCTAGAGGGCAGACACACAGGTATCGGCGTAAGCAGTGCTGGAGGGACTCAGGGCTCTCGGGGAGCTCACCTGAGGAAGATATCGCACGTATCCAGTCCGTGGAATGGAATGGCGAGCAAGCGAAGACACCCGAGCCTGACCCATTACCGGCCCCGGGGAGGGGCGAGCACATAGTCGGACACTGGCTCCACTCGGAGATTATAGAATCTGGCGAATGTGTTAGGTGTCGCCCAGCCTGCAGCTCTGCAGCTGTCTGTTAGCGAGGCGCCATGCGCTAAAGCCCAAGAGGAGGCGACACTCCGAGTGGAGTGCCCGAACCCCAAGGGGACATGGTTGACCTTGCTGCTGGTAAGCCAAAACAATGGTGTCCACTATCCAGTGAGACAGCCTTTGCTTTGAGAGAGCTCTTCCCTTCCGCTCTCCACCATAACAGACAAAGAGCTGGTCTGAGGTCCGGAAACACTGCGTCCTGTCTACATAGGCGCGGAGCGCGCGTACTGGACAGAGCAGTGCCAAGGCTGGGTCTGCCCCCTCCATGGGCAGCGCTTGCAGGTTCACCACCTGGTCTTTGAACGGAGTGGTGGGAACCATGGGAACATATCCAGGCCGGGGTCTCAGGATCACGTGAGAGTTGGCCAGCCCGAATTCCAGGCACGCTTCGTCAACCGAAAATGCCTGCAGGTCCCCGACCCTCTTGACGGAGGGCAATGCAGTCAGGATCGCTGTCTTCATTGACAAATATTTAAGATCCACTGACTGTAAAGGCTCAAAGGGAGGCCTCTGCAGAGCACTTAAAACTACTCAGAGGTACCAAGAGGGTACGAGAGGAGAGCGAGGAGGATTTAGTCTCCTCGCTCCCCTCAGGAACCTGATGATCAGGTCGTGCTGACTTACCTTTTTGTTCTCCAAAAGATCGTGGTGGGCAGATATTTTGGCCACATAAACTTTGAGGGTGGAGGGAGACAGCCTTCGCTCCAACCCCTCTTGGAGAAACGAAAGCACAGACCCGATCGGGCATTTCCAGGGGTCTTCTTGGCGAGAAGAGCACCAGGTGACAAAGAGGTTCCACTTCAAAGCATAGGCATGCTGAGTTTGGACTCTGCCCTAGCGGAAGTGATGGTGGCGACCACCGTAGGTGGCAGGCCACTCAAACCTGCCGCGTCCCATCGAGGAGCCACACGTGGAGGTTCCACAGATCAGGACGCGGGTGCCATAGGGTGCCCCGTCTCTGAGTGAGGAGGTCCGGTCTCAGAAGAATAGGCCAGGGAGCGGCTGTCGCAAGGAGTATGAGTTCGGGGAACCAGGTCCGGCCGTGCCAGTACGGGGCGACCAGAAGGACCTGCTCCTTGACCTCCCTGATCTTGCACAAGAGCTGTGCGAGTAGGCTCACTGGGGGGAACGCATATTTGTGTAGGCCCCACGGCCAGCTGTGCGCCAGTGCATCCGTGCCGAGCGTGCCCTCGGTCAGGGAATAAAACAGGCTGCAGTGGGAAGAGTCGTGGGAGGCAAACAGATCTACCTTCGCGTCCCCGAACTGTTCCCAAATCAGCTGGACCGTCTGGGGATGGAGTCTCCATTCTCCCGGGAGAGGCTGAAACCGCGAGAGCTCGTCGGCTGTGTGGTTCAGGACTCCCGGAATATGGACAGCACGAAGGGACCTCAGGCGCTTCTGACTCCATAGAACGAGATGGCGGGCGAGTTGAGACATACGCCTGGAGCGTAGACCCTGGTGGTTGATGTACGCTACTACGGCCATGTTGTCTGTCCGGACAAGCACATGTTGACCCTTCAGCAACGCCCGGAAGCGGTGCAGGGCGAACCGTACTGCCAGCAACTCGAGGCAATTGACATGCAGAAGGCGCTGGGGTCCTGTCCAGGAGCCCGCGGCTGCTTGTCCATTGCACATGGCACCCCAACCCGTGGCAGCGGCAACCGTCGATACGACAATATGCCTGGAAACTCGTCCTAAGGGCCACCGGCCCGTAGAAATGAGGTTCGGCCACGGGGTGAGGGTCTGCAGGCAGGCCCGAGTCACTGGGACCTGGAGCGTGCCCGAATGCCATGCCCATCTCGGGACTCGATCGCAAAGCCAAAGCTGAAGCGGTCTCATATGAAACAATCCGAGCGGCGTTACCGCGGCTGCAGATGCCATATGCCCCAGGAGCTTCTGAAATAACTTCAGTGGACCGCACTCTTGCTCTCAAATTAATGAAGGTAAGTCAGCAGTGACTGTGCACGCTTGCTGGTAAGCAGCACGCACATGGCGACCGAGTCGGAAACCATACTGAGAAAAGAGATCCTCTGCAAGGGGCAGAGTCGCTCTTCTCCCAGTTAACCGGAGCACTTAGACTCTGTGTTCGCACACCTGCTCTCGAGAGTGACCCAGTCATCGAGGTAGTTCAGGATGCGAACCCCATGCTGCCTGAGTGGCGCAAGGGCTGCCTCGATAGACTACGTGGAGTCACGAGGGGACAGAGCTGGCCCGAATGGGAGGACCGCGTACTGAATGTCTGCCCCTCGAAGCAAACCGTAGGAACGGTCCGTGACGAGGAAGGAGACATGGAAGTAAGCGTTCTTCAGGTTGGTCGCTACAACCAATCTGCTGGACGAACGCGTCCGAGGAGGCGTTCGCTACCAACATCCTGAACGGAAGCCTGAGAAGGGATCGGTTCAGGACAGCCAGGTCCAGGATTGGCCGTAACCCACCGGTTTCCTAGGGTACAATGAAGTAAGGGCTGAGGAAGCCGGACTTCATGTTCAGTGGAAATACACGTACACAGTGTACACTAGGCCGCAGCCCCATCAGGGGCAGAGAAGGCGAAGGAGGTCACCAAACGGTCGCGGGAAGCACGGGGACTTCCGGGGCTGCGTGATCTCCCCATGCACCTCGGGAGTGAAAGGCATTGGGGACGGGGCCCAACAGCTGTCGGGTGCCGCCCCCAAAAACCGATCGCGCAACCACGAGCGCTTGCGACAGGGTGGAGTTTCCACACCAGCGCGAGGCTCGCGGCTGCCCGAGATAACATGGCTGTCAACTTTAGGTCGGATCAGGCAGCGCTGACTCACCCGTAGACGGAGCACAACCTAATCGTCATCCCCAAAGGACTCCAGCCCACCCTGGGATGCAGCGATCGACATCTCACTGCTATCTGGAGTGTGAACGAAATGAACGAGGCGTCAGAGACAGGCCGCTGTTTCAGTCCAACACTCGTGGGAAGCGATGTGCGAGAGGGGGGCGTGGCCCGAGGAACGTATTGTCGGGATTCTTAATACCACAGCATCGCCCTCAGGTCACCCTGGCCACCAGCCAAAGCACCACCTCACCCAGAGACGGTAGATTGGGGGGTGGCAGAGGGGACTCTCTCTCCTCACGGAGATCATTGAGTCTCGACTGCAACATCGCGATGGTCACGTTCCCGCAATGGGAACATGACACATCCACAAACACTGCCCGAACGTGCTGAAGCCCAAACACGTCGAGCAGTGAATGTGCCCATAGACAGCAACGGAGATCGATCGCACCCGGAAGTGCATGGGCGAGCCACCTTGAAAAAGACGTGCCACGCGCAAGCTCTTTTTGTGAGAGGAAGCCTCACAGCCGATGCCGAAGCGCCCAGGGAAAACACACACCAGCCATCTAGCAGACTACTGCGCAGATCAGCAGGCAGGAAGTATGCGATCACTGGAACGTGCCGTCACACCAACACCGACTGGAAAGCCGCTCATCTTGAAGAGGCTGACAGAGTCTCAGAAGGCTTGTGAGGAGTGAAGAGGTAGGTACTCTTAGCTCCGAAAGCAGAAACATAATGCGATATTGCCATGTACTTCCTTTTATACTCACGCGGTTACGTATGCAAATTCTGCATGCCCCATGGCATTGGCACGCCATTGGGCGTTTTCTAAATGCTCGAAGATGATAGGCTTCTAAGCGAAACCCCCATTCGTTAGTCACTAACGTTACGTCGTAGTGACTGAACGAAAGGGAACTTTCTTTCTTGCCGTCCACAGAGGGTGTGTGTTGGAGGGATTATGTCTGATGTGCTTCACTTTAAGCACAGGCTGCCCACAAGGTTGTGTTCTTTCCCCTGTGCTTTTCTCTCTTTTCACTAATGAGTTCAAGATTAAGGAGAAACATTTTAGACTATTTAAATACGCTGATGATGTGGCCTTAGTTGGCCTACTAGATAAAACGAACCCTCAACTGCCTATCTGGCTCACACTAAGGCCATGGAAACTTGGTGTCATGCTAGCCAATTAGGAATTAATGTCGCTAAGACAAAATAACTAATTATGTGCACAAAACGAGACATGATGATCCAGCCAATTTCACTTTAGGGTCAACAAGTTGAAATTGTGGAGAATTTTAAATACCTGGGTTCAGTTCCGGACTCACAGGTGAGCTTTGTTGAAAATACAGAGTACATTTTCAAAAGATGCTCGCAGTGACTATTTCTTCTCAGAAAACGCAGTGGCCTTGGGGTTAGTTGGTATATTTTAGAACTGGTGTACAAATCCATTGTAGAGAGTATTTAAACTTTTTTTGTTTAAGGCAAGGCAAGGCAAGTTTATTTATATACTGTAGCACATTTCACAATGGTAATTCAAAGTGCTTTACATAGAAAATGAATTAAAATAGTGATAATATATGCATAAGAAATAAAAAAATACCATGTATAAGAATTAAAAATAGAAACAAGGATAATTAAAACAGTTTATTAATTATTATTAAAGAGAATTTAAAACAATAAAAATAAACAAAATGATGATAAATAGATCCCTAACTGCCTGATTCTCTGAATTTGGGTTACCCCTTTCTGAGATGGAAGAGATGGAGCAGGTTCGCAATGTCTCCTGGACCTTACAAGTCGGTCCACGATGGGCTCCTGTAAGGGACGTTACCTATGCCTCGCAGGGTCTCCCCTTTATTGAGTTTGCTTCTTTGCACTGTCTGCTACCGTTTTACCTATGTCTTTAGCACATAACGACGCTATCAGCGACTTATTATACCATTAACTTAGTATAATTATGCCATACTCTTCACAAGCAGAATGAAGCGAAGCACACTGCTCTCCTTTTCCAATCTCTTCCAGTCAGACAGCCCTAACCAAAAATAATAATCAACAGATGGATAAGAAATAGAAATATACAGTTGTAAAGTTAATTAAAAAGATATATATGCCTGATTTTCTAAATTCGGGTTACCCCTATCTGAGATGGAGCAGGTTGTTTTAATCTTCCTGCCTGGTATGATCACTTAAACTTTAGATCTAAGAACAAACTTAACAGAATTGTGTCTTTGGCAAGTAAAATAGTTGATAGACCACAGAAGCCCTTAACACAACTTTATGTTGAAAGGGCAAAGAAGAAGGCGCAAGGTATCCTAGCAGAAAGCTCTCACCCTCTCTTTAGTCAATTTGAGCCCTTGAAACCAGGAAGGCGGTATAGAACCCCTCTAGCAAACAAAAATGTGTTTAAGAGTTCTTTCCTTCCAAATGCCATTCAAATTCTCAACTCCGCAAGTGATTGATAAATCAAATGAATGTAACATGAATTGTACTTTTATATTGATGTAATGTGAATTTGTCTGTATTTTACTTGTCTAGTTACTTTGTGTTGGTGAGCCAAAGACAAATTTCCACCTCGGTGGACAATAAAAAGAAATACAATACAATGATCATGCTAAATTTCTGACACTGTCTTTGAACCTCTCTCACTGTACAACGTAGATCCACCGTTTAGGAGCCACAACCACATAAATCACCATGATTGGTCATCCTTTCGTGTGCGACAACCCAAAATCGTACAATTTGTACCGGGCATTACAGAATGCATGGTCTGAAGCTTTTGTCTACTCCAAACCATCAACATTTCAAAATATAAAAAACTAAAAGGTCTAGGATACCCTTTGATATGTATATTATTTTTTATTTTTTTTAAAGGAGCAAAAGATGAATCAGACAGAATTTGCATAAAGACAAATGTCTGGAGCTAGAAAAGCACTACTCCCTCGGTTTGAGCCTAGATTCAGGATTTCAGTCTGTAATGATGAGCTCAATGCTAATCCTACACACTGCCCACAAATATTACTGCCCAGGACATTCCCTGTCCAGTACAAGTGAATGCATTGTTTACAATCAATTAGCCGCCACAAAAGCCATGACCAATTCATGTATTCCAAAGTGGCTGTTGCCCATTAGGGGAGCTAGTTGTAACACACATGGTTTAAAACTTTCCACACATACCAGGATGACAAAACTTAGTGTATTTCCTAGTTGCTATATCAGCATTATTTAAAGAAAAAAATTGCACCAAAATTAAAAAAATATTTGGAAGATATCACTGAACATTTATTTAACCATAGCAAAAGTAAATTTCTTACTTAAGTTTATTTTTTAACTCTGTTTTTTGTGTTTATTTAAAATAAGACAAATCTGATATTATTTTAATATTATATCTGTTATTTAACAGTTGAGATCAGGTGGGGCATGTTGTCACACTGCGTTACAATGACCCCATATTAGAACTACGCTATTATATTCTATACTTTTATGAATTCTATTGAGAAACCATGAGAAAAAGGTAAATAATGACTGAGAGTCAATGTTCAGAAATTATTAATTATTATTATGTTTTTAACTATGCTGTATTGCTGTATTTACCAATGTGTTTGTTGACAAACTTGCCATTATCTTAACTTGTCATTATTTTATTTAAAAAAAGTTAACAATTGTATTTTATTGACAAAATATTTTAGTTTGTCTTGGATATTCTTTTGATTATATCAGGTAACATTTTAAGCTGTCATTTGGTCATGTTACAATGTACCCCTCACATGTTACAATGTACGGTGGCCCAGCAGTACACAACACAACAAAATTTAAAAAGCATACATAAGTTCACAACACAATGAAATAAATCCACAACACAACGGAATGAAGCCACAACACAAGGAAATAAAGCCACAACACAACGAAAAAGCCACAACACAACGAAATCAAGCCACAACAGAACGAAAATCCACAACACAACGAAATCAACCCACAACACACCGAAAAATCCACAACACAACAAAATCAACCCACAACAAAACGAAAAATCCACAACACAACGAAATCAACCCACAACAATACGAAAAATCCACAACACAACGAAATCAAGCCACAACAAAACGAAATCAAGCCACAACACAACGAAAAATCCACAACTCAACGAAATAGCCCCATCACAACGGAAATGCTCCCGACCACTATAGGGGACTCTCGGAGTGCGGTAAAGTTAGTTTTCCTTGCATTGTTCTACACTCTAAAAAAAAAGGCTCGTAATCATAGGGGAACCTTTTTTAGTGCTATATAGCACCAATTTTGGTGCTTCAGTGGTTCTTCAGCGGTTCTTCAGAGGTGCTATATAGCACCTAAGTCAAAGAACCAGTGAAGAACCTCTGAAGAACCGCTGAAGAACCTCTGAAGAACCGCTGAAGAACCACTGAAGCACCAAAATTGGTGCTATATAGCACTAAAAAAGGTTCCCCTATGATTACGAGCCAAGAACCATTTTTGGTGCAATATAGAACCTTTTTTTTTTTAGAGTGTATAGATTTGCCAATCTTACAAATATTTAAACACTACGATCAGTTTTAAGTGTGCAGTTGTATATCGACATGGAATATCAATTCAAAATCACCTACGTGCATAATAGCTGCATATTTATACTCGAGAACGCTTTGACCTGCTGCCACGGCGCTAAGGGAGCGCCTGCCAATTCCACCAAGTTGAAACATATAATTTGTATGAATTAAATTAACTTTTTTTTTGTTTTCAAATTCCAATGTTGTGTTGTGCATTATTAAGTCAGTTTTACCAATACAATCAAGCTGTGGAATTTTAACATGTCTGTTAATAATTTAACAATTCATACAAATTATACATTTCAACCAATTGGTGGAATTGGCAGACGTTCCCTTAGTGGTATCGGGTCAAAGCATTCTCGAGCATAAATATGCAGCTCTAATGCATGTAGGTGATTTTAAATTAATATTTCATATCGATAAACAATGGTTAGCCTACATACTGTTAAAACTAATTGTGGTATTGATTTATTTGTAAGATTGCCGACTCTGTAGAACAGTGGCAACTTTACTGCGCTCCGAGTGCCCCCGAATGGTTGCGAGCATTTTTCGTTGTGTTGTGGCTTGATTTCGTTGTGTTGTGGCTTTTTTGTTGTGTTGTGGCTTGTTTTCGTTGTGTTATGGCTTGATTTATTTGTGTTGTGGCTTTTTCGTTGTGTTGTGGCTTGTTTCCGTTGTGTTGTGGCTTGAATTATTTGTGTTGTGGCTTTTTCGTTGTGTTGTGGCTTGTTTTCGTTGTGTTGTGAACTTATGTTTGCTTTTTATATTTCGTTGTGTAAATCAAGAAAAAAGTATACACTGTATTAATGAAACAAAACCACATAATAGTACTAGACATGTGGGAAATTAATGAGGGAAAAAATACTCTGAACCACAAGTGGATTTACACAAACTGAGAAAGTCAAAAAGCGTTAGGTTGTGCCCTGTTCTCTCCTAGCTTTTTACACTGACTAAAAACTACTTTAGAAGTTGAATCTAAATGCACATTGAATACAATGTCTGTTTGTTTGTTTTTTGTTTTTTCTATAACCAATGCAATACCCCAATCAGCAGCTCTCATTGGCAAAGCTCATGAAAATGTATTGTGAGTCATTATAACTGCATGTTCTTTTAGTGAGGCCATATTTTGAGTTCAGGGAACTGCAGGTAAGCATAGTTTAAATACACCTGCAGTTTTAAAGAACCTGCTATAGACCTAATTTCCACTAGCTAAAATATGACTTTTATCCTGAAAGCCATTTCCATAAGTTGTGCCTATTTTTGGTTGACCCTGATACAGTCAGGAAGAGAGGTGGGCTTTTCCTTCAGGCAAGTGAGTAGGACACTACCCAAGAGTAACCATGGTGATGTGTCAGTAGAACAATGGGCATGTTCTTGTACAGCAGCTATCTTCCTTTAGCGTAGCAAAACCACCTACTTCTACCACTGTGGATCAGCTTATGCTTGACATGCATTTTACTGTATGGGTGAACAGATGCAGCAGACTGTATAAGATAACAGGGTGGATATCACGAAACCTGTCGAGAACACAGCCAGGTCATAATTCACCTCAAAATCAAAAGAAAGAAATAAGAAGTTATATTTATTAAAGATGATTTAAGCCTTTTTAAGGACCATAAACCATTTTAGCAGGCCCTTTTTTATGACATTCTCATGACCATTTATGACATTCTCATTATCCTAATCTAAAAACGAGATCCAAAAATCTAATTTTCATGACTGTAATATATATTATTTTAATTGTAAAGCATTTGAATGTGTTATATTGTGGTGTTAATTCTACCTCTATTGATTTACAAATCTTTGTATTGCAGTATTTACTGCTGAATTGCAGTAAAAAAAAAAAAAAAAAAAGTACTACAGTAATGATAATCTAACATTCATTGAAAAATACATTTAAGTTTAAAATTTAATTGTCAGGGAAATTGCAATGCAATATTTGTTTCTTAATCTTCAATATTTATACATAAAATTAGCCTTTTTTCTTTTGTTTTTAGAATAAAATGTTACCTGGATGTGTTTTTTATTGCAACAAAGTATAAATCCCCCCCCCCCCCTCTCTCTCTCTCTCTCTCTCCCTCTCCCTCTCTCTCTCTCTGGCAATTTCTGCTTTCTGAATCATGTCATGGTTCAGCTGCTGTTGTTAGACCATAAAAGTTATTTAGAACAAAATGTCTTTTGCTGTGGCTTTTACCATCGCTGCACTCTTTTCATCAGACAGTCACATATCTTTATAAAGCAATCAATGAATGTTGCTCAATCAGCTATTCTGTATGTCTTAGTTATAGCTAATATGCAAAATGTTAAAATAATCTTACAGAGAAGCTCTGCAATTATTGTTATCTCATTAATAGATAAACTTTAATTATTCTTTAACACTCATAATCAACTCCTGCTGGTAGTTTTCTGTATCAGCACAAAAATGGAGTAAAAACAGTATAGCTAAGCGTAAACAATGTCACTGACCTTCGGTTAATCTTTTCTTGAAGCCATTCAACAAGAACCTGCTTCAGTCAGGCTGAACAAAGAATTTCTCTTAGTGCCAAGGTTTTGCTTTTTAAAATGATTTCTGGGAATATTAGTGTGTCACCTAACCTTGGTGAAAAGACCACCATCTACCAAAACAAATATACCTGCTAGTCCATTCTGGCTTATGCTAGTTCGATGCTGGTCTTGCTGGTAAGCACACGAGTATCCAAAACACAACACAATACTGTTATTATTTTAAAATGTAATAACATAATTTTTGTTTGTGTTGGTCGATACACTCTAAAAAACACTGGGTTAAAAACAGCCCAATTTAGGTTGTTTTTAACCCAAGGGCTGGATAAATATAGGACAGAACACGTCGGGTTAATTTTACCCAGCAAATTGTGTTGTTTATTTAACCCAGCATAATGTGTTGATTCAAATTTTACTATACAATAATTAATGTTAAAGGTTAAAATTAAATCCTCTAAAACCACTGGTTTGCATGATAATTCCATTATTTTCAACCACATTTCATAGTATAGCATATTTTATATAGTTTTAATATATATTGCCTACATTTAAGCTCGTTTAACAAAAAAATTAAGTAAAAATGAAACATTTGCATTAGAAGAAATTCAAGAGTAATCGACCAGTCTCTGCTGTCCCGTTTCCACCGTAACAGTGCAGGATCTCGTGCCGGAGCTTGTATCATGTTCAGTGGAGGAACTTCTAACTTCAGACCACATTTCACTCGTAGCCGTAGGCTCCATAACCTGTCCATAAACAATCAGTGTACAGTTCGGAGAATCCTAAGTATTACTACATCCTAAGTATTTATATTCTGTATCTTTTTGAATAAAATCACAAAATTGTATGAAAGGGCAGGGCTTCAGGCGTTTCCATCATGCGAAAAGACCGGCGCAACACTCGTGTAGGTGACTCACATTGCCTCCCCGGTGTGTTGTTTTGCGTAAAATGAAACGATATACAGCACAATAACGAATTTATAAATAAAATAAAATGTACAGAAATCTGTATTTTACCAAAGACATGGACCATTTGACGGAGCTGCACTGCTCTCTTCCGAAGTGGTCTCCAAAAGCCAGGGAATGCCGCGATAAATAACTCAACCCCTGGGTTGTTATGTCTGACCCAGAAAAACTACCCAAACACTGGGTTGTTACGTCTGACCCAGGATCTAACCCCCAAAAATTACTCTTATTGTATATACTGTTATTATATTTAAAGTATTTTCTTTTGCAACACATGAAAATATTTGAAGAATGTAGCAAATTTTTGGTTCATGCAATAATAGTAAATGTGGTTTAAAACAAAAATCTTCTTCTGTAGCAGAACAACAATATCAAGGTGAGTAAATTGTAGCCAAGTCAACAGGGGGCGCTGCTGTGCGTATTTGTAGAAGGTACGCTTTGCCTTTAAATACAGCACTTCCTTTGAATGCTTGTAGTGTAGTGATGGGCATTTCGGCTCTTTTTCGTCACTGAAAAGAGCTGGCTCTTTTGGCTCACAAACGGCTCTTTAAAAAATAAATGGTTTAACTATGACTTTGACTATGTGAAAACAATTCTAATTAAATTACTAAATTAAATCATACTCACTATGTCTCAAAATTTCTTTAAAAATGCATTGATTTGTTATGAAAAAAGAATAGGTGTGAACGGAGCACGACCTAACGCGGGGTGTTAGTTGTAACACTTTCCACACATGCCAGGATGACCAAACTTAGTGTATTTACTAGTTGCCATATCAATACTATATATAGAAAAAATGGCACCAAAATTAAACAAAATATTTGAAAGATTCTTACTTAATGTCAGACTGTACGACAGTCAAGGCATGTACAATCAAACAGACGAGCTACTGTTGCTCAAATTGCTCAAGAAGTTGATGCTGGTTCTGATAGAAAGGTGTCAGAATACACAGTGCATCGCAGTTTGTTGCGAATGGGGCTGCATAGCCGCAGACCAGTCAGGGTGCCCATGCTGACCCGTCCATTTTGGGCCAGTTAGCTCCCTTAACATGTAAGCTTTCATGTCAAAATAAAAAAAATGTCAACATTACACATTAAGGTGGTTATTTCATTATATATTGTCAACTTGCGCCTTTAGATTTATACCCGAAATCATCAAAAGTTATTCCAACGCAAGCTCCCGTGCGTCTCCATTCACAGAAACATATCATGCCTGGAATCATTATAAAGCTCTCAGTCTCACGCACAGCGCTGTCTAACCCAAATATGGGCATTTTCTTTGTAGAACTAATGCCTAGTTCAGACTGCCCGATTTTAGCCCCGATTTTTACTCGCTGACAGGTTTTGCGAAATCGCCGACAAATGCCCGAAATCATAGGCAAATCGGTGCTCGTGCACGTGAGTGACAATCATGCAGTGTGAATGATTAAAGACGCGATCAGAGAGACTCGCAGGTGAGACGCCGACGCCCGTGAGATATTTGGCATGCTAAATATCTGGACCTTTCGGCGATTCAAACTCCTTCTGTGGGAAATGAGTTCTGACTGAAAAATACTTCTGCGATGACCGACAGCCAATGAGAGAGCAAGATACAGGACAGCGGGAGGTTCAGGGAGGAGTTATAGACCAGAATATCAGTATTTTAATAGATATATTTACAATTATATCAAACAGAAACAAAGCACAACCATTTGCTTGACCAGCCGTAACAGTAGCACATTGCAAAACTATTTATGTACCTCCAACTCTCTTTGCAGAATGCAACCCTTGCTCCCTGTGTCTCCCCAACCATTTCCTCCGCCATAATCTTTGTTCTTTTTCTCCCTTTTGCTGCAAATCAGTGCACAGACAATTTGGACCGCAAGTTTCTGCACTGCAGTCTTTATTTTTAATAACAATTCCAGTTTCACGCGAGAACTCCGGTCTGACGCACGTGTGATCTCTCGTTGTTTCCTTCTCACTTCTCGCGTGTGTTTTGTTGTGAAACGTAATTTGCGGACGGGACAGAGTTGTCGGCGATTCTTCCTCTTGTACAGTCATGCAGTGTGAAACCCCCTGTCGCCGATCCATCGTGCAGTGTGAACACAGCAGAGACTGAATGCTGGCCCAGATAGTCATGCAGTGTGAAAAGAGCAGTGATCCGACGAGTTTGAAAATCGTGCAGTCTGAACTAGGCATAACCAACCGCGAAAGTTTGCAGCCTAAAACCACATCTGATTGGTCGATGTGAACGCGCTGCCGATTCCTTGTGTATTCTCAGCCTGAGAGAAAGTGCAGACAACGGCAACGCTGAAATCCGCCCATAAGCGTTCACAGAAAACACCAAGTTGCAAGAGGTAGTAAAAAGAAAGTAAACAACAACCGATTAGACAATGAAACCCCATCAGAATTAGACTCAAATAGTTGTGGACATATGCAACAAACAGGGACAGTTCTTTTGTAGTTTTTGTGACTGGTGTTATGTGTGTTTCAGCTTAAGGCTATTGCTATTAATAATTTATTCATTTATCAATTTCCATGTTTTTTAAATATTATACACTACTGATTTTAATGAACTGAATGTATATATTTTGTTTGTAGGTTGGGGGTTTCATGGAAATGTATGCAATTATGCAATATAAAACTTTAAAGGCCGTTTTCTCAAAATGAGTTTTTTCTCACTCTCAGAGTCAGATATATCCAGTAGCCCCTACAAGCACCAACTTTTCCAGTCTTATACTTAACTATATTATGAAGGCTTTTACAGAGGGATTTGTTGATATATCATTCCTATCCTGAGTTATAGGTCCTTTTACTCCATGGCGAAAATAGATTTTTTTTAAGGCTATTGTCAGTATTCTCTAATTTACTAAAGCAAAAAATAAGATATCCAGAATCCCCTCTGCAAAAGCCTTCCCATCTAATACCTTCCCATTCTAATATCTAGAATTTTAAACATGTTCCTTTCCAATTTCCAGATTTCGTTTTTGGAAATGTATGCAAATGAGCGTATATTTAAGTATATAAGGCCTAATTTGCATATTAAAACATTAATTTAAACTTGTAATACATTTTTTTCTTATGTTTATGCCAGTAACAAACTGGAGAAGTTTCACGGTGATATCTTGTAATTTAAAAAAAATCCCTATTCACCTGTAGAGTCTCAACTTAAAGCAGGGGTTTTCAAACCATTCCTTAGTCTCCCATTATTGGCAGGGCCGTTTTTAGGCATAGGTGAACTAGGCGGTCACCATCAGCTGAAGGGGTGCCAACGAACGCATATCAGGGGTGTGTGTAAAGGGTGTCACGGCCACCCTGAAATATGATTGCCGCCCTCACTGGTTCCCCTAACACTATTGGGATAGAGTACTGTCGGATCAGAGTACTGTCAATTACTTGACTGTTGCATGTAAAGTTTGCATTTGGAGCGCTCAACACCATTAGATCAAAGAGCTTGGTCAAAGCTTTGGCAAGGTAACTTTTTTTTAACCACACAATAAAGCTCAATTCAAAGGCCAATTAAAAAAACAGGTAGGCCTACAATAAAAAGTGTTTTGTTAGGGCTGTATTTGTGGCAGTTGAGAAATCACGCTGTGAAATGGGCAGATTGCGTAATATTGCTCGGTGTGTATTTTAGAGGCAAGATATAGGCTAACCACACTCACTTTAGCATGTCATGATATTATTATATTTTGACTCTATGAAGCTTTCTTCTCTTACTTGCACCTCCAAAAGGCGTGCTTTTTGTGCCAATGCATTGTTAAAGGATCAGTGTGTAATTGTCCCATATAAAACTTTAACGGCCAATTTAAAAATAGTATAATAAAATTAGCTAATTCACAATATTAATTACATCCTTTATTAAACCACTTTGTCGAATTGAATGCATCTTTATGGATGGCGTTGAATGCTGAATCGATTCATTCAGTTCTAATATGTCGTAGCTACAGAGCATAGCGTTGCGTTATTTAAAGGGGAAGTTCAAGCGTCAATGAGAAACAAAGACCACATTCCGAATACTTTCAGCCAATCTCTGGGTCTTGCGATAGCACTTTTAGCATAGCTTAGCATAGATCATTGAATCTGATTAGACCGTGCAGTGCTGGGGAAGCTCCAGGAAGTTTAAAAACCCCTGACTAAAAGGACCTGCTGCTAACATCTTGGTGCCAGATACCACAGTACACCTTCAGGGGTCTAGTGGAGTCCATGCCTTGAAGGGTCAGGGCTGTTTTGGCAACAAAAGGGGGACCAATACAATATTAGGAAGCTGAAATTGATTGTTTGTCATGTGTTTCAGTTCATGTGCAGTACACTTTCTAAAGATGTGCTCAATGAATAGATAAGTACCCTATTACAGTTTAATGTATTGCTGTGGGTTACAATTATTCATGAGACCACGCAGTACCTTATAAGGTGCATTACAAGGCATAATTAATGCCTAAATATATATATATATATAATTATACTTTTTTTTACATTTAATTGCTAACTATACCACGGGACTGAAAATTCATTATTCCTTTCTGTAATTGTTTTAGAAAGGATCTGCAGAGAGGTTATAGAATGTAATATAAACTGGGGAAAAGAATAGGTGGTTGTATGATTTGCATGTAGAAAACAAATCAGCTTAGATGTTACCAAGAGCTTGTCTAAATATTTTTTTTTAAATGAAGCCCGGAAGGGGCTGATTTTCCCAAGGGAGTGAGTCCGTACTGAAGAGGAACACTTCCATAACGCGTATCAAGAAATTGTTTACCCGCATTTTATCACAGTCACTTGGCAACAGTGTGTGCTACAATACATTATTGATCTATTGTTGTGTTGCATTGTATGTAGTACTTATCCAGCTTGTATGTTGTATTGTGTTAATTTGAACTTCCATGTAACCAAATGAGAGGTTGAATTATTATTTATCATGTCTGATGAATTTATTTGACAAGTAGAAATGGATGTTGTGAATGGTTCCGCATGAAGCAAAGAATTATACCTGATACTGCTATTGAACTAGGCATTTACATACTTATCAAATAATTTTAACCCGTTATGTTAATAATCCAATTGACATATGGTCAAGAAGGCTGGAATACTGTGGGGAATTGTTTGATGCCACTTTGACAGTCAAATGATGGCGGAAAAATAATTGGTTGGAAGAAAATCCATTACAAACTTTACTTATCTAAAATAAACTGCAGACTGAATAAATTGTGCACTGTTTTCCAATTATACACTACTTAAAATGCAATGGATTTTACAGTTATTGAGAGCACTCAAAGACTCATTAATGATCTTCCATCACAACTCAATAGTAATGCATCCATACCTCCCTTAACTATGGTCTGCTGGGAACATCAGAACTATTTGGTTGTAAAGGGTCCCTTGTGAAAAAGAAGTAAAAAAAATGATAAAGTGCGAACTGAATGTTTCGGACACTTAATTGGATGTTAATTGTAATTAAATGAAAATGTATATTAAATGCAACTGGCTGAACTTAAGAGTGCTTTTTTAACCCTCTTAAGTAGGACTTAACTACATCTTTTTTTGTCATTTCTATTATAAACTTAAATTTAAATTGTAAATGTAATTGTTAATAAACATTTGTATGACGATATTGCCTTTTTAGTGCATTTAAAATATATTAACTTTGTGTAATATCGAATAGCACACTGCAGTTATCATGCTTATTTAGCCACAGCTTTGATCTGTTCATATCCCAGCTTGTGATGCTAATAGACTTTGTTTGTCTTGTCATGAAATCAAACCCTTGTTCAAACTATCTGATCTGTTGTGAAGCTCCAAGATTGCTTCTGACTCAGGTCACCTCCTATCGCTTCTACATTGAGTGTGCTTTGTCATAAATTCATCTAATAAGCCCAGCTAAACGCCTGATGAAAGCTTTTGTAGTCATAATGCATTATGGGTGTGCATATGAAGGCTTACATAAGTAATGATTAAATAGTGTCTATACACTTGAGGATGTATTCTTGTCTCTCTAAGACAACATGATGCATGTTAAGTGTGAATAGAGCAAAAAACTATTATACACTAAGTAGCGTCCATCGACTACCTGACATTCCTTCTATTGACAAACGCTGTGATATTGACAGGTAGTATGAGTGTACTTTGCCCTCCAGTGGAGAATAGGATGTACGACACCGGTATGCATCTAGCATATTCTAAGTTTAGTGCTATCTTGCTGTGCGATGCACTCTGCACGCCTCAGTCACACTTCGGCAGCCAGTGATTAGGCTTGAGTCATGAAATGGTAGAAAGGTTCGCTAATGCTGCTGAAATGACTGATATCCACAATCGGTTTCTAAGCCTAGCACAGCTAATGACTGTGAGTGTATGTGCGCATTTGTGAATGTGTAGAAGCTCTTGGGCCCTCTCTCCCTCTCTCTAGGGGGTTTGGAGTAATAGCGCACAGCAGTCGAATCTAATAGCAGCTGTGAAGAAATTAGCTGGGGTATATGGCCCCACATGCTGCCATAGTGATTTAATCTCACTTCAAAATCCACAGCTTTAAAGATTAGCTAAACAGGCATGGCGAATAAAGATAGGGTATAAATTGGCAGGGCTAATCAGTCTTGGCTGATCTTAAAACAACATTGTGTCACAGATTTGACAGGATATGATTCTGCTTACATTTACAGAATCATAGGCATTTATAGGATGGAATACTAACATACTGCTTACTGCGTCCCCTTTTGCACAGTATATTCTGCCAACAGTTTATTTATATAATATGGGAAATAGTATGCAATAAACATTTCAAACTGCAAGATTAATATCACTAGATTGTAACATTGGTAAATTGAATTGATTGTGTTGCTTTTTGCTGTTAATCTATTTAAATAATGAGTCAAGGAAAAGATTCTACAAAGCTACTGAACAAAGTGATTTCTTTAGTTTTAGAACATTTTCCCAATTTTACTATCTCCGATGTCCCAAAAACTTGGCAGATCTTCTACCAAGAAACCACAAGTGAATCCTTGTCAATTGGTAAATTACAAGCCATAGATAGATCAATAGGTTATTTTATCGTCTTGGGTGACTGGAAAATTATGTTTTCATTTGTAGGCAAGCATTGCTATTTGACCTTTACCAATTTTTGTGTTTAAATGGAGAACTGTCAAATCTTACACAAGGGAATGGGGTGCCACAAGGCTTGGTCTTAGGTTTTATATTGTTCTCTTTGAGCATGTTTACCTAATGAAATATCATGAGAAAACATTCATGATGGCACTCCATAATTTTCCAAGCCAGTGGAGTGTATTAATGAAATTGGAAGGACTGGAAGACGTATTACTAAATTCTGAAAAAACACTGTATAGCTAGCCTACAGCAGGGGTTTTCAAACTTTATGATGCCAAGGACCCCCAAATATGATGAACCTTTATGAGGGACCCCCTTCCTAAAATCCATCTATTTTTATGTAAGAAAAAAACATTTAAACTGTTAGTAAGTGTGACATTATAAATACAACATATTTCTTATAACATTATAAACTTAACATGTAACTTAAATTGGCTATACTTAATGTTGGATGTATAAACCTGAAGAAGAACATTTTCAATTAAAAATGATTTGTATAAGAAACTTTCACAATAAATGTATGCAAGCAGCTCACGTACTGCGTTAAGAATACTGCCTTACAACCCCAGTGAGCAAGATAAAGGGGACTACACAGCAAACATATACAATTATGCAAAGTATATATAAGGTAGTAAGTAAGGAGAGAAACATTTAGAAATTAAACAGTTAGAGTAGACTTTATCCATTTTTTATTGTCTTTTTATTCTCTGACATTTTCTGGGGACCCCTTAGAACCTTCTTTAGGACCCCTGTGGGTCCCTGGACCCCAGTTTGAAAACCCCTGCTCATCATAGTCTGTTCTAGGAATTTAATAGACTATTCCCAGTTCAGTATACTTCTGACTCGAGAATGGCTGCCATCTGATCTGATTTATAAACTGGAGTGGCTTACTGCAAACAAAAGCAGACATCACTAGGTTTTGGGATAATATTACTCCATCTCGAGTCAGAGCGTCGGACACATTTGAGAGACTATAATTCATTGATTGAGTGGTTTGTGGATCAGTGCTGACTTGGGATGTGAACTGTTTCAAACTGTTCAGTTCAATTTGGTATACTTATTCAACCAGTTCACTAATAAGAACTTGAAAAGAGGGGGTTTTTTTGTTTTGTTTTTTTACAAACAGGTGAAAACATAGCATCCTTGGTTAGGCCACAACCTGCACCTCAGCATGATGAATGTTTGGGCAGATGTTTGCACAACTGTGTATTGATGCATTTTTCTATGCATAATTTATTACCTTGTCCTTTGGTGTTTGGTAAATACAGTCTGATTTTCCCTGCTCTAGTGTGTTGTGTAAAGTGAAATTATAGTCTCAAGAAGAGAACATGCTGGAACACAATCTGAAAATAAGGAGAGTCAGCAGTACAGTTGATGTACAGGAATGAGTGTCTGTGTTTTGAAAATGTATACAAAAGGGAAAAGCGTCTGCGTGTGTGCCTCAAAGTGAGAAGATTATGATGTTCATGTCATGTGTTTTCACACGATGGAATACATTTACTTTATAACTGATGGGAATTTATTTTTATTTTTATAAAAACCCCTAAAATGAATGAGGTAATTTAATATCCTGTATCATTTTGGGCACCACAGACATATTGTTATCCATTTGGAAGAACCCTGGATCAAATTATACAACATAGAAATGTCCATGTAAGGGCAGGCTTTAGAAAACAAAAGTGACTCCAATTTTGAGAGAGTTTAGAGCTGGGGAGTAAAAAAACTGAAGAAATTTGAACTGAAAAAGATTTTATTTTAAATATTTTTAAAAAGATGACATGAGTCTTTGAAGAAGCTAGTGAAAATGGCTTCCCAAACGTTGAGATTATTGTTACTCTACTTCATTCTAAAAGGTAGGTCTATTAGACATCTTTGTATTATACACATACAGTATAATTGCTCTGTTATTTCTTTTTTTTTTAAGAAAATATATCTTCCTATGCACACTTTATTTGCTGTCTGATCTTTTCTCATTATGAATCTCACTGAATATGTGGGCTTATCTATTCAAAAATAACCCACAGTCACCGCCATAAAGCTCTGGTCTCCTCCCGGACGGATGATTAAAATGCCATGTCAGTATGAATATGAGACTCAGGGAAGTATCCAGCAGCTGTCCCTGCAGTGGAGAAGCCCCGGGAACCAGCTCCTCTGCCATCTGATCAAGCACAAAACGTACAACAACTGCACAGCTGGATACTCAGTGCACTACAACCCAGGGAATATTACTCTCATCATCGCTGAGGTGAGGCAGGAGGATTTTGGGAGGCACGTGTGTTCTGTGAGCAAGCTTCACGAGTTCTCAGACTTCAGCATTGAATTAAACCAGAAGGAAGGTGAGGATGGTGCATTAAATAAGGATATTCACACTAATATCTTTTAATTGAAAAGTGATGTAATTACTAGTTATAGATTGAATGCATGTGCCGTATCAAGTTCTGTACTAACTCACAACTTGAAATCAACTTGTAATATGTTTAGATCTCTCTGGTGAATTACCAAAAGGCAAGGTAGATCAGTCAGGTACTGTATGTAATTGTACCGATTCATTGATCAGAGAGCTAATAAAATATTATGGATACATATGATTTTAGATTATTGATTGAATGCCTAAACTATTTCCCCCACAGGTTCTGCAAAGGATCATTTCTTCCTTCTTGGCTGCAGTCTTTTTGTATCCATTTTTGGGTGATAAGACAACAATAATGATCATAAGTGGTCCATGACTAATGTTTAACACTAGCAGATGCCATATATTCTGATATATGGGATACCTTATACTGTATATCCCAATGTTTTTTATTGTTATTTTTTCATAACAGCACCACTGGATGGCAGTATACTCATGAATATGACTAAACACAATTTTAAAGATATGAGGCATGAAGTACTTGATTGATGTTTAAATATCATTACTTAACTTTTTTTTTATTGTTAAAGATACAGTAAAAGTGCAAAATTAAGAATACAAAATGTACATATTAATCCATGTGTAATTTTAATGTATAAGTTTCTGTATACATTAATATAAACTAATATATATATAATATAACTATACCGGTGTTATTCACTATTCACTTCACCTGTCATAATGTTATGCCTATGTTATGTTATGTGTACATGTTCCGTAAGTGATGGACTCCACTACACCCCTGGAGGTGTGCTGTGGTGTCTGGCACCAAGACGTTAGCAGCAGATCCTTTAAGTCCTGTAAGTTGCGAGGTGGGGCCTCCATGGATCAGACTTGCTTGTTCAGCACATCCCACAGATGCTCGATTGGATTGAGATCTGGGTAATTTGGAGGTCAAATCAACACCTCAAACTCGTTTTTGTGCTCCTCAAACCATTCCTGGACCATTTTTGCTTTGTGGCAGGGCGCATTATCCTGCTGAAAGAGGCCACAGCCAACAGGGAACACTGTTTCCATGAAAGGGTATACATGGTCTGCAACAATGCTTAGGTAGGTGGTAAGTGTCAAAGTAACATCCACATGGATGGCAGGACGCAAGGTTTCCCAGCAGAACATTGCCCAAAGTATCACACTGCCTCCGCCGGCTTGCCTTCTTCCCATAGTGCATCCTGGTGCCATGTGTTCCCCGGTTAAGTGACGCACACGCACCCGGCCATCCACGTGATGTAAAAGAAAGCGTGATTCATGAGGACAGGCCACCATCTTCCATTCCTCCGTTGTCCAGTTCTGATGCTCACGTGCCCACTGTTGGCGCTTTTGGCGGTGGACAGGGGTCAGCATGGGCACCATGCAGCCCCATACGCAACAAACTGCGATGCACTGTGTATTCCGACACCTTTCTATCAGAACCAGCATTAACTTCTTGAGCAATTTGAGCTACAGTAGCTCGTCTGTTTGATTGGACCACAGGGGCCAGCCTTCACTCCCCACGTGCATTAATGAGCCTTGGCCGCCCATGACCCTGACGCCGGTTCACCACTGTTCCATCCTTGGACCACTTTTGATAGATACTGACCACTGCAGACCGGGAACACCCCACAAGAGATGCAGGTTTGGAGATGCTCTGACCCAGTCGTCTAGCCATCACAATTTGGCCCTTATCAAACTCGTTCAAATCCTTACGCTAAGATTTAAGTTCTTTTAGTTCTTTCAGACCTAACCAAGCTATAAAAAATAACTGTGCTTTGCACATCATTTTTGTCACTAATTCAAAATGCTCAGTGTGTTTATGCATGTGCTTGTTAATAGAGAGGAGGTGTGCAATGCCAAATCAGCATGTCAAATAATTGACAAAATAAATACAACACAGAGGGCTTAAAATATAGAGTGACATGTTGTTTACCAAGTTATTTGCCTTTTTAATGTTTGATTGATGCTTCTTTAATCAAAATTAATCTAGGATGTGATGAAATGACACTTCCAGAATGAACATTCATTTAGGATTGAACATTCAGCATTCATCTTTACAGACACATTGGCTTGTATCCATTATAGGGGCCTGTGACATGAGCTTGCATCAAACAGTGTCAGCATCATAAACATGGCTGTATGTGTGCCTGAAGGATTCTGGCCTGATATGCCTGCAACCTTCTCAATGACAATTCAGCCTTAGAGTGTTTAAGGCTCAACTTGCTATTTTAGTCATACAACGTATTGTAAGGACACAAATAGCTGGAAACAATGACAGTTATGTACATACATAAAGATGCTGTGGTAACAAATAATTTGATGTTTTTGTTGTTATAAACATATTAAGTTATTAAGTACCTTGAATTATATATTTAAAAATGTATACTTGGATAAGAACAATATACGAGACTCTCACTTAATCAAAGTGCACCAGTGATTGTACAAGTGTAACTGGAATCAAGCATGTCATTTTAGAGTCTGCATGCATAAGACATTAACTTTATTCATTTTAATAACACATTAGGCTGTGACCTATTAAGGGTAATATAAATGTTTTAACTGTAGTGGTGCCATGGCACACGTATTATGCTGTTTTTAACTTTCTATTCATCAAAGAATCCTGCAAAAAATCACTTTCTACAACAATATTAAGCAATTGTTTTCAACAATAATAATGTTACTTGAGAAGCAAATCAGCATATTAGAATGATATCTGAAGGATCTTGGATAAATGGCTGCTGAAAATTCAGCAGGATTAAAACACATTTTGTATCATGGTAGTGGACATTAAATGACAGAACTGGTAGCATCTGAATCATCAGGTTATCTCGTTCAATTTGTTATATAACATATACACAAGCTGTTCATTTACATCAAAACCCAACTAGAAATATCTTATTTGACCAGACAGGGAGGGTTTTAACACTTTCCACTTTAACTGCTGATTCCACAAAGGGTGCACAGAATAGGACAGTGTATACAGCCTGATCTCACACAACTGTGAGAGTGACTAACACACACCCACACTGTCTGTTATGTTTTTGAGTTGTTGGCTTATGTTTTATATATATGTTTCCAAATTGAATTGGCTCGTTTTAATTAAAATGTTTCATATTTGTTTCCCTTTTTAAAATAAAATGTTTAAAATGAGGGTGATGATAGGATTGCATAATAATGATTTTAATGAAGTAAAAGTTATCACCACATTAAATATACAGCATGCACATATTTTTAAATGTTTTAAATTTACATTTTTAAATACACTTTTTTGTACATTTATTTACAAAGTTTAGGCATAAGTTGTAGATTCCCTTGTAAAAAAAATAAAAATTGAAGAACAAGAAGTAGTAGTATAGGCTACACTTTAGCATACTTTTAAAAAAGAGTGCTTATTACAGAAACAATACTTACACTGAACTTAATGCATTGTTTTCAGACACATAAGTGCATGTTATTCACAATGAAATGAACATCTTTTATAGTTTACATTTATATTAAATGCAATTATTTGAACTTAAGAGGGCTTTTTTGACCCAATTCAGTAGACTGTATATCATATATGTATTCAAGTAGTATACTGTACTGTAACAGATCTGCCAGGTTCCTGCACAAGCCACTCACAATGCACTCCCTCTCCTGAATATGAATTACACACACCTGCACCTCGTCTGCACCCTCATCAGCACAACTATTTAGGCCCCGTCCACACGGAGACGCGTTTAGCTGTATAACTTTAAAATTTTGTACTGTATCAGCGTTTCGTCCACACGGATCCGGCGTTTTGGGAGCATG
Source organism: Gobio gobio (assembly GCF_949357685.1). Taxonomy (NCBI): domain Eukaryota; kingdom Metazoa; phylum Chordata; class Actinopteri; order Cypriniformes; family Gobionidae; genus Gobio; species Gobio gobio. The sequence continues at coordinate 13,655,747 of NC_137100.1, read as the reverse complement.
CTAGTGGCTGGAATGAGCGCTTGCTCCTCACCACCTACCGACAGGGACTTGAACCCCGAGTGTGGCTGCATCTTGCGGCATATGACGATTCACTCAGTCTGGAGCGGTTCATTCAGCTATCCATCAGAATTGTCACCACAAAGCAATCATGTCTCGATGAGCACCAAGGTCACCCATCCCCTTACTTTCTCCGCCAGCCTAGGAAGTTCAGCAGCACTCCAGGACCTGTGCCCGAACCCATGCAGCTGAGCAGCAGAGGCGGCTGACCCAGGGACTCTGTTTCTACTGTGGTGGACATGTTATCTCCATGTGTCCAATTCGACCTCCATGTCCTAGGTGAGTGTTCTCCGTACTCCAGTAGCCAACCTACATTCATTCACTACCATAGTCACGCTTACTGCCTCTGGTGTGTCTGTTCCAGTCCATGCCCTCATCGATTTTGGGTCAGCCTGGAACTTCATCTCCGGAAGCCTCTGCCGCTAACTTAACATTGTGATGACAGCAACTCAGACCGCCTACCAGATCCACTCTGTGATTGCGAGTAGGTCAACTGCATGATGAAGCCCTCCATCCAGAGGAGTGGAGGTATTGGTTGGAGGGAGCACAACATCCATTCATTGTTTTCACAGATCACAAGAACCTGCAATACTTTAGAGAAGCTTTATTCTTTACCAGGTTCGATTTCTCCATTTCCTACCATCCCAGGACAAGGAATGTCAAAGCCGATGCACTCTCACACCTGCATGCTCTCGTGGAAGTTAATGAAGAATCAGAGCCCATATCCTGCCAAAGGGATTAATGGTGAGCCCCATCTAGTGATGAACAGTTTCGGTCACCTCCTCCAATGTCTCCACTGCCGCTCCACCGGGCTGCGCGCCAGTATGTCACCCAAACACAACATATACCTCTCATCCTATCCACACATTCATCTCTGGGCACTGTCCATCCAGGGACCAAAAGCACCCTCTCGCTGCTAAAAGATCGCTTCTGGTGGCCCAACATGGCCCGGGATGTGAGAAGGTTCGTTTGAGGATGTGCAAACTGTGTCATTGCAAAGAACCCTCGCCATCTACAATCTGGCAAACATCCGCTGCCTGTTCCCAACCGACCATGGTCACACCTAGGAGTGGACTTCATGACAGATCTTCCGCCCTCAGATGGTAATACTTGCATTTTGGTAGTCATTGATTGATTTTCCAAATCTTGCGGTCTTCTCTCTCTCAAAGGGCTACCAACAGCAATGGAAACTACAGAACTCCTTTTCAAAAATATCTTCAGACATTACGGGTATGGAAGGTATGGAAAGCTTTCTTCAGCCTCCTAGGTGTGACCTTAAGTCTCTCCTCTGGATACTATCCCCAGTCGAACGGGCAGACAGAGAAAAAGATCCAGGAGATCAGTCGCTTCTTACGAACCTTCTGCCACAACCACCAGAAATCTTGGAACCAGTTCCTAGGCTGGGCCGTGTACGGACAGAACTGCCTCCGCTAGCTCGCCACTGGACTCACTCCCTTCCAGTGCTTACTCGGTTACCAGCACCGAGTAGTAAGTTTGTTTCCCTGGTCTGGAGAACCATCCGACGTCCCATCTGTCGATCACTGGTTCAGAGAGAGCGAGAGGGTCTGGGAAACTGCTCACCATCAGCTTCAGCGGGCAGTGCAACGGCACAGGATGACAGCTGACCTTCGTCGATCTAAAGCTCCATCCTATCAACTGGGTCAGAAGGTCTGACTGTCAACCCGGGACATCAGGATACGCCTGCCCTGCAAGAAGCTTAGTCCCAGATATATTGGCCCCTTCACCATCATCAAACAGATCAATCTGGTCACATGTCAGCTTAAACTCCCTCCACAACACAGAATACATTCAACCTTTCATGTGTCCTTCCTCAAACCTCACTATGATTCTGTTTCTGTCTCCACAGAACCTGGCTCAGCAGATGAACCCCCCCAATGGAGTTTGTCAAGTCAAGCCAAGTCTTTGTTTTATGTTTGGGATTTTGTTAATAAAGGAATACACTTGGGTTCAGCAAACTTGCCTCACAGTGGATAAATGTTACAACACCTCACCCCCAGTCAATTGTCCGGTCTCGTTTGTATGAAATGGACACTTACCTTGTTTTTCCCTACGATCTCCAACGTTTACCTCTAGTTTGCAACCTGAGTTTCCCTCCAGCGTCTTCCCTTTCTCCACGTCTCCTGTGAGTTCCCCTGTGTATCTCAGCTCTGAAGAAGATCATCGAGGTGTGTGCATCTGACTGCTTCCCGACTCATCCATGCTCTTCCAAGTCTGTAAGATCCAGTATATTGGATTACCCATCACTTCCTCCCCATCGAAGAATCCTACGCTCTGCCTACTTTCCTGATTGAAACCTCTCAGCTTGATTGTCAATAAATCACCCTTACACTGCATTTCTCTATCTCCAAGTGTGCTTCCATAACTTATACATCTTTATGTGTCGTATTGACAAATATTTATGGTAATATACAATGACTGTATGTCATGTATTTCGATATATTTGTAATTACTAAGTTGCAATTTAGTACATTTAAAATATATTAACTTAAAATGTAATACTGAATAACACAATACAGTTAAAATTAAGTTATATGTGCTTTAGCATGTCAGTCAACACAAAAATAAGTGTACTTTTTTAAAGCACTAGATGTAAAATGTAAAATGCATAATGTATCTTTTTTTATTATTTGACTATTAAAAAGTGCACTTTGTTTCCGTGTTTTAAAAAACATGAAAGTGTACTCTCTTTAATTAGGCCTACACTTAAGTTAACTTTTATGTCATACAAAAATAAATAGATAAATATGAATTAGGTGGTTTCACTTTATTTTGATGGTCCCTTTAACACATTCTGTTGACTATAGTAACTTTACACCTACATGTTTACTAACTCTCATTAGAGTGTTAGTAGAGTATTAGTAGACTGGTAGAGTTCGAATAAGTTGACATGCACTTGCAAAGTTACAGTTATGTCTGTTTGGCGACCATCACAATAAGCAGTAATACTCTATTGAAAGTTAGTTGACATGTTGCATAGTTACTTTTAACAGAAAGTTCAAAAGGCACCATCAAAATAAAGTGTAACCAATTAGGCTACACTACAAGTGCACAGTGCACATTTACTTTAAGTGCACTTCTTTTTCACAAGGGTTTCTAAATTAGGCTATATCATGTAAGACAATAGGCTATGTGAACATTTGAGACAAATACTGAAAAAAGGATGTTATAAAAGCAAAATGTGTTAATTATAATATTTGCCAAGCCTTGCAACAAAGTAAATAAGTTAAACAAAATGTCACAAATCTTGTCAAAGCTTCTTAAACTGGTTGCTTATTGGTTTAGGCCAATAGTATTGGTTTATATATATATATATATATATATATATATATATATATATATATATATATATATATATATATATATATATATATATATATATATATATATATATATATATATAGAAAGGCATGCGATAAATGGTTACGTGTGATGGGGAATATATCAAGCACTCTGATTGGTCAATTCAGCTGAAGCGCTCTTCATCGACAGACAGCCAGAAAACAGCAGAGAGAGAGAGAGAGAGAGAGAGAGAGCTGAAAGAGAGAGACCACATCTTTACCGATATATTCTTCAACCATAGTTTAACTGGACAACAAATCTCAAACTACTCAAACCTGTCATCTCAAATCGCTATGGATTGTCGAAACGTAAGTGGAGTCCGTGTTTATGTTTATACAGCTTCAAAAAACAAACAAAAAAAACTTATGAATTAGCCTACGCATTTGAAAGAATGTGGGTATTTTGGTTATTTTTTAAAAGACTGAATGGAAGTGTTTTATTACAAATTTGGCTATATTCGAGACATTTTCAAAAGGTCTGTTGTATAAAAATATCAACATTTATGATTTCTCCACAGTAAATTCAACTTTAAATGTCGTGAGTTGTGTATACTCCAGCAAGAACTATACCAACTTAGTTGAGTTAATATTTTCCTGGACTCCAATTACATTAAAATATTACATTTGAAAATGAATTAAATATCTGCATTGTGATTACAGAGTCAGGTTAATCAGCTAAAACCAACCATTATATAAGTGATTATTGACAACAGCAGGATTTAACAGAGAAACTGCTGTAGGTGGGTAGGTGTATTTTGAACATGTTTCAATAGTATCAATGTCCGGGTAGAGGAATCATCACTTATAGCCTACAGATATTTGATAAATATTAATACAGTTTTAAAGCTTAAGGCAACATTGATGACTGGTCATATTTTTGTTTTAAATCTGTTTATATCTATTTCCAGTACAGAAAATGACACTTCTCAGGCTGTTCACTGTATGAAAAGATTGGAATGTGCCGTTGTGTATGCAGTTGTGTGTGGTGAGAAGGGTCATTGGTCTGACATCTGGTCTTGTGCTGATTTTCAGAAGTGACATGTCTGTGTCTAAAGATAGAGCACTTGAATAGCTACTTAATCAGTTAATTTTTACAAGCTCAAACACAAGTACAGTTCTACTAGTTCCACATTACATATTGATTAAAATGATTAAATAAGCTAGAGACTGAATGTGTTCCTTCCCATTTGTTTTATCTCCATGTACAGCAGGAGTACAAGCAGTCTTTGTTACACAAGTCATCTATTGCGTGGGCTTAGAGTTGTGTGTTTGTGGGAGGGTCTAGAACTTTCTAGAAACAGCAATTATCTGTGTATAATTTGGAAGCTGTGACTGATGAGACAGATGGTCATTTGCATGTTCCAAACTGATGGCACTCACAAGTAAAGTTCACACAAGATGTTCCTTGATTGATGATTGGTCTCAGGATCAGTGCCCATCATGCTTGATGTTGCTAGGAATATTCGAATATTTATCGAATAAAAGTCAGATAAATGTAGTTATTGCTTATCTTTGGTGTTGCACATTTAAGAGCGTGTAGATAGAAAGTCGACGTCTTTTTGATACATGAAGGGCTTTGTGGGGAATGATCACGGTGAGCCCTCGGGTCCTTGTTTGTTGTGTAATAGATCATTGTTTATCCCTGCGTAATAGTGCTAAAACCTCAGAGGAGCGTCAGGCTTCCACCCCACTCAGCTGGATCTTCACACTGTTAGGCTGTGAAGCTCTGAATGCTTTCAGCTTCAGTCCCTTGACTGTGATGCACCCCCAGCAGGCAGGGAAAATTAGTCGAGCTGTCGGAAACTTGAGGCTCGCTAGGGACCGCTGACAGCTTGTATCCCACTTGATGAGGAGAATAAAAGAACCAAAGAAAAAAAAAAGTGCATTCCCCTAAACGTAATGATTTATCTTTGAGATAATGTATTTTAATTATTTTGATTCTGAGGGAAAGAGAAAAGATTTTAGAGAGAGAAACATAAATAAAAGAATAGTATAAGGGATATTTGAACCAAAAACGAAAATTTTGTCATCATATAAGAATTTATGGGAATATTGAGAAGATTCTTAACCGTTTTGGACAAAATTATATGGACAAAAATATAAAATTATTTTATGTTCCACAAAAGAAAAAACGTTTGTAATGACATGAGGGTACTATTTGTTGCATTTTACAGTTGATTCTGATTCTGTTAATAGCAGTAATATCAAAAGATATTGCCTATACAAGGCATAATAATAATAATAATCCTACTATAAATCACAAATACTGAAAAGCACACGCATCCGAAAATAACTCATACAGGTGCATGAAAACACATTTACCAATATCAAAACCTACAGCCGGTGCCTCCCAAGGGGATTTTTTTAATGGGACTTTCACCAAAAACTGGGTTGGTGAGAGTGCCATTAAACAATTCCTTTGGGAGCAACAGAGTGCTGACTTTAAGTTTTGGCATGACTGTAACAATACTTTACCATTAGTCACCCAAGCAAAAACACTGCAAAAGTGAAAAGATACACATCCCACCACAATCTTCAGAAGAATCAACACAATTTGTATAATGGCAATTCGTAACTATTTTACATTTTGGCAAATTAGTGGTGAATTCATATAATTTCATCTTCTTTCGTTAGGTTTAGGGGTGAACCTCCATGGCTACTTTTTTTATAAAAAATCATACATTTCTGTACAAATCATATTGTGACATATTCATACAATTAATACAACCTCGTAAAATATACGTTTTCTCATTAGATTGGGTTGGAAGAACTGTTAACCTTCTGAATATCTTTCTGAATATCCTATTGTGTACTATTAATATATATAACTTCAATATATATTTATAGGCTGCCTCAAAGCTTTTCCATTATAACGGGGTTAATAGTGGAACCGCTGATGTACAGACGTAAGGTTTTTGCAGGATCTTATTGGGTTCCTTTTGTAAATTCCTCAGATAGTGTAACTGATTTGCAATCTGCTGTCATTTTACACTTGGTGTTCTTGATACAGATTGGTCCCATGGGGTTTTACAAAGTGTGATAGTTCGTTGACACTTTAGTGTAGATCTTGACATGGATCTGTAATTGTTCTTCTGCCATGTAGTCGTAGCTAAAATGGCTGACTGTGTTTTTATTTGATCTGAAATGCAGGAAGGATGCACTCAGCCGCAAGATGAGGACATCATGGACATTCCCCTTGATGACCCAGCCGCAAACAAGGCTGCTGCTAAGATTCAAGCTGGTTTTCGAGGTCACATGACCAGGAAGAAAATGAAGGATGACAAGCCTAGAGAAGAGGTTAGCAGCATGGGCAGTACATCAAAATATATTTGCCAAGGATGATTTTACTAATACCACAAAAAAAGACTATATTAAAAAAAGTACCATACAAAGTACTCTTATTTATTAAATTAAATATTTTTATACAAATTAGACTGCCTGGTTACATCTGTAAATTACACATAATAAAATATGCTTAAATCACTACTAAAAGTTTCTTTGCGTTATAGCCAAATTACCACCTACGCAGTACTTTTCAAAAACTCAATGGCCCATCATCAGTTTTTCAATGGTTAACATGAACATGTTTATCTTAAGACATTTTTTTGTATGGTCCCTAAACATTTTTTTTGTGTAGAACTACTTCTTTGCACCACTGATTAAACGGATAGTTCACCCAAAAATGAAAATTATCCTATAATTTACTCACCCTCAAGCCATCCAAGATGTATATGACATTCTTCTTTCAGACGAATACAGTCGGAGTTATATTAAAAATGTCCTGGCTCTTCCAAGCTTTATAATGGCTGTGAATGGCAGCAAAATATTGGAAGCTCAAAATAGTGCATCCATCCATTTACATTTACATTTAGTCATTTAGCAGACGCTTTTATCCTAAGCGACTTACAAATGAGTGCAATAGAAGCAACTAGGACAGTCCAGGGCAACAATATGCAAGTGCTGACTCAATTTATCTAGAACCATCCATCCATTATAAAAGGGGGTTAATAAAGGCCTTCTGAAGCGAATCAATGGGTTTGTGTAGGAAAAATATCCATATTTATTATTAAAATATCTAGCTTCCGCCAGACCACCTTCAGTATTTACTTACGAAGAAAGTGAAAAACCTTTCGCAGTGCAAAATGCTTACGCCATGTCCGACGTCATCGTCGCGCCAGTTACGCTTTTTCCGTAAGTTTAATACGAAAGGAGGTCCGCCGGAAGCTAGATATTTTACTTTATAACGTGTTAAATCTGGATACTTTTCTTGCAAAAACCCATCACTTCAGAAGGCCTTTATTAACCCCCTTTTATAATGGATGGATGCACTTTTTTGGGCTTCAAATCTGGGGCTGCCATTCACTGCCATTATAATGCTTGGAAGAGTCAGGACATTTTTTTATATAACTCCAATTGTATTCGTCTGAAAGAAGAATGTCATATACACCTAGGACGGCTTGAGGGTGAGTAAATCATGGGGTAATTTTCATTTTTGGGTGAACTATCCCTTTAAGTATCCTGCTTAGAAACAGCACAATCCCTACAACTAGTTTAAAAGTGTCCAGAAAGAACATGGCAGAAAGAAATACAACTGTAATTTTAACTCGTTAGTGTAATTTCTAAATCCATCCCTCTAAGCCATTATCTCATTAAAGGTTTAATGTATATGTGATTTTGTCACTCTAGGGAAATTAAGGCAGATCGAAATCCCAATCAGTCTTAAATGATCTAAATCCATCATGTATTGAAAGAACAATAATCATTAAAGGTTCTTTGGAACTACTGTTATCACAAACTCTACAAAATCTTTTCTGTCTGGAATCAGTATTTCCCCAGCAGACATCAGTATGGTTAAAACGGTATCCTAGCAATAACGCCTTAATTGCTTGTTGCTAAGCAATAATACAGATGGTACCCAGTTAATGTCATGTGAGAACCCTTCTCAGTTGTATTGCCTACGTATGGTAATGCTCCCTATGTTTTACATAAAAAAGAAAGCTATAGCTACAGAATTTTGACAGAGTTAGACTTAGATTAAAATGTTAGTTTGAATGTAGCATGTCTGTTTTATGCACAGGAACACAATACAGTCATTTGTATATGCCAGTCTTTCATAACCATCTTTCAGGAGTTTTGTGCCAAACAAAAACATTTGTCGTCTATTTCAGAAACAACGAGAGCCGAAGTAGCTAAGAGGAGCACCATCACCACCGCCCGATAGCACATCACTGCAATAACCAGAGCTCTTTTGTTTAAAAAGAACCCTTCAGTGTATGATGTGAAAGCATCAACGTCCAAACTACATGTAGAGTTTGCCACCTGACTAGCAGACTCTTTCACACATTCCTCTTCTTCCTTTAGCATTTGAGTGGCTGTTTCTGACTTGAAACAGTTTCACAGCATGACATTATAAATTCAGTTCATTTTAAGATAGAAATTTGTTAGTGATCTGTCAGCTTTCAGAGTTTTTCTTGTTGCTTCAAGCAAGGCAAGCCAAATACTCTGTCAGGAGATTTGTTGATTTGTTTTGAAGTTGTGCTTTACTTCTTTGGCTGTACCTTAATCTTACAATATACAAGTATATGCATTTACTAAATGTCAATGTTTTTTTCTAGCATAAATTTTGTTTATGCCTGTTTAATAAAGCAAATTAAGTTCCACATATTGGCTTTCTGTGTTCACTGGATGCCTTAATATTGGTTTGTGTTGAGAGTAATAAAAAAGTTGTCCCACTTTGTATTAGGTGTCTTTAACTACTATGTACTACTACTGTAACCACTTACATAAAAAATGGTTAGACTTATTGTGCTCATTTTGTATTGGAAAACACTTTTGCTGCTACTTTCAATAAATAAATAAAAATTAAACTAAAGCTTAAAAAACATTTTGTATAAATCTTAATGGAACAAGGGAATGAACCATTTCAGTTTATGTCATTCGTATTCATAAATAAATGTAAAAAATGCGTTTAAATTTATGAATCCGAATCACATAAACTAACACTGCATTCACGCGGGGTGTCGGCGTTAACGCTTGGCTGAAGCTTCGTGCTTCAACAGTCAATCACACGTCTGCTCTGGGGTTGCATGAACGCAATTGGCTAGCGTCTGCTCTAGGGTATTTGCATAGGGTGATCTGATTGGATGACGCCTGCGTTGGCGCTTGAAAAGTTGAGAAATCTTCAACTTCTCCCACTTGCAACGCGAGTGAAGCGACGCAACGGAACCCATTCAAAGTAAATGAGAAGCGTTGACGCAGATGCCCCGTGTGAATGCAGCGTAAATGGTCCATTCCCTTGTTCTATTAAGATTTATAAAAAACTATTTTATTAAGCTCTATTTTTTTACTCATTAAAAATTCTTAATCCATAATATGAATATTTGATGGAATTTTACTATACAATTGAAATTCGTAAATCTTAAAAGTGTGATACGGGTAAGGTTAGGGACAGGTGTCGTGGGTGTCGAGCTGTAATTACATGCAGGTATTTTTTAAATAATATGCTCAATGTAAAACATGTATGATTCATTTAAATGTTAGTATAATAATTAAAGACTCTAGCCTGGATGCCAGCCGAACTTAGCCCCGCCCACAACATTTGAGGTCTGGAAGTTCGGTCTGGACTTGATCCGTTGTGGAGCAACTATGCTTGAACCAGAGCTGTTCGGGCCAATCAAATTGTCAGGGTGGGCTTTATACGATGACGGACAGATGATCAACAGTAACGTCATCATCTACGTCACCAAAGAGCGCTTGGGGGGAATTTGTTTACTAAACGGAGAACTTGTTCGTATATGCATTCACCTTTACTATTTCTCTCAGAAATGATGATCGTGTTGGTAAGGACTCCGTGTATCCTTAAATTCTTTTTACAACACCAAAGATCGTTTACTTAGATCTTCTTCTTCTACTTCTTCCAGCGTGCGTGCAATTGAGTTCTGTTGACAACTATGCGTCGCTCAACATATGTCACTTACTCCATTGCTCTGATTGGTTGTAGGTCTATCCAAATGAGTGCAGAGGCATTTTCGCCCCATAATCACAGCCCAGTGGAGCAGTATCAGACTCATATTCTGACTAGAATCTGATTATGATGACATCAGGCTATAAAGACTGGGTCCAAAAATGTTAATTGCCGCTGATGGAAAAGAACTGCTTAGATATGTTTTTAATTAATTTAGAGATGTGGTTTACATCACAAATATGCAAGCTGTGCAATAGACAGAGAATATTGTTTGTATTTCCAGACAGCTTGTGTCAGAGCCATATAATTCAGTGAAGTATTCCCACAGCATAATCAATCTTTCAAACAGTGAGACTGTAGCCTTCAAATAGCACAGATGCTCATTAAAAATGGATTTCCTCAAATGCACTCCTTGCGTGCCGTCCTGCCTGTGCAAATCTTTTTGGTGCATTTGTGTGTCTGTACCTGTCTATTTGTATCAGATCATCTGTTGGTAAAATACAGCATTTTGACCTCTTATAGCTCAACTAGTAGAGCATGGCATTAGCGTTGCCAAGGTCACATACATATAAACTGTCACTTTGAATAAAAGCATCTGCCAAATGCATACAGATAAATGTAATGTAAATGCCACTGGAAAGCATTATTGCCGTTATTGCTCAATGTTTTAAAGGTATATAATACCTGTAGAAAACTCTGAAAGCATTCCCATTCATTTCAATGGCAGTTGTTTGAAAACCACAGAAGTACACAATTTGAAATGTGCCATCTTTAAAAGAATATAAGTGATTTTGTCAATTAAGACATGTTTCTGGATCAACATATTTTGTTAATCTTGGAACAACATTCCTGTCCGAAAATGTAGACTTTCCCTACCCCTAAGCCTATCCATCAGTTATCCCTAAAATTAGAGGGAAATGATAGATGAATAACAATCACCTAACCCTGGTTGTAAGCTTAAACTTGACATAAACAATAAACTCGTCTCTCAAATCTGATTGGTTGATTGGAATGTTATGCCAGGATCAACAAAGATGTTGATCCAGAAACATGTTGTACTTGGTGAAATCACGTTCATTGTGTTTTTTTAGTGGGAGCACACAACTCGCACTACAAAATAGCAAAAAAATGGGGTGCTGCAGTGATGACATTTTTTTTCAAATGTATTTGTAGGCCAACCAGGAAGTTGGAATCACGCTGGTTTCCTCGACAAAAACCCAATAGGATTTTCCATTGGCTTTTGGATTGTTGCAGAAAATAAGCTCTATGACCAACAAAAGTTTATGATTTGTACAACTTTTGTTCATCATGATAACCTTCACAAATGAACACAACATATGTTGAAGCCTAGATACAATCGCCAGAAGTATTAAACTAAACATAGGCCACTCCACAGTCCCACTTCAGCATTTCCAACAATAAGCTTCCAACAGAGCTTTCAGTCTTTATATAAAAAAAAAAATTTCCCTGAAAGAATAGTTTGCAAAAGCATGATAAAAATAATGAGGGTGTGACTACAGACCAGTGAGTAGATGAGTTCTGGTCATTGTTGGTGGGGGGGGGGAAAGAGGGACTGTGTGCAGGCAAATGCTTGGATGGGATTTATCCCGGAGCCAGTTCGCTGCTGTAGGTGCCGCTGGCTCACGAAAGATTTGTACGATGGTTTTCCAGTCTTGGCGGTTAAGGGCTTTATATCTGGCATTAGGAAAGTCATTTGTTTTTAAGGTCAGCCTGGATCTGTTTTGCCCAGGTTTTCCAAGTAGTCCATATGGTAGATGTCGTTCGTTCATTTGGCATACGTGACCAATCCTGCAGCCTGCGCTTTTGGATTTCTTCTGTGACTGTAGGCTGATTCCCACACCTCAGTCTGATGGTGTTTTTTCGAAGCCTGTCACATAAAGAGACACCCAGTATTCGTCACATACAACGTATTTGGAACACTTCTAGTTTATTAAAATCAGCTTTTAGCAGTGTCCATGTTTTAGATCCATATAATAATACTGGTAAGATAAGCGTCCGAAAAATTTAGTTTTGAACATTGCGCTTCTTCCGGAAGCTAGATATCTTCCAGTAAGATATCTAGCTTCTGCCAGACCACCTTCTGTGTTCAACTTATGGAAAAAGTGTAAGTGGCGCGACGTATGACGTCGGACATAGCGTAAGCGTTTTGAACTTACACTTTCTGCGGTCTGGCGGAAGCTAGATATTTGACTTTATAACGTGTTAAATATGGTTATTTTTCTTACACAAACCCATTGATCCGTGTGGAGTACGTTTATGATGGATGGGTGCACTTTTTTGCGCTTCAAACTCAATGGACCTCGTCACTGCCATTATAAAGCTTGTAAGCGTCAGGATATTTATCAATATAGCTCTGATTGTATTCATCAGAACGATGTACTCATACAGGGGAGAGTGGGGTAAGTTGACCCGCCCCCTTTATCTTGGCAACTGTACACTTTTATTGTCATGTGACCATATGTTTTGGATTTGGTGAAAATGAGAAGACCATGGAGTAAGGCACCCATTTCCTTTAAAAGCTGTTTTTGGCTTGTCAACGTAAAATTTTAGCATAACAGATGTAATGGCTGTTGCATCAAAGCAAATTTGTCCAGATCTAAAATATTTATGATCCATATTGGTGATTTAGCAATGTATAAAACCATGCAAATCATTTGGCTAAATATTGGCCTGAATTGGTAAGCTAGCTAGTTTAATCCAAAATGGCAGCTATGGGGCAAAGTGAGCCGAATGCTGTGGGGTAAATTAAGCCAGCATTTTAACTTACCCCACCATAAGGCACTGTAGTTAAAATATCTGAAGTATAAACTGGTATAATTTCAATGTAATGTTACACAATTGGTTTAGTTTATCATTTTCTTTAAAAAAAAAAAAAAATTGTTTATTTAATAGTTTGATATTTGAAGTAGAACAAATCCTTCTCTGATTAGACCCAGAATATGCTTAATCATATATATCTTTCCATCTGTAGTCCCTAATAATCTAACATCTAAAATGTTTATCTTATCTTGAGGACCACATAGCCACATAAGTAAAAAAAAAAATAGCTCATCTTACCCCACTCTCCCCTACCTAGGATGGCTTGAGGGTGAGTAAATCATGGAGTAATTATCATTTTAAAGTGAACTAATACTTTAACATGTCCATTTATCCATTCTGTGTAGGGTGGTGGGACATGTTATGTTGTTCTAGACAATCTAAAAAGCTTTTCCAGATGTGGTTATAGCAGTGGTTACTTGTATAGGCAGTGCTCTGTTATCCCTTTATTCGGTTATATTTTCTGCACTACCATAACCTGTACTATCTAAAACTATGGTTACGTGTAGTAAGTTCTTGCAAAAGAAAAAAAAAGAATACATAGATATTTTGTTCTCCCAATTATTGTAATTCCGACATTTACCAGCAGGGGCTAACTAGACCATGCTAATCAGCCAAACCCTTTTTGGTTAAAACATGCCTTGGTAAACAGACATTTTACCAGTGGGTTATGGCATCCCATTCTTCCCACAGAGTGCGTTTTGTTGGCAGTGAAAGAGTTCCTCAAGAACTCATGTTTTAATTACAGTACACAATTCACAATGGACAGGGGAAAGTAGAGCGTGCTGTAATTATCTCTTCCTGCCCTGTCCCCTGACAGAGTTTTTATTACATCTTGGCCTCCTCAGTGATATCAAGCAGTTAAAATAGAGCAGTGGAACAAGACTGCTTCAAGCTACAGTGTGCAGTTTGTAAGACACATTACGTGTGGTTAAAAACCAGGGAGCAAAAGTGGGTGGGAGTGCACTGTAAACAGTGAAAATGCGCTGACGGCGATTTTAAAGTCAGCATGAAACGGAATTTAAGATAGTGTTTTCTTCCTTATTGTGACATGTCCGAGTGAAACAGCTTCTAGAAAAAGACGAAACGTAGGACAGGATTTGATTTGTCCATGGTGAATTGATTGGATCGTTGGATAATTTTCATTTGCTATTGCTGTGATGCCGAGAGACAGATTGTCCCGCCCTCGCACCAGTAAACACATCAGAGATGAGAAGCGATGCAAGAGAGAGAGGAAGTGATTTTGATTAAAGATTATATTAATTTAAAAAAAAATCTAAATGGTCCATTTTGATTTCATGATGACTTTAACCAGGAATCCGTAAAGCCTGGGACACACCAAGCCGATGTCAAAGAACTAGCGGCGACGAAAGCTGATTGTTTTGTCGCCTCTCATCGGCTATGTTTCGACCAGAAAGCTGCGCTTAAACACAACAAAACGACTAACGGCAACTGTCAACATGCACGTGCGTTCTGCACCTTGCCTTCTAAGTAAATATCTGTCTATATAAACAGGTATCAATAGTCTATTTTTGTCATTCAAAAAGGGAAACCGAGTCGGCGCCAATTGCCGACATATAGCACTGTTGTGCTTCGGGTGACCCGAGTTCAAGTCCTGGCTTGTGGACCTTTCCCGATCCTGTCCCACTTCTCTTCCTGTCTACTCACTGTCCTGTCACAATAAAGCCAAAAACACATTATTTGTGCATTTGAATGCTCAAGATGACATAAAATTATAACAGCCTTCTGTCTGTACTGTATTGACTTCTTTGCTTGCTTTTGTCACTTTTGCTTTTATTCTCATGCACTGATTCGTTCACTAAGCTGAATAGCCAATCAGAGTTCTCTCTCTCACGGACGGACCAATGCCAATTCAAAATGCTGAATAGGCCCAAAAAACCTGACTACATCTGTAATGTTATATTGAGTGATGTTAATCACAATAACACAGATAAAAAAAATATACACCCACTTTATGGGTATTTAAATAGTCTAGGCTTATTTTGAACAGATGGCGCTGAATAAAACAGTAGGCTACATGAAAACGTTTGAAATGTCTGTATTTGACAAATATTGCATTTAATCCACTTTGTCTGTCCAACTTAATGGCTCCATTTTCAATTCCGCCCCTGATTGCAAGTGGCAAATCTCTGCGATTGCGACTGCGCCACATGAAGTCGCACATGATTGGAGAAGTCTTGCATACACCAGATAGAAGTCTATAATTTCACAGATTAAGTAAGGACATTTTGATTAAAGATTACTGTCACAAGCACGCCAGGCTCCACCCTCTCCCAGACACAACGCTCACAGTCACCCGAATACTGATCACACACACCTGCACGTCATTATCACTGCAATCACCACCTGCACTTAAAGGGTTAGTTCACCCAAAAATGAAAATTCTGTCATTAATTACTCACCCTCATGTCGTTCGACACCCGTCAGACCTCCGTTCATATTCGGAACACAAATGAAGATATTTTAGTTGAAAGCTGATGGCTGAGAAAGGCTTCAGACAGGCCTCCATTGGCATTCAGTACATTGACACTTCCAAGATCCATAAAAGGCACTTAAAACCAGAGATGTATAAAGTACTAGAGACACATACTTGAGTAAAAGTACAAGTTCCTTATCAAAAAAGTGACTTGAGTAGAAGTTGAAGTGCTCTTTAAGCACCACACTTAAGTAGAAGTACTAAAGTATTCAACATTTTTTGTACTTAAGTATTGCAAGTAGTTTATTTTAAAATGTACTACTCAAGTACTGAAAGTAAAAGTACAAGTATTGTGTTATGTAGTTATTAAAGAAAGTAGTCAAAAGTTTGAACATCATATTGTTTTTATTATTTCAAATGATTAACCTAAAGGACAATCACAATGTTGGTAGGTAATTTTTCTACATATTGTCATATAAATAACCTGAAAATACTGTAGTTCATTAAGATTAAATCTTACTATAACCACTCTTACTAAAAAAAAATGGGGTAAGTACACTTATATTCTCATTTCAAGAGGTGTTCTGAGTAAATGATTTGTTTGTAACACTTTACAATATGGTTTGATTTGTTAACATTAGCCTACATTAGTTAATGTATTAGACTGTAATAACTAACATGAATTAACCATGATCAATACATTTGTACTGTATTTATTAATCTTTGTTAATCTTAGTTAATAAAAATACAGCTGTTCATTGTTTGTATATGTTACTTCACAGTGCACATTAACTATGTAAACAAATAGAGAGCAATTTGAGCGCAAGACGCTCGTGTTGTTTTAAAGACAGTATATGCGCGCTCGCGGGGCTCTCTCGCGCGCGCTCTCTCTCTCTCGCGCGCTCTGTCTCTCTCTCGCACTCTCGCGCGCGCTCTCTCTCTCATGCGCGGTAATGTGGGTTTGGAATGGAATGATTCCTAACATTTTTATAATTGTAACGAGTAACGATGCAGCACATAAAAAAATATCGGAGTAAAAGTATTAAACTCATCGAAAATATGTACTGAAGTAAAAGTGGAAGTAGGAGAAAAAATTAATACTCTAGTAAAGTACAGATACTGCCTTTTAGTACTTAAGTACAGTAGTGAAGTAGTTCTACTTCGTTACTATACATCTCTGCTTAAAACATTGTTACAAAGTCCATCTCACCACAGTGGCTCTACAATAATTTTACGATGCGACGACAATAGTTTTTGTGCGCAAAAAAAAATCAAAATAACACCTTTATCCAACTTGTTCTCGACTTCCGTGTGTGCCTCCACGACGCATGCGCGAGAATATGACGCAGATCCGGCGTTCGGCCATATGACCCAGAAGCGATTTGTTTAAGAGCAGAGGAAGACGCGCGTGTCTAAGCTGTTGGATTCTACATTGATCGTGCTTTAGGTCTCGGCATAGTGCTCAAAATGGGGCTTAAGTGTGTATTTCATGGATTCCCGAACGCCGGCGCAACGTCATATTCTCGCGCATGCGTCGTGGAGGCACTTGCTTGCTTAAATGCATGTTTATGTATCAATTGGATCCAGCTCCCAGTCTTGCTGAAACACCCCACGTTACAGAAATAATGTAGTCTGGTTGATTCAGCCATATTAAATAGTATTAAATAAAGAAAGTTAATCCTTTTTGGATGAAAAATATGAAAATATATTTCTTCCTGATCTCACTCTTAAAGGCACAGTATGTAAGTTTCACCGCTAGAGGTCGCTTATTCAAAACAAAGGCGTAGCTTGATGATACCGTAAATGAGCGTGGAATCATGGGAGTTGTAGTATTGACTCTTTACCTCGACAGCCGATGGACAGGAATCGACGGATTGTGAATGTATTAAAGTTTTATTAATATTACGGTGGTATGAAGCAGGATGTGCCGAGAGCCCTTGGGAGCAAATGCTAATGAGAGAGACCTGTGCGAAACAATGGTCTCAACAATCATACTAAATACATTTGAGTGTGTTGAAAGTTGTGTTATAACGTTACTCTGTGCGTTCGCTCTGTGGCTGGTATGAGACTTGTTGCACGTTCCAGTTATCTAGACCAATATTAATAAAAATAGGAGGACTAAATGACTGTTGTTAAATGACATGCAATTAATTTTAGAATATATATTGCATGATGGAGAAAGCTCTCTCTGATTATGCTATGTTAGCCACTTGACTAAATAGTATTGTGTCCAGTGATGGGAATAACGGCGTTACAGATAAACGTCGTTACTAACGGAATTATTTTTTTCAGTAACGAGTAATCAAACAAATTACTGTTTCTCCCGTTACAACGCCGTTAGCGTTACTGAGGGGAAAAAATGCGGCGTTAGTCGCGTTACTATAATTGAGCTCATTGAAGCGCTTTTCATCCGAACAGGCTCTGTGGACCTGCAACGTGTGTGCGTGTGCGCTCGCACCACCCAGGCGTGTTGGGGGTGGGTGCGGTGGTACGCATAACTGATGATTATCGGTGGGTGGTAGACAAGGTTGTTCAAGTTCAAGAGTTGATAGGTTGAGTTTACACCTATTTTTTTCACGGTCTATGGTTCACACACACACACACACACACACACCTATGACGCACACGCATATGCACATTCAGCGATGGTCCAACGACTTCAAAGGTAGCTTTCGCAAACTGGAAGTATAAGCTCTACTTTTCCCTCATTGAGGTGAAAGGTAAGAATATTTATGTAACGTGCAACTTATGCCCAGGAAGAAAGAGTCTCTCCACGCCGGTGGCAAGTGATTCTGAAGCGCCTCACATCATCATATGCCACAAAATTAGTGGCTAAAAACCCAGGTGATAACGTGAGCTCCACTACCAAAGGAAAGTATAGTAGGCCTACTGGTAATATTTACACAACATTTACAATATAGTAGGCCTACTGATAATATTTAAAATAATGCATTGAATTTGATAGTTGTCTCTCACATTGTCCCACAGCAACATTACAATAGTGTACATTAATGTTCTATTTAGTGTCCAATTCATTCATTTAACATATCTAATATTGGGGGCATCCAAGTTATTTGACATATTTGAACATTTCAGAAAAAAAAAAAAAACAACGTAACGCAGTAATTACTTTCCCTGGTAATTAGTTACTTTTATAATGATGTAACTCAGTTACTAACTCAGTTACTATTTGTAAGAAGTAACTAGTAACTATAACTAATTACTTTTTTAAAGTAACGTGCCCAACACTGATTGTGTCTGAGATTCAAACAATAAGACTTGGTTTTCTGTTGATAAATGTATATCCAAACAGTTGCTCACCTGTCTGATAAAACAATATATTAAAGCATCTTTGGTGTTTCCATGGTTTCTATACAGAAATCAAGGGTAGCGTGGATATTATATGATTGACAGGCGACGCAATGACATGGTCAGTAACACTGGTTAAAATAACTGATTTTTTTGATTGAAACATTGTTGGAAACGTTTGGGATAAACAGGTCAACAAAATATACAATATAACATTGTTTTAGTGGTTTAATCTAAAAATCTTACATATTGTGCCCTTAAATATGTATTTTGTTGATATTAACCATGTAGTTTGGGTGATTTATTTGTCTCATTTGTTTGTATGCATGTGTGTGTGTATTTGTTTCTTTGTTTGTTTAACATAAAACTTGTAAATTTATATATTAACACATTAGGCACATAAGTTTGTCTTTGTGTGCTGTGGTATTTCATCTCCAAATGAAATGACGAAAAAATTCCTTGTGCATATTAGAGAAGTGTTTTGTTTGTTTTTTCATGTGGAAACATTGCATCCTTTTATTTCACATAATGACACACCTAAAAAAAAAAAAATACTATTTTCCAAAAATATCTCTTCAAGAGCCATTCTCAAAAATAGGCGCTTAAGGGCAAATAGTTCATATAAAAAGAAAATCACAACTCAAGGAATTCGGCATAGCAACAACCCCAGCATGTCTGAATCCATGAGTAGTAACTGAATATCCTGCTCTGTGTTGCGCTGTGGGATGAGAGCCTTAAGTTGCTTTGGAGCCTCTGAGCCCACTTTACGCCCACGTCAGCTCCCACTCGCTCTGACACGTCCAGGGACTCAGCCGGGGGTGGGAGAGTTATGAAATATGAATTTCACTCAGGTTTCCAATGGCAACACAGACAAAATCTGCCACAGTGTTGCCTCCTGCTTTAGGCTCATATGTTTGCCTTTCATCTCTCCTTTTGTTGGTAAATATGCCTTTTGTTTAGTACAGAAACCATGTTCATGCTAACAAGTGCAAGCCTGTTAATGACAAGAGGTCATTACACCTACACTGACTTATACGATGGAAAATGAATTAGTCAACGGGCTTAATTACTCCCAATACTGTACATGTA
The DNA here is from genome assembly GCF_949357685.1 of Gobio gobio. Classification (NCBI taxonomy): domain Eukaryota; kingdom Metazoa; phylum Chordata; class Actinopteri; order Cypriniformes; family Gobionidae; genus Gobio; species Gobio gobio. The sequence goes on along the minus strand of NC_137100.1, from coordinate 13,635,694 downwards.
TTCATTCAAATGAAATCTGAACATAAATGTCATTTTTGATAAGGTTCACTTCACTTTTAGGCTATTAGCTTCTAGCCTGTAGTGTCTTTCGTGCCCTGTTTAATGAATGTCGTTTATCAGAGATACAGTAAAAGGTAATCTAGAGACCATGAAGAGACACTATCCATTTTGTAGTGGGATAGAGAAGGAGGGGTCAATTTGGTACTTTCAAACCAGTGGAGGGCAGCATTGTATAAACATGCCCCGTGGAAAACCAGCTGTCGTCTACATACTGTAAAGTGCTTAAAAGTTTGTCATTGAAAAGCATCTGTAAATTTTCTGGGATTTCTGCCAATCAAAATCTTTACTACAGTTTTACAGCATATTTTGACTGATAAAAAGAGAGACACCTAGACAAAGAGAAAAAAGGATGTAAAGAGACAAATGGACCTATCAATATTCATCATACAAAGGTTTTAAAAGAATGATTAATAATCAAAAAGTTGAACAGATTGTGTCTTTGTCTGATAGTCAAATTATTTAGGTAAAACTTATATCAGCTCATATCAAATCAATTCAATGATATAAAGCATTGGAAATAAATGACAAATCACTGACAGTAAACCTGAAGAGATTTTAATTAAACTTCAGCAAAGGACATCTGTTTTTCTCTCTCCTATTGTTTTAAAATTTATTTTAAAATGTGCACTGTAAAAAAAAGTCACAATTTACTGTATAAATAGGAAGGAATTTGTTTTTGTTTTTTTTACAGGTGTTTTACTTGTATTTTGAATGATGCATTGCATTGTGTTGTGTTGTGTTTTAGGGTTAACCGAAATTTCCTAAAATTACTGTATAATTTCCGGGCAGAAAATTACCAGTACATTTTCCGTTTTTAAAACTAGTAAAATTACAAAAAATAAAATTCAAATATAAAACAAACTGAGCTGCATTCATCCAAATGGCAATGTGGTAGCAGTTACATTGTGTTTTTAAAACTACTTTAAATTACTTTTTAATAAATATCTTATATTTATTATGCCTGCAGAATGTATATTAATTGAAAGTTTGTATTACATGCATATACTTCATATGTGTGTATATATATATATATATATATATATATATATATATATATATATATATATATATATATATATATATATATATATATATATATATATATATATATATATATATATATATATATATATATATATATATATATATATATATATATATATATATATATATATAGTGCATCCGGAAAGTATTCACAGCATTTCACTTTTTCCACATTTTGTTTGTCAGTCTTATTCCAAAATGGATTAAATTCATTATTATTTTCCTCAATTATACAAACAATACCCCATAATGACAACATGAAAGAAGTTTGTTTGAAATCTTTTCAAATTTTTAATTTATTTATTTAAAAAAAAAAAAAAAAAATAACATGCATGTACATAAGTATTCACAGCCTTTGCTCAATACTTTGTTGAAGCACCTTTGGCACCAATTACAGCCTCAAGTATAAGGCTAATAGGCTATATAAGGGTACAAGCTTGGCACACCTATTTTTGGGCAGTTTCTCACATTCTTCTTTGCAGGACCTCTCAAGCTCCATCAGGTTGGATGGGGGGCGTCGGTGCACAGCCATTTTATGATCTCTCCAGAGATGTTCAATCGTGTTCAAGTCTGGGCTCTGGCTGGGCCACTCAAGGACATTCACAGAGTTGTCCCCTAGCCACTCCTTTGTTATCTTGGCTGTGTGCTTAGAGTCGTTGTCCTGTTGGAAGATGAACCATCGCCCCAGTCTGATGAGCGGGCGGCCGGCTCTAGGAAGAGGCCTGGTGGTTCCAAACTTCTTCCATTTACATATGATGGAGGCCACTGTGCTCTGGGACCTTCAATGCTGCAGAAATCTTTCTGTACCCTTCCCCAGATCTCTGCCTCGATTACAATCCTGTCTCAGAGGTCTACAGACAATTTCTTGGACTTCATGGCTTGGTTTGTGCTCTGACATGCACTGTTAACTATGGGACCTTACAGTATATAGACAGGTGTGTGCCTTTCCAAATCATGTCCAATCAACTGAATTTACAGCAGGTGGACTCCGATCAAGTTGTAGAAACATCTCAAGGATGATCAGTGGCAACAGGATGCACCTGAGCTCAATTTTGAGTGTCATGGCAAAGGTTGTAAACAGTAATGTACATGTGATTTTATATATATATATATATATATATATATATATATATATATATATATATATATATATATATATATATATATATATATATATATATATATATATATATATATATATATATATATATATATACATACAGTATAATAGTATAATATTTGCATTTGTAAGCAATTGTTTTTCAGCCAAAATATACTTTAAATAAATTAAAATGAAATTAATTAATATAAAAAATAAAAATGGTCCAACGGTCTCCATTGACTTTGTATTGCATGAGGCTGCTTCCTTGTCATTTCTGACTAATAACAAAAAAACAACAATGTCTAAAGCCTGCTAGGTGACAGGGTGTACAGCAAACAAGCTAAAAAACAGAAATACGTTTTTATAAGCTGTCCACCCCCCCCCCCCCCCCCCCCCCAAAAAAAGAGCGTTTAAGGAGACAAAAGTGGATACAGGCAATAAGACGTGTAGCATCAGGAGGAGGAATGGGTACATTTTGGGATTCTGACACTCAGTATGTCTCAGTATGCCTATGTGTGCAGTAAACATTTTGTCACTGTTAAGTCAAATATCCAAATGTCAGTTTTATATATAATATTTCCTGTCGCTGATTGCGTTCCCCTCCAGTGGGTCTAGTTCTCATTGTCGTGCTCTGTCTCAATTGCCTGTATCCATGTTTTTGTCCTTAAACGCTCGCTTTTTGGGTCAACAGCTTACAAAAACTTCTGGGTTTTTGGTTCTGGGTTTTATATCAGCTTTTAGACATTGTTCTGTTTTTTGTTATAAGTCAGAAATGACAAGGAGGCCACTTCACGCAGTACAAAGTCAATGGAGAGCGTTGGTTCTGCTCCCCCTCATTGGTTCTGTTTCTTGATGTGCCTTGTGACCAGTTTTATGATTGGAAGTCAGATTCAGATCAGCTTATGAATTTCTTCTCTTATCTTATTTTTGCCTTATCTCCCCTTAATTGATGTTATTAACAATGAGACGGAGGGAGATCATGACGCAACAAGTGCATTCTGTATCTGCCAGGACTCAAAATTATTATTGTTTTTATAAAATAGGGTTGTATGATCATGAACAAAAACATATAAATAATGTCCATTTGGATTTTTTTTTTATGTGTGTGTGTATCAGGAGAGGCATAATGCTAGTCTTGCAGTATTGTCAATGCTCCTTTTGTTATTGTTTTCCATTATTTTCATTCATCCACATTTTATTTAGCTAATATGAGCGGTTTTGTTGCATAATTATCTTTTTTTTATGAATCCAGTGCTTTATTTGATTATTATTATTATATTAATTATTCAAGGAAATTTCATTTGTGAAATACAATAAACAGTCAGGCCATGAAGCAACAACAACCTCCCCACACATATATTACCACCCCCTTCTCCCCCTTACACAAACAGACCTATTCAATGACTCACAAACATGCTATCATGGTGCACTGGTGGTGTGAAAGCATGTACACATGCATGTGTGTGTGAGTGCGTGTTTTTGCGTGTGCGTTTGTCAGCAGCATGGCATAGCCCAGCCTCGGAAGGAATGGCATGACTCTGAGTTGGGGGACAGGCTCTGAGAGAACAAATCATGCTAATTGTTTTGGGAAGGCTGTGAAAGTTAGACCCAAGATGAAGGCAGAGAAGGAGGCTTTCTCTTGGGTATCAGCCGCTTTTGCAGCACCTCTCCTCTTGATCCTTGCAGTTCTGATTCACTCAGGTAAGAGGGATAAATGTCAATTTATATTCAATGACAACACTGCACTGTTGGCCTTGACCGCGAGCTTATGGCGTAGTACTGGCTGCAGGTCAAAAATTAATTTTTTGTTTTATATTGTCTGTTTTATATAAGATATTTCGAGAACTTTAATGTTATAGCAAAATATACAACATTTGGTCACTTTTGGACACTTCTGACATACTTATAATGTATGAATTCCATAGCAGATAAACTATGAAATCAAGCAGCAAGCAAATCATTCTGAATTCTTTCTTTTAAACTAATGTCACCTTTTTGAGCTTTTCATTTTGTAACTGGTGTCATTGTGATGGATGGTTGACTATCCAAATAGGTTTCACTTTATTTCAATAGACTTTAGACATTCTACTAACTATAAGTAACGTTGCAACTACATGACAACTAACTATCATTAGATTATTAGTAGACTAGTAGAATGTTAGTAGACTGTTAGATTAGGGTTATGTGTTAGGGTTCAGGTTAGTAGAATAAGTTGACATGTAGTTGCAAAGTTGCTTATAGTTAGTAGAATGTCTAAAGTGGACCCATAAAAAAACCCAAAGATTTTTTTCTTCTTCATGTAATTACATTAGAGCATAAGAAACAAATGGGGAAAAAACATTTTTGAAAAATGATATTTTATTCATATGTTATGCTATGTCCACTGTAGTCCACTTATTTTTTATCATTCACCAATCAATTTTTAGTTTTTTTTTTAACCAAACTTTGAGATGATTCTCAACAATGGTATGAAAGATATAATGGAAGGAATTGATATGTGGGTAAAATGTGCATAAATGGGCAGTCCCATTCAATACAATGTATACACTGTATGTAATTTGCATAATGTATTCTATGGGCAACATGTAATGGAAAAAACGAAGTGTAATAATGGGAGTTATAATTGGCCCCATTTTCATATTAATATCTAATATTTCATAGGAATATTGATATATAATTTATTTCCCTATTGACTTGTTGTGTCTCCCAAAATGCCTGATAAACATGCTTTAGTCCTGGTGTCCTCTACAGTAGACATGTATGAAATCAATGCCCTGTTTTGTGACAGAAAGTCATATTTTGATTAGAAAACCTAGAGATGAAAATTGAAAATTTGAAAATTAGTCAGATTTAAATGAAAATTACTAAATATTATCATATTTAATTTGTGCCAAATGTTATCACTACATTAATGTCAGTCATTTTTAAAGACCAAGGAGAATTTGTTGTCATGGTGAAACCTCCAAACATTTAACATCTCTGAAAAGCCCCGGACATCCAGACATGTATGGTGACATGTATGGTGTCAGAGAAATTCACAAAAATATAATGTCCACTGCAGTGAACAAAAGTCCATTCCTGGGTCCAGGATGTGAACAGTGTTTTGCTTGCTTTCCTTAATAAATGGCTTGATATTTGGTTAAATAATGACATTCAAACATTTTAAGTGTTACTAAATCTATAATAAAAATAAAAAAACAACACCTGGAATATTTCTAACACACTCAAATGAAAATTTAAAAAAAAATTGTGGAGTAAAATAAAAAGACCACGAGATGCTGTGTTTCTGTGATCTGTAAGTGTTCGCCTATCCGGATCACAGCAGTGTCAGAGCAGATTGAGACAATAGGTTACTAGAAGGACAAAGATGGATGGGCTACTTCATATTCCTATTTACAACATCATGAAAACCCATTCCTATCCTCACATCATGACTACTTTAGAAGCTGTTTGTGTTGTACAATTGGCCAATGTTACCATCAACAGAGCCACAGGAGCCCCGTGTGTCACTTTTCATCTCATCACACTGATTGTTTGTCGCTCTGTGGGCCCTTTTCATTCCAGGAAATTGGGCCAAACAATTCAAGCTTTTGTGTTCTCATCTCTGGCAGGCCTTTCGCACTGTAAGCGGTTACCAGGGAGATGGGCTGTTTCCACACAGAGAAAGACAATACTTTACATTAAGTTACTTAAGGCTTTAAAAAGTGATCCACTAAAAATATTTATTGAACAGTAGAGAAGAAAAGCATTTTTTTTCTTATGAAGCATTGATATTTATTATTATTATCATGAATGGCATAAATGACAGACTGATAAGGAAAACAGATAGTGATATGTGAACCCATATTTGATGTAGTAATATTATTTTTCAAAATACTACAGCGTTTGATTGGACTGTTTTTGACATCAATAACAAAAGCTCCTTCAAAGAAGCGAATGCTTTATTCAGCAAGAATGCATTCGATTGGTCAAAAGAGACAGCAAGGCATATACATTTCTATTTCAAATAAATGCTATTCTTTTGAACTTCTGTTCATTAAAAAATATAATGCAAAAATATCATAGTTTCTGCTTTTAACACTGCTTTTAACACTGATAATAATGAAAAAATGTTTCTTAAACAGCAAATCAGCATATTAGAATGCTGGAAACTCAACTCTGCCACCATAGGAATAACTTACATTTTAAAATGTATTAAAATAGAAAACTGTTTTTAATTTATACTGTGATAATATTTCACAATATTAAAATGTTTTACTGTTTTCTGATCAAATGAATGCTGACTTAGTCAGCAAAGAAGACTTATTCAAAAACATTAAGAAATCTTGCCAACCCCAAACTTTAAAGCATAATATTTTGCTACAACAAGTTCGTTTTTATTATTATTATTATAATTTGTTATCTGAGCCTATCTGAACAGACATGTGATCCATTTTTGGCCTGTGACCTAGCCATTTGCTATTACATATGTGATTTGATGAGTCAATATCTGGAAAAGCTCAGTTGTAAAGGGTGTTTTAGGCTGTGCAAGTGTCCTGTATGAAGGTTATGGTGTTTTTCTGTCTGGCAATGGGATCTGATGAGTATTATTATGGCTTCATTTGCACAAGAGTGCAGTGAAGTAAGACAGAAGGCAGGGAGAGTCTTAACAAACTGACACATTAAGTGTAATCTTCCCTGTGCGTGTAGAAACAATAATAAGGGGACTGGATAAATCTACATGCACTACTGAACAATCATCGAAAGTGAACACATATGGAACTTAAAGTCTGAATAATATGGAAATTCATCACGTTTAACCCTCTGGTGCATCTCTGTCATTTTGACCAAAAACTTTACTTTACTTTACTTTTTCTTACTTCACCGGAATTGTGTGAAACTTGGTAAAAGTCATGGACATGATTCGAAAAGGTTAAATGGTCCTGAAAAAAATAGTCACACTGGACTCCTCACAGTCAAAAATGACCGCTTTGGAAATTAATGGGAAACGAATTTCATCTAGTGGAAACTTTTGCTACTGCGACCAAACAAAATCTTACTGAAAGCTCAATTTTTTAGATATCAAACTGTTAGATTTATTTTTTACATGTTTTGGAAAATATATACTTCATATAAAAATTGAAAGTAAACATACAATTCTATAACTTTTCTCACTTTTTTTAACACTTTAGCAATAATCTGCCGTGTCATCTTTAAAGAGACCAATCTTACACTATAAAATAAATTGTGCTATATGGCACTAAAAGGGGTTCTTGGCTCGTAATCATAGGGGAATCTCTTTACGTGCTGTATAGCACCAATCTTGGTGCTCCAGTGGTTCTTCAGTGGTTCGCCGGTTCTTTGGCTGAGGTGCTATATAACACCGCTATATAGCACCTCAGAACATGTACAGAACATGTTAAGATATGGTGCTATATAGTACCAAAAGTGGTTCCCCTATGATTACGAGCCAAGAACCACTTTTAGTGCCATTTAGCACCATTTATTTTTAGAGTGTACGCCTGTGCTCCAAAACATTCAAGATTTATGACAGTTTAAATTGGAAATTTCATTTTCAGGTCTATGCTCAAAATGTGACTAAATTGATTAAAATATTTAATAAAAAACATTGAAGTGAAATATAGTGCATTCATTTCATGACAGCCACGCAAAGAGGGTATGCATGTGTAACCCCTCCTGTTCAAGCCACCCACTCCAAGCGGGACTCGAACCCTGGTCCGCCGGCATGAGAGTTGGACACTCTAACAAGGATGTTAAATGCTGCAACCTCTAGCGTCAGTTGCAAGAGCGTCTCTTGAGATCAGAGGAGTGAGGTTTACTCACACAGCGACTACTAGCTGGCCTCCGTTACACATGTTAATTATCTTATTGTGAATGCTTATTATTGTTATTATCAAATAATATTTAATCAAAATGTCATCAACTGAATCAAAATGTCATCTACTGAATCTTTCTGTGAAATGACAGACTTCTCTCTGATGATGTATGCTGGACTCCTCCAATCATTTTGTCCAAATTCTTCCAATCGACCTCAAGCTTGCATTCTGCCGCGAACAAATCAACACTCAATGCAAAGTCCCCGTCCCTGTTTCACTCAGATGTACATCACAATAAAGATGTCGCCACTTCCATTACATATCGACTTTAAAGACTTTAAAGATTGAAATGTTTAATTTACTTAGGCCCAATTCTATTTTATACCCCTTTGCCTTCCCCCTACACGTTCCCCTTGACCCTTGAAACAGATTGCCAAGGTGTAGGGGTGAAAATATTCCCCTAAGAAATGGGACACCACTACTATATACCATTACATGTCATCATACCCGTTTCATTTATTATAATGTCCTGTGACATTTAACCAGTACAGCAATGAAGTGCGTAGGCTATAACTAACCGTAATCGGGCGCAAGCACGTTTAACAAATTACTCACTCCCAACAGAGTTTTGCGCTGTATTTGGACTTAATAAAATGGCGCTCGTTTGCAGTTCAAAAACGTATGAGCCAGAGTTTCCTAAGATGATACAGAATGATACAGAACATTAATGTCATGATCTGTTAAGATCTGTTGCCATTTCTATTACATAGTGACTTTTAAGACTGAAATGATGAAATACTTACACATATTATGATTTCACAACCGTGTTAAATCAGCCTTTATGCATGTGATAATTATGTAAGTAATTTATCAAACACTTTAGTCCCTAGTGTCCTACAGTGCACTTCAGGTTCAATCCTTCTGGAGAAGACTGAGGTGAAGTGCTTTGCTCAAGAGCATAATGGCTCATTGCATTGGGTCACTTCTTGTGTGGATCAAACCATTAACCTTCTGATTATGAACCCTGAGCTTTACACACCACACGACCATTAGTTGGATGCAGGAAAGTTTGTGGCATGTATAATGCATGTTGTAAATATTTCAAATTAATTGTAAAGAATACTTGTGGGTGTTTTTTGTTTTGTTTTTAGTTAAAAAAAAACACTATGCAAGCAACTAGACTTTAAATGTAAGATTTATGTATTTGATTTGCACATAAAATTTCCATCCATTTTAGATTACAGTTTAACATAAACACATTAATTAACGTAATGCATATTTTTCAGTCATAAATAAAACAGGTAAGATTTCTGCACTCTATTTGTATCCATTTGATTTTAATTAAATTATCATTTTCAAAATACATTTATTCAAATTGCTGAGATTCAGCATAAATCTGTTCAATGTGAATTCAGTTAAAAAGTATGAACATGGTTAAAATAAGCAATATTAAAATAAATAAATATTTTATAAGGTTTATTAAAGATAAATGTATATTGTGTGTTTCTTACCTGTTCAATTTATGTATGACTGACAAATATCACATATGTTTATGTCTAATCCAAATGAATGGACATTTTATATGCAATTCAAGCACAAATCTTTTTGGTAACACTTTATTTTATAGTATCCTTTTTGCATGTACTTACTACAGTAATAACAGTACATTATTCGTAATTACATGCATCCAACCCTAAACCAAATCCCTAACCCTAACCCTAGTAAGTATATTGTTAATTAAAATTACTCAGTACTTAAATGTATGATTACACTGTAACAAGAACACCTTAAAACTAGCCTGACAAGCCAGACCCACATCAAGATTGGCAGGGCTCAATCCGAGGGGCGGGATAAACGGTTGTCTTTCAAATTCCCTCTGCACATAATAGGATAGCGCTATAACCAACCAGAGCAATGAAGAAGGTGAAGCAGAGCTAGTTGATAGATTAAACTTTGGCCGTATCCGGTCTGCAAAACTCAGAACGCATCTTCCTTTCTTAAGAATGCCTTCAGTGGCGTTCTTTGTTCTTTTCTCAAAGAAAAGCTTAACTCCAAGTCTTCCAGAGTTGCGACCAAAGCCGATTCAAAAGACCACTGTTCGCCAGCTTCTTTGTTTACAAGTAGCACGCGGAACCGCCGCAACTCTGCCGTCATTATGTTAAGCCCGCCCACCAACTCTATACACGTTGTGATTGGCCTGACCAGAGTTTGGTTTTTCCAGCTCGCAAGCCAACGGAGAGTTTCTAGACTACCCTGGCATCAAATTAGATTTGCTGCCGCTAGGGTGCGTCTAGATTTCAAGGCTACCTTAAAACATAATAAGGCATACATTTAGGCATAAATATTTATTTTGATTGCAGTCAGCAAGATCAGGTAATGACAGTTTATGAACTTGATAATGATGTCACGGCAGCTGACTTGATCTCTTCACCTTTTGACAAACTAACATTAATCTCATAAAGAAGATGTTTAATAGATGTTCATGTCACAGGATGTGTTCAGGGGGTGAACATTACCAGTTTTGAGACGCTGATCAGAGGGACAGTAGGTGGAGAAGCTCTGCTCTCTGTCCGATACTCAAGCACCAGTCAGGATCCTCCTGTAATCAAATGGCAGCTGAAGAGGGACAAACCAGTTACAGTGGTGCAGTCCATTGGCACGGAGATCATTGGTAACCTGCGGCCGGAATACAGAGACCGTATCATTGTGTTTGAGAATGGTACACTGCTGCTGCATAACCTCAGGCTGTCTGATGAGGGCACTTATGAAGTAGAGATCTCCATAACCGACGACACCTTCACTGGAGAGGGCAGCATCGACCTGACGGTGGATGGTAAGATTCTTGTTTAAGAAAATTGTCAAAGACATTTGGGAATCATTATGATTCCATTAAATCATACTAATAAAATCTTGGCGGATGTTTTACCAGAGCCAATCTCTAAGCCACACGTCCTCATGGTCACTTCCACTGTTCTGGAACTGACAGAGAATTTCACGCTAAACTGCACCCATGACACGGGCACAAAGACCACCTATGGCTGGGCAAAAGGTGGCCATCCTTTACTAAATGAGACCCGTTTGCTGCTGTCGTCGGACCAGAAGATCCTGACCATCACACGCGTTCAGATGGTTGATGATGATGTCTACAGTTGTATGGTGGAGAACCCTATTAGTAGCATGAGAAGTCTGCCAGTCAAACTCACAGTTTACAGTAAGAATGGGAACATATGAACATCATGAATCATTTTAAATACATTGATACTGTATTATACACCCATCAGGCATAACATTATGACCAAGCAGAACTCATGTACAGTAGCTGCATGTTTTATTATTGCTGCTATGCAAAAATATGACCATGTTTACAGGGTCGAAGTTTACAGTTTAAAAGTATCATATTTAGTGTATCTATTTTTCTAGGATTTCTATGTTTTTCAGAGAATTTATTGTCTTGTATTATTATTTTTGTCTTGCATATTTATTGTCTTGAGTTACTGCACTTTATGTAGTTTTTGAAATTGAAATTGCACCATGGGCCTGAAGAAACTCCATCTCGTTCCAATGTATACGTGTTATATAGAGGAAGGACAATAAAAATGCACTTGACTTGACTTGACCAGTGAAAGGTGAAGTGAATAACACTGATTTTCTCTTCATCATGGCACCTGTTAGTGGGTGGGATATATTAGGCAGCAAGTGAACATTTTGTCCTCAAAGTTGATGTTGTGGGGTGTTCCCGGTCTGCAGTGGTCAGTATCTAGATGTCTAAGGAAGGAACAGTGGTAAACTGGCGTCAGGGTCATGGGCGGCCAAGGCTCATTGATGCATGTGGGAAGCGAAGGCTAGCCTGTGTGGTCCAATCAAACAGACGAGCTACTGTAGCTCAAATTGCTCAAGAAGTTAATGCTGGTTCTGATAGAAAGGTGTCAGAATACACAGTGCATCACAGTTTGTTGCATATGGGGCTGCATAGCCGCAGACCAGTCAGGTGCCCACTGAAAGCACCAACAGTGGACACGTGAGCATCAGAACTGGACCATGGAACAATGGAAGAAGGTGGCCTGGTCTGATGAATCACGTTTTCTTTTACATCACGTGGATGTTCTGCTGGGAAACCTTGGGTTCTGCCATCCATGTGGATGTTACTTTGACATGTACCTCCTACCTAAGCATTGTAGCAGGAAACGGTATTCCCTGGTGGCTGTGGCCTCTTTCAGCAGGATAATGCGCAAAAATGTTTCAGGAATGGTTTGAGGAGCACAACAACGAGTTTGAGGTGTTGAATTGGCCTCCAAATTCCCCAGATCTCAATCCAATCGAGCATCTGTGGGATGTGCTGAACAAACAAGTCCGATCCATGGAGGCCCCACCTCGCAACTTTCAGGACTTAAAGGATAGGCTGATAACATCTTGGTGCCAGACACCACAGCACACCTTCAGGGGTCTAGTGGAGTCCATGCCTCGATGGGTCAGGGCTGTTTTGGCAGCAAAAGGGAGACCAACACAATCAGTCATAATGTTTTGCCTGATCGGTGTATATTCTATAAATATGTTTATGTAATATTAGCAGTTCTTTAGGAAACAAAATGGCCGAAAATGTTCTTGTTTTCAGAAAGGAGCTCCCTTTATATCATACTGTCTACAGTCGGCATCTTCGTCCTCGTCACCCTTGTAACCATGTGTGCTTGCTGGAGGCCATCAAAAAAGTATGAATCTATTTTTCTTTGCCACTCAGCCATCATTAAGTTAACAATATTAGTGTAAATTAACATGTCACCATAAATACTTTCATTGACAGATCAAAAAAACAGAAGTCTAAAACTATCATACCAAGATCCATTTCACAAAACCACCACATCAGGTATCATGATGTCAAGCCCGAGGGTATGTATTCAATGTAATTATGTTGTTATTTAATATTGATTTCCTGTCCATTTTGAATGTTCATCAGAGTAAAAACACCATGGCTAATAAGCTTACTTTACTGATATTACTTGATAAAAAATGTGAATGATTTTCTAAAATAAATATTATGATGCATAATTTTCTCTGTTTTTATATTATATTAATTAATTAATTAATTAATTATATTATATTATATTATATTATATTATATTATATTATATTATATTATATTATATTATATTATATTATATTATATTATATTATATTATATTATATTATATTATATTATATTTGGAGCGGAGTAGTAACTGATTACATGTAATCTGGATTAAGTAATCAGATTCTAAAAAATTTAATTGTAATTAGATTATATTAAATTTTAAAATACTCGGTCAGACTACACTTACTTTTTTATTGATCAGGATTACATGTTATTCTGACAACGGCAGCCAAATATTCATTGATTCTCCCTACTTTATTTTTATATTTTAAATTTTTTACATTTCTAAAAACGCCTACTGCTTGTATGTTCAAAAGTTATCACTGAACACTGAGACCCACACAGCATTTGATTTGACTGGATTTATAGAAATCAAACACTTTTAAGTGTTTTCTCAACATTGCATCAACTCCTGATTGACACATTCATTATTATTTGAATTATCACTCAGTTTCAGTGAGTTATTTAACCTAATGTCTTCAGAAGGCTTTTGTCTTTCAAACACATTAAAATTTACAAATTCACATAATTTCATATTTATATGCAATGCAGGGATTCCCCAACTTTTTTGTCAGCTGAAATTTCTTTGACCTAATATGTTTACTTATATTTACTTGAAGTGCCCCCTGAGATGTTAATTAATAATAGGTCAATAAATTAAATGTAATAATAAAATTGTCAATACAAATAATAATAAATAATATATAAATAATACAATTAAGTGCACAGTTCTTTGATGTCGGTAGATGGTCACATAACATGCAGGCAAACAAATAAAATATTTTTAAATCTGTTTTTAGGAGTGTTTTATTTTTATTATTTTATTTTTAAAAATTGTATGATTTAATTGCTTCATAGCTTTTCATTAAACTCATGACTCTGGTCTGAAAAACCCTGATGTAATATAATATTTAATGCACTTCATGTTGTTGATACCAAAGAATGGAATATATTTTCTTTTTTCTTTGTATTTTTATATCAGTAACCGATTACAATTTGTAAGTATCTACCGAGCTTTGATTATATTATATTATACACCGATCAGGCATAACATTATGACCTAATATTCTAATATCCTAATATTGTGTTGGTCCCCCTTTTGCTGCCAAAACAGCCCTGACCCGTCAAGGCCTGGACTCCACAGACCCCTGTAGTTGTGCTGTGGTATCTGGCACCAAGTCTTGTAGGTTAAGAGGTGGGGCCTCCATGGATCGGACTCGTTTTTTCAGCACATTCCACAGATGCTCGATTGGATTGAGATCTGGGGAATTTGAAGGCCAGGTCAACACCTCAAACTCGTTGTGCTCCTCAAACCATTCCTGAACCATTTTTGGCTTTGTGTCAGGGCGCATTATCCTTCTGAAAGAGGCCACAGCCACCCGGGAATACCGTTTCCATGAAAGGGTGTACATGGTCTGCAACAATGCTTAGGAAGGTGGTACGTGTCAAAGTGACATCCACGGGAATGGCAGGACCCAAGGTTTCCCAGCAGAACATCACTGCTTCCACCAGCTTGCCTTCTTCCCATAGTGCATCCTGGTGCCATGTGTTCCCCAGGTTAGTGACGCACACGCACCTGGCCATCCATGTGATTCATCAGACCAGGTCACCTTCTTCCATTGCTCCGTGGTCCAGTTCTGATGCTCACGTGCCCACTGTTGGTGCCTTCGGCAGTGGACAGGGGTCAGCATGGGAACCCTGACTGGTCTGCGGCTATGCAGCTCCATACGCAAAAAACTGCGATGCACTGTGTATTCTGACACCTTTTTATCAGGACCAGCATTAACTTCTTGAGTAATTTGAGCTACGGTAGCTCGTCAGTTTGATCGGTCCACACGGGCCAGCCTTCATTCCCCACATGCATCAATGAGCCTGTCGGTGGTTCACCACTGTTCCTTCCTTGGACAACTTTTGATAGTGCATTTTTGGAGATGCTCTGACCCCATCGTCTAGCCATCACAATTTGGCCCTAGTCAAACTCGCTCAAATCCTTACGCTTGCCCATTTTTCCTGCTTCTAACACATCAACTTTGAGGACAAAATGTTCACTTGCTGCCTAATATATCCCACCCACTAACAGGTGACGTGATGAAGAGATAATCAGTGTTATTCACTTCACCTGTAAGTGGTCATAATGTTATTCCTGGTGGTGTATGTATATTATATTAATTGTATTATATTATATTATCTAATTGTTAATTTATATATCTAGATGATGTCATCCCAATAATGACTGATCATGAGCGGAGGAATCCTGTATCACTCTACATCTTAAAAGAGAAGGTATTATGACATCATTGTTTAATTTCCCTCTCCCAGCGCACCCACTTTATGGTTAAAAATAGCCTTTCAAGTGGATGAGTGGTCCATTACCTCAGTAGAGCTGTCTGTGAGTCAGAGAGCAAAGGTTGAACTCAGAAACATCTGACTGCTTTAGAAACATTTCTTTGTGTCACACATTAATATTCATGTTTTCACCGCATATTCTAATATACAGTAGAATAAGTTATGTTATTATATCTGTGTTACAAGAATAGCCTAGAAGTTTTCCATGTCTTGATAATACGAAAGTGCAATGATGTAGGCGTGCGAAGACTGTAAATGCCTGCACTTGACATCCTCAGGATTCTCCTCCTGGCGAACCAGCGTCAACATGTGAAACTTGCAGCTCCGTTAGCGGCAGCCCTCCAAGCTACAGCAGCTCAATACCTCCTCCATCCGACTTGCTTGAGCCTCCAGCACGCTCCTCTCGCAGATACCCTCGCACCTCCACCAAATCCCCACCGCACCATCGCCGGAGGAAGGGACACAGTCAGAGCCCACCAGCCCCTTCCTCGCCCCGCAGCCAAGAGTCCGGCCGAGTCTCACAGTCCCCGGCGTCCTCGTCTCCAGCCAGGAAGCCTGAGGAGCCATCCGCCTCTCCAAAAGAACGCAAAGGCTCCCCAAAAACATAGATGTCGATGAACTGACCACGTCTGCCGAGTCCACATGCTGCAAAAAGTCAGATAATGACCTGCACAAATACTTTTGCGTTAATGTGTGTAAATATGTAAATACACATATATGTGTCTATGCTCCAAAATGATGCATTTCAAACTTGTTTAGCTTCATCATGTTAAGACACGTTTTATTTGAAAGCATATTGTGAAGGTTGAGTTGATCTAACACACAAGGGGCCAGATTTACTAACAGCCTGCGCCAGTGCAAACCCTCTTTTAGTGTTAAAATACTACTGTCAGGATTTACTAAAGACACAGTGGAAACATTAGCGCTGGAAAAGGAGTGAACAGAGTTATTTTGTGGCGTTTGTAGGAGAAATTTATGGGAGGAGAGTATTTAAATTAATCATACTTAAGGTGATTTGCTACGGTTTGCGTTCGTCAATTTACTGGTGTTTGCGCCATTTACCGCCCCAAAAAAGCATGTCTTAAACCAGACACCTACTGGTAGGTTGCGTTGGTCATTATGAAAAGAATCCGGCTGTGTCTGTGTTCTTTAATTTGCACGTCATCAGTAGATCACACACAGAACTTTCCACTTCCATCGGCTCTTTTATGGAATTGCGCCTTCACGCTAATTTGCCGTTTAGTAAATCTGGCCCTAGGTCTCTTCACTCTCAGAGATGTCTGGGTCCTGCAATGTGATTGTTGGCTTGGCAACATCTTTCATCCAACATCCTTCAGTGTTTTCTGACATAGTGTTATCACACAGTTCCAGTAGTCCAGTGGTTCCCAACCTGGGGTACGTGTCCCTCTTTGGGGAACATCAGAGTTTTAAAGGGGGTATGGGAATTGTATGCTTCGAGGTCAAATAGGGATGCAAAAAAACTACAATAGAACTTGACGATACTTTGGCATTTTGTTCTACAACCTAAATCACACACACACATACCGAAAATATGAATTTTGAAGAAGTTATGTTTATTTTTGAAAAGCTATGTTAGCTAAGAAGGTTTGGGGTGTGAGTGTGTGCAGTGTACATTGTAGAACAAAACATCAAAGTATTGTCAAGTTACTGTATGTTTACCACAGGTTTTATTTTGCTCATAAAATAAATTAAAAAAAAACATTATAAAACCCCATAGGAAAATGCGCATCGAGGGAGCATATCGACCGCGAAGGTGGCATTCGCGAGCACCCTTCTGAAACCGAAAGTGACAAATGGGACACCCTACAATCTTGTAAGCCATTGTAAGTCCACAAGACCGAAAGTGCACATGAAGTGTGCCATTTGGCACAGGGCCCACAGTCCCAATTCAGAGGCTGCATCATTCAAAGGCCGATTGCGTCACCACTGCATGGCGAAGGCTGTCCCAATTCGAAGGCTCCTTCAACTGCGGCCTCCAAATGTGTCCTTCATTTCCCGTGACATGAAGTATACAAAAGGAGGGGTGCTTCTTATTTCTTATTTGTGCATCCTTGTTTCCTTACCTCGCTTCCTTTCCTCCTCAGGAGCCTTCCTCACCTCATCGTGGTGCAATTTTAGAGAATTGAGATGTCCTGCACGATGGCTGAGCATGAAGAGATTCTGCGTCACGAGCTGGAGAACATAGGACGAGGAAACGAGGAAGCATCAATTTGAGTATTGAGAAGCACCTTGGCGGGCTTGCCTAGCCCAGAATTCATAATGCATCAATGACGACATGATTTTTTTGAGAGAAATTGCAGAATTACACATTTAAACTTAAGTAATGGGTTTCAACTTACTCAAAAATACAATTATAAAAATGTAACAACAAAAAAAAAGTTTAAAGTGGTTCAAATGTTGACTTACTAGGATACGATTATATATAGTTTATACTCTTTGTTAAATACAGAAATTGTCCATTGTGTACATATTTAGACAGTTTGTGAACAAAACATTATTTTCAAACAGTTTAATAAGTCCAGTACAAACGTTACTGTCGCTCATCAACAGCAGCTGTCACAGTTGCTAGGCAACAAGAACAATCCTCCCTAGGCTAAACCATCCCATTTGACAACGCTCGTTCCGACCTTTCGTGACCTTCGAAGGTGTGTCCTTTGAAGTTTGTGTCCTTCGAAGGATGCAGCCTCTGAATTGGGACGCAGCTAATACCGTATCACCCATAGCAACACTTTAGCAACCAACCAGAATTCCCAACCAATTACCTACGAACCACCCAGAACACTCTGGCAACCACCTAGCAAGATTTAAACAGCCCAAGTATTCAAATGTTTACAATTGTTGCAAGGCTTTTTCGAGCCAACAGTGAATGTTTGTCTTTCCTTTATTATAGTTTTTATTTCTTCATTCTCTTAAAGAACATGAACAGGCCTGTTTTTATTGTGGTGAATGTAAATGACAAGTAGAGTTGATCTGTAAATGTTAAATAAAATATTGAGAAAGATCTAAATGCAATCTTTCACACAACTGATGAGATTTTGCACAGTGTTTCACCCGCTAATAATCTGAGCATTATGTAATCGTGTCTCTCTTGTTAAAGTTCATACTGTTCCTGAAAAGGGAGAGACAATGTGCCTGCTGATTCACACAAAAGACACAGTAGGCTCCTTGTTATGCATAGGCACGGCCGTTGAGAACAGGCATTGTAAAGGGAGCAGGCTGATCTTGTGTTGATTCATACCCATGCATAAATGTATAAGTTGGAGACAGAAACCCAAGAATGCTAATAGCTTACCCTGTGGAAAAACAATGCCACTGAAATAGTTGTTCAGGCATGCACAAAAGTTTTGAAAGACTACAAAGAGAACCATAAGTAGGACATTACATAACAATAATGGCTATTTAAAATGACAATTTTCTTGCCAAACCAAACGTTTTATCTTTGTAGTGAGTTTGTTAATAAATAAATAAACTTACTCACTCGAATTTAAATTGATACACACTTTATTTTATATTATTATATATTCGATGTGTTACATTTTATTTTATAGATTTGTAATAATAAAAAAGAGGGGTATTAAATTCTGTGTAAACCCACGGAATTTATGTTTATTTTAGTCGCTGAGAATTCGGTTAGGTCTGGGGGGGAGAAGTAGTACAATAGGTGTGGAACCAAAACAATCAGTTCGTCTTTTTCCTATCGAACGTACATTTAAGAGCACATCGGGCGTGAGCAAATCTCTACAGCTTTGAATGGCGTTACTTTCGACGAATAAAATCTTACTTATATAAAGCTGTGGCCAATAGAATCATAGATGGGCGGGTCTTAAAGCGGTTGTGATTCTGTTAGCGTCATTGACAACGGACCGGAGTTTTAATTCTGTCAGTTACAGAAGTTGAAATATTAACGCTATTTGCATGAGGAAAGTAACAACATTATGAATCGCTGTCTTTTAAAAAGACTCATGTAAAGAAGCTTTGTTTTCGCTCGAAGGATCAATGTTGTGCTTGCTAAAAAGGTCCGAACATCAGTGACTCCCGAAAAGCCACAAATGCTAGTTAAACCCATTCATATCTACCAGAATTTATACGAAAATGAATCAAGCAAGAACAGCTAAAGAAAGGGGGTGCTCTTCGATAACGCGAAAGACTGTATTAAAAGAAAATAAAAGGATAACCTCTGGAAACAGAAGAAAGCCCAAAGACGTGAGAGTGTTGGCAGAGAGGAACCCGGCTGTGGCGCCTGTGGGTGTTTGGGTGGAGAGCGGAGAGGACTGTCAGGAACATCCAGCGGTAAGAACTTGCACTGATATCATATGAATGAGAGATGTGGTTAAAACGAGATTCATTGACTGCCACTTTGCACTAATACGGTACACGTTACATGTTGGTGTCGCGCATATTAAAGTCTGTCCAACATTCCTGACTTTACTGACCTGGAAAAAGTGTCAAGAAAACCTCCCACATTTCCCCCTTTATTTTATGGAGGAAATAAATAACAATTAGGCACAAACTAGCTGCCACTGAGTAACATCTAAATTATGGCTACAAAAACCCTGTTACTTGCCATGTTACCAGGGTTATTATACAATGATAATAATAATATAATATAACTAAAATATAAATAATATAAAATATTAAAAAAAAAACTTTAACCTTTTTTTCAGCTAGTTGCCTAGGCAGCATTTCGAATTTTCTTTCAGTTTAAGTTAAAGTGCTAAAATAACTAAAACTGAAATAAAAAATAAATAAAACTATATAGACATATTTTAAAAACTAATAAAAATGGTAAAAACAACAAAATTACTAAAAATAAAAAAGACAAATACACAACACAATTACTAAAACTTTACACCGAAAATGTAAAATTATAAACTATATATATATAACTTATATATATTTAAAAATAATTATATAATAATATATAAATGATACTAAAATAACACTGGCTGTATTATTTTATCATTCATATTTTAATCAATCATATTTTTAGACATATCCCAAATGTACATATATACATATTTTAATGAATATTTTAATTTTAACAAATGGCAAAAACATAACAAAATTTACTAAAACTTTAACTAAAATGAAAATATAAACCCAAGTTGCTAAAACAACACTGATTTTTATTATTGTTTTATTTCTAAATTGTGCTCATTTTTATTGTTTGATTAATTTACTTATAATGTGATTTTTTAAATTAATAATATATTATGTATGTATAATTAATATTATACATAAATACATATACATATATTAGCTGTTTTTAGACATAACAGGGTTGCAAACTTGCAAACACTAAATAAATGGGCTCATATTAAATGACCTCATAAGGTTAAAGAAAAGAAAAGAATACTCCAGGTCTTATTTCATACCCTATTTGTGGAAAGTGTCTACTAGCCAGGCATGTAACTCAAATCTAACCCTGTGTGTGGGGCAGGTCCAGGCTTTGCTTACGGAAGAGCTTCTGGAGGAGACCCGACGAGAGAAAGAGGAGAGTCTGCGCCGATTTCAGGATGCAGTTCGCAAACGTGTGTCGCAGCAGGCACTTCTGCGCAAACAACAGCAGCTACTGAAATCATATGAGACCGTAAGAAATGTCTGTTAATGAGCAACAGAGGATGGAACCCTTTTCCCTGAGTAGGACACAGTTTGTCCATTGACTATTTTATAATCAAGAACTATTAATTATGTTAAACTATAGCATAAACTTTACACTTTTGTTCAAAAGTTTTATGCTCTTATGCTCACTTAGGCTGCATTTATTTGATTAAACACACATTAAAAACGTTTTCTATTTTCTACTTTAAAATGTAATTTATTCCTGTGATGCAAAGCTGGATTTTCAGCATCATTACTCCAGTCTTCAGTGTCACATGATCCTGCAGAAATCATTCTAATCTGCTGATTTGATGCTTGTAGATGATTTGATGATATTTATCAATGTTGAAAATGTGTTGCTTAATATTTTTGTGGAAAACAGGAGACTTTTTTTAAAGAATTCAAAATCATTTTTGTGTAATTTAATGCATCTTTACTGAATAAAAGTAAAAGTAAAATTAATTTAGTATTTACTGTTATATTATTTATTAATATTCAAAATTTTTGTTTGATGACAGTTGATGTTTTGTTGTGCTTTTGTCATTTCTTTTTAAATATTTTTATTAGCTTTCATTTATACTTATTTCAGTTTTAGTTTGACTAAATTTAGTGATTCAATTTAAACTTTTTTGCCAAGACAATGCTTCTAATTTTTAAGTTTTGCTTCTAATATTAATATTTTATTTCTGCTTTACTTTTCTTTTTTGAAAACCATTTTTAATAATTTTAGTTTAGTTAACAATATCAACACTGATAAAAGTATTATAAAAAAATAAAAATAAAACCTTACTGGCCGCAAACGTTTGAACAACCATAAGCTTGTCTGACTAGCTGTGTGGAAAGTCATGACACCTTATTCTAACAAATGCTCAAATACTCAAAAAGTCATTTTTGTGAACACTGTTTTCTTTTCTTTTTTCAGGTTGAAAGTGAGGGCAAAGTATTGCAACAAAACAGCAAAGCAACCCATATCCTTACACCTCAAACCAATGTATTCCCTTCCTGGACACATGGGGAGCGAGTTATTTGCAGTCCCAGCTCTCGCTTTGTCAGTGCTCAGGGGACAGAGGCCATTTCTTCCAATCAGCACACGCATCATGTACGGGTATTTACAGGCAGGACATGATACACCAAGTACAACATGTTCCTGGATCAACATCTTTGTTGATCCTGGAGCAACATTCCAATTAACCAATTAGATTTTAGGGACAAGTTTACAGTTTATGTCAACTTGTCAAGTTTAGGCTTACAACCAGGGTTAAAGGATTAGTTCACTTCAAAATGAAAATTTCCTGATATTTTACTCACCCCCATCTCATCCAAGATGTCCATGTCTTTCGTTCTTCGTTCTTACAGTTTTTTGAGTCTTTGCTGCACAGGGCTAAAGCACGACATCCCGCCCTCCGCTTCCAACACACAGGTGTACCAACACACCTCCCAACGGATATTACTTAAAGGATTTTTTTATTTTTATTTAAGTGCTTCAACATCACCTATCTTTTCCCTCTGATTTTAGGGATAATTTATGGGTAGGGTTAGGTTTAGGGGTAGGGATATGGTTAGGACTACATTTTGGACTGGAATGTTGTTCCATGATCAACAAAATATGTTGCCCCAGGAACGCGTCTAACTCAGCAAAATCAGGTCGAGCATGAATCTTTTGCATCTATGTGGATCATTTTGCTTGCATCTTTTTGTCAGAATCTATATGTAAGAGAGTGTTTCTTGACACTTTTTCCAGGTCAGTAAAGTCAGGATGCAGGTGAGACACAGACTAGCTGCTCGTCAAACAGTGCAAGAGGGAGATGAACTATCTCAACTGCCTGGTGGGAGATGGAAAATATCCCCAGCTAGAAATGTGAGTCATGCATGATGAATTTGGGTCATTTCTGAGACCTGAATGTTCATTGTTGTTGTATTAATATCTTCACATTTGTTATATACAGAAACCTGAATCACATTCTTCAAGAGATCAGAAGGATTATACCGAAGTTTCAGATGATGGAGGAGAGGAAAACGAGCAGGATGTTGAAGCAGAAGATGAGATGCTGTTGGGGCAACATGATCAACCTCTTAATTTGCATCGCCACAGAATCAAGACTGTAACTTTTCAGAACGATATGGTGAGAAGAAGATCTTGTGTGGCCTTAAATTTAGTCTTAGATGGCAAACCTATGTTAATACAGTGTATAAAAAGGGCATACGTTTTTATCAGTCAGATGGAAAGCAAGGCTTTGCTTCTAAGGAATAACCAGTATTTTCCAAGTTTGTGAGGTTTGTGGCATAGGCTCTTTGGAAGACATGCCAAGTAAACAAGGTATCCATGAGAACAACATTATATCCCGTTTTGTTTGTGCACTTTGTCCATTATTTGTTGAATGGATACAAAATCTAAGTTTTTCGTTTGTTTTTTTTAGTTTAGTTTAGTTTAGTTTAATTTACACACACGCCTTCAATGTTATCTATATAAAGGGTTTTAGATGCCACAGACCTCCAAATATGATTACCCTCGTGCTCCATGTTAAATTAAGTGGACGCTTTAGGATAAATATATACTTTCTGAATCAGTGCTGTTCAAGATGTTTTACATTTTTAACACAATTCATACAACACATGCATTTTGGTGTCTCTGTAGGTCTATGAGCCAGATCCCACTGCTTCCTCTACAGACTTCACAACTGATTACAGAGCTTCCCAAGTGCTTTGGCCTCATGAAAATCAAAATGAGCTGAAGAGGCAGGTGAGGAATCACACTTTATTTTGAATAAAGTCTTCTCTTTAAGCTATTTTATTATATATTTTATATAGGGAAATCACATAATTCATATGTACACTACAGTTCAAAAGTTTGTGGTCAATAAGAAAAAAGTCTCTTATGCTGACCATTTACTGCAAAAAATAAATTACTGTTACTTATAAAATAACATTTAAATTAAATACAATTTAAATAACTGTTTTTTAATTTATTTATTTTAATATATTTTTAAATGTAATTTATTCCAGTGATGTCAAATCTAAATTTTCATCAGCCATTACTCCAATCTTCAGTGTTATGATCCTTTAGAAATCATTCTAATATGCTGATTTGCTGCTCATGAAACACTTGTGCTGCTTACTATTTGTTCATAAATAAAAAGTTGAAATTAAAAAGTGAATACAAAATTAAAAATTACAACATTTATATATTATGTTTAATATATTGAATAATTGTCTTTAATGTCACTTTTGATCAATTTAATGCATCTTTTCTGACTAAAAGTAATATTTCTTTTTAAAAAATACCAGCCTCTAATTTTTGAACTGTGTATTCGGTGTTTAGTCTCTACAAAAAAAGAAGAAACATTTTTTTTCTTGAAAGCTCTAACTGTATTGTTTCAGAGGCAGTCTCAGTTCCTCATGTATCGACGTCACTTCATGGACATCGAGCGAGAGCAAGTGAAGGAGCACCAAAGACACAGGAAACATCTGAAGAGAACTGCAAGGTCAAACCTCACTACATGTTCACAAGTATCTTTTCTACAACAGCATTAGATGTTCACAATTTGACTGCTACTAATAAGGATGTCCATTTTCATTCATTTCCGCATGATGGTTGCTCACTTCTCTTTTGGTTTATCTCCTGTAGTCAGGCTATGGGAAATAGTTTACGTGACTGAAGAGTTAGCTGTACTATAACAATAATACTGTACAAAAGATAAGACTATGAGCAGGCTTGCCAGTTCTTTGTGACAAAGACCAATATAAAAAAGATTTAATTTTCTAAAATTGGATTTTATGAAATTCATACTTTCATATTTGCTTATAGCAGATACATAATTTTAAAGTTCCTAACTATTATGAAGTTTCCTTTTGATTCTCAGAAAAACACACATACAGTGCATCCGTAAAGTATTCACAGCGTTTCATTTTTTCCACATTTTGTTATGTTACAGCCTTATTCCAAAATTGATTAAATTCATTATTTTCCTCAAAACTCTACAAACAATATTCCATAATGACATAATGCAATTTATTTTATTTTTTTTTATCTTTGAAAATGTATTAAAAATAAATAACAAAATAATTATCACATGTAAGTATTCACAGCCTTTGCTCAATACTTTGTTGAAGCACCTTTGGCACCAATTACCGGCTAAGGCACACCTATTTTTGGGCAGTTTCTCACATTCTTCTTTGCAGGACCTCTCAAGCTCTATCAGGTTGGATGGGGAGCATCGGTGCACAGCCATTTTCAGATCTCTCCAGAGATGTTCAATCGGGTTCAAGTCTGGGCTCTGGCTGGGCCACTCAAGGACATTCACAGAGTTGTCCCGTAGCCACTCCTTTGTTATCTTGGCTGTGTGCCCAGTCTGAGGTCCAGAGCGCTCTGGAGCAGGTTTTTATCAAGGATGTCTCTGCTGCATTCATCTTTCCCTCGATTCTGGAAGACCCCAGTTCTTGTTGCTGAAAAACATCCCCACAGCATGATGCTGCCACCACCATGCTTTACTGTAGGGATGGTATTGGCCAGGTGATGAGCGGTGCTTGGTTTCCTTCAGACATGACGCTTGCCATTCAGGCCAGAGAGTTCAATCTTTGTTTCATCAGACCAGAGAATTTTGTTTCTCATAGTCTGAGAGTCCTTCAGGTGCATTTTGGCAATCTCCAGGCGGACTGTCATGTGCCTTTTTTTACTGAGGAGTGGCTTCCATCTGGCCACTCTACCATGCACTCTTTTTTTTAATGGATGATGGAGGTCACTGTGCTCATTGGGACCTTCAATGCTGCAGAAATGTTTCTGCACCCTTCCCCAGATCTGTGCCTCGATACAATCCTGTCTCGAAGGTCTACAGACAATTCCTTGGACTTCATGGCTTGGTTTGTGCTCTGACATGCACTGTTAACTGTGGGACCTTACAGTATATAGACAGGTGTGTGCCTTTCCAAATCATGTCCAATCAGCTGAATTTACCACAGGTGGATTCCAATCAAGTTGTAGAAACATCTCAATGGAAACAGGATGCACCTGAGCTCAATTTTGAGTGTGCTGTGAATACTGATGTACATGTGATTTTTTTCATTTATTTATTATACTTCTTTCACATTTTCATTATGGGGTATTGTTTGTAGAATTTTGAGGGAAAACTTTGGAATAAGCCTGTAACATAACAAAATGTGGAAAATGTGAAGCGCTGTGAATACTTTACGGATGCACGGTATGGTCAAAATGTTGGTCTTCTATTGATGCTATTGTGGCAGGCGAGACGCAAGCATTTTTTGCTAGTTTCAGCCCAGCGCAGTTATTATTTTCATGTCATAAGCCACGTTGTTTAAATAACAAATGCACTCACGCCCATCTGTTCCCTCTTGGGCGTGCTGGTCTGAAAACAAGGTGTGTTCAGGCTCATTGTTGGTGCGTTGCTATTTTGAGAATGACTGAAAACGACTGCACCATCGACCAACAAAAACCTGGTCTAAAGTCAATAGCGCGGTATTTTTGTGTTATTTTAAAGGGCACGTTAGTAATATGCGCCTATAGGCAGGTGCACAACGTGCACAGACTCTGCTTACAACACACACAGGGATGAGCAGTAGCATATAAACATTTTTAAATATTAAAAATAAAAGGATTCCTCTCTGGAGAAGCATTCAGTCTTTCGGCTCGCAAATTCCACCATGTAAATAGCGAATCCGCCATGGTGCAAGCACAACTGGCTTTTAAAGGGAATGCGAGATGAGACTCTGATTGGTTTATTGCACGTTACACCCAAAACACACCCATGACTCATTAAGAGACTAGGTACACCTCTTTTGGACCATACGCCTGGCGCGTCGACCGTTTTGTCGGTCGTTAAACTAGCAAAAGTGGATTCGCTGTGCCATGCGCTTCAGACCATGTGCTCAGACCTTTAAAATAGGGCCCATAGAATTTAACTAAAGTAAATAGATTAAAAAAAATGTATATGTATGTGCACATATGAAAATAGTATGTTCAATTAATTACAAATATATTTTTTAATTTACTTTAAATTTTTATTACAATTAATAAAAAAAAGTTATGTTTCATTTGAGTTCATTTTAGTAACCAGTCCCTATGCTTAATTGCATGTCTTTGCACTTTTGAAGCAAGTAAACGCACATCATTTTCCTTTCATTAAGTTGTCCAAGAACACAAAAGACTTCGTTGTGCTTTTATATAATACTTTCTTTTATAAACCCAGAGAACTCTTTGCTGTGTGTAGGATTAAGAATGATAAAGAACAACTCAGAAAAACTGAAGAGAAGAAGATGGAAAGGCAGCGACAGCAGGAGGAAGAAAGAAAAGACATGGCTGAGAGGGAGTGTTTGATTTTGGAGCGATTGAGGCTTGATGAGGAGGAGGCAGCAGAGAAGGTAGAGAGACGAGAAAGAACAAAAAGGATCAAAGAAAGCAAACGGTACACACTGCCAATATATGCATGACTATGTCCATTATAACCATGAATACACTACTGTTCAGAAGGGGTCAGTAAGATTTTTTTTTATGTCTTTGAGAAAAAGAATATTGCATAAAACATTTGCGAATAAAGCGGTGTCTCCATCCCATGTGTTCAAGAGAACCAAATCATCACTTGCAGAAATTGCTGTAAAATATCTGTAATAAAAAAGGAAGTTGCTGCAATCAGGGAAGCCACTGTGGCTCTTTTTTCCTCCATCATAAATGACTTGCACCTCATAGCGTGCAGGTGAAACACAATAAATGCTTCTTGCGTTCGGATGCCTGATATCAAATAATTTTGATAATCAAACCGACATTTGAGATTCTGTCCAATGAAATTGTTCCACTGGTTAGTCCAGTTATCCAATTACATCCACTGTTGAGGCAAAGTCACAAGGTTTTTTTTGTGCATTGAGGAATTTATTCGGTAAATGTGTTTCCATCATAGTTTATGTGCATGTCTTCTTATTGAGTGCATATGTTTTTTATGCACATTTTTATAATGTTGGAAATATTGTTGAAAACGAAAGAAAAAAAAATCAGGATTCTTTGATGAATAGAAAGTTCAAAAGAATAGTTTTTATTTGGAATCTTTTGTAACATTATAAATGTCTTTACTGTAACTTTTGATCAATTTAAAGGGATAGTTCACCCAAAAATGAAAATTACCCCATGATTTACTTACCCTCAAGCCATCCTAGGTGTATATGACATTCTTCTTTCAGAACAATACAGAGTTATAATGGCAGTGAATGGCAGCCCAAAATTTGAAGCCCAAAAAAATGCATCCATCCATTATAAAAGTACTCCACGCGGCTCCGGGGGGTTAATAAAGGCCTTCTGATGCAAAGTGGTGCGTTTTTGTAAGAAAAATACGGAAGGCGGTCTGGCAGAAGCTATATATTCTACTTTATAAAGTTTTAAATATGGATATTTTTCTTACACAAACCCATTGATTCAGAAGGCCTTTATTAACCCCCGGGGCGTTTGGATTAATTTTATAATGGATGGATGCACTTTCTTGGGAGAGCCAGGATATTTTTAATATAACTCCGATTGTATTCATCTGAAAGAAGAATGTCATATACACCTAGGATGACTTGAGGGTGAGTAAATCATTTTTGGGTGAACTATCCCTTTAATGCATCCTTGCTGAACTAAAGTACTTTCTTTAAATAAAATTTAAAAAAAAATCTTAGTGACCCAAAACATCATGAATGATATTCTTCACCATAAAAACCATAACCATAAACAAACTGTAAATGCACCATAACATCTATTGTTTTACATTCAATAAATCAGAATTGTGTTATAATAACATGTAAAGAGCGGTCATGGCATGTGATGATTCTATGACAGGTACGTTGAAGCAATGCAGGCTCTACTGAAAGACAAACTGGAAAAGGACAAAGTAGAGCTGCCTCCTCTGTGTTCCTGTGGAGACACTTTCTGGGACAGCCATCCTGATACCTGCGCCAACAACTGTATCTTCTACAACAATCCAAAAGGTAAACTGCTCAGTCTTTATTCATTTCATTTCATTTTTTAAGATTAGTTATAGAATATCATATGGCTCCTTAAATCACGTAATACTATGTATTGAGTTTTTGCTCTTACAAGCAACAAGTGACACAACATTTTGTTAGTTGCTTGATTCCTATTACTGTGGTGTTTTGTGGTATAGCCCCACCCACAGTGAAACATCATTGGTCCAAAATCCTGCTCCTCATAACTGTAGAATGAACTTCAGAAATGTTCTGATGGGTTGCAATTGTGTTGCTGAAAAGGAAACCATGTCACGTCGTGCCTGGTTAGGAAATTATTTTACTCACAGTACCGTGACTTGATGAACGATGCATGTGGCCTCTGTCACAACTGGCATAGATTGTTTTTCCACTTTCCATGACATGTCATAACTGTAGATAATTTTACCAGACAGTGTGAAGTTTAATCATGGATTTAGTTCATCATAGCAACAGCCTTATTTTATAACAAGACGAAAACAAGTTTTAAATACCCTTATGAAAAAGAAGTACACTTTGGCATACTTTTTAATTGAGTACTTGGAAAATGCAAGGAATGTATTCAGACACTTAACTAAATTCTATTTGCATTTAAAAGGTTAGTTCACCCAAAAATGAAAATACTGTCATTAATTACTCACCCTCATGCCGTTTCACACCTGTAAGACCTTCGTTCATCTTCGGAACACAAATTAAGATTTCTTTTTTTGTTGAAATCCGATGGCTCAGTGAGGCCTGCATAGCCAGCAATGACATTTCCTCTCTCAAGATCCATTAATGTACTAAAAACCTATTTAAATCAGTTCATGTGAGTACAGTGGTTCTATATTAATATTATAAAGCGATGAGAATATTTTTGGTGCGCCAAAAAAATTAAATAACTTATATAGTGATGGCCGATTTCAAAACACTGCTTCATGAAGCTTCGGAGCATATCGAATCATGATTTGGATCGTGTGTCAAACCGCCAAACTGCTGAAATCACGTGACTTTGGCGCTCCGAACCACTGATTCGATACGCTGATTCATAACACTCCGAAGCTTCATGAAGCAGTGTTTTGAAATCGGCCATCACTATATAAGTCGTTATTTCGTTTTTTTGGCGCTTCACTGAGCCAAAAAAACGATGCCATCGGATTTCAACAAAAATATCTTCATTTGTATTCCGAAGATGAACGGAGGTCTTAGGGGTGTGGAACGGCATGATGGTGAGTAATAAATTACATTATTTTCATTTTTGGGTGAACTAACCCTTTAAATGATAATGTATTATAGTTTAAATTAATATTTTTTGACCCACAAGTTACCTTAGACTTAAGTACATCTTTATACGTAATCTTATATAATTTTGATATATACGTTTTTTTATACGACGAACCTTTTGTCTTTGAAATATAGTTAAAGCGTACTGCCAAATATACTGACAAGCATTTATGGTAAACTTAGATATACTTTAATGATACTTGTATATCATGTATTTAAATATATTTGTAATTGAACATTTGTAATGATGAAGTTGCAATTTAGTACATATGAACTTGTTTATAGTATGATATTCAAAAAAACACACTATGGCCCAGTTTCTCAGACAGGGTTTAGACTAAACCAGGATTAGGCCTTAGTCAATTAGGACGTTTAAGTAGCTTTTATGAACATGCCCTAGAAAAAACATTACTGGTGGTGGGCATCTTGAGCCAAAACAATGGCACTGACATATTTTAAGAAATGTCTGTGCAAGTTGCTTTACAGCTCAAACATGCATTTTAGTCTGGGACTAGTTTAAGCCTTGTCTGTGAAACTAGTTTAAGCCTTTAGTCTGGGACTAGTTTAAGCCTTTAGTCTGGGACTAGTTTAAGCCATGTCTGTGAAACCAGGGGTACATGTCCTCTACATGTGCTTTAGTAAGTCATCACATCAAAATAAGTGTACTTCTTAAAAGCATGATCAAAAATTGTTAAAACATTATGATTTACTGTACTTTCATTTAATGTACTTTGAAGTAAAACGTTTAATTTGACATGTTTAAATAAACAATAAGCCTGGCATTGTATATTAAGAATATTGATGGCTCCTTAATGAATTGCTTTGTTCCTCATTTGTAAGTAGCTTCAGATAAAAGCGTCTACTAAATGCATAAATGTAATTAAATTTTTTTATTTTTTCAGCATATGCTCAGGCTCTGCAGTCTGTCTTGCTTAGCTGTGATCTGAAGGAAGGCGGCCATGGACAGTATACGTCCACCTGGAAGCCATCTTCTATGGATGTCCATTCTCAAAGGAAGTGATTGTATTCCATCTTAAGTCATTATTGAACGTGTTTTAAGATTGGACAGCCTAAAGTGTTATGTTGTATTAACTTAATGAATTCATGGTGTGATATTTTTTTTATTGTACTCATGGATGGTTTAAAATAAACTGACATACCTCAATGTAACATTTTTACTGTTTTCATAAACCTTAATGAACTGAGAAATTCAATTATGTGGTTGTTTATTGTGTCACAAGTTGGTTTTCTTAGAGCACCTAAATGCAGTGCTCGGGGGGGATCTGGGACCCCCATAAAAAATAGACTTCCCCTTTTTAGACTCATGCTTGTCTTTTTTCTTATCTGACTCATGCTGTTAGGATACAGTCAATTCCGTGAATTAATTATTTACAATCATTCATGTGACTGAAGTCTGTTTTTAGTTGTAGTTGTCATGTCTCTAAATGTAAATGGCTCTACATCTAAGACCGCACATTACTTCTTGCTTGGCGCTGCTCTGGTGAAGCTAATTTTAGCTGGGGAAAAAATGGAGACTAATAAACCTCCACTTGGAGTCGGGAAGAAAAAGCTTCTTAGGCTACTGACTTTTCTGAGGGGTAATTTTCTCTCATACAATTTTTCTACTATGTTTATACGCTCCATACCAGGGCTCTTGTAATCCTTACCTGCATAAATTGGAAACATGCATGCATTTTTCATTATTACTATTTTTAACATTTTATAATTATTGCAAAGTCATCGAAAAAGACTCATGGCATCAAAACTAATTATGTTGTGAACTTGTGATCAAAAAGGTCGAAAATAAGTAAAAAATTATTGTGCGTGATATTTTTAAGTAGGCCTATGTGAAACTAATTCGCAAAATCAACACCAGGTAGCGCAAAGGGAAGGTTAGCACCATTGAGCAGTAAGGCTGGAATTTGTGACATTTTCACTATTCTTTTTGTTTTTGAGACATTTCAATGTATTTTGAAGTCATGCTTTTTGTGGGTCTTCAAGTGCCTTATATCAAGTCAAGTCACTTATTTCTATACAATACAGATTGTGTCATAACAGCTTCACAGTGATAAACTGGAAAATACACTATATTTATTGCCAAGTATTGGGACACACCTCCAAATCATTGAATTCTGGTGTTCTAATCACTTCCATGGCCACAGGTGTATAAAATCAAGCACCTAGGCATGCAGACGCTTCTACAAACATTTGTGAAAGAATGGGTCGCTCTCAGGAGCTCAGTGAATTCAAGTGTGGTACCATTCGTGAAATTTCCTCGCTACTAAATATTCCATGGTCAACTGTTAGTGGTATTATAACAAAGTGGAAGCAATTGGGAACAACAGCCACATAAAATCATAGAGCGGGGTCAGCGCATGCTGAGGTGCACAGTGCGCAGAAGTTGCCAACTTTCAATAGCCAATAGCTACAGACCTCCATTCTTCGTGTGGCCTTCAGATTAGTTCAAGAAAAGTGCGTAGAGAGCTTCATGGAATGGGTTTCCTTGGCCAAGCAGCTGCATCCAAGCCTTACATCACCAAGTGATCGCAAAGCGTCGGATGCAGTGGTGTAAAGCACGCCACCACTGGACTCTAGAGCAGTGGAGACGTGTTCTCTGGAGTGATGAATCACGCTTCTCTGTCTGGCAATTAGAAGGACAAGTCAGGGTTTGGCTGTTGCCAGGAGAACGGTACTTGCCTGACTGCATTGTGCTATATGTAAAGTTTGGTGGAGGGGAGATTATGGTGTGGGGTTGTTTTTCAGGGGTTGGGCTTGGCCTGGCCTCAACCCGATAGAACATCTTTGGGATGAATTAGGCCGTGTGTCCACCAAAGCATTTTTTCACGCAGCTATAGCTGGCGTATTCAATTGTTTTCAATTTAGAACGGCATGAGCGTAACGAGGCGCTGAGCGGGTATTTCACGCTCAAGCGATGAGCTTTCAGCGTTTTTTACTAGTCGCAGAGAGTTGAAGAATGTTGAAGAACAACACCGACCAACTGCCACATTCTGCTTGTACTGTACAACGTCAACAGATGACAACAAGCAGTATAATAACGGAACAAAATACTTTAAAACAAGAGTCAGAGCAAATACTTTACATTGTATCAGCATTTTTATTATCTGTGGGCAAATTATCTGTGAAATGAGATACTAGTAACACTTCCGCGGATATTCCGTATCATAACAAGCAAAAGAGTCTCAATTGAAAAAAAACCGCTACGCTGCCAAAACGCTCTCAAGCGCCCACAGCTAGACATTTTCAGCAGAGCGCCTATAGCGTTTTCAGCTGGATAAAAACACTTTGGTGGACACGCTGCCTTAGAGCGGAGACTGCGAGCCAGGCCTTGTCGCCCCACATTAGTGCCTGACCACCTAAATCCGCTTCTAGAAGAATGATTAAAAAGAGGGATATATATATATATACATATATATTTTATATATCTTAATATATATTACCTCTTTTTAATCTTTTCAATATATGTATTCCTGTTCAACACAAAGCCAGTTCTTTTGTCATTTTAATTAATGGTATATAGTTATCAATAAATATATACAATTTTTATATTATAAATATATTTAATATTGCAAGATTAACCACAACCCCTCAACACTAAATGTATGTGACCTTAAGCTTATTCAGCCATTATGCAAACAAAATTCCTGATCATATGCTTTATATCTGGTTGAGAAGTCAGTAAATAGCAGTCACATTTTTTTCTGTCTGTGTCTATGGAAATAAGAAGTATTTATTCCCATTCCAGAAAGCAGCATCCTAATTTCTATTCCGGTTTCTATAGGTTTCTATAACTCATTTGTATTGTCAGTGCAACCTATGCTTAAAGGGATAGTTCACCCAAAATGTTTAATTATCCCATAATTTACTCACCCTCAAGCCATCCTAGGAGTATATGACATTCTTATTTCAGATGAATACAATAGGAGATATATTAAAAAATATCCTGGCTCTTCCAAGCATTATAATGGCAGTTTTTTTTACTCCTGCTAAAATCCCTGTAACTGACAGTGATGTATTGCTTTAACACTGGTTATGAACCAGTTTCCCAAACTGCAAACCCCTGGCGGTTCCTGAATGGAACTGCAGGTGGTTCGTAAATGAATGAAACTATAATATTATGTTGGTGTGAAATAAACAGTTATGGAAATGTATAAATTAAAGCTAAAGCTCCAATCTCCTCACGAAAATCCAGAGAAAAGTCCGTTAGTGCCTCAGAGAAGTCGTCAATCTCAGCTGTCAATCATTTTTAGCATTTTTTTCTTGTTGTGTTTATAAAACTTTACATGATGATTTGATGTAATTTCATTTGTGTAGAAGTTCTATCTGTTCTGTCCTTTGTGTCATTTTTACTGTTTGATGCGTTATAATAAAATAATAATAAAAACGAACTAACTAAAACCAAACTTATTGAAAAAACGAACTCTTGAAATTAAATCATCGTGGTAAAAACTGCATAAAATGACAGAAGCCATCTTTAGGAAAAAAATATTTGAAGTAATGTATAATTTGATTAGTTTGTCTCGAGTCGTGTCAATCCAATACATGGAGGGGCGGGGGTTATTATGGGCTATACTGGGACCAACCACCTAGGGGCGAACGAGACGCTTTGGCTTCAGTTTTTCAGCGGCAGCAGGCTTTGTGCCGAGGAGTATGGAAAACAGGGAAGGCGATAGTCCAACTGCATTAGCCGGTCTAAAAATCAATTAATTCTCATGTGATGTTGACCAGACAAACAGGTATTAATAGCAACCGGCTTTAAACGTCGACGGACCACCAGTCAAGGCAACCATGGAAATCTTTGGAAATTCAGGGCGCTTTAAGGTTTTTCCACCTCTGGAATTAGGAAATGACAGCACGTCTCCGATACTTTAAATGCGACTTTTACACCTGATTTAGAATAGCCGGCTTTCAATGAGCATGTTTCGATGGACTCGTAGTTTTAGGTCGTGAGAAATCAACGCAAGCAGATCTGAGCCACAAAACGTGATTAGTCAGCTAACGTTAGATTCGTTGTATATTTTAGTTCGTTTTGATTTTACGCGTACGGTTTTAGCCTTACATTTGCGTTTTTACAAATCTTAATAGAAATGGGATTTTATTTATAACGTCGGTTAATCTTCAGTTTTTACAACGAGACAAACAACCTGTAAAAATGAGACATCTGGCCCCTGGCATCAAACTTATCACCTCTTTCTCCAGAGACAGCTGGTGAGTAACAGGCCCATGTAAACACAACAAACATCTACACAGATATCACGCTCTATTATGTTAAATGTCTCACATCATGTGGGATTCTATTGTAGCAGACGTGATTATTGATTTTTGCTAATGCTATTGATTTTTAACAAGCTTAAAGGGTCCTCATTAATCATCGTTAATGTTTCGAGTCAGTACTAATATACATCTCAACATGTTGAATTCACAATCATTTATTTTATTTATAACCACAACGCACGTATGCTGTACACAATGTCATTTATTTATGTACTAGCTTACTCAGAATATCGTACGGTAACACTTTACAATAAGTTTTTTTTTTTTTTACATTAGTTCATGTATTACAATATATGAACTAACCACGAGCAATACATTTGTTACTGTATTTATTATTCTTTGTTAACCTTAGTTAGCAAAGAATAATACGTTCTTTATTAGTTCATGCTGCTCACTAATGTAGTTAACTAATGAAACCTTATTGTAAAATGTGACTTTATTTATTAAGAATCTTCCATTACAGTTTAAACATGCTTCTGTATATGTGCGTACTTCCTTTACAGAAATGTTACAGGTTTCTCTTTTGCAGTGTGCTTAGTCCTCAAACTGATCTATAACTGTGTCAAGCATGCTTACCCCCACAGGAAATGTGAAAAAAATCATATAGATCATTCAGTGTGTGTTTGTGTTTCCCTTCGGTGAAGGGTTTTCCTGTACGTCACGTAATGTGGTTTCATTTCTATCACTGCTTGACTGTGTTATGTAGTAAAGCAAACACATTCAGCTTTTGCCAATCTTGTACATAATTTTACTTAAAAACGTTCCTTTTATTTATTCCTTTTGATTAGGTACCGATTCTCCATCCTCATCCTCACATTTGTCTTCTACACCAGCTACCACCTCTCTCGAAAGCCTATCAGTATTGTCAAGGTAATAAAAATTCTGAGAACTGGGAACTAAACATTAACTAGCTGAGTGATAGGCCTGACCTTTAGAGAAGACATGCAACAAACAGATTTTTATATTGAGATAAAATAAATCACATGATTGTGTTTGCATGTGTAAGGTGTTAAATATAACATTTGTACATTTTTTTTTCTTTCTTGACAGAGTCAGCTGCACAGAAACTGCTCTAATGTTATTCATCCAGCGGACCTCAACATCACTGACAATGTCACCTGGTGTGATTGGGCGCCTTTTGGTGAGTTTGATTCTTTTTTATAAAGTAAGATCTGCTCTTCATCTCTTCACACAGAGAAAAAGGGTGTCCAAATTGTACCTTTAGGGGTACAACATCTTGTCATTGGGGCAGTACCCTTAAAAGGACATCTTTGTACCATGTTTTACTCCTAAAAGTTTCATATTAGTACCTTAGAGTACAAATACGTTCCTTAAGGTACTACTATCAACCTTTTTGTGGTAAAACAAAAAAGTGCAAAGATGTCCTTTTAAGGGTACTACCCCAGTGACAAGCTGTTGTACCCCTAAAGGTACAAATTTGACAAAAAAATTCTCTGTGTATTCATACACTAAAAGGCTCACCAAGGGTGCATTTATTTGCTTAAAGGGTACATAACACACACAATTAATCTTGAGTACCTATAGAGTAGTATTGCATCCTTCATATCTCTGAAGAGTCTTTAGTTTTATCATATTTATAAAAGGCCGATACACTGTAACGATTCTTTCTGAAAACAGCTGAGCTCGTGAAGACGTGCAGTGGGCGGAGCTAGAGAGTCCCAAGCACACACGCAATATATCATGGCATTATCCCTATAACTTTCGATTCACTATACGTTCGTGTTGTTTACATTATATGCACTTACGCGCCGATTGCCAACAAAACACAGACATTTGATGCAGTTTCACTCACCGCCTGGGGTTTCGACTCATGACCGGGAACAAACAAACACACTTGCAGAACTCCGTTGCTGCTCCAGAAAAAACAAACTGCATCCATCCTTAACGCTGCGTTGTTTGGGAAGCTGAACAAGGTTATCTTTCCCTAACAAACAATAACACACTTCTTTAGTGATATTGTTGATTTCGCAGTCTAAAAGCAAAATGACAGCGCTGCCGATGGCTTCCATAACCCGACCGAAGCTCGTTGATGGGCGTGCTCTTGCTCTCGCTCTGGTTGATGTGTGCACACCCTTTATGAAGTCATACAGGGCCATACTCTGAAAAAAACTTTCCGAAACGTGGAGTGTATTTGGCACAGAAATACTCCGTCATACATCCAACTCGTTTTTTGGAAATGTTGGCCATGTTTAGCATGAGAATCCAACTCTTTAACAGTGTAAATAAGTCTGTAGTAAGAATGCATGAAATGGCATTAGACCCCTCCTTTAAAAAAACTGTAAAAAAATTAATTTGTGAAATAAATACAATTTTGAAATATTATTACAACTTAAAATATCTATTTTTACATATTTTAAAGCGTAATTCATGGAAAAACTTAATTTCCAGCATCATTGTCACATGATCAGTGTCATATGATCATTCAGAAATCATTCTAAGATGGTTTTGATTGCACAAGAAACCATTTTTCTTTTGTGGAAACAAATTTTTTAGGATTTCTTTGATGAATTGAAAGTTTAAAAGAAGAACATTTATTTGTGTTTTTACTGTCACTTTTGATCAATTAATATGTCCATGCTGAATCAAAGTATTAATTTCTTTACCTTAAACTTTTGAATGGTAGTGTATATTAATGCATCCATCTCTGTGTTCAATTCAGACCAGAACAATTACCAGAACCTATTTGGAGTGTTGGACAACTGCTTCCTCGTTGCATATGCTATCGGCATGTTCTTTAGGTATGCAATTGATTTTCTTTGTTAGACTGGTGTGTTTTGCTTGAGGTATAACACCTGCTTTTGAAATATTTTTGGCAGTGGGATGTTTGGAGAGCGACTGCCCTTGCGTTACTACCTGAGCTCAGGGATGCTTCTCAGTGGCCTTTTCACTGCTCTTTTTGGCCTGGGCTTTTACTGGCGAATCCACTCATTGTGGTATTACTGCTTAATTCAGGTAAGCTAGTTCTATTTTATAAACACAAACCAATGTGAAAAGGTGTGTTGCTCAGTGAAAAATTCTTCTAAATCCCAACTTTGGCAGAGAGAGAGAGTACCAGAATTTCACAATGTGAAACCAAAAAAAAAAAACAGAAGTGATTCTTCTCCAGTTGCATGTTCCTTGTCAGGAGTTATTATTATTCGAAGTGAAATTGAAAAGCATTTTGCAGTTTATCAAATAAAAGTATCAAATTATGTTTGATTGACAGAAATATAGCATGTTGAGCATTTTCTTAGCCCAGTCTTACTGGCCCAGAGTTATTTCACAGTAAGCCTTGAGTCATGTTGGTATGAGTCACACGGCTAGCACATGACCGAACCATGCGGATTATATTGCTTCTTGACCATGTAAAACCCATGTGATCATCAGGTTTGCTGATTAATACGTTTTTCTTTTACAGGCCTTAAATGGGGTGGTGCAGACTACAGGCTGGCCGGCAGTGGTTGCGTGTGTTGGGAACTGGTTTGGGAAGGGAAAGTAAGTGACTCTCATGTTCTGTGCTGCTTGCTCAGTATTTGTGTTGTTGACGGTGCAGAATTGTATCTGCATTCTCCACAAACACAACTAAACGCAGCTCTCCACAGTCCACACCTGCTGCAACAATCCTGTAATGCCTAAAACATGTCTTATTATGAATTGTCCTTTAAAATCAACATTAAACCTCAATTGCAAACAATTTTATTTTAAAGGATTAGTTCACTTTCAAATAAAATTTTGCTTATAATTTACTCACCCCCTTGTCATCCAAGATATCCATGTCTTTCTGTCTTCAGTCGAAAAGAAATGAAGATTTTTGATGAAAAGATTTCAGGATATTTTTCCATATAATGGAAGTCAATAGACCCCATACAGTTCAAGGTCCAAATGAGAGGTTCAGTACAGCTTCAAAAGGGCTTTAAACCACATCAAACGGTACCAGACGATCAATAAAGGTCTTATCTAGCGACACGATCAGTCTTTTTTTTTTTTTAAATAAATAAAGTTTAAGTTTTAAAAGCACAAATGCTCGCCGTGCTCTGTTCAGTGATGCGCGCTCGTGACGTCACGTAATACACAATTACGTTGAAAAGGTCACGCTAGACGCAGGCGGAAGTACCGAGTCAGTGTTTACAAATGAGCGGATGGAGGACCGTATCCACATATTCAAACGTCTTTGCGCCTGCGTCTAGCGTGACCTTTTCAACGTAATTGCGTTTTACGTGACGTCACGAGCGTGCATCAATGAACAGAGCAAGGCGAGCATTTGAAAGTGAACTAATCCTTTAATAATATGACAAATATCGGAGTCAAACAAGATATTAAACAAGAAAATGCACGGCAGGTCATGATTTTATCCATCAGGGATTGATTGGATGGTGAACAGTGATTTTGTTTTTTATTTTAGAAAAGAGAGATATAAATTTGAGTTAGCAAAACAATTCCAAATAACTATATATGAATGTTATTCAATAACTTGCCAAAGTTATGCCAGAGGCAGAGCAAGTTGCTAAATTTTGATTAAAGACTTACGGTAAAGAGTTATCAGACTTTTTTGAAAGTGAATATTTATTTGTTTTTCCTTCATTTAAACCACTTCATAGATTATTTGTGCACACAATAAGATAAGATGCATGTATATTACCATTACAAAATTTTGGGTTAATAAGATTATTTGTATGTATATATCACAGTACAGAAATGTATGATATTACAAAATATATCTATTTCAAATAAATGCTGTACTTTTGAACTTTGTATTAATCAAAAAATCCTGAAAAAGATAATAGTAGTCCTTATCTATAAAAGTAGATAATGGTAGTACCTTTTTTAAATATAAAGAAACGTTTATTGAGCAGCAAATCCACATATTCGAATAATTTCTGAAGGATCGTGTGACCTGAAGACTGGAGTAATGATGCTAAAATTCAGCTTTGCCATAACAAGAATAAATTATATTTTAAAATGTAAAATTCAAAAAGTTATTTTAAATTCTTATAATATTTCGCAATATTACTGTTTTGCTGTGTTTTTGATCACATAGTGAGCATAGGAGACTTCTTTCAAAAACGTTCTTAACACCACACTTTTGAAAACAGGGCATCAATAAATATTTCAAGATTCATTTACCAATACATTTATTTGGAGTTAAATAGAATTTAAGATTTATGTGTGCAAGGTTGAGCTGTATATTCAGTCCTCCTGATTCTCTGTTCATGCAGGCGTGGATTCATCATGGGAGTCTGGAATTCTCACACCTCAGTAGGAAATATTCTTGGTTCCCTAATTGCTGGTGCCTATGTGTCGTCTGCGTGGGGCATGTCATTCATTGTACCTGGTATCATCATCGCTTGCACTGGAGTCATCTGCTTTTTCTTCCTGGTTGAAAGTAAGTCACGCTTTATATCGGAGGGGAATTGGCATGTTTATGCATCCATGTTGCTTACAAAGTCAGGAACAGAATCACAACGTGCGGTTTCTCTTTTACAGAACCTGAAGATGTGAACTGTACTCCACCACAACACCATGTGAGTTCTCTAACCATTTAAAAATGACTTTGATCCTGCAAAATATTTGTCCAGGTATCCACTAGGGATGCAACAATACAGTTAGTCCACGGTTCAATACATACCTCGGTTTTTAACCACGGTTTTCGGTTCGGTTCGGTTCTGATGGCTTGTCACATCATTTTTTTTCTATTCTATTTTAAGCGACAGGAACAGCAAGTTAAAAAATATATATTTTTTAAATTTCTTTATTTTCTTTCTTTCTTTTACTTAAAATAATTGAAAAACCTTACTTAAACTTAAAACTTTACTTAAAAACCCTTGTACACATTCCTAGTGTATTGTAAGATATACAATAAATATATATAAAGATTTACACCGGCAGCTCAGAGCTGTACAGCAGCATTTAAAGGGTTAGTTCACCCAAAAATGAAAATTCTGTCATTAATTACTCACCCTTATGTCGTTCGAGACCCGTAAGACCTCCGTTCATATTCGGAACACAAATGAAGATATTTTTGTTGAAAGCTGATGGCTGAGAAAGGCTTCAGTTAGGCCTCCATTGGCATTCAGTACACTTATACTCCCAAGACCGATAAAAGGCACTTAAAATGTCGTTACAAAGTCCATCTCACCACAGTGACTCTACAATAATCTTACGATGCGACGACAATAGTTTTTGTGCGCAAAAAAAAATCAAAATAACACCTTTATCCAGCTTGTTATTGCCTTCCGCGTGTGCCTCCACGACGCATGCGCGAGAATATGACGTAGCGCCGGGGTTCGGGAATCCATGAAATGCACACTCTAACCCCATTTTGAGCACTACGCCGAGACCTAAAGCACGATCAATGTAGAATCCAACAGCTGAGATACGCGCGTCTTCCTCTGATTGTAAACAAATCACTTCTGGGTCATCTGTCCGAACGCCGGATCTGCGTCATATTCTCGCGCATGCGTCGTGGAGGCACACACTGAAGGCAGTAACAAGTTGGAAAAAGGTGTTATTTTGTTTTTTTTTGCACACAAAAACTATTGTCGTCGCATCGTAAGATTATTGTAGAGTCACTGTGGTGAGATGGACTTTGTAACGATGTTTTGAGTGCCTTTTATCCGTCTTGGGAGTATAAGTGTACTGAATGCCAATGGAGGAAGATAACAAAAATATCTTCATTTGTGTTCCGAATATGAACGGAGGTCTTACGGGTCTCGAACGACGTGAGGGTGAGTAATTAATGACAGAATTTTCATTTTTGGGTGAACTAACCCTTTAAGTATGAAATCGAATGAATAAATGTAAAATTAAAACACTACATAGACTTCACTATAAAATATACATGATTCTTATTAAAGCTACTGTATTAAAGGTCCCGTTCTTCGTGATCCCATTTTTTCAAACTTTAGTTAGTGTGTAATGTTGCTGTTAGAGCATATATAATACCTGTAAAATGATAAAGCTCAAAGTTCAATACCAAGCGAGATATTTTATTTAACAGAAGTTCCCTTTCAAAGCCTACAGCGAACGGCCGGTTTGGACTACATCCCTGTACATCCTGCTTTAATTACGTCAGTAGAACAGTTTGTCGACTAACCTCCGCCCTACAGGAATACGTGAAAAACGGGGCGTGGTCTTGTTGCTCCCTCGAGGAGAAGAGGAAGTGTTGCGTTCGGTTCGGTTCGGTTGCGTTTGTCGCCATGTCGTTCAGAAGCTGTTATTTTCATCCCGGAGTCAAATAACCTTTGTTTGGCCATCAGGGGCTGTAGTTTGAGCGCGTTCATCTCCCCGTTATGGTAAGAGGCGTGACCTTTCCGGGCAATGTGCACTATGCTGCTGTCGAATCACAACACGGGAACCGCTGGCACAATCAGAACTCGTTACGTGTTTCTGAAGGAGGGACTTCATAGAACAGGGAAATCTTTCAAGCCGTTTTGAGGACAGTGAAAACAGTGGTATACAGATAAGTAAATTGTGTGAAAAATACTGTGTTTTTTTACACATGAAACATGAACACATGTTATATTGCACACTGTAAACACAATCAAAGCTTCAAAAAAACACGAAAAACGGGACCTTTAAAGTTTTTCAGTCAAGAGCATTGAGTGATTTTCTCTTTGTCTTTTGTTGTTGTATTAACATTAAAGGGATAGTTCACTCAAAAATGAAAATTGTCATCAAGAAATGAATATAGGTTTGGAACAATATTAGAGTGAGTAAATAATGACATAATTTTAGAGGTGAACTGTCCCTTTAAGTACAGCTGCGCTGTTGTCAATTTAAGACCTCTACACATCTAATCTACAGGCACACGCCGATTTTACTTTCACTTTAGACATAACCTACTGTGTTTATGTAAACCTTGTGTGTATTTGACAGTATTAGCGAAGTAAGACTACTTAGTCCAGTAATCGCGTGTTTGACAGGCGTTTAGTGCGCGCGCTCGGAAAAGCGCATGTTAAAACCGGCAAGGCTGTAAAAGGCATGCAAATGAGCTTTCGTGGTTGTGAATAACTATAGTGTTCTGTGAGTGTAACTCCACCACTAACGTTTGATGTGAATGTATGTCGCGTGGTTCAGTATATTGGGATGGAGTCAAATTATAGAATTTGTAGAGAAATAATTAATTAAATGCAAAACTGATTCAATTCACAAGCGCGTATTGAACCGTGAAGGCCGTACCGAACGGTTCAATATTATATTGAGAATTGTGGCATCCCTAGTATCCACTCAATGAAACTTCAAACTGTGTGAACCCAGCTTTAATTAAATTTGCGTCTTCCAGTGTGACTCCACTAGCTGCATGTTACTACCATCATTTTGCTTAATTTGAATAACCAGCCAAACAGCAGTTCTCCCCTCCCAGCCATTACATATGTGAGCAGAGTTACAAACTAATCATGTGAAAAGGCTTACTGACACTTGTTTGGCTGCCATTAGATTACAATAAATCAAATATTTTTGACAAATTAAAATATTTGCATTACCTTTGGCCTCTCATTTGCAACAGGATAGTACACAACAGTGAATGGCTGAGAAATTACCTTAGAATTGAATGCAGAAGTATACGAGAAACGAGATTTAAAAAAAATGTTTAGCCGTCTGTTGAACTCTGGCTGGAATTCACTACATGATGTTTTTAGAACACTAGCAGACGTCATACACTTGCTGGCTTTGTAAA
Organism: Gobio gobio; assembly: GCF_949357685.1. Classification (NCBI taxonomy): domain Eukaryota; kingdom Metazoa; phylum Chordata; class Actinopteri; order Cypriniformes; family Gobionidae; genus Gobio; species Gobio gobio. Next base: position 13,591,367 of record NC_137100.1, on the reverse strand, counting down.
GGGTTATAAAGGACAATCTGGGTTCATACACTAAGGGCCCTATTTTAGAGATCTGAGCGTATGGTCTGAAGCCCATGGCGCATGGTACAAAAGGGTTGTACCTAGTCTATTAATGAGTCATGGATGTGTTTTGGGCGTAACGTGCAATAAACCAATCAGAGTCTCATCTCCCATTCCTTTTAAAGCCAGTTGTGCTTGCACCATGGCGGATTCGCTATTTACATGGTGGAATTTGCGAGTGGAAAGACTGAATGCTTCTCCAGAGAGGAATCCTTTTATTTTTAATATTTAAAAATGTTTGTGTGCTGCTGCGCATCCCTGTGTGTGTGTGTAATAAGCAGAGTGTACACGCGTTGTGCACCCGCCTATAGGCGCTTATTACTAACGTGCCCTTTTAATAATACAAAAAATTCTGCCCTATTGACTTTAGACCAGGTTTGTGTTGGTCAATGTTTTTCAGTTCCTCAAAATAGCAACGTGCCAACAATGCGCCCGAACCATAGACTGTAAAAAAATATGGACGTAGTGTCCGTGACGTCACCCATAGGATTCTGATGAGCCGTTCTGAAGCGCAAAGTATGGACGAGATGGCCATTGCCATCTTGGCAGCCCGTCGTCACGCGTCACTCCCGGATAACAGAAAATGGGTAAAAAGGCGGGACGTGGGCGGAGCTTAAGTGACGCGATGACTAACATACAGCAGATAAATGGCTATCCACCTGTCACTCGAAGTTGCCACGCCCTTAATTATGCAGAACTTTAATGCTTTATATAATGTAAACGAATGAGTTATAAAAAAAAATTCACCCCCCTCACCATTGTCATGAAGGGCAAAATTAGCCGTATAGACCAAAACCACAATTTGTACCAGGCTGTAAACATGTTTTAATCTGCTGTAAAGTTGGCCATTTTAACATGGGGCTCAATGAGATTCTGCTCCCTTCTGGAGCCTGTCCCTAGCGGCCAGTCGATGAATTGCAGTATATGTCACTTCCGTATTGGCTTCAATAGAAACTGCGGGAGGTTGCTGCTTGGCCCGAACACACACCTCGTTTTCAGACCAGGCGAACAGTTCTTCTGTCACGATTGGTTGCAGCAGGGGAAGGAAGCAGGATCCAAATGGAGTCGTACTTTATTTATATAAACTCAACTTCACAAATACAAAAGGGGACAAGAACAAGGCTCAGGAACAGAACAACTGACATAACGCAATGATAAGAATTGACAAAAAACACGACTGAACACAGGGTTTAAATATACAGGCACAACTGACAAGACTAATAAGACACACCTGAACTGAAACTCAAATCAACATGAAGAACTACAAAATAAAACAAAAGACAGACACAGAGCACATGAGACAGACACAATCTACCAGTTAGCAACTGGTTTAAGACGTGCTAAAAAAGCACGTCTTAAACCAGTTGCTAACTGGTAGATTGTGTCTGTCTCATATGCTCTGTGTCTGTGGTAAATAATGTAAATTGACGAGCGCAAACCTTAGTAAATCGCCTTGCATGATTAATTTCTACAAATGCATATGCAATAAGGTCAGTCGCAAAAATGACTTTACCAATGCCTTTTTAGAGCAAAATTGTCACTCTGTGTCTTTAGTAAATCCCTGGCAGTAGTTTTTTAACACCAGAAGAGGGTTTGCGCTGGTGCAAGTTGTTAGTAAATCTGGCCCTAAGGATGCAGTATGTACTGAAAGTATTGTCTCTTACTGTTCTTCCTTTAACAGACACAGTTTTACTCCATTATATAACACTAACAGGCTCTAATGTGTTTAGGAGAGTGTGGAGCAGGAGCCTCTGTTGAGGAACTCGTCCAGTAATGAGGAGATCTTCAGCAGTGACACCTCCACAGCCGTGGAGACGGTGGAAGATCACACAGAAGCCATCAGCTTCAGTGGAGCGCTCAAGATTCCTGTGAGTGACCTGTTCTTCTCAGTTTTACACCCACAGCTGTTAGTCAGTTTATATAAAGAATTTATTTTCAAGAGATGGAGTTGTTGATCTGTTCATTATTCTGGATGAGCCCATCCTGTGAAGTGTCAAAAAAAATAATGCTTTTGCTTTCCAAATCTAAAGTTCACTGCAAATCACAAAAATGTGTTACATTTTTAATTGTTTTTTCAATTAAAAATGTAAAAAAAAAGTCTTAAATCAATGTACATTTACATGAGAAGCAAAATGACTTAAAGGAGCACTGTGTAAATTTGAGTGACATCTAGTGGTGAGGTACGAATTGCAACTGCCCACCACGCACCCCTCCCTTTCAGACCATATAGAGAAGCTACAGTGGCCGACAAAGATGTCGTCTGAGACAGCAGGGAGTAGCTAGCGCTCTGTGGAGCAGTTTGTCCGTTTAGGGCAGGGGTGTCCAAAGTCCGGCCCGTGGGCAAAATGCGGCCCGGGGAGGAGTTTCAAACGGCCCGCTGCGTGTCTATTAAAATATATTAAATGTGGCCCACCACGGATAATTTACAAATCGTGCAATTTCACGATGTAAACACAAGGTGGCAGTACTAGATTTTAGGCCAGGGAAACGACGCCCAAAGTGTAACGAAACAGCGCTACTTGTGCTCTGCGCAACTCGCAAGCTCTGACTCTGAACAAATGTGTTTACCTGCTGAGTGTCTCGACCACGCACCCACTAAACAGCCCGTGAGAAGTGTTTGAGTTCGGCGCAGAGGTCTCCGGCACGAGCTAGTAATCTCTGTGATTTGATTTAATTTAAATCTAGTTAAACAGCACTGACTTAATCAACAACACAAATGCGCAAATCAGCTGAGCCGATTCAGTTAAAATACTTTTCAAACAACAATTCACCAACATTTATCATGGATTTACTGTGGTAACACTACCTGTAACCGTGGTAATTTGTCAGAAATGTAGGTTAATATCTCATTTTATTTAATGTATTATTTATATGCATTTTATTTAATTATATAATGTAATTATTTAATGTATTAAATAAGTAATAAAGGCCTAATTACAGACTTTTTTTGTCATAAACTTGCAGTTTTGTGCATTTGTATTTATATGTTTATAGACTAAATGCCTTAAAGCCATTCTAGATATAGAATTTTTTTTTTTTTTTTACTTTTTGCCTTGTGTGCACTGCAAAAAATGTTGTAATTTAGTATTGTTGTCTTGTTTCTAATATAAATATATATAAAAAAATCTTAAATCAAGATGCATTTACTAGATAAGTTAAATGACATTAGATATTTTTCTTGTTTTCTGGAAAATAAAATAAAATTGAAGTGAGTTTTTGGTTAAAACGAGCAAATATATCTGCCAATGGGGTAAGAAAAATAATGTTTCTGTTCGGGATCTTGTTTCTGTCCCAAACAGAAACAATATTATTTTTCTAATCCATTGGCAAATAATTTTGTTTATTTCAAGCAAAAACTCAATTCATTTTGATTTTTTCCCCCAGGAATCAAGAACATTTTTTATTTTCCTTAGTAAAAGCATCTTGTTTTAAGAATTTTTAGATATTTATAAGACAGAAATACCAAGTAAGAAAAGTATTTTTTGTAGTGTTGTTTTACCTGTGGTGATCTAAATAGAGCACTTATTAAATTTAAATAATAATAGAGTTCTAACTCGGTAATCATATTTAAATTTCACCCATTAAAACTTTTTAGTTGATGAAAGTTTTACAGATATTGTTAAATATCTATACATTTCCTGTGTCCTATCTCAAGCTACTCTACTGTCAGCTCAAGCTTTTGTCAAATCTGTCATGTTTCCAAGGAACAAAACATGTCATATTTATTTATATATATATATATATATATATATATATATATATATATATATATATATATATATATATATATATATATATATTTATATTTATTTACAGGTAGTGTTACCACAGTAAATCCATGATAAATGTTGGTGAATTGTTGTTTGAAAAGTATTTTAACTGAATATATATATATATATATATATATATATATATATATATATATATATATATATATATATATATATATATATATATATATATATATATATATATATATATATATATATATATATATATATATTCAGTTAAAATACTTTTCAAACAACAATATATATATATATATATAAATAAATAAAACCGGCAAGGCTGTAAAAGGCATGCAAATAATGAGCTTTCGTGATTGTGAATAACTATAGTGTTCTGTGAGTGTAACTCCACCACTAACGTTTGATGTGAATGTATGTCGCGTGGTTCAGTATATTGGGATGGAGTCAAATTATAGAATTTGTAGAGAAATAATTAATTAAATGCAAAACCGATTCAATTCACAAGTATATATATATATATATATATATATATATATATATATATATATATTAGAAAAGGGACCGGCCCCTGGGTATGTCCACAACATCGAATCTGGCCCCCTTTAAAAAAAGTTTAGACACCCATGGTTTAGGGATACTGTAGAAACATTGCGGTGCAAAATGGCGATCTCACTGTAAGGGGACCCGTGGTGTATGTAGATAGAAATGGCTCCTTCTAAGGTAATAAAAACATAACGGTTCATTATGTGAGGTCTTTATACACCACTGAAAACATAGTTACGTATATTATATTGCATTTCTGTCAATAGATCCTGATGAATATTACACACTGCACCTTTAAAGGGATAGTTACACTAAAATTACAATTTACTCACCCTGGAGTTGTTTTAATGCAATATGCCTGATCTTTTTTTGGACCACAAAATGAGAATTAATCTTTTCTTTTTTTAAAGTGGTCTGCTCATAATAGTCCATGTAATGGCTGTGAATAGCGGCCAGCATTATTTTATTTTATTTAAAACACAAAAGTATAAAATATCCTATGGGACACATGCCGTATATCCCAAGTGTTCTGTGGGTATATGATAGGGGTTGACATAAAACATACCTAAATTGAATGTATCATTTAAAAAAATCTTGACCATGGCTGTTGAACTTCTGTTCACGACTACACGATGTGAGTGTTCGTGAGACGCTATTAGTGCCGCAGTTATTACGCACTGTGTCTCACCCAGAAAAAGCATACAAGTTGTGAGAAATCAAGATTAATACGCGACATGAAATACAATGCCAAGAACCCCACCCCCCCCCCCCCCCCCCCCCCCCCCACTCCACAAGAAAGTATATGTGTACTTTCTTCACTGAGTCAAATATCACCGGACCGGAACATTTGTCTGATGTCAGAATAACAGTTGACAGATGTGAACCTTATAAAATCTTGTTACCATGAACACAAGAAGGTGCATGGATTGTATTTCATGACAACTTGTGTGCTTTTTCTGGGCATGTCGGAGTGAACTGTGGCACTATTAGAGTCTCACGAATGAGACCCAACGGCCAAGGTCAGGATTTTCGATAAATGAGGTATATAAAATTTCCGTTTGTTTTATATCGAACCCCCAGAATACTTGGAATATATGGCATGTGTCCCATTGGATCATTCTGTGATACTCTTGCGTCTTTTTTTTAAAAGCTTAATGTGTGAACAGGATATAAATATTTTTTTTAACTCTCCTTTTGTGGTCCATAAAAGAAAGAAGGGCATATGGCATTAGAACAACACCAGGGTGAGTAAATTATGACTTAATTTTCCTTTTAGAGTGATCTATCCCTTTAAGATATTGTCTTGTTTTCTAAAGAAAGAAAAAAACAACAAAATTAAGAAAGTTTAAAACAAGAAAAAAATATATCAGTGGGTCAAAAAAACTATTCAAAGGGAAATCACGATTATTTTTCTTACCCTCTAACAATTTTTTTTGGTTACACTTTATTTTAAGGTGTCATTGTTACAGTGTAAGTATATATCTAAGTACGGAGTAATAATAATTCACTACATGTACTTATTACGGGGTGGATGAGGGTTTGGTTTAGGGTTAGTTGCATAATTTTTTTTTTCAATTCAGTAAACAACTTAATATATTAAGTAATTTTGCTTCTCATGTAAGTGTATCTTGATGTTTTTTTTTTTTAAGTTTAGAAATTTGTAGTGGAAAATGAGACAAAAATACGGAGTAAGAAAATCATTCAAGTCGATCAAGTCTTATTTAATGGTCCTTAAAAAAATTGTGTCCATTTTTTGATTTACATTTATTCATTTATCAGATGCGTATTTATGCAAAGTATCATGAGGAATGACACAAAATAAGCAATTCATCCTAATGAGTTACATCAGAAATGAGGAAATATGATGTTGCAAATGTGTACAAGTTAGTACAGAACAATATCAGCTACATTCATTTGTTGCCAGGACAGAAATAAATATCATGATGTCATTGTTGGAAAATGTATTGTTCATCCTGCAGGGTGTGGTGGAGTTCTCCTTGTGTTTGCTTTTTGCCAAGTTGGTCAGCTACACCTTCCTCTACTGGCTTCCTTTATACATTGCTAATATTGGTAAGAATCCTTCATCAGATGTTCTCAGATTCATGCAATCTCTATAAATTCCAACAAATCACAGAGTCTGCTCTCTACCTTAGCTCATTTTGATCCTAAAGAAGCTGGGGACCTATCTACTTTGTTTGATGTTGGAGGAATTGTGGGTAAGCACGTGGATATGATAAATATTTGATTTATTTTAGCCATAAGAAATATCTAAGGGTTTTGTTTTTTCTTCTGTGTTAGGTGGCATCATGGCTGGATTGATATCTGACTACACTGGGGGCCGAGCTACTACTTGCTGTGCCATGTTGATTATTGCTGCTCCTATGGTGAGTCACAAATGTCTTTTGACTGGCCAAAATGTCTACAAAATAAACACAAAATACAAACGTATGTTTTAGCAAGATATTGAACATTGATTTGAACTATTAATAATAGGGGTGTAATGATATATCGTTAAACGATATATCGTGATATAAAAATGTGACGATATGATTTGCAAAATAGAGCAGTTTTATCCAAGGCTCAACTTGCTGTAGTAGGCCTATTTAAAAGGTATAATTCACCCAAACACAAATTTACAAGTGTACCACAAATGTAAATTCTGTCATGTACTCACCATTAGGGATGTCACGGTACAAAAATTCCAGTAGTTTGTACCAATACCATCAAAATTTTACGGTACTCTGTACCAATTTCAGTACCATGCTAAATGTTTTTTATTTTTATTTAACTATTTTAAAAAAATAAATGTATTAAGTTTATTATTTATGATGATAATAATTTGAAGTAAATAATACATAAACATTTAAAGGCTGTATGCTGTTTAAAAGTTAACATTGTTTATAAAAAAGTGAAAACACCCACGTCTGCTCCATGCACAAGCACTGACAGCGAGAGCTAGTGTTCAGTGCAGCAGCTCATGTTCTCGATGAGAGGAGGACCAGACTTCACTGTGAAACCGAACGGTTTCCGAATGCAATCTTTAACAGTGGGCATGTTTTAAGCGCGAAGCACACTTCAATGCGAGTTCCCACACCAACATCGATCAACATGTATCACGAAATTCAGAAGATAAATGCCGTTTTGACGCTCTTTAATGTGGCATCACTGATCACATCAAAGTTCAAGCGGCGGCGCGTGAACGCGATCATCTGTGAGCGCGATCGATCATCTCTTCCTAAAGAATAAACATGAATGAACATCTAAGGTGTGTTGAGGATACATTACAACTTACTATCACGTATCATATGTGGTGTAATCGCTCAATCAGTGTTTCAATGGCGGAAAGACGTCAATAAAACTGCTTGTAAACTAAACAATGTCATGTAACGTTAGCATCACATTTACCTCAGGCAGTCATTCAGTGTCCACAGAATTTTATTCACTAGATAAATCAACTCTTTCACTAAATATATGCTCTATATTAGCCGTTATATTCATTATATTCTACTTAACCTGTTAATGATATCTTGATTATTTCATGTATGTTTAAATAAATCTGTCATGAAAATGACACTGTGTATAAATGATTATATTTCAACAACGAATCGGATAAAAAACTATTTTATAATTAGATTTAAAAGTTATTGCAAATACTGCCTTATGTGAATTTTACATGTTTGCGTACCATGTTATTTGAGTGTTGATTATTAGACCTAAAAATAAATAGCAACTGAATTTAGGCTAATAGTTTGGGCTCTGTTGTTAACCTTTAATATGAATGTGCAAGTAAGGGCTCCCTATAGTTTACAGCAATATATTCAATAAACTTTTAGTTATAATTTAATTCATTTAAGGACAGATACTTTTTTTTTTCAGTGAACCAATAAAAATAAATAAAAAGCCATTTTGTAAAACTGCTGTTCCGAACCTGTACCGAACCGTCAGTTTTGTGTACCGTTACACCCCTATTCTACAGTTAACATATGGGCAATGGCAGTCTTTGTTTTGATACACTATTATGTTGAAGGCCTACAGAGAAAATAGTTGTATCTTTAAGCAGTTGCACTTGTTCTGAATGCACTTTCTTGTAGTAGTCCTACAGAGAAAATTTTTAAATGCACTTTGTTTTTATGAGAGAACATTTAATTTTAAAACCTTGCTGTAGGCCTGTACATTATTATTTAATGTACACATGAGTGGGGTTAAGTTAAACATTTTAGTTTGAATTTTATTTTATACTGTGAATTGTTGCAATGTGCTTAATAAATATTGGCAGAATTTGTAATTGATTTATTCTTTGAAACTTTAATATTAATTTATGCAATTGCAATGCCTTGATTTTAGTAAAGTTAGTACACAGTCATAGCCATAAATGCAATGGTACTAATAATTGGCATAATTTCTTTCTGTGTTTTCGGTTTTCGGTCTTGGTTTCCTCTTTTTCGATTTTCGGTTTCGGCCAAGAATTTTCATTTCGGTGCATCCCTAGTTGAAACGTATTATTATTACATAGAGACGTAGTTAAATCTACTGAAGGCTACAACAGTAGCCTAATATATTGCCAATTTTAAAACAAATTTAAACCAAACTTTTATTTTAACGGGTTGCCGTGAAGACTTTTGAGTGTCTGTGTTCATGATATGACAGTTTTTTCAAATGAAACGGTAAATTCTCAAGTGACGGTTTATGCGTTCGTGTCCTCATATAGTGACACACGGCAGAGACTACAAAGACAGTGAGGGAGTGTCACACGCCCGCCCGCGCATCGCCCAACCACCCATCACATTCACACAGAGACCTATGCAGGAGTAATATTTAAATAGTATTTTGCAGTTTAATATTCACAGAAACTAGTATATATTCGGCTTCAGTCTGGTGCCCTGCGCTTAGATTAACACAGAAGCAACTGAACGCTAGCCTGGATGCCAGCCGAATTTAGCCCCGCCCACAAAATGTTTTGCTCTGGCAATTCGGTCTGGACTCGCTCCATAGAGAAGGAATTATGCCCGAACAGAAACTGTTCGGACCAATGAAATTGTCAGGGCGGGCTTTAGACGATGATGGACAGATGATCAACAGTAACGTAATCATCCACGTCATCGAAGGCTCTTGGGTTGAATTTGCTCTTATCCTAAACGGAGAACTTGTTCGTATATGCGTTCACCTTCACTATTTCTCTCAGAAACGATGATCGTGTTGGTAAGTACTCTGTGTATCCTTAAATTATTTTATTACTGCCAAAGATCGTTTACACATGTTTTTCTTGTAACGTTACTTAATCATGCGTGCGTGCAGACAGGGTTTCCAAGTGTTTTTGCAATGTCGCGCACAATTGCTACTCAAAACGTTTGGTTGGCAAAATATGTTATTTTGGCTAGGTTGCCTGCTAAAATTAGCATTCCTGGGTTTATATAATCACATAATTGGGGTCGCTTCAACCCGCGGACATGGAGAAAAACACGGACTTGGTAACAGTGCAGTTGAGTTCTGTTGACATTTGACAACTAACGTTACGCGTCGCTCCGTTGCTCTGATTGGTTGTGGGTCTATCCAATTGAGGTCTTTCCTGGCTCGGTTGAAACACGCCCCATAATCAAAGCTCAATGGAGCGGTACCAGACTCAAATTCTGACTAGAATTGAGTATGGCCACGCCAGGCTAACTGAACGCAGCTGTGGGTACCGAATATTCTCGGGAGTCGGTACTACCGGTACTACAGAAATGCTGGTATCGTCACATTTTTAGAATTTCAGTACCGACGTGGTACTTGTGACATCCCTACTCACCATCATGTCGTTTTTCGTTTAACTTCCAAACACAAATGAAGACATTCGGACCCACTTTATATTAGGTGGCCTAAACTACTATGTATTAACATTTTAATTAATCATTTGATACAATGCACTTATTTTGTACATGCATGTATTTACATTTAAAAAATACCTGCATGTAATTACATCTGTAATTAATTTCTGTAGTTACATTTGTAATTACACAGTTGACACTTCCCTTATACCTAACCCTACCGTTAAACTTACCCATATCACCACACCTGTCCCTAACTCTACCCGTATCCCACCTCAATATCAGCAAAGGTGTTTTGCAATACAATTTGAACACAGTAAGTACATTGTACTTATTTTTTGATATAAGTACATAGTACTTAAGGTAGGGCTTTACGATTCATCGAAAAATAATCGAAACCGAAGTTCAGAACCTCTAACCGTATTTTTCCCATGTCGGTTATTTCGGTTTTAGTCACATGACTCCGCCCCGTCAGTCACCTCAAGTGCAGTTTGAAGGCACACAGAGAGATGCAGGAGCAGTACACAGATTATACAGGTCAGTTAATTGCCGTTCTTCTAGCCTACACGTTGCCACACACACACACACAGACGCGTGCGCAAGCCCCGAAGCCAGATCGCTTTCACTTTCGTCCTCATGAAGTTTGTCAAGTAAATGCGTTTAAAGGATTGAACAATTCAAAAACAACAATACGGAAAACTTGTCCGTTCAGTGCTCAGCTTTTTTCTGTGACACAAAGAGCCGAGTCGTGTCGCGTCTCTGACAGCGCGCGTTCCCTGAAGGCAGACCTCTTTCACCTGCGTCCAGCGTCCTCACAAAGCTTGTCATTTGTATGTGTTTTAAGCCCTGCCAGTTTGAACATTAAAGCGATTTTAGTCCATCAGATGTGTATTATGTTGAACTAATGCCTGAAATATTGTGACAAACGAACACTCAGACAGAAGCACATCACGTGAAGATTGCGCGCAGAGAGCAGCGCAGAAACGCAGTGTCAACGCTGTCCTGTGACTAAAGTAAAGTCACTAAAGTAGCTTAGAAACTCAACCGTTATAGGCATATATTTTAATACATTTGAAGTACAAACCACAGCTTCATAATGAATAGAGACGGTATGAGTAATTCACACACACAATCACTCTCTCATTAATGCATTCAAATAAATGTAGGGCCTAATGTAGGCCTACTGTGTTAATGTATCTGTATCTGATGCAGGCTACAACAAGCAGAAATCTGCCCCATAGACAATAACTGCTGAAATCACAAAGAAATGCACTTTTTCATTAGAAAAAAAATTCCACCTTTAATAGTAGAAAATATTTACAGTAAAAACCTTATCAGGAACTTACTCAAAAACCTTATGAGGGCAAAAAAGAAAGAAAAGAAAAGCAAAATAATTGTTCATTAATCGTAATCGAGGTAAAATGTTCAATTAATCGAGGTTTTTATTTTTGGTCAAATTGTTACAGCCCTAACTTTAGGCCACCTAATATAAAGTGGGGCCAGATATTCTTTATGAAATCGGAGGGATTTCTGGCCCTCCATTTAAAGTCCATTCCTCTCAAACTTAAAAGATCCAAAAAATGTCATAAAGGCATCGTAAAAATAACTAATCGAGTGGTCTAATCCAAATCCAAGTCTTCTGAAGAGACACGAGCGATGGTTTGTGATGAACAGATTTACAACGACACGCATACTGTAAACACGGATGTTCAAATGATTGCGTGACGCGCGAAAACAACATGAGAGGGAGTAAATCCAGAATTAAAATTCTTGGATGAACTAAACATTTACAGTTTGAGAGTGGTCATTTAGAACTGTGATTGATTGCATTGATCATCTGAAGTGCACGCGCTGCCGGAACGAGCGCAAACTTTATTTAAAGCGGCACTCCTCAAAGTCAAAGCGCAAACATCATTTAAATCACTAGATCACATTTAGTTTTAGAGTATGATTATTCAAAGCATTTTAGATGGTTTATTCTTAAATGGGTTGTGCATTAATAGCGGGAGAGGTGGGACATAGCGAGCACTGGGAGAAAATCCTGCCTGCATTGAAAGCGCGAGCAATGTGTGAGGGGAAAAAAATTAAAGTTTACAAAGTTTCAGTGACCTTATTACATTAAACAACTATATATAATGTTGAATATAATGTATAATAATGCATCGGGGGAATATTTGTGGGTCCTGATAATAATACACTAATAATAATAATAATAATAATAATAATATTTTAATAATAATAAAAAAGTAAAAATAAATAAAACCCTCTTCTTTATTTTGGCTTGCAATATCGGGATACATATCGTATCGTGAGTTCAGTATCGCGATTTATATCGAATCGTGACACAAGTGTATCGTTACACCCCTAATTAATAGTATGTAAAAGCATTACATGTTCACTTATCCATTAACTGAAGCTAATCCATTAGCATTATGGACAATACAATTTAGATTTGTGAGTTTATTAATGTGCACAGTTTTTTAATGTGCAATGTTTATGTCTAGAGACACTGATGCTACCTGTAAATTTCATAGCAGATTGTGCTTCCTAGAGAAGTGTAAAACTGGTTAGCTCGCAACAAGTTGTCAAAGTTTGCTCACAGTTTTTACAGACAACTGAAATCTTGTACACACAACGCCCTCAAGCTCGAGTGTACCTGGGAACCTCTGTAAATGGATGGACGGGTTTCTCTTTCCTTCGAGAACTGCTGCTTATTCATATTTGCTTTTCTTTCTCAAGCTGTTCCTGTACAATAAGATCGGCCAGAATGGCTTGCCAACCACCATCGGTGAGTATAGAGTACCAAGGGTTTGCTTTTTGTGTGTTTTGTTTTTGGTTTGTGTATGTTTTTTCTTTTGTTTTGCATTGTTTTTTGTGTTGTTTTGTGTTTTGGTTTGATTTTTGTTTGAGTTTTTTTCTTGTTTTGTTGTGTGTTTGTTTTAGTTTTGCATTTTTTGTTTTGGACAGAATTGTTTTTTTGTGTGTTTTTTTTTTGCATAGGTGGTTGGAAATGTGATTTTAAAATCATTTTATTTATTTATTTTTTTGGACATTCGTTTCAGCCTGTATGATCAGAATTCACTAATATATATTTTTTTAATACTTAAATTGCATTAAACTTAAGTTTGCCTTTGAAACCACCCTAATAGTCTAACTTGGCTACATTATTACATTTATAAATTTAAATAGTTGAATGTAAGCGGATCAGATGATGTTGCTAATCATCAGTTATCACAATTATCTTGTGAATATTGATTCCCACAAATAACAACGTCTCTTTTGTGTCTGTACCTCCACCTATGCCCTTTTCTGACCTCCAGGCATGTTGCTGTGGTGTGGTGCCCTCGTGAATGGACCCTACGCCCTCATCACCACTGCTGTATCAGCTGACCTAGTAAGCGTTTTCCTCCATGTGCTCTTCACATGGACATTTGTAAAGTTTCATAAAGTAAATAAAGTCTCAAAACATGTATCAACACGGAACTTTTAAGTCTTGCTGTCAATAACTGATCAATAAACTGTTTTGTAATGCAATAAGCTTCATGTGTTGTACATTTCATAATGTTTTTTGATCTTTTAGGGAACCCACGAGTGTCTGAGAGGGAACTCGAGGGCACTGTCCACTGTGACCGCCATTATTGACGGCACTGGATCAATAGGTATGCAGGGAATGTGAGGGGGGTTTTCTCTCTTTATCATGTTATAATCTGGCAGTGAATTTTCAATGTTTTGTTCTTGCTTTTTAAAAATCGAGCAATGTTTTTAAAAGGTTATTGACAGTAAATTTAAAAGTAACATTTAGAAACCAATGTTTGTTTTGAAAACTTCACATGTCCCGGGATGGCCTCACATGTTGTGTAATGTGTTTAATGACCTTTAGGTGCCGCTATTGGGCCTCTGTTGGCTGGTCTGATCTCTCCCACTGGTTGGAACAATGTTTTCTATATGCTCATTGCTGCTGATGTACTGGCCTGTCTGGTGAGATGATTTTTTCCAATATTATCTGTAATATTATCCAATAAGTAATAGCATGATGGATGTTTGTTTTCAAGCCAGTGTCTCACTGTCTCCTCTTGTTCTTATTACTGTAGCTATTGTCCAGACTCGTCTATAAGGAGGTCAGAGGATGGTGCGGATACACTACAAGGCAGAGAGGGTGAATATCCCTAATTCACTCCTATTCTTTGCATTTATGGTGAACTGCGTAAGGAGTATATAATTATATTTACTGATTATATTCATGTAAAACGTATTTGTGTGTGTATACAGTGATACGAACACATCTGAAAAATAGCGGAGTACGCAGAATGAGCTTATGCAGGGAAAGTGCATGATACATTTTGTCCTAAACAAGACATGCTTTATATTAAGGGCTTCAAAATAACTGGTAAAATATAGTTAACATGTATAGTTTAAAGCAGCTCGTCCTGTCAGATGCTCTGAAAGATAGGCTACTTGTGCTGACAGACGTTTGAAATGCGGTGCTTTCCTCAGTGCATAACTTGCATTTCACAGGTATATTCTCCATCTATAAATGTTAGAAAGTCAGGCAAATATGTCCATTTTGCTGTCAGGAGAGGACGAGCCTTCTGCAAGTGAATCTCCGCTAAAATTCAGGCTTCCGTGAATGAGCACCGCCACGCACATTCGCGCCAAACAGACGGCGCACAATAGAATTGGAACGCAATAATTCTGACTAAAGTATACATATTTCTAAAATATTTGTTGTTGGACAATAAATGTCATAAGTGGAATTTTGAAGTAAGTATATTTTTATGAAAGTGACCATTATAATGGGGCAATCAAATATAGGCTAATATACTTTTGTTTTTATTTTTAGATTGTAAACCCCCTTTTTGCACATAATATATTGCATAGCCTACATTACATTCACTGTATTTGTTTATAGCCTCCAATATCAACATTGTTTTTAGGACATCATTGGGCAGGATGTGAAATAAAATGATTATTAAAATAAATGCTGATTTTTTTTTTTTTTTTTTTATCCAAATAGAAAAACGTAGAAAATACCGGCATATATACCGTGTATCACCATTCAACCAAAAAATACAGAGATATGATTTTTTTTTTGGGCCATATTGCCCATGATATATAGGGCTTTTTTATCTTTTTTTTACGTGTCTATTTTGTCAGCATTTGCTATCTAGCTGTCAATAATTTTTTTTAAGTGTTTATTTTGTCAGCATTTGCTATCTAGCATAGTAAACTATCAGATTGAAGGATGATCCTCACAAAACTGTATTTTCTGCAAGCTTTTTTTCAAAGCAAATTTAGCTGTCTTTCCAAAAAAGGACCCTTGGAGACTCCTAGGTAAACAAAATAAAGTGAAAGTAAAGTGGCATGGGTACTTATGGAAACAACAGTTACCATGGCGAATACACAATACATCATGAACTGTTAATGAAACATGAAAACTGCTCCTGATGAACAGAATGAACATCATACCTGCATGCCTTCCCAGCTAACACACGTCGATTTATTGGTACTTTACTTTTATTTCATGATTTACGAAATAGGGGTTACAGGTGCTTGCGCTATTGTAGATGCTCATTGTGATGAATTCCTGACTACTAAGATCATCTAACTGTGTGGATGTAAATTACGTTAGTCATAATTTAAAAATAACTTCATTCATGTATTTGCGTTACTTTTTTATTTTTTTAAGGTGTTAAGGATTTTTAATTAAAAAGCATGTGTAAACATTGACGGCTCAAATTCATACATTAAAATGCCATTTTTATGTATGAAAAAAATATATATATATATATAAATATATAAACACATACACACATTCTTTTTCATTTTGCTCATTTCATTTGTCATATAGATTCTGAACATTTAATGTAAAAAAAATAAAATTAAAAAATTAAACGTATCTATATTTATTTACTGGTCAAAAATGTTTTTTCTGTGATGGCAAAGCTAAATTTCAGGTGTTACGTGATCTTTCAGATATCATTCTAAGTTTATTAAAAAAGGTTTTGATTATTCTTCAATAGGAGTTCTTCATCTTTTTTACAGTGATATATTTAGCTAAATCTTCCATGCTGTGACATACTGATGGCTGATGACGTTATTAAGGTTTATTTTTAACCATCTATATTTAGCTAGTGGTCTTTAAATCTGCAGAATAATGCTTTGGCTGATTGCCATTACATGTACCTAATTTTAGTGGCTGTCCAATATGTAGACCATCATGACCATAGTCGCACTGTACTTGAACTAATTAGGCCTTCAATATAATTCAGTGAAGCCTATTTTTAGTGGTTGCAAGGCAATCACAATTACTCTGAGGTTGCGACCTGTCTTGGGAGTTTGTTAGTTTTCACTGTTTTCCCAAATGACTGGAAGAAATCTGTGTGTCGAGGTGGAAAATGATGTATGCACTTCAACTGCAATATCATTATGTCTCTGACACCCTTGTAATTATCGGTCCGTTTTTGCCAGGTTATTAATTTTCCACTAACACAAAAAATGCTAAGCCATTTTTGTGCTTTTCCACTAATGGTCTCCAATTCCCTTGTTTTGCCACTCGTCAATTCCACATGTGGTAATATTTTTTTTTAATCTGGTTTGTGTTTTTTTACATAGGATTAATAGGGAAGCGTTAAATGTTGCACCATGTGTTTGCAGTGGTTTCATCTGCTCTTTTCTTTCAGGTTCAAAGAGATCTAAGTGAAT
Source organism: Gobio gobio (assembly GCF_949357685.1). Lineage (NCBI taxonomy): Eukaryota > Metazoa > Chordata > Actinopteri > Cypriniformes > Gobionidae > Gobio > Gobio gobio. The sequence continues at coordinate 13,574,509 of NC_137100.1, read as the reverse complement.
ATCACACCTGCGACGGAAAATTACCTGCAGCATAACGACAAAAAGGGACCAAGGATTGATCCAACACGCCAAGCCTTTTTAAGCCCCAGGGTTATTTTATATGAAAATTGTAACATGAGACTTTCATCCTTTTATACTGACAATGGAACAAAGCTCAGCTGCTGCAGTGAAGGAGGAGGAGAGTTACACACACCCTCGTCTACACGTCGCCTGAGCGGGACAAACACAAGAGAATCACTAAGCTCCTTCATTTTAAAACAGGATGTTTTAGTGACTGATGCTTAATCCAAATGTACCTCATTTTATTGCATTAAAATATGCCATCAGTGCTTTGTCCTTTTATCTGTGCGGTGTCTGTGTGATTATTCATAACCTCATTTCATGTTTGTTATTGGCCTGGCTCACCATGTGATTGAGTCGTGCCTGCAGTATGTGCGTTTGAATAAGACCTAAATAAGTATTTCAGTAGATACTGAGGTCGTATTCATGTATGTACACACTTTTTCACTCTCAACTTTATTAAAATGGAGGGGTAGCTGTGAGCATCCCAAGAGCTTTATTCTCTCAGCTTTATTCTCTGAGGCTTCATATGTACAGAAGCACGGTATAGCTGGCTTTCTTGCTTTAGGGTACAGATACTATCAGCTTCTGTCAAAATGAGAAGGCGTGAGAAAGGCAAACAGTCATAGCGGCAGAATAACGCTCTAATAAATCAGACTTTAATGATTCTTGACTGCACATTAGTTTAAAAGCAAACCTGCCATTAGTCATTAGGAATGTAAAAAAAACTTTTTTTTTACTTTAATGTATTATGAAAATAAAAAAGTTAATGTTCAGGTTATGTTGTGTCACTCACTATATGTTAGAAGTAAAAAAAATGATTAACCCTGCACAAAATTTATTAAACGGCAGAAGTGCACAAGGTCAAGGTATCTTTATTAGTACCCGAAGGTAAATTTGTTGCGCAGACAGGAGATACAGCAATCCATCCTTAAGACAGTTCATAAAACTTAATAACATACAATAACTATAAATATTACAATATATAAAAAGACATGACAATGTGCTTATTCACAAACCCTTGACACCCACCTAAAATATATAAAGTAACCATGCATGTTTTATTTAATAATTCTGTAGCTATCGTCTAGTTCTCCACCTGGGTAACGAAGAATAAAACCATTGTTTTGGGCAACAGAAACCGTAATCAATTCTGTAATTAATAGATTAATTAAATAATTATTTGCAATAGTATTCCTTTATAAAAATGTACTCTAACTCAAATGATTTTTTTTTGTGTGTTAAAAATGCACTACTGTTCATTTGCAGTCAGTACTTTTTTTTTTTAAATAAATTAATATTTTAATCAGTTGAAAGTCACAATAAAGATATTATAATGTTACAAAAGGTTTCTATTTGAAGTGAATGCAGTTCTTTCATCTTTAAGTTTTATCAAAGAATCCTGAAAAAAATACATATTTCCTCAAAAAATTAAGTGTTTTCAACGTTGATGATGTTTCTTGAGCTCCGAATGTATTTATTTCTGAAGAATCGTGACTGGTGGCACTGGAGAATGACACTGAAATTCAGCTTTGCCATCATAGAAATACACTCTAAAAAATGCTGGGTTAAAAACAACCCAAGTTGGGTTTAAAATGGACTAACCCAGCAATTGGGTTGTTTTAACCTAGTGAATGGGTCATTTTAACCCAGCGGTTGTGTTAAATGTTTGCTTAAAACAACCCAATCGCTGGGTTAGTCCATTTTCAACCCAATTTGGGTTGTTTTTAACCCAGCATTTTTTAGAGTGTAAATTACACTTTAAAATATGTAGAAACAGTTGTTTAAAATCGTAATAATATTTCACACGGTATTTTTGATTAAATAAATGCAGCATTGGTGAGCATAAGAAGAAAATTCTTTTAAAAGCATTAAAATCTTACCGACCCCAAACTTTGAAACGTAGTTTTTACTTCCGTTATATAGATGGTATATATAGTATACACTATATTGCCAAAAGTTTTGGGACGCCTGCCTTTACATGCACATGAACTTTAATGTCATCCCATTCTTAATCCGTAGGGTTTAATATGGAGTTGGCCCACCCTTTGCAGCTATAACAGCTTCAACTCTTCTGGGAAGGCTGTGTTTATGGGAATTTTTGACCATTCTTCTAGAAGCGAATTTGTGAGGTCAGGCACTGCTGTTGAATGAGAAGGCCTGGCTCGCAGTCTCCGTTCTAATTCATCCCAAAGGTGCTCTATCAGGTTGAGGTCAGGACTCTGAGCAGGCCAGTCAAGTTCCTTCACACCAAACTCACTCACCCGTGTCTTTATGGACCTTGGTTTGTGCACTGGTGCGCAGTCATGTTGGAACAGGAAGGGGCCATCCCCAAACTATTCCCACAAAGTTGGGAGCATGAAATTGTCCAAAATGTCTTGGTATGCTGAAGTATTAAGAGTTCCTTTCACTGGAACTAAAGGGGCCAAGCCCAACCCCTGAAAAATAACCCCACACCATAACCCCCCCTCCACCAAACTTTACACTTGGCACAATGCAGTCAGGCAAGTACCGTTCTCCTGGCCACCACCAAACCCAGACTCGTCCATCGGATTGCCAGACAGAAAAGCGTGATTCGTCACTCCAGAGAACACGTCTCCATTGCTCTAGAGTCCAGTGGCGGCGTGCTTTACACCAGGGGTTCTCAACCCTGGTCCTCGAGGCCCACTGTCCTACAGAGTTTATCTCCAACCTTGATCAAACTCACCTGCCGGTAGCTTTCTAGTAATCCTGAAGAGCTTATTTAGCTGTTTCAGGTGTGTTTGATAAAGGTTGGCCAAACTTTGCAGGACAGTGGGCCTCGAGGACCATGGTTGAGAACCCCTGCTTTACACCACTGCGCCCGACGCTTTGCATCGCACTTGGTGATGTAAGGCTTGGATGAGCTGCTCGGCCATGGAAACCCATTCCATGAAGCTCTCTACGCACTGTTCTTGAGCTAATCGTCATAAAGTTTGGAGGTCTGTAGCTATTGACTCTGCAGAAAGTTGGCGACCTCTGCGTACCTCAGCATGTGCTGACCCCGCTCTATGAATTTATGTGGCCTACCACTTTGTGACTGAGTTGCTGTTGTTCCCAATTGCTTTAACTTTGTTATAATACCACTAACAGTTGACCGTGGAATATTTAGTAGTGAGGAAATTTCACAAATGGGTTTATTGCACAGGTGGCAACCCATCACGGTACCACGCTTGAATTCACTGAGCTCCTGAGAGCGACCCATTCTTCAAAAAGCGTCTGCATGCCTAAGTACTTGATTTTATACACCTTTGGCCATGGAAGTGATTAGAACACCTGAATTCAATGATTTGGAGGGATGTCCCAATACTTTTGTCAATATAGTGTATGTTAGAAGTTTAGTTAGAAGGACATAATTCACAAAATAACTGTATTAAATAGTTGTAATTTAAGAAGGTTGTGAAGCAACAAACAACATAAAAACATTACTAGAGAAAACATGTATTTGTGTAATGACGTTTGACCCAAAACTTGGTAACACTTTTGTTTTACAGTGTCCTTGTTACATGTTACATATAATTAATAACTATAAATTATGCATAATTACATGCAACTAACCCTAAACCAAACCCTAAAAATAAATGCACTTTATTTTAAGTTACACCTTAAAATAAAATGTAACCCAAAACCTTATAGTTACTGACAAACAGCCCTTGTGACAACTATCGCCGGGTTTTCTTATGCCATAAAATAACAACACAGATTTGATGTAGTTTGTAAATTATGAAGGAAAATCCAAAATGACCCTCATGCTCAGATCAAAGATTTATATTGTGCAGACAAACGTGTGCATCTCACAACCTCTTGTGCTTTCAGTCATAGTGCAGCTATTTAATCAATAAACAAGCTATTGAATGTTTACAGTATAACATACAATCCTAAATCATAGTTACAGTGAGGAAAATAAGAATTTGAACACCCTGCTATTTTGCAAGTTCTCCCACTTAGAAATCATGGAGGGGTCTGAAATTATCATCGTAGGTGCATGTCCACTGAGAGAGACATAATCTAAAAAAAAAAAATCCAGAAATCACAATGTATGATTTTTAAACTATTTATTTGTATGAAACAGCTGCAAATAAGTATTTGAACACTTGAGAAAATCAATGTTAATATTTGGTACAGTAACCTTTGTTTGCAATTACAGAGGTCAAACGTTTCCTGTAGTTTTTCACCAGGTTTGCACACACTGCAGGAGGGATTTTGACCCACTCCTCCACACAGATCTTCTCTAGATCAGTCAGGTTTCTGGCCTGTCGCTGAGAAACACGGAGTTTGAGCTCCCTCCAAAGATTCTCTATTGGGTTTAGGTCTGGAGACTGGCTAGGCCACGCCAGAACCTTGATATGCTTCTTACAGAGCCACTCCTTGGTTATCCTGGCTGTGTGCTTCGGGTCATTGTCATGTTGGAAGACCCAGCCTCGACACATCTTCAATGCTCTAACTGAGGGAAGTTAGAGCAAAATCTCGCAATACAATGCCCCGGTCATCCTCTCCTTAATACAGTGCAGTCGCAACCTGTTCCATGTGCAGAAAAACACCCCCAAAGCATGATGCTACCACCCCCATGCTTCACAGTAGGGATGGTGTTCTTGGGATGGTACTCATCATTCTTCTTCTTCCAAACACGTTTAGTGGAATTATGACCAAAAAGTTCTATTTTGGTCTCATCTGACCACATGACTTTCTCCCATGACTCCTCTAGATCATCCAAATGGTATTTGGCAAACTTAAGACGGGCCTGGACATGTGCTGGTTTAAGCAGGGGAACCGTCCGTGCCATGCATGATTTCAAACCATGACGTCTTAGTGTATTACCAACCGTAACCCTGGAAACGGTGGTCCCAGCTCTTTTCAGGTCATTGACCAGCTCCTCCCGTGTAGTTCTGGGCTGTTTTCTCACATTTCTTTGGATCATTGAGACCCCACGAGGTGAGATCTTGCATGGAGCCCCAGTCCGAGGGAGATTGACAGTCATGTTTAGCTTCTTCCATTTTCTAATGATTTCTGCAACAGTGGACCTTTTTTCACCAAGCTGCTTGGCAATTTCCCTGTAGCCCTTTCCAGCCTTGTGGAGGTGTACAATTTTGTCTCTAGTGTCTTTGGACAGCTCTTTGGTCTTGGCCATGTTAGTAGTTGGATTCTTACTGATTGTATGGGGTGGACAGGTGTCTTTATGCAGCTAACGACCTCAAACAGGTGCATCTAATTTAGGATAATAAATGGAGTGGAGGTGGACATTTTAAAAGCAGACTAACAGGTATTTGAGGGTCAGAATTGTAGCTGATAGACAGGTGTTCAAATACTTATTTGCAGCTGTATCATACAAAAAAATAGTTAAAAAATCATATATTGTAATTTCTGGATTTTTTTTTTTTAGATTATGTCTCTCACAGTGGACATGCACCTACGATGACAATTTCAGACCCCTCCATGATTTCCAAGTTGGAGAACTTGCAAAATAGCAGGGTGTTCAAATTCTTATTTTCCTCACTGTATATGCAAACAATTCTAAACATAACCCACATCAAATATGAGATCAAACCATAACTGATGAAGCATAAGGAAGAAAATTGGATTCCACTTTATATTAGGTGTCTTTAACTTGCATGCACTTACATCATAAAAAAAAATTAAGTGCAATGTACTTATTGTGGGTAAACTGTCTAATTATAGATGTAATTACATGCTTTATTTTTAAGTACAATGTAAAAACTTGTATGTACACAATAAGTGCACTGCATCAAATGATTGAGTTAAATGTAGTACATAGTAGTTACAACATTAAGAACATCTCAAGCGTTCTTTATTTGAGTATGTTAGGGTAGATATTGCATGTGTCATGAAAAGGAGCAGTGTTGTATTGGATGCGCGTGTCGCCTCCAAGCAGTGGATGACATCGAGTACATAGTCAGCTCTGAGCTGTAACAGTTCCTTGGCAACGCTGGAGAGCAGGGGAGTGAGTGATAGCCTACATAAAGAGCAGAGCTGTGAGTCCTGCTGAAGCCGACCGCGTCCAACACCTCCATCAGCATTTCTGCAGGAAACTGAATGGCACAAGCTGAGGTAGGGCAACAGCTTTTATTTATGTGCTGCCAAATATTCTACGAATGCCTGTTTTAGTGCCATGAATATGAAATCGGCAGTTGCATGTAACTTGTGAATTAAGAGAACGCTGGGTTGATTTTAATTTTCGAATTTTGTTTTGAAGTGCTCTTTGCTGGTTCAGAGAAGGAGGTAGCTAGATTGTGTATCTGTTGCTAAACCATCTTCACCATCAGAGGTCATCATGGGGTCGGGTTCCTCATCTTATGCCCCTAAAACTGTTTATCTGGATGTGGATGGAAAAGTGCAAAGGGTGAGTCTCAAGATTTTCAACATAAAGGAAGAATGTTTAAGACACTATTAAAATTTGATACATTATAAATGCTAATGCAATGGTCAAATATGTGAGGTCTTCAACCAAACACACGTAAAAATGTGTGAATGTCATTGTATTAGATAAGCCACTATCACTTTGCAATAAAGTTTCAATTGTTAACATTCGAAAACATGAACTACCGCTAATACATTATTATTCGTTTGCACGGTGAAATAACGTGAACAAAAAATAAATAATTGTATTTTTAACTAACATTAACAAAAATGAATAAATGCTTTAATATATATTTCCCAAAGTGTTAACACTTTATAATAAGCATACATCAATAAAGTACAAAAAAATGATTAGCATACTATTAGTTTATAGTTAATGCATATTTAATATATTGTAATCTTATTGTTAATATATAACTAGATACAAATATTTCATTCACTGTCACTGTAATTAACCAATTGTGTTGTAGTGCTTGAGACCGGTCTTAAGACACACATTTGTACTCTGTCTTTTCTCAGTCTCAGACTTAGAGTACTCAGGATTTTGTTTCGGTCAAGTGCAGTACCACAACTGCTGGGATATTACTAAATTGCCAGTGCATTGTCTGATTTATTTATTATATTCATATTGACTATTCATTTATTATTCATTAATGTGACTGGATGTAAAACTTCATGCTTCAGATGCAATCAGTAAATTATGTCTACTGTGATTTATTTATTCTGCCGGTTCAGAAATGAGGGATTGTGTCCAAAATGACACCAAAATTAATACAAATTTTCACAAAATTCAAGATATTGTTGCAAAACAGTATTTGTATGAGATCTGGATTTTTATATTATAACGTGATATAATTAAGCAATATCAGGAGAGCTGTTTTCACAAAGTTGAGCATGACTGCAAACATTACATTGCTTTTATACAAACATTGAATAAATAGAAAAATATAAAAAATTCTCAACATAATTTATGCATTTGTAATTTACCAATTCAGATGCATGTTCTGTACCACCACCAGTGCAAAGATGAATTTTGTTGTTAATGATTTAATTTAATTGGTATAACAGCTTTATATATAGTGTCTTATACTAATTATGTTTATTGATAAAAATAAGTAATTTCTCAGGCAATAATGTAGATCTTTATGAATTTAAGGAGTGCTGGTCTGGTCTTGGTCTTGACTCTGTCTCGCCTTGACTTGGTCTTGGTTTTGTCTTGGTCTCAATACACATTGGTCTTGGTCTCGACTCAGTCTCGGATTAGGTGGTCTTGACTACAACACTAATAACCAAATTATTTTTGTTGAATTACTCATATGTAAAGAGTTAGATAATGCTTTGTTAACAACTTATGAACTGTAACTTTAGGTCACGGAAAATGGGAGAATGTTGTGGAAACACTTTAGTATGGGGAACACATATTCACTATTAACTACGACTTTTGCCTCAATTAACTCCTTATTTAATTCTTATTAATATTTAGTACGGTAGTTTTTGTAGCGTTTAAGTTTAGCTATTGGGTAGGATTAAGGGATGTAGAATAAGGTCATTCAGAATAAGGCATTAATATGTGCTTTATTTTTTTATATACTAATAAACAGCCAATACCCTAAAATGGCAACTAATAGCGAGAATTGAAGCCTAAAATAAAGTGTTACCAATGTCATTAATTAAGAGCTTTAAACCAAGAGCTTTGTCTTATTAGACATTAATTGCATTGTTCCTTGAAATATATCGTTTTCTGTGATGAGTAGGTTTAGGGGTAGGGTTTGTGGGGATTTTGTGGGGACACCGTTGGTACAGTAATAGTAAATGGCAAATGACCACATATGTGTGTGTGTGTGTGTGTGTGTGTGTGTGTGCGTGTGTGTGTGTGTGTGTGTGTGTGTGTGTGTGTGTGTGTGTGTGTGTGTGTGTGTGTGTGTGTGTGTGTGTGTGTGTGTGTGTGTGTGTGTGTGTGTGTGTGTGTGTGTGTGTGTGTGTGTGTGTGTGTGTGTGTGTGTGTGTGTGTGTGTGTGTGTGTGTGTGTGTGTGTGTGTGTGTGTGTGTGTGTGTGTGTGTGTGTGTGTGTGTGTGTGTGTGTGTGTGTGTGTGTGTGTGTGTGTGTGTGTGTGTGTGTGTGTGTGTAACACAGAATGCCATGCAATTGATGTCTAATAAAGGTTGGTTTAAAGCACTTAACACTTTACACCTAATAACCGATAACAAATCCTTTACTACAAGCGAATTAAACAATAATAATTGTGTTAATTACTGTGACAATGAATGAAGAACTCACTATAGCCAATAATATACTATAGAAACAATATATTAACTATGAGTTAACTATAAACTAATAGTTTGTTAATGACTTGTAAGTACTTTATTACTGTACTTATTATAAATGGTTGCCCCAAAGGTGAATGCAAACTATTAATTGACTAAGGTTAACAAATGAGACCTTATTGTAAAGTGTTACATATAAGCCAAATGGCTTACTGAATGCTAGAGCTTGTCAGAACTCACTTCACTTCTTGGAGTCGTTTTTGCAATGATTTTAATACTGTGCCAATGACTTGTAGTGGATGTATGAAGTCAGTTAATCACGTTAACTATGAATATGATACAGTAATGTTTGACAACTAGAATTTGCCACAGCAAAATTTGTCTTAATTTTCAGCACTGTTTATTGTTTTATCCTTTAAAAACTACGAAAATGTGTGTGAACTTTATGCGGTCTTGCTTTAAGATAAATGTCACTGGTTTGATACTTTTGTATCTAATACTTTTTTTAAGTGGCTCAAGTGTCCAAATACTAGGTGACCACTGTAAATAGCCTCAACAGAATAAATCATGTGTTTTCTGTTTGTATATCGTTCAAAGGTTCAGGGTTGAAAATATTTTTTTTTTAAAAGTCTCTTACGCTCACCAAGGTTGCATTTATTTGATCAAAATAACATTACAGCAATACAGCATTATTGAGAAATATTATTGCAATTTTATATTAGAATATATTTTCAAATGTAATTTATTCCTGTGACGGCAAACAAAATTTTCAGCATTATTACTCCAGTCTTCAGTGTCACACGATCCTTCAGAAATCATTCGGATATGCTGATTTGCTGCTCAAGTATAACAATTTTTATTATTATCAATGTTGAAAAAAGGCATTTATTTGAAAAATAATTATTTTGACATCACTGTGTTTTACTGTAACTTTTGATCAATTTAATGCACCTTTACTGACTAAAACTGCTTATATGTTAAAAATATATTGAGGGTCAATGTGGGCGACAGGTGCCTTTGACACGAGGCACTTGTGACACCTGCCAAGGGCAAATGATATATTCATCACCTTATGGCTATCATGACTGATGGAGGTTTTGATTTTTGTTGATTTCTACTACTTGTGCTTAATATGATCTCTTATGTTTTTAGGTGATTTTCAGTCGACACTGTAGTCCATGTGACATTAAGGAGCTTCTTTGTTCATCATCCAATATTGCCAGGTCAGTGTCATTGTATCACTGCAAAAAAGAGATTTTCTTACTCAGCATTTTTGTCTTGTTTTCCAGTATAAATATCGAAACATTCTTAAATCAAGATATGTTTTCTTGATAAACAAAATGGCTTAAGATATAATGTCTTGTTTACTGTCTTTGTGCTTAACCCTTATGTTCGGGTCATTTTGACCCAGAGAGGGTATTCTTTTTCCCGAAAATGTTAGTTAAAGTGTTAGTTCACCCAAAAATGAAAATAGTGTCATTAATTACTCACCTTCATATCGTTCCAAACCTGTAACCTTTGTTCATCTTCGGAACACAAATGAAATCCGAGAGCTCTCTGACCCCTCCATAGACAGATATTTAATTAACACTTTCAGGGTCCAGAAAGGTAGAAAAGACATTGTTAAACTAGTCCATATGACTCCAGTGGTTCAACCTTAATGTTGTGAAGCAACGAGAATACTTTTTGTGCGCAAAAAACTAACAAAAAAACAACTTTATTCAACAATTTCTTCTAGTCTGTGTCAGACTCTTACGCTGTTGACGTAGTGTAAACAGTGCAGCACTTCCTAGTTCTACGGCAGAACAACTTGTGCACATGTGTCGTCGTGCTCACATGAACAGTGTCAGCCAATGGTAAGCCGCCGTTCTGGAAATGCTGCACTGTTTACACTGCGTCAACAGCGTAAGAAATTTTTTTTTTTTGAATAAAGTCGTTATTTTGTTTGTTTTTTGCGCACAACAAAGGTCTTACGGGTTTGGAACGACATGAGAGTGAGTAAATAATGACAGAATTTTTGGGTGAACTAACCCTTTAATGTTTGGGTGAACTAACACAATTTTTGGGATCATTTCCTACTTTTTTGGGACTTTTTTTCACCTTGTTACACCTTGTTCCCAGTCAAAAATGACCATCCTACACAAAATAGTTTATAAATATCTTGTTGTGCTATATTATCACCAAATATATCAATATTTTAGTTTCAAGATATTTTTTACAGGAAATAAGACAAAAATACTAAGCAAGAAAACTTTTTTTTTCTTTGCAGTGTATGAATTTCCCTCAAATGTTTAGTGTGGATTATTGTGCCAAAAGTGACAGGAATATGTTGTGCTCATGTCTCTTCAGAAACACAGCTATACTTCTGATTGACTCAGAAGGAGCATTGATATCTATCGACCCTACCATGCCTGCAAACACTCCAAAGTAAGAATTCAAAATTGGGATTATGGCGACAACTATTTGATTATGAAGATTATGAAGACTACATTTTACCATTACTTGTTGTTGTTATAATTAATGAATAATTCAGAAGCAATTTGTGTTTTTCTTTCTTTGTTTCAAGCAACTTATATAAGGTTATGCCCCATTCCACAAATCAAGGAGGAGGTTAGAAAATGTTTTATTCTTGAAATTTTACATAATTAGTTTAAGGGCTATTAGTAAAAATACATTAGAAATGAAGCAACCGACAGTAGCGTACACTATAAATAAACAAGCAACTTTTTATTTCCCTCAAAAGAGAAGGAAGACATGTTCCAGAACGTCCTGTCACAAGTGGCTGAGCAGTTCAGCAGGTAAGACGTGTCAAACTGTCTGCATTTGCTGTAAAGAAAATGCTATGATTCAAATCAGTGCGTCCAATTGCATTATGTGTGACGAATGTGATATTTGTTTCAGGGCTTTCAGGATCAATGAGCTGAAGACTGAAGTGACCAACAGACTGGCCATGCTGGAGAAGAGAGTGGAACGTGAGTGATGCTCGGGGTCTAACGCATGTCAGAACTGACATCTGATGTTGTGAACTAATTGTCTTTGTGTTGTTACAGTGGAGGGACTGAAAGTGGTGGAAATTGAGAAGTGTAAGAACGATCTGAGGAAATTAAGAGATGAAATGACCTCTAGAGGAGGAGTAAGGTATGAACACCTATTTTAATTTAATTTTTTTGTTTTATTTTTTTATTTATTTTTATTTTAGCACAGTAATTCCATTAGGAATCTATACACCTTTGCTTTTTTTAATTGGTTGTTTATCTCTTGCAACCAGAGTGAACTGCAATTGCAAATACAACTTTACTGATGATGGGAAGAAACTCTCTCCCAGACGAGATGTCCCAAACTACCCAAAGGTAAAAACAAATAAAACAAATAAATAAATAAATGAAGAAAAAAAAAATAAGTAAGATTTACTTAATTTTTCTTTGGCAAGTTTTTGCAGGCATATTTTTTAAGTACATTTCACATACGGAATTAAGTAAACTCTACTTAACTAAGTTAAGTAAAATTACCAAAGAAAATAAGTAATTTTAACTTGGCCAGTAAAAGGTTGAGTCATTTCTACTTAGTTGAAGTTTATTTTGCAATACATAAATATAACATTGAATTAAACCAAGTAGTCAAGTAAACTCTACTGAACTAAATTAAAGGGATAGTTCACCATCATTTACTCACCCTAAAGTTGTTCGAAACCTGTATGAGTTTCTTTGTTCTGCTGAACACAAAAAGAAGATATTTAGAAGAATGTTTGTAACCAAGCAGATAGAGCAACCATTGACTACCATAGTAGGAAAAAAAATACTATGGTAGTCAATGGTTGCTCTATCTGCTTGCTTACAAACATTCTTCTAAATATCTTCTTTTGTGTTCAGCAGAACAAAGAAACTCATACAGGTTTGGAACAACTTGAGGGTGAGTAAATGATTACAGAATTTTAATTTTTGGTTGTACTATCCCTTTAAGTAATATTACCAAAGGAAATAAGTAATTTTGACTTGGGCAGCAAAAGTTTAGTAATTTCTACTTCGTTGAAGTTTATTTTGCAATACATAAACCACACTTTTAACGTCTGTGCTTTAGAAATATCTAAGTAAATAACACAAAAGATATTATGTAGATACCATCATACTAGAAGTAAAGCGGCACTTGAACACAAAGACTACTTGGTACACAATACACAGTGACGGTAACATTTGATGGAGCGTTTTTGGGTATGAATGTGTCATTTTGAGTAGAAAATGAACTCCAAATGTCACAAAAAGGCAAGTTACTAAACAGAACAACAAAAACAATGATAAAACAGTGTAGATACAGTTGGAAAACAGTGAAAAATCAACTCATCTCCTTAATTCCATCTCCTGGCTTTCCTGTAGCTCAAACAGTAGAGCATGGCGCTAGCAACGCCAAGGTCATGGGTTCGATTCCCAGGGAAAGCAAGAACTGACCAAATGTAAAATGTGTACCTTGAATGCAATGTAAGTCGCTTTGGATAAAAGTGTCTGCCAAATGCATAAATGTAAATGTAATTATTCACACCACAGTGCATGATGGGAACACCAGTATCAGAATAGTTGAGTAGTTTTACTTAATTTTTTATCATTGATATTTACCCTTTAATTTCTACAAGCTTGAATTGAGAACTAATATAGAATTTACTTACTTAACTAACTTTTACATGTAGAAATTATGTTTGTTTTTTCTGTGGTATTTACTTCACCACAAAATCATTTTTATCAGTGCTGCAACCATGTAAAATCATTGTAATGCTGTAATATTGTGTTTTGTCACTCTTTTATGTGTTTGTGCAGTACACACTTTCTCAGGAAACCATTGAGGCTCTGAAAAAGCCCACCTTTGATGTATGGCATTGGGAACACAATGAGGTGTGTCATCTTTTTGTATTAAGATATCTTGAGACATGCATTGTATTGATTTTTGTACAAGAAATATTTTATTCCCATTCTTTTACACTGTCATGACTCAGAAGACTTAATGGAGTTCTTAGTTGTGTTTCACTGAAGTATCAGTTTATGTTCAGTAATATTCACAAATTAGGAGTTTCAGGGAAACCCACCGTATAATAAATCCAAGGAGAAACTCATAGAATGCAACCAGCAAACATAAACGATTAAAAGTAAAAACTGACAAAGTGAAATTTGAAGTGTACTTAAGTGTGTTAATAAACATAGCTTTGAAAGTGTGCTCTTTTTAAGTGCACACGTATTGAATTAATATTATCTAAAAGTGCACATTCAGTCACAAGGGTGCTTTCTAGTAAAAGAACCGAGATATAAATGAGATTTAATTTGTAATTTTATTCATTGTAATAAAACTTACGTTTGTGGTTAGCTTTAGTTATACATAGGCCTACAGGTCACATGGAGCGAGGTGTTTGTTTGTTAATTGACTGAATGCTGTTTACAGATGCTTAGCTGTCTGGAGTATATGTATCATGACCTTGGACTGGTTAAGGAGTTTAACATGAACCCCATAACTCTCAAAAGATGGCTGGTAAGATGAGCTTTCTGTGACCTGCGTGTTAACTGAAGTGCCAGGCCTCAAAAACTCACCTGCTGTTTCTCTGCCCGATCGAAGCTGGCAATTCAAGAGAACTACCGCGACAACCCTTTCCACAACTTCCGTCACTGCTTCTGTGTGAGCCAGATGATGTATGGAATGGTCCATCTGTGTAACCTTCAGGTGAGTTCATGGTGACGCACTGAAGTGCCCTAGAGTGCTTCATGTGTGTGTTTGTCAGATCAACATGCTACTTGCTTTTGTTCCCTAGGAGAGGCTGACTATGACAGACATGTGTATTTTGATGACTGCAGCAGTGTGTCATGACCTGGACCACCCGGGATACAACAACACGTATGTCACTGACATATCCAACCCTTTCAGAGAACAATACCACTGACATATACCACTGACTACCCAGCTGACAAAAATTTGTTCCAAGGACGTTTTGCTAACGTTTCTATTAAGCTATAAAAATTGTATTTCTGAATGTTCTCTGAATGTTCAAAGCGTCCATTGGTAACACTTTACATTAAGGTTCCCTTTGTAAAGGGTTCATAAAGGTGTTTTTACATAACTAATAACTGATTTACAAATGCATTATAAATCGTTAATAAGCAGTTATAACTGCATGAATAAAAAGGGTGACTTTAACGCAATACCTGCCAAATAGTGAGACATTTTTAACTCACATGTTATAAATGCTTAAAGCTGCTGTCCGTAACTTTTTTTGTGTTCAAGATTTACAAACAATTATATAATGAGAATGTACAACATGAATCCATTTTCCAAACCGTGTTTTTGTCTTACCCTGAATCATTATGGTACACTTATAACAAGTGTTTATATTGGGACTATTTCAGACTGGTGTGCTAGGAACCGCTGCGGAGGAGCACAGTCCCTTCGTGACTCGCCATAGACACAAACAGAGAGAAGTAGCTCCGGCTGCAATGTTCTTCCGCAAGACGCATGCAGTTCTGTTTATTAACCGCTAGAGCGCAAAAGGTTACAGACAGCAGCTTTAATAAATGTATTTATTCACACTCGGATTTATTCTTCAAGCTTTTTTTTATCCAAACTTTGTATAAAGATGATTCTTAATGTTATGAAAGATAACAGAATAATTTGATACACCATTTACTTCATGCAATATGTGTGTAAACATGGCCATAAATGCCATTCCCATTCTATGCAATGCATCTATCCGCTTGTTAAGTCGTGACATAAGGAACGCCGTTTCTGGGTCCAAGTCTCAACTCGTTTCACTTGAGGATGCGATCGACGGCCATTTATAAGCGCTATTTATTCATATTAAAGCGATGTCACGCGTTTTTTAGGCCAAAACATTTTTCTTCCACCTAAGCTCCACAAATTGCAACAAAAACAAACTGGTGCAGGCTGGACCATGAAGCAAAACAAACTGTGCTCCAGCCAACAGCCGACAAGAATGATTTCCACCCCCAAATCATTCTTGGCTGGAGCACAGTTTGTTGTGCTTCATGGTCCAGCCTGCACCAGTTTGTTTCTGTTGTACAGAGAGCACATTTTTTTACAGTGTGTTCAGGGGACAGGCTGCTAGCGGATAGCGAGGAGATGTTTGCTGTATGTGACAAAAAATGTTTTGGCCTAAAAAACGTGTGACATAACTTAGAGCACCTTTAAACATCCAACATTTTCAAAAGTTAAACATTTTAAATACTTACAGTCTACACAACATTCTCTGTGCTCACAACGTCACAGACATTAATATTTTATCGATTTATAAAAGATGAATCACTGTCTGGCCATCTGGAATTTTGGTATGGAGATAAAGGTTTTGATTATAATTTTATATTTTTTTGTATTACACCACATATTAGCACCGTTTGTTGTTTTTCTTGTGGTATGAGATATGAGCATTTGGACCCGGAAGCGCTGCTGCGTGACGTCAGACTTAACAACCGAATACACTGCATCTAATATGTCATGTAAAAAGAAACCTCTATTCTGGGTCTCAGGAGGATATTTCTGTCTCGTGCAGAGTGGCATTTATATTTAGATGTCCCTCCCGAAACTTTGGCCATCGGTCCTAGCATCGCGTCTTGACTTTGTTTGATAATGAGAGGTTTCACGAGCCTGCATTAACTTAGCAGTAGCACTGAATAAAAACTCTGCCGTTTTGAGCACCAAGATTCTGAATAACTTAAACACCCCTGATCGCGTTCAAGAGATCAACTGTGATTGGCTACATTACTCACCGCTGCAAAAACACGCTGTAAATAGATGCATTTGACGCTCCCCAGAGCTCGGACACACTTTACAAATCTGCCAAATCTGTTTCGCCAATATTCTTACAGTATCAACTGAGGGTGCTTTTGCTTGCGTTTGAGGCCCCCGTAGAACTGGACCTGGTTATAACTGCTTATCAACGATTTATAATGCATTTGTAAATGAGTTTTCAGTCATTTAAAAACACCTTTATGTACCCTTTACAAAGGGAACCTTAATCTAAAGTGTTACCAAAATGTTTTTTCTTGGTTATGCAAATGTTAAGGGAACATTCAATTTTATCTTTTTGCAAACCGTAAAAGCTCTTTTTTGATTTAAGTAAACATAATTAAAGACCAGATAACTGAACAAATGTTTTATCAACGTTACTGGAAGACTGTTTGTTCATAACTTTGAGAGAAACATTAGCTAAAGTTCTGAGAGCATGCAGTTAGCTTGGTAGTTTAATGTGTTTATTTTTTACACAGTATAGGAAGTCGTACAATTTTTGCCCTCTATGGTTCTGTACTCAGGTATCAAATTAATGCTCGAACTGAGCTGGCCGTGCGCTATAATGACATCTCTCCACTGGAGAACCATCATTGTGCTGTGGCCTTCCAGATCCTCTCCATGCCCGAGTGCAACATATTCGCCAATGTAGAGCCTGACTCCTTCAAACAGTTACGACAGGTACCTCCGATCGATCCCACACACAATACGTTTACGAAAGTTGCAGTTCTCTTCCAGTCGGTCACATGTGACTTTACGTCGACGTCACTGACGTGTGATCCCAATAAGATGTTGACATAACTTCTCCGTTCCCTCCTTCAGGGAACGAGGATTACATACATAAACGAGACGTTACTTATAGTCAGTTGAATGTCTGTTGGGGGACCATAAATTGTTTCCAGATTTTTTATGTTTTTAAAAGATGTTCACCAAGGCTGCATTAATGTAATCACAAATATATAACGCATAGTTATTTTGTGAAATAGTATTACAATTTTAATAACAAATTTAAAATATTAAAGGGGTGGTAAAACACATTCTTTCGAAGGCTTGACTGTGTTTGTGGGGTGCACTGTAACATGTGTTCATGCTTCGTTTTTAAAAAAAATGCATTATTTTTAATATATTTGACCTTTATTCTACACTGCTCTGTCCCTCCTTGTAAAAACGGTCTGATGGTTTCCGGGTTGTATGAAGCCAGTCCCTCAAAAATACGCAATGGGCTCAGATTGGTTAGCTGGTCCAGTGTGTTCTGATTCGCTAACCGCCTAGTGCACATTTGTCGGAAACATCACGCCCCTTACCTTTACCGGTAGACTGTGCTTTGGGTAGTATTAGAAACAATGGCGTCAATAAAACCATATCAATATGAGCCCGAATCAGACCCAGAACATTTTAGTGAAGATGATCGAGCAGAACCTGTTCATTCCTCAAGAGTAAAGACTGCGGATCTATAGTGATCGCTACTGAATGGCACTGTTACTTTTGTATTTTTAGAACGATTATAGCCAAATATCTGTCGTAAGAACTATTAACCCAAAATGAATACTAAACATTGGCTTTACTAGTAGCCAAATCAAACACAGAACCATGTTTAGCATGTCTGTAGATAAACAATACATAAAAGCTCTAATCAAAGAATAATTTACACTAATGCCAAGTTCGCTGTTGATATTTTAACGTTAGTGTTTGTAGCGTTAGGTGTTCGTCGGATAACGTTAAGTATGAATGAGCATTTAACAGACTGGTTTGCAGAACAGCGTTGTCATCTGTGTACTTACTTGCTACAACGTACAATTAACAACACAAACTATTACAGGAAAACACATCGACGAGAAATAAATCATACTTACATGTTGTGGCCCGTAAACAGCTTCTGTTTTTAAATCCATCTTTCAGGACAAGCCGTTGTGCGAATCCTGCATTGAACTCGCAAAGATTGTGGAAGCTTTACTCCATGAAATGTGCAGCGGGAGCCGTGCGCACCCGTCGTGCATGATTCACACTGGAAGTGTTTGTCTCGCGCAGCTGAACCGTGAATTGCAAATACAGACGAATATTGTCCATTATGTCACATTTTCCAGTCTTCTCCTCCGACCCCTGTCTGTCTCGTGCTTTGATTTATGATGGGCAGCATATATCTGCTGCAAATGCGACATGTTCCCCTCTGTCTCATACACACATGCATATAACATGCTGTATGTTAAACGCTCTGCAACGCACCCCCGTCCCTAGGAAGGCTGAACAAAGCAAGTACCCCAGACCTGCAATCCGGATGAAAATACAAAACAGCGTTTCGTCGGCATTGCAGCAACAACACTCCAGCCTACTAACCACAACAACGCAGCGATACAAAATGGCCTCGCCCCCCCTTATTCTCGGAGGAGGGGTTTATGTAAGAATTGGGGCTGGTGATGTCAGCAACCCTGGAGGAATGTCTGTAGTCGCCTACTGGCCATTTGCTGTAGTCCTTAGAAATGTATTTCTTTAAAAGCAAATATCTCCCTTTGCTTTAAACTTTGAACGTTGTAACTTTGCAGATGTTGTTTATGCTCAAGCAGCAACATTACACGCTATCTAAAGTTAGAATAGTGAAATCGTGGTTTACCACTCCTTTAATATTTTAATAACTGTAATTTACTCCTGTGATGCAATGCTGGATTTTCAGCATCATTACTCCAGTCTTCAGTGTCACATGATCCTTCAGATATAATATGCTGATTTGGTGCTCAAGAAACTTCTTATTATTACTATCACAGTTGAAAACATCGTGTTGTGTATTACTTTGGTGGAAAGCAAACCATGAAAACCATGAAATTAAAAATTCTGCTAGAAACAAAGTAAAAGTCTTTACTGTCACTTTTGATCAGTTAAATGCATCCTTGCTGAACAGTATTTTAAATTTGGCAGCGGCTATTTACACTAAGTGCAAATAGCTCTAGATGCTATTTACTAAGTGAAATTGCATTCTAAGTGGAAATAGTGATATATTCTATACACCATGTAAAAGTAGCAGTTCTTTGCAATGTGTAAATAGTAATTACATGCAATTTATACTTTATTTTGACAGATACTATTTGCACCTCTGTATTGTTGTACATGAACAGGATGCAATAATAAAACCGAGTGTAAATGATTATATTTATTACAATTATTAAATGGAGGCCGCCTTATTGGGACAATAAAATCCCTCCCTACACTGACCCCTAACCCTACCCATTAAATGCTTTTATTATTATTATTATTATTAAACATTTCGTTAGGCACTGGATTTTCACTTTTAGAACATTTTCTTAATCTTCTTAATATTCAATGTTATGTTCCTCTGTTCCCAAAGGATGATTGTACTTTTCAGTGTTTGTTTGATTGTCTGAGGGACGTTAAACAGTGGATGTCTGCCAACTTCCTTCAGTTAAACGACTCCAAGACGGAAGTCTTAATTTTTGGCTCCTGTGCCTCTACAGAGGTTATCGCCAGTAAGCTGACAATCTCTGTACTCACATTAGAAATCTGGGTGTTACTTTCGACTCTTCTCTGACTTTTGACAAACAGATCAGTGGTGTGGTCAGAAGTTGTTTTTATCAGTTAAAGAATTTTGCAAAAAATATGTAATTTTTAACACCCAGAGACATGGAGTCTGTGATACACGCTTTTATTTCATCCAGAATAGACTACTGTAATGCACAATATTTGGTTGTCTCACAGTCCCTATTGTCATGTCTCCAACTTGCCTCTAACTTGTCCAAAATGCCGCTGCAAGACTGTTAACAGGAACAAGGAAAAGTGAACATATTTCGCCAGTGTTATTTTCTCGCCATTGGCTCCCAGTTAAATATCGCATTGAGTTTAAAATGCTGTTGTTTGCTTATAAGGGTTTGCTTGGACTGGCTCCTCCATACATCTCTGATCTCCTTTCATTTCATCATAATGCTTTCAGAAAACTCAGGTCCACTAGTAGTCTACAGTTGACTTTGCGGTTAAAATTGAAAGGACACTGTGCTTTTTCAGTGGCTGCTCCACAGCTTTTGAACAATTTGCCATTTTAAATAAAGTCTGCACCTACATATAATGATTTCAAATCTTTGTTAAAAACCCATTTACGTACTGTTGCTTACAGTCATAAGTAGGTTCAGTAGTATAAATTGTAGTGTACTGTTTATGTTTACTTATTAGGGTGTTTGTCCATACTTTGTACAGCACTTTGGCCAACAGCTGTTGTTTTTAAACGTGCTTTATAAATAAAAAATGTGACTGATATGTGATGGGAAAAGAGGTAAGAGCGCGCTCTGCAAAAGGTGGATTCAAACCCGGGTCGATCGTGTTAAAACCAAGATCCTTAAAGGGATAGTTCACCCAAAAATGAAAATTAGCCCATGATTTACTCACCCTCAAGTCATTCTAGGTGTATATGACATTCTTCTTTCAGACAAATAAAATTGGAGTTATATTCAAAAAAGTCCTGGCTAATCCAAGCTTTATAATAGCAGTAATAGTTGCTCTGTTTTTGAAGTCCATAAAAAATGCATCTGTCCGTCAAATAACGTGCTCCACACGGCTCTGGGGGTTAAAGGGTTAGTTCACCCAAAAATGAAAATTCTGTCATTAATTACTTACCCTCATGTCATTCGACACCTGTCAGACCTCCGTTCATCTTCGGAACAGAAATTAAGATATTTTAGTTGAAATCTGATGCCTCTGAAAGTCCATTGGCTCAATGGTACTCTACACTCTCAAGACCCTTAAAAGGTACTAAAGACGTCGTTACAAAGTCCATCTCACTACAGTGGTTCTAAAATAACTTTATGAATCGGCGACAATAGTTTTTGTGCGCAAAAAAACCCTAAATAACGACTTACATAATGATGACGATTTCAAAACAAAGCATCCTGAAGCTTCGAAGCGTTATGAATCACTGAGCCGAATGATCGGATCGCGTGTCAAACCGCCAAACTGCTGAAATTTGGCGATTCAAACCACTGAATCGACTCAGTGATTCATAACGCTTCGAAGCTTCATGATGCTTTGTTTTGAAATCGTCATCACTATGTAAGTCGTTATTTAGGGTTTTTTTGCGCACAAAAACTATTGTCGCCGATTCATAAAGTTATTTTAGAACCACTGTAGTGAGATGGACTTTGTAACGACGTCTTTAGTACCTTTTAAGGGTCTTGAGAGTGCAGAGTACCATTGAGCCAATGGAGGACTTTCAGAGGCATCAGATTTCAACTAAAATATCTTAATTTCTGTTCCAAAGATGAACGGAGGTCTGACGGGTGTCGAACGACATGAGGGTAAGTAATTAATGACAGAATTTTTTTTTTTGGGTGAACTAACCCTTTAATAAAGGCCTTCTGAAGTGAATCGATACATTTGTGTAAGAAAAATATCCATATTTAAAACTTTATAAAGTAAAGTTCCGGCCAATCGCCTTCTGCGGAAAAAGTGTTGAAAGTGCTTCTCGCCGTCTGACGAGCGTAACTGGTGGCGTAAGCATTTAGAACTGCAGAGGCACTTTCAACACTTTTTCCATAAATTGAATACGGAAGGCGATCGGTCTTCTAGGATGAATTGAGGGTGAGTAAATTATGGGCTAATTTTCATTTTTGGGTGAACTATAACTTTAAACCTTACGCTTTACTAATTGTGCCACTCAAGACGTTGAAATACACGCGTTTTTTTATCTTGTTCGGCCCAACCAGGCATTGTTAGGCGCAGCTAATGCGAATAACACTTGCCAACAAGGCACGCTATTTGCACTTGCTGTAAATAGACACTCCGTTTAAATATAGCTGCGAGCCGCAATTATCGGGGTTCAAGCACTTTAAGGCTTTTGAGCACATGCGTAAAGAAGGTATTATGTTTTATTTAGCAAAAAACTAAAAAAGGGGTCAAATTTCTTACTGACCCCAAACTATTGAACGTATGTATCAACTTTGTTTTCAACACTTCTTCTAAAATTCTGGAGGAATAAAAATATTAACAAACTGGACAATTGCTGACAGTCTATATAGCATTTTTATGTCAATAGAAATTCTGAATGCTTCTGTGCATATACACTTGAAATAAAGGTTCTTCATTTGCAACAGTAATTCCATAAAGAACATTTAACATCCATGAAACCTTTCCATTGCACAAAAGGTTCTTCAGATTATTAAAATGTTCTTTACAAAATGTATATTTTGGAACCTGCTTTAGGAACCTTGACCATCTTAAACAATTCTCCATGTATTTTTTTGTGTCTGCTGAAGGCGATCATTACTCTTATTCTGGCAACGGATATGGCCAGGCATGGTGAGATACTGGACTCCTTCAAACAGAAAGCGGACAACTTTGACTTTACAAATGAGGAGCATGTTAAATGTGTATGTGTTTCTTGCTATTATGATTTAAATAGCTTTCTAAATACTTGTTGGCTCTGTTCTGTATAATCAATTCTGTGTCTTTACAGCTGAAGATGGTCTTGATCAAGTGTTGTGACATCTCCAATGAGGTCAGACCCACTGAGGTGGCAGAGCCGTGGGTAGACTGTCTCCTGGAGGAGTACTTCATGCAGGTCTCTTTTTAATACAAGCATATACAAGAATATTTCCTAGTCCCAGTCAAAAGCCTAGCAGCAGCATTTTGAACCAACTGCAGGCATGAAAATGAGGCATGAGAAACACCATAATACCAATGAGTTACAATAGTCCAATCTGGACGTAATAAAAGCATGCATTACAACTTACAAATCATTAAAAGACAAAAAAAGGTTTGGAGGAAACCACCACTTATATGCTTAACAAATTAGCATCAAAAATAACATCAAGACTCCTTGCTTTATTATGTACCTTGGATTTAAAGAAGCCTAATTGATTAATTATATGTTTGGTTGAACTCGGATTGCCAAACACTATGACTTCAGTCTTTCATTCATTCAAGTGGAGAAAATTGGCTGCCATCCAATCCTTAATATCATTAAAACAACCAAAAAGGGACTGCAGACGAGCCTAATTATCCCCCACCAGGAGATAAAGCTGAGTGTCATTAGCATAAAGATGATAATATTCATTATGTTTCTGACAATGATGAGCCAAAGGAAGCATGTAGATGGAAAATAAGACCGGACCCAATATCAATCCTTGAGGAACCCCACATTTCACTAGGTGGCCTTAACTACTATGTACTTACATATAATGTGCTTATTGTGTTCATATTGTAATGCAAAACACTTTTGTTGATATTGATGTGGGATGCGGGTAAAGTTAGGGACAGGTGTGGTGGTATGGGTAAGTTTAAGGTAGGGTCAACAGTGTAATTATAAATGTAACTACAGAAATTAATTACAGGTGTAATTACATTCAGGTCATTTTAAAAATGTAAGTACACAATAAAGGCATTGTATCAAATGATTAATTTAAATGTTATTACATAGTAGTTAAGGACACCTAATATAAAGTGGGTCCAAATTTCCTAATTCCACAGGAAAAAGTTATCCCGGAAATATACGAGGCAAACCAATTAAGAGCATTTCCTTGAATTTCTGCCCACATTCTTAAACACTCCAGAAGAATATTATGTGAAAATAGCATTTAGTGTCAAATGCAGCTGTCAAATGCAGCTGTCAAATCAATTAAAACCAAAATTGCACACTATCATAAATCAATGGCCAGAAACAGATCACTTGACACTTTGAGAAGGGCTGAATCTGTACTGTGTTGCCCTAAATCCTGACTGGAACTTATTAAAAATACCCTTTCCATTCAGATAAGTGGAAAGCTGTTGAAAGACAATATTCTCTAGAATTTTTGGTAAGAGAGACAGTTTTGAAATTGGCCAGAAGAAATTAATACTTTTATCAGGGATTTTATGTAAAAAAGCAGCAGTCCGTAAGTTTTGCCTCTTTGTCGCCATCTCTGTTTGAAACCTGGAATTGCAGTTATTTGCGGAATGATCATCTTTACGTGGGTTGTGCATCGGCACAGATCCTCAGCAAGAATGAATCTAATGTTTTGAGGAGTAATATGTGAAGACTGTAACCGCACCAGTGTGGATACTGTACTTTGGAATTAAAACCGTAAAAAATAACATTTTAATTACTTGAAATAAAATAAACATTAACTGAAATAAAATAAAATAAGCATTGTTAAAATTGTTAAAATGTTTTCTAATCATGTGACACTGACAACTGAAGTAATGTCTGCTGAAAATTCAGATTTGTAATCATAGGAAAAAATTACATTTTAAAATAGAATAAAAACATTTTTTTTAAAAAAGCTGCCTTGGTGAGAATAAGAGACTTCTTTACTGACCCCAGTTTTTTTTTCCATCTCATTAAAAAAAAAAGTATATAACTTTCAACTTTCTGATTGTTTCCAATTTATTTTTGCAGATTTTGATTTTATCAGACTTTGGACCCCATTATAGTTTGCTTTTTGGTTTGTTTTGGCAGAGTGACAGAGAAAAGTCAGAAGGCCTTCCTGTGGCTCCATTTATGGATCGTGAAAAAGTCACCAAACCAACGGCTCAAATTGGTTTCATTAAATTCGTCCTCATCCCAATGTTTGAGACTGTCATGAAGGTTTGTACAGCCGCTACACACACTGACATTTGGAACTTTGAACTGAAGTAATATAACATGGCGACTGTGTCTTTGTACAGCTCTTTCCACAGATTGAAGAGATCATGGTTCAGCCTCTGAGAGACTCCCGTGATCACTATGAAGAGCTCAAGCAGATTGATGATGCCATGTCGGAGGTAACATGAGCATGTAGAGGAAGTCCTAAAACTTTATAAATGGCCTTCAGAATGCAAATCAGACTAACTATTTATTTTGCCTTTGCATGATGCATCAGGCACAGAAGAAGAAAACAGAGAGCATGTCTTTGGGTGGAAAGAAGAAATAGGCAATCTGCTTCTTTAATGGTATGGAGGAAGAACTTTCAATCTCGTAATTTATAAAAACAGCTAGAAAATTGTCTTTCTTACATCATATTATGTTCCTGCTTTTGTATAACAACTTCATGAATTGGATAGGGACTCAAAAAAGAAAAATCTGTCATAATTTACCCTCATGGTGTCCCAAACCTGTATAACTTTCTTATCTGGAACACACACACACAAAAGATATTCTGAAGAGTGTTTCAACCAAAGACTTTATATGCAGTATATAGAAAGATGCACTCTGAATACTTATGAATGGGAGAAAGTGCAACGCCCAATATGGCGAATTAGTCGAGTCTAGTCAAGTCAACTTTATTTATATAGCGCTTTTAACAATGCAGATTGTTTCAAAGCAACTTTACAGGGTTAAACAGGAAAATAATGCAGCATAATTTTATTCAGCCGTCTTGCCATTCTGGAGAAAACGGTTATGTCATCAGTTCATTTCAATGATCATACAGTGACAGTGTGGGCTTTGGATCAGTAATTAGATCAGTAATTTAGTTTATATGGTTAATTTAGTTTAATAATTAGATTTATTTGGATATTTAGTTGAAAAATTTAGAAAAAATGTAGTGTCCCCAACTGAGCAAGCCAAGCCAGAGGCAACAGTGGCAAGGAAACCAAAAACCCATCAGGTGACCTAATGGAGAAAAATAAACCTTGGGAGAAACCAGGCTCAGTCGAGGTGCCAGTTCTCCTCTGGCCAATTAACAAGCAGTGTATGATTATTATTCTGGAAACTTTACAGGTCAGAGGTCATAATAGATCGGAATATTCGAAGGATCGGAGGCAACACGCCGGAGACAGGTTTATTGAGGCTGATGTGTTGATTAAATAATTATTAAAGTGCAATATTCGAAAGATCGGAGGCAACACACTGGAGACGGGTTTATTGAGGATAACATATCGATTTAAGTATTATTAAATTGTAATATTCAAACAATCTGAGTCATCACGCCGGAGACGGGTTTATTGAGGATGCCGTGTCGACGATGCAATTTCAGGGGAGTCTAATTGACACGGTCTCTGCAGACACTTCAGGGTCATGCGTTCGTCTTCTCTGGGCACAGGTCCACCATCTGATCTGGATACGGCCCGGATCCGGCTGACTGCAGTAAACCTCGGGATAAAACAGAGAGACTATCATTAGCGTAGATGCCATTCTTCTGATGATGTAACGAGTACATCAGGTGTTATGGGAACTGACCTAGTTAATGCAGCCTAACAATCATTTAATTGAAAAAGTGTTTTATGTGTATGCCACAGTAAAGAGATGTGTTTTTAGTCTAGATTTAAACTGACGGAGTGTGTCTGCTTCCCATACAATGTTAGGAAGACTGTTCCAGAGTTTAGGTGCTAAATAGGAAAAGGATCGACCGCCTGCAGTTGATTTGGATATTCTCTGTATTATCAACTGGCCAGAATTTTGAGACCGCAGTAGACGTGATGGAGTATAATATGTTAAGAGCTCGCTCAAGTATTGGGGAGCTAAACCATTTAGTGCTTTGTAAGTAATAAGCAAGATTTTAAAATGTATGCAATGTTTAATTGGCCCCGCCTTCTAAATGAAAGAGCCAATCGTTGATTAGTAAAGTTATCACGTCAATGCAGCTGCTGTTAGAAGCTCCAATTGCTATAGAAAAAAAACGGTAAGAAACGGTAGCTTTGTCCAAGCTGAAAATTTCTATTTTTTGCCATGATTCGAGCATTTAGAAACAAAATTTCTGAGACAGCTGTTGTCAGATTTCATTGGTGATTTCAAATATGAAATTTAATTGTAAGCTTGGCAAACAGTTTTGGAGAATTTGGTGTTTCCCCATTCAAAGAGACAGGAGCTGCACTTGCATGCCCGAAAGGCGTTTCAAAGATGGCCGCCGAGTGAAATTACTTGTCTTAAAGGGACTTTGGTTTCAACTAGCCTTGTAGTCAAGACCACCTTATCTGAGACCAAGTTGAGACCAAGACCAATGTGTGTTGAGTTCAAGACTTTGAGGGGTTGAGGCCAAGACAAGACCAAGGCAGGACGAGACCAGTACTCCTTAAAGGGGTCATGAACTGAGAAATAAAAATGTCCGTGAGCTTTTGACACATCATACTATAAGAATATCCTGTAAGTTTCAGAACTGAAAACTTCCTTGTTAGTCCAATAAAAGCTTTTATTGACACCATGCCAGGTAAATGACAGGTTTTTCAAAGTGGGAATCCATCAAAGGGAGGCAAGCACTGCCTCTGCAGAAGATCAGCGCCTACTTCATCACTGCCTGTTTAGCCCCCGCCCACAGATTTACAAATTACATGCAATAGAATAGGTAGCCTTTAGTAACATATGCCACATGGTGTTAAACCAGATCGAGCTACCAAGCAATAAACATGCCGTTGAGGATTACAAAATAGTGCAGTGCCTGGGCTCAACAATAATGCAACATGTAAGTAACTGTCTTCATTCTAATGCCTGATCTGAAATGTAATTATTCATGTAGTGAGATGTTCTTTGTCTGTGTGTCAGTAAATCAAACCAGTGACTAAACGTCAACTTGCGTTGTTTCTCTTAGTAGGATGAAAATAATCTGTTATTTAACGGTGATTAAATTCTATAAAGAAAGCGATCAAAGAAAGCTCCCTTTGCAATCGTTGGAGCAACACGTGCTGAACCTGTCAATCAAACAGGAGTTTATCAGTGACGCATTTATCAGTGACTCCCGCTTTATTCAACAAATCTCTTAACTATAACACGTTTGCACTGTTAGTGAAGATGAAAGCATTCGTTAGTGTACAGAAACTGAGTTGCAATGATGAGATCACGGCTTTCATGTGTGATCGGCTACAATGATCATCACTGCAACCTTTCATGCCACAATCTTAATATAATGCCATAGATCTAAATGTAATGCAACACTTTTCACAATTAGTTAACCATGAGAGCTGTAATAGTAAAAACACTCTAAAAGAGAGAGTAATACTTAGCTATTTCAAATGGAAAGACGTTAGCCAATCACAGCAGTGGGCGTTTACACTGAAGTCTCCAAGCAGACACGCCCCTTAAAACAGAGCTTTCAAACCAGAGGGCTAAAATCAGGGTAGGAAAAATGCCTTTTATTTATAAATTATGACAATTTTTGATGTAAAAAGCAAAGTGCACCCCACGAAACATCATAAAACAATAAAACAACGCAGTTCATGGCCCCTTTAAATTCATAAAGATCCACATTACCGCCTGAGTAATGACTTATTTTTAATCAGTAAATATAATTAGAATAAGACACTTTATAGAGCTGTTACCGATTAATCATTAACAACAAAATTCATCTTTACTCTGCAGAGGTGGTACAGAAGATGCATCTGAATTGGTAAATTACAAATGCATAAATGTTGAGAATAATGTTTTTTTATTATTTTTTTTATTGAATGTGTTATAAAAGCAATATCATGTTTGCACTCATGCTCAAATTTGTAAAAACTCATACAAGTACTTTTTTACAGCAGTATCTTGAATTTTGTGAGCATTTTTATTGATTTTGGTGACTTTTTTTACACTCTCTCATTAATTTCTGAACCGGCACAATAAATATATCAAATTAGTTATTGATTGCATCTGAAGCAGTGATTTTTTTACATCCAATCACATTAATGATGTTAATAAATAAATCAGACAATTAGTAATATCCCAGCAGTTGTGGTCTTGACCGGTCTTGAAACAAAATCCAGAGTCCTCTTAGTCTGAGACCTAGATAAGACCGAGTACAAATGGTTGAGACAGAGACAAGACCAAGACCTTCAAAAAAAAATTGTCTTAAGACCGGTCTCAAGTACTACAACACTAGTTTTAACTGTTTTTGAGACTTTTTGACTCACTATCCTGTTCTCTTCCTCCAGTGATCTCAGGCTGATCCAGCTCCCAGTTTCCTGAAACTGAGGTTTTGAACGTTTGGGCTCTCCAAGCACCCTATTTCTGAAGGAGAGTGTTGGACCCCCTTCTACGCATTGAGACATCAAAAATGTCCAGAAAAGGCAACAGACCTGTTGTAATGAGGGGATGTGAATGATTTTGGTGCTCTGATTATTCTTCACAGATATGTTTGCACTATTGAAATGAAGTGCTTGACCCTCAAATGTTGTTTTTTCACTGACTAAAATAAACACCTTTCAGAAGGTGCAGTCAAGATTTGAAGAGGTTTGATCAGATAATGGCATTATGTTAAAACACAAATTGATTTGTTCTTTGGTATGTACTATTGTTTTTAATTCTGGCACTGAGTGAATTTTGCAGGAACTGATTTCACCAAAGCAGCTATTAATAGTAATACCTCAGGAAAACGTGTTAAGCATTGTTGTCAATAAAATCAATAAAATATAAATTAATCTTAAAACATTTGATGTTGTGTTTTATATTATTCCAATGAGAAAACTATAAAATATTCATTACTAGTTGAGCATCTTTAAAAGCAAAATTAATCCTTGGAAAAAAGTGAGGAATGTTTCAAGAAAGGCATTTGCTAAGGCGATGTGTCTGAGACACCTGTTTAAAGGCACGGGTGTTTTTGAGAGCTGCAGGTGCAAGAGACATGTCTGTTGCTCTCTGTCCTCACTGGATCTGGATGTGACAGCTAGACTCATTCACAGGATTACAGATTTACTTAAATGCTTCTGTTATTGGCCAGCAGAGGAAACAATTAGACATTTTTCACTTACCTTACTCATTATTATGTTTCCTATTGCCTTAAATAACAAACAAGAAATGAAACTAAATATATAAGTCATGTCAAAGTTTATGGGACCACACCATTCTCTTTCGATTATACAAAAGTGTTCTTTAGACTTGGGAAAAAACGTAACTTCGAAAACCATCAGAAATATCGGTCCCACTTCATATTAAGTGTCTTTAAGATTTAAAATAATCAATTGATGCAGTGCAATTATTGTGTACATACATGTTTTTACATTGTACTTGAATTTAAAAAGGCCTGCATGTAATTACAACTGTAATTCATTTTTGGATTTACATCTTACACTGTTGACCCTTCCCTTACAGCTTCAGGGTACTGCTTAAACGCACAGTTACCTGACAAATATTAATAGTAAATTCGCACACCTGACTCTCCATTTTCTTCCACTTCAGATAAGGGTGATTTAGGTTATATACAGGTGCTGGTCATATAATTAGAATTTCATCAAAAAGTTGATTTATTTCACTAATTCCATTCAAAAAGTTAAACTTGTATATTATATTCATTCGTTACACATAGACTGATATATTTCAAATGTTTATTTCTTTTAATTTTGATGATTATAACTGACAACTAAGGAAAATCCCAAATTCAGTATCTCAGAAAAGTAGAATATTACTTAAGACCAATACAAAGAAAGGAATTTTAGCAATCTTGGCCAACTGAAAACTATGAACATGAAAAGTATGAGCATGTACAGCACTCAATACTTAGCTGTGTGCAGGTGCCAAGTCCTGTTGGAAAATGAAATCTGCATCTTCATAAAGTTGGTCAGCAGCAGGAAGCATGAAGTGCTCTAAAACTTCCTAGTATACGGCTGCGTTGACCTTGGACCTCAGAAAACACAGTGGACCAACACCAGCAGATGAAATGGCACCCCAAACCATCACTGACTGTGGAAACTTTACATTGGACCTCAAGCAACATGGATTGTGTGTCTCTCCTTTCTTCCTCCAGACTCTGGGACCCTGAATTGACTTTCAACAGAGAACAAAACTTTGGACCACTCAGCAGCAGTCCAGTCCTTTTTGTCTTTAGCCCAGACGAGACGCTTCTGACGCTGTCTGTTGTTCAAGAGTGACTTGACACAAGGAATGTGACAGCTGAAACCCATGTCTTGCATACGTCTGTGCGTAGTGGTTCTTGACGCACTGACTCCAGCTGCAGTCCACTCTTTGTGAATCTCCCCCACATTTTTTAATGGGTTTTATTTCACAATCCTCTCCAGGGTGCGGTTATCCCTATTCCTTGTACACTTTTTTCTACTGCATCTTTTCCTTCCCTTCACCTCTCTATTAATGTGCTTGGACACAGAGCTCTGTGAACAGCCAGCCTCTTTTGCAATGACCTTTTGTGTCTTGCCCTCCTTGTGCAAGGTGTCAATGGTCGTCTTTTGGACAACTGTCAAGTCAGCAGTCTTCCCCATGATTGTGTAGCCTACAGAACTAGGCCGTTTCTCAATACCAAGTACGCAAACTTCTGACTTGCGTCCTTGATAGTTCAGACTTGCAAGTTCGACTCGGGAGAACTAACTCCAGAGGATGGGAGGAATCGTCATCAGTCGTCAATTGTGAAACGTCATCAGTTGCTGCCCAAGTACTGTTCCAATTCAAAGTTCACATCAAGCCAAGTACAGTTCAAATCCCTGGATGTATCCTTGATCCGCCCCTTTTATCGAGGATGCATCGAGAGGAGACTTGTGGACTTCAGACAGACCGGTATCCCAGAATGCATCTCGCACCAACCAGCGAACGTCAATAGCGGATGAGAAACCCCAGCGTAATTTAAAAATACTGTTAATGTTTCACAAAATGTAGTATTAAGACTTTTTCAGGTGAGAATGTACTTGTTTAAAACTCAAATCTGTGGTTTATTTATAAAGAGAGCGCCTTTTTGAAAATTTTAACTGGCGTTATCGGAGTTGTGAGATCCAGTCGATCAGCGGGCGATCAGTGGGCGATCAGCGGGCGCTCTCCCCGCCGAGAGCAGCCTTAACACGGCCAGTCCTTCTGACGTCTGCCGCTGGCTCTGATATCTTCAGATATAATTCGTCTTCTAACGAGCGATCTTTGGTCTCATGAATCTATAATTTGTTCCCTGGCAAATCGTTTTGACTGAGGGCAAAGTGAAGTTTCATAACTTTATATTTTTAGGCTATTAAACACATAAACTGACATTTAACAAAAATAGACTGAGTTGTGTTTTATGTCACTTGGCTGAACCACATATTAATGTTTTTTTTTTTTATGTCAACGAAAAGAGGCAGGGTTTTTAATATTTCGTTTTGTTATAAGTATGAAAGATAATACATTGCCTGCACTACATTTGTGTGGCTATAATATGTAAAAAAAATGTTTTATGAAAATGAAAAGAGGCAGAGTGGTGTTTTATCATATATTTCGTTTTATTGTAGCCTAAAATATACATATATACACTGAATAACACTATCAAGAACGTTGCTGTTCCATTAGCAGAGTACCGGACTATTGTCCTCCCGTCCTCTTTCTCCGGATTTGAACTTGGCAAGCCTGAAATACCACGGATGCAAGTCAGAAGTTCGCGAAGGCCTACTTGCTGTAGAAAAATTTATATTTTAGGCTACAATAAAACAAAATATGTCAAAACACCACTGCCTCTTTTAATTTTTTTTACAAAAAAATCGTAAACATCTTAGCCACACAAATGTTGTTCAGGCAACGCGTAGCTACATTGATTATCTTATATATTTATAACAAAACAAAGTATAAAACACAATCCTGCCTCTTTTCGTTTAGATTTAAAAAAATAATAGGCCTATATTAAACATTATAAATATGTGGTTTTAGGTAAGGTGACCAGATTTCTGAAATGGAAACCGGGGACATTTCCTATTTGAGTGGTCAAATATCACTAAAATCTCATTTGTTATTATCTTTTGATTAAAAAACGGTACAATACATTTTTAAATGTTTTTGTTTGTTTATTTGTTGTTGTTGTTGTTGTTGTGGGCTCTCTATATTATTAACATTAATAATTATTATGATTTAGTTTGATTATTAGGATTTTTATGTGGATTTAAAACTACGTAACTTTTCCGTCCACTAGAGGTCGCCTGTTCAAAACAAAGGCGTAGTTTGATGACGCCACGTTTGAGCGCAGAATCTTCGGACATGTGGTCTTCACCTCCCAGCCGGTGGAAAAGAGTCAGAATAGGACTCAGGCAGAAATCATGTTCATGGATGCGGTTATTAAAGGGTTAGTTCACCCATAAATGAAAATTCTGTCATTAATTACTCACCCTCATGTCGTTCGAGACCCGTAAGACCTCCGTTCATATTCGGAACACAAATGAAGATATTTTTGTTGAAAGCTGATGGCTGAGAAAGGCTTCAGATAGGCCTCCATTGGCATTCAGTACACTTATACTCCCAAGACCGATAAAAGGCACTTAAAACGTCGTTACAAAGTCCATCTCACCACAGTGACTCTACAATAATCTTACGATGCGACGACAATAGTTTTTGTGCGCAAAAAAAATCAAAATAACACCTTTATCCAACTTGTTACGGTCACGGCCGCCGGCACCATTTCCTCTTTTCCAGTGATGATTATGAGGTACACAACTCTGTTTATCGTATTAGACACATCTGAGTGTGTTGAAAAGGAAGTTATGACGTTCGCTCAGCGGCTGCTATGACACTTGTTCACACTGCAGTGAGAGTACAGCGTTTCTGCTAAATAAAACCGGAAACCGAGGGTAACACAGATATGACGCAATTGATAGGCGCCTCCCTCAAACGCATAGCTCACACGTCCCGGTTCCGTGGTTAAAATGGCAATTTCTCACGATTTACAAATAGTTGGAAACATTTGGGATATTCTAAGTACTCAACTGAACAAAATATAACACTGGCCTAGTGGTTTTTGGATATTTTACTGCAAAAATATTACATACCGTAGTTCACCTTTAATACAATTCAATGCACCCGCAAAAAAAACAAACAAATGAAAACACTTAATAGTTGCCATTGTAAATAACAAGCAGTTCAAAACAATATTATAACATGACTTAACAAAAACAAATTACAACAATAAAACATAAATATGATAAAACTATTTAAAAAATATTTTAACATTTTATAATTGTATTTAAATTTTCACAAGTTTATCCTGCTATATAAGTAATAAATAAATAAAAAACAATTTTTTACTTCAAATGTTTTATTACACTTGTGCTTAAAAATAACTCTTACTATCCTAAATTGGTCTTGTTTTGCATTTTAGGCTTATTTTAAGCAGAAATTATGTGTATTCTGGATGTGTTGCAAGTGACAAAACAATGCCGCACCCCGTTGAGGCTCTGTTATAAAGCACATGCAAACAGTATTACTTTAATTGATGATAATGTCGCTCTCTTCTGGGTTACGTTCTTAGTAGTAGAGGCTCGCGCACGACCAAGTAGCAAAGTACTGATCGTTGCGTCCGTTAGTGCGATATGCATTCTGGGAGACCGGTCTGTCTGAAGTCTCTTCTCGATGCAACCTCGATTAAAGTGGCGGATCAAGGACACATCCAGGGATTTGAACTGTGTTTGGCTGGCTAGATGTGAACCTGATGTGAACTTTGAATTGGAACAGTACTTGGGCAGCGACTGATGACGCTTCACAAGTTCACGAGAACACAAGTACAGACAAGAACGCATTTTGAGAAACGGCCCTAGACTGAGAGACCATTTAAAGGCCTTTGCAGGTGTTTTGAGTTAATAAGCTGATTAGAGTGTGGCACCAGGTGTATTCAATATTGAACCTTTTCACAATATTCTACTTTTCTGAGATAGGCCTACTGAATTTGGGATTTTCCTTAGTTGTCTGTTATAATCATCAAAAATAAAAGAAATAAACATTTGAAATGTATCAGTCTGTGTGTAATGAATGAATATACACGTTTCACTTTTTGAATGGAATTAGTGAAATAAATCAACTTTTTGATGATATTTTAATTATATGACCAGCACCTGTATATACACTACCAGTCAAAAGTTTGGAAACTGTACTATTTTGATTGTTTTTGAAAGAAGTCTCTTCTGCTCACTGCTTTGTGTCAGATGGCCTTTATTAACCCCCCGGAGCCGTATGGAGTACGTTGGATGGATGCCCTTTTTTGAGCTTCAAACTCGATGTCCCGTCACTGCCATTATAAAGCTTGGAAGCGTCAGGATATTTATTAATATAACTATGATTGTGCTCATCAGACAGAAGAAAGTCATATACACCTAGGATGGCCTGAGGGTGAGTAAATCATGGGGTAATCTTCATTTTCAAAGTGAACTAATCCTTTAAGGTTTCTGCTCTGAGGGGGACCTCATTTCGACTGACTCCAGAGAGTCTGGCGATGAACTAATTCACAGGGCTGTAGTCAGGGAGGGTAAATATCTCCCTAAACCTCACAGTCAGTCTGCAGGGGTCGCAGGTCATATGTGGCTCAGTGGAAGTCAGGCCATGTTTTTCACAGCTCAAGCTATCATGATGTTATGTCGTAAATAAGAGAGGTACGCTGTAGATGAATCACAAAGTTGATGCTAGTGCTCATAAAAATGGGCTTTTAGCACAACTGCACCCAAAAGAATATATGACCATTATTTTATCTTAGTGTTATCTTAGTATTATCTTAGTGTTTTATCTTTTCTTAAATCTTGTTTTAATCAGTTTTGCTACAGATTAATAATAATCTGGTGTGCTGCAGTGTTCTTACACTATATTATAGTGAATTATAGCGCATACCAGGAATGCATGTTTAATGCGAGCCTACAGAAGTGTTGAGATTATCAAAAGGTTAAAGTTCGGGGTCTGCTGATCATCTTTGTCATTCGAAACCTAACAAAAATCTTCTTGTGAATTGTTTCGCTTAAAAAGTAAACTGGAGACCTTTCTTTAAAATGTGTAACTTTTTCCCTGCTGCCATCCTTTGACTGTTTGTTATCTGCCACTGATGCTTTACTTAAAGGGATAGTTCACCCAAAAATTAAAATTATAATGAATCATACTTCACTCCCTCTCATGTCATTCCAATCCCATAAACTTTGGTTAATCTTCAAAATATAAATACCACTGAAAGTCCAGGGGGGTATTCCTGAAAGCAAGGTTAACTTACCGTCATATATACCTTGAATTCTCAGTTGATTAACCCAAACCTTGCTTACTCGAGGTATGCTGGTTCCAAAAACGTGTCCAGGAGTAAATTCAGACAACTCAGAGTATGTTCCCGGTTAACACAGAAGACATTCTCAACAGAGCAACGAATCCATGATTCACCATGGAAACAGACGCTAAGAAAAAGCACGTCATTCTACTTCCTCTTCTTCTTTGTTTAATGGCAATATACATAATCTACTTAGTTCACAACCTCTTGGCAAACTACCCCTGGATCATGAGCTGCTCTGGAGCAGGTTATGGCAAACTACCCCTGGATCATGAGCTGCTCTGGAGCAGGTTATGTTCAGAGAGTGAGTTGCCATGGTTACTTACCCTGAAAGGTATCTCCGTTTTTGGAACCGAAAGTTGAGGTTATCCGCTTACTTACTCTTAAACACCCCCCTGGGGCCCGTTTCAATAAGGAGGTTCAACCAACTCTGAGTTTAAACCTGAACTCTGAGTTGACTTACTCTGAGATGGGAAACGTCTCGGTTACGTATGGTAACCCTCGTTCCCTGAAGGAGGGAACGGAGACGTACGTCGGTAATTACCGACGAATTGGGATCACTTCAGAGAGCCCCTATCAGCTTCGAGAACTTAAGAACAGGCCAATGAACAATTGGCGTGCGAGATTTGCATCTCGCGCTCCGCCCCGCGCCGCGGGTATAAACAGGAAGCGAGAGCAACGCACTGACGTTTTTCACTGAGGAGCCGAACCAGTGACTCGGCCTGCAGTGATGGAAGGAACTGTGGCGACGGGACGTACGTCTCCGTTCCCTCCTTCAGGGAACGAGGGTTACCATACGTAACCGAGACGTTCCCTTTCAGTCGGTCACTACGACGTACGTCGGTAATTACCGACGAATTGGGTTCCCTATGGAAAGCGCCACAGTTACTACCACTACCAGCGCCCAGCGAGAGCCCCTCAGACCCCGTTCTGAAGCGGGCGGGGAGATTCACGCCAGGAGAGTCATACTGCTGTTCCGCAAGACCCATTCAGCAGACTTGATTGGATAACGCTGGGAAAGCGTGCCCGAAGGACGCTGCGGGAGCCACATCATGCCCAGAGGGAGTTACCATGTGGAAAAATACGTATGGGCTGGCCGTGGGCAGCTCAACATACGAAGTCCCAGGGGAGGCCCCGGCCTAATGCAGGCGGGGGACGACACCGTACTGAGACGGCAGAGGAATTCTGCCAAGGGAAAGACACGAGCTCGCCGTAGGGAGCTGTACCGTGGAGAATACACGTATGGGACCGCCGTAGGAGTCACGACATACGGAACCCAGCCTGACACAAGTTCCACCAATGCATACGAGTGCCAGACCTGGCGTCGGACGCTCCGCAACATCCGACTGCCGAGGGGAGCGGAGGACTCAGCAGGGTTCGCCAATCCTGGGGAACTCGACTGGAGAAAATAAGCGCACGTATCCGTTCCAGCGGAAGGGAATGGCGCAGCAAGCCGACACTAGAACGGGCACTTCAGTGAAGCTGACTATGGGAAGCGAGCACACGAGAAGCCACCGGCTCTACACGCAGGCTATAAAACCTAGCAAACGTGTTGGGTGTCGCCCAGCCCGCAGCTCTACAAATGTCTGTCAGCGAGGCGCCACGAGCCAGCGCCCAGGAAGAAGCTACACCCCTGGTGGAGTGAGCTCTAACCCCGAGCGGGCAGGGCACGTCTTGGGATTCATACGCCAAGACGATGGCATCCACTATCCAGTGGGCCATCCTCTGCTTGGAGACAGCCTTTCCCTTCTGCTGTCCTCCGTAACAGACGAAGAACTGCTCTGAGGTCCTGAAGCTTTGCGTTCTGTCCACGTAAGTCCGGAGAGCACGGACGGGACAGAGCAAAGCTAGGGCTGGGTCTGCCTCCTCCGAAGGCAGCGCTTGCAGGCTCACCACTTGGTCCCGGAAGGGAGTAGTGGGAACCTTGGGCACATATCCAGGCCGGGGTCTCAGGGTCACCTGAGAATCACCCGGCCCGAATTCCAGGCACGATTCGTCGACCGAAAATGCCTGCAGGTCCCCTACCCTCTTAACTGAGGCCAATGCAATCAGGAGTATTGTCTTTAGAGACAAGATCTTAAGCTCTACTGACTGTAAAGGCTCGAAGGGCGCCCTCTGCAGTGCGGTCAGCACCAGAGTCAAGTCCCAAGAGGGTATAGAAGAAGGGCGAGGAGGATTTAGTCTCCTCGCTCCCCTTAGGAACCTGACGATCAGATCATGCTTGCCTAAGGACTCACCATTAATGAGGTCATGGCTTGCGGCGATGGCGGCAACATATACCTTGAGGGTGGAGGGAGACAGCCTTCGCTCCAACCCGTCTTGAAGAAAAGATAGCACAGATCCGATCGAACACTTCCGGGGGTCTTCTCGGCGAGAAGAGCACCAGTCGACGAACAGGTTCCACTTCAACGCATATAGCCGTCTCGTAGAGGGGGCTCTGGCGGAAGCGATGGTGTCGACTACCGCTTGCGGTAGGTCACCTAGAACCTCCGCGTCCCGTCCAGGGACCAGACATGGAGTTTCCAGAGGTCTGGACGCGGGTGCCATAGGGTGCCCCGTCTCTGAGACAGAAGGTCCTGCCTCAGAGGAATGGGCCAAGGAGGTGCTGTCGCGAGGAGCACTAGTTTCGGGAACCACGTCCTGTTGGGCCAGTACGGAGCTACCAAGAGGAGATGCTCCTCGTCCTCCCTGACCTTGCACTGGGGCCAGTGGCGGAACAGAAAAATAAATGGGGTGGTGCTGCGGCCATCTCCCGAAGAGCAGTTTCCTCCATCTCTGGGCGGCCCGTCTCAGGGTCTCTTCCGACGGCGCTTGCCACCTGGCTTGGCAGCGGCCTGAGCGGGCTGGACGTTCTTCCCGCGACCGGCTCCACGCCCACGACCGGTGGAAGGCTGCTGCTGGGCTGGGGCGGGAGCGGGGGCGGCCGCAGGAGGACGTCCTCGGCGACGGGCAGGCGGAGGTGCTGCAGCCGGCGGCTGGGTGGAGGCAGCAGCGGGCCGCCGGTGCAGGATATGTTTGATGGCCTCCGTCTGCTTCTGGGCGGCCGAGAATTGCTGGGCGAAATTCTCGACCGCGTCGCCGAACAACCCAGCCGACGATATGGGGGAGTCCAGGAACCGGTTCTTGTCAGTCTCCCTCATGTCGGCCAGGTTGAGCCAGAGATGCCGTTCCTGGACCACTAAGGTGGACATCGCCTGACTCACGGAACGGGCGGTAACTTTCGTCCGTCGCCGCCCGGAGCTCCCGGAGGAGCTCTGGGTCAGACCTACCCTCGTGCATGTCCATGAGTGCCTGGGCCTGGTGCACCTGGAGCAACGCCATGGCATGCAAGGCAGACGCAGCCTGTCCGCAGGACCTGTAGGCCTTCGCAGTAAGACTGGACGAAAACCTACAGGCTTTGGACGGGAGACGAGGATCACCACGCCACTCGGAGGCGGTCGCCGGACGCAGCTGCATCGCGACGGCGCGTTCGACCGGCGGGATCCTCTCGTAACCCTTGGCCTGTCCACCGTCAAGGGTAGTGAGGAGGGAGGAGCCTCCAGGTCTGTTTCTGGCACTGAAGGGTGTCGTCCACGACCTGGAAAGCTCCTCATGCACCTCCGGGAAGAATGGTACTGGGGCGGGACGCTGAGAACCAGCGCGACCCCCCCCCAGAAACCAATCATCCAACCTAGAAGGTTCGGGACGTGGTGGAGGGTTCCACACAAGCCCGACCTTTTCGGCGGCCCGGGAAAGCATAGCCGTCAACTCAGGGTCCGACTCAGCCGTTGCCATTCTCCCAGAGGGAGGCAGTACAGCTGAATCCTCATCCTCCGAGGACTGGAACTCCCCCTCTGATGCTGCGATAGACATCTGCTCGTCCGCGGGCGCTCCGAAAGAGATGACTGGGCGCCCGTGGGCGGGACCAGCGATCTCTTCCGGTGGCGCCACCGGCAGCGTTGCTTGCGAGGGTTCAGGGACCTGCGTAGGGACACTAGGCGGGTTTGTCCTGAACGTAATCCTCAGGTCACCCCGGTCATCCGTCGAAGTAGGTCTATCCTGGTTAGGGATAGCTCTAGATCGAGGTATGGGGAGGGGGACTCCGCCTTCCCGGAGGTAGGTGAGTCTTGACCTAAGCACCGCAATAGTCATGTTCCCGCAGTGAGAACACGAGCTATTCACAAACGCTGCCTCAGCGTGCTGTAAGCCCAGGCACGTGATGCAGTGAGTGTGGCCGTCAGCAGGCGAGAGGGAACGACCGCATCCAGAAACGCACGGGTGGAATGACATCTTGAAAAAGACGCAGTGTCACACCCGTGTTGCTCTTTTTGTGAGGAAACGCTCTTTTAAGAGAGTGCTGAAGCACCCAGGGAAACCGCGGCAACACACAGGGAATAGTGCAGCCTGTGTTTGCACTCAATTTGGGAAACGCCCACCGAAACCAACAGGTTTGCTGTGATAACAGCAGTTGTTTCACTTGCAGCTGAGTTCGCGGTCCCGCTGGAGAATGCCGTCACACCAACACAACGTTCCTCTTCCTCTCTTAGAATTCTCTTGAATCGCTGAATGAACCAGGAAACAGTCTGCTTACTTCAAACGCCGTTCGGCTCCGAAGTGAATGACGTCAGTGCGTTGCTCTCGCTTCCTGTTTATACCCGCGGCGCGGGGCGGAGCGCGAGATGCAAATCTCGCACGCCAATTGTTCATTGGCCTGTTCTTAAGTTCTCGAAGCTGATAGGGGCTCTCTGAAGGGATCCCAATTCGTCGGTAATTACCGACGTACGTCGTAGTGACCGACTGAAAGGGAACTCTGAGTTTTGGGTTTCAGAACAGCTGAATTGAGGTAGTTCAATCAACTCTGAGTAGACTGACTCTGAGTTAAGCACATGCACTCCAATTATGAAAAGCCACGATCACTGGAGCTCCGAAATTACGATTCACCATGGCAACAGCACCCAACAAAAAGATGTTTGCATACTTCCGGGTCAATGTAAGTTTAATTCTAAATTATTTTAATTAAGTTTAATTTTCATGGTTTCCAAAAAGCAAAAAAAGAATGTGGCAGCAGCTAAAAAATAAAAATAAAAACATAATTCAATCAGGTAAAGCTTTAAGCATAAAATGTTCATGGGTGTATGTTTAATGTCCAATGTGCAGCAGCTTTTCCCACTAGACCCTTTTCACAGACTGTGATGACGTGTTTTAATACTCATCAATATCGTAAATCCTGCAAAGTTTTTTGTATTTTTATTTTTATTTTAAATGTATGTACATTTATAACACTAATACTTTGTATTATATTACTTTTGCATCAAATTACAAAAAAC
Source organism: Gobio gobio (assembly GCF_949357685.1). Classification (NCBI taxonomy): domain Eukaryota; kingdom Metazoa; phylum Chordata; class Actinopteri; order Cypriniformes; family Gobionidae; genus Gobio; species Gobio gobio. The sequence goes on along the minus strand of NC_137100.1, from coordinate 13,532,892 downwards.
AAGTTACCGCTGCTGTGAGGGTGTTTCTAATACAGCGTCTATGGGAGTGATGGTGAAAATTAACATCTTTCTCTCTTTTCACTTCCGTTATCAAACTCACTCTATTTTTTCCCTCTTTTTGAAAGTTGTGAAATCACTATTGTGGAATTTTTTCTTTTGCTATTTGAGCAAACGGGGACACATATTTAATGTATTTTCTCATTCACCGCTATAAAACTATGATGACTTCAGCTTCAAAGAAACCCGGAAATGTGAAAAGGGTCTATGCTCTTTTCACATAATGAAATGTTCTCTGATCCCACCTGTTACATTTATTAATTAGTGTAATAATATTAACATCTGACTTCTACTCAGGCCAGCCAAACACCAGAACCACTGACAGATGAAGAGGAGATGGAGGAAGAATATTAACATCCAACAGGAAAACGAATAAAGTATTTGTAGGAAATAAAGATGACCATACAAATTGTATTTAACAGCTGTGGTGGTGGTTATGGCATATATCTCGTACTACCATCTGGCAGCATCCTTCCATTCCATACAGTAATCCGTTTTCAGAAAGTGTGATGATGGGAATATGAGTGTCATCAATGCGTCCAACCACTGGAAATCCTAAACGAAATTCTAAATATTAGGTTACTTCTAGGTTTATCAAGTGAACGTCAGGATCATTCCTGTATAAATGGACATGCCATTTTTGTCAGTGTGACAGTGTCCTCATGATGAAATATGTGCAATGAATGAATGTTCCTGCACTGCAAAAAAATGCTTTTCTTATGTATTTTGTCAAGTGGCAGATAATTTAATTTGTTTTAAGTAAACTTTGCTTACTTTAGATTTAGTAATACTCAGTAAGAAAAGCATTTGTGGCATTTGAATGAATGAATTAAGTATTTAAACACCGCTGGCACTTTAAAAAGGGGAGGAGACTGAAAGAAACTCTGGGTTAACCAAAGAAAACCTGCTCCTGACCAGGTACAGAGTAAGTTACCCTAGTAACTGACTCTGAGTATAAGTTGCCTCTCTTTTAGAAACGGGCTTGACTTACCCTGCTTTCTCGGGTTTGACATACCTCCCATTCTGAAACAGAAAACCCAGAGTTTCCCTTATTTCAGGGTTAACATACTCAGAGTTTTCACTTAACCTCCTTTCTGAAACGGACCCCTGGTCATTAAACAGAAGGTTAATATTTGGGTCATTCTCAGGAAAAAAAATATAATTTCCCCCCATTGTGTCCCCTTATTATTACTCATATAATTTACGTAATGCTAAACTTAATAACATTATTTTAGAGATTGAACTCTGTTTAGTGTGTAATGCAATGCAATGCAATAAATTAATAAATAAATAAAATACCCATTTTATTTAAACTAAATAAATACAAAATAATTTAAAAAAAAGTATGTTTTATTACAATACAACACAATGTGAATGCACCACAGTTGTCAATCCAGTAAGAGGTTTTGAAATCTGAGCCTGTGTCTTTAAGAAGTGGCCCCATGCAGTGTTGGGAGCCCGAGGCGCCTTCAGCCAAATTACTGAAGTTCAGAGGAAGTGACGGGGAATACAGGAGCTTTAAGAGTTAGTTAAAAATATATATTTGCAGTGAAGAATGTATAGAAGAAAACTTTTCTTTTATAAGTAAACGTGTTTCCGACTATCTAGGCTAATATTAGATTGAAATTCAACTTTTGATAGAAGCGCAATTTGTTTGCGATCATCATTTGTTTGCGAGCTCCGTGTTTGCCAACATCTAGCTCATTACGGACATTACCTCTTTAAACAGTAGTTTGCATTCGTTGTCCACAGATTTGTTTAAAGTCATTTACTTTGACGATATGTCCCATTGTTGTGTTAAATGAGTTCACATCCTTAGTGTCTTTTGTAATGAACGCGAGAGTGACTTTGCCGGCTTCAGTCCAGATAGCGTTTGTCGTGTTTACGCTGGTATTGTCGGTAAGTGTTTGCTCACAGTTGACGGTGCTCGTTCGTCTCAACGATGGTCAAATAACGGAGGAGCTTTTGGAGGCGGACAGTGAGAAGGACATCATAACAGTGGAGTTCAAGCAGGCAGACGGGACTCTCATCACATTCCTGTCTGATTTCAAGCGCGTGAGTTAAATACAATTCAACCACCATAGAGCTGTGAATGAACTGAAAACATTGCAATCCGAGCACTGCAACTATAACTGTGTGAGAAGAAAAGTCAAGAGTGCAAAAATGATGTGTTTGTTGGACATGCACCATTAGTGTTCTTGGAAGCACCTTGGAGTACAGTGTAGGCTAAATACAACTATAAGATTTCAATGTTATCAGAGATAAGCATCTAAAAATGCTTTTCCTTATTTAGGCTACAGTGTGATCAGATAAAATTACTTTCACACACATGTATATTATCAGCTCTTTATGGATGTTATTTTAAAGGTTTGAAAGAACTTTAAAGTGGCAGTTTGGGATTCATATCGAATCCTCATTTTAACAGATCTTTTTTAGTTAAATTATATTGATATAAAAACTTTTTATTAAATTTAGAGACTTTTCAGGATCACATTTTATTCTATTTGAAAAAAAAAAAAATTCATACATGGAAAATTGGAGGATATCAAGCTGCCATTTGCCAGAAAGTTATGGAGCCAAATTCATGCTGTGGGCTGTATGGGAAACATCAGGCATTAAGAGCAGCCAAAGAAAAACAGAGCAAGTTCAAACACTGTTCATGTTAGTTCACAGTGCATTCACTAATGTTAACAAGATTTTAATAATGCATTAGTTAATGTTGAAATTAATGCTTTATAAGTGCAGTTCATTATTAGTTCATGTTAACTAATGCAGTTAACTAATGTTAACTAATGAACCTTATTGTAAAGTGTTACCATGAATGTGAATGATATGGATGCAAAGGCAAAATGGTGATTACCACAAAATTAGTTTTACTCCCTCTTTTTCAAAAATAATAAATAGAAAAACACACAAGGGACAGTAAGGCACTTACAATGGAAGTGAATGTGGCCAATTTGTTGTTATATCCATTTTCATAACACCATGAACCCTAAAGTCTTAAATTATGATTTAAACAGCTTTAAAGCTGAAATACACACGTTTTAATAGAACAGTTATTGTGAATGTCACATACTACACATACACTTTTCACATACACATTGTTTCAAAGCAGCTTCACAGAAAATCGTGATGTTAATGTTTTTAATATCTTAGCATCTTCATTCAGCACATTTAGCAGAGTACGGCTGGTTGATAATATAGTTTACATTTTGCAGCAATACAAGTAATCGAGAAGTTGAGGATAAATGCAGATATAATATACTGGATGTATGAGGAGAATGTTGGACATGCGTATATAGTCATAATATAGTTACATTTTGCTACGGAATAAAAAAATAAGGCAATTGAGATTTGTACAGTATTTGCTAGTAGTGGGATGGACCACCTTTGGTCTTCAGAACCGTCTTCATTCTTCTTGGCATGGATTCAAGAAGTTGCTGGACACATTCCTCCGAGATTTTGGTCCATATTGACATGATAGCAAACAGTGTTGGCGATTTGTCGGCTGCACATCCATGATGCGAATTTCCCATTCCACCACATCCCAAAGGTGCTCTTCTACAGACCTCAGTTGTAACAATTGCTTATTTGAGTTACTGTTGCCTTTCAATCAGTTTCTATCAGCAGCTTGTAAGTTTTTTTTTTTAAAGAGACTTTGATTTGTTGCTGTTAACAATTGTTAACAATAATATGCCACAAGTGCTGCCGATTCAACCTATAATTCCTTCCAGAAAATTCCTTTAAAGGGTTAGTTCCCCCAAAAATTATTTACTCACCCTCAAGCCATCCTGGGTGTGTATGACATTCTTCTTTCAGATGAATGCAATCTGAATCATGTTAAAAAATGTCCTGGCTCTTCAAAGCTTTAACTAGTTTCCAGCGGTCAGTGGTACGCATCGATTTACGGCTAAAGAGTAACCCTTGACGCATGTGCTGAGGAACACAGAAGCGATAGGGGATAGAGCAAAAAAAAAACACCGGTCATGAATTAGAAGTCTAAAATTAGAATTTTTAAAGAGAAATAGAGTATTTCGAGATAAGAGAAGAGGGGCTTGAATTTGTTGCCCAGCCCTATCCGCGAGAGGCATCAAAGCGTGCGATGCTCCTGTAAATCGCGTCAAGGGGTTACTATTTTAGAGCAAGTCGACTTGCGTACCGCTGGAAGCTAGTTATTTTAGTCTATAAAGATTTAAATATGGATATTTGTCTTACACAAACATGCACTTTGCTTCAGAAGGCCTTTATTAACCCCCCAGAGCCGTGTGGAGCAGTTATATGATGGATAGATGCATTTTTATGGACTTCAAAAACGACACAACCATTCACTGCCATTATAAAGCTTTGAAGAGCCAAGACATTTTTAATATAACTATTTTATTCGTCTGAAAGAAGAATGTCATAAACACCTAAGATGAATTGAGTGAGTAAATCATGGTCTAATGTTCATTTTTGGGTGAACTAACCCTTTAAGAGCAGTTATGACTAATTTCAACTATTAGGACCCTTGATAGATGAGATTACACTTTTTCTATGATTTCATATCTCTGTTTAACAGAATCTACAAGATAACTATTATTTTCTTTATTTTGAGCAAATGAGTGTGTTCTCTAGCTGACATTTGCACTGCTCCAGTCGTATTCAGTGTGAACGCTGTGGTGCAGTTACCGCTGGGACGGACGCAAAGAAAAGCAGTATTGTTGTTATGAAAGAGGCTGTATTCTTGGTTTTGTGCATATGGGAGCAGTTAGCATGCTTTGCTCTGGGTAAGTTGGTGGATTAGCTGATGCTCGGGGTCATGGTAAGAGTTTACGCTTCAGTTGCATGTGCTCTGAAAAGCTGGTCTGTTTATAGTTAGACTGGGGCCTCTTGCTTTGTTTTAGTGTTCATGAAATGAAGGCTTTTTAAAAAATGATTTGTGTTACAGTGACTTTTTTTTTATTTGGATGCCTCTCCCTCCCAGTCCAAAATTACGTTGTTCACATTCATCATTTCTCATTCATTGTTGATGGAACTTATTCTGTGAAAATATAGTAAAATCTAAAAACTGCAAAAGACCAAGACAAAATATATTTATTTTCTATATTCAAATTATGAAAATAAGTTCTAATATATCTTGTGCAATTTCGCTTTTAAGGTCAATAAATTTAGCTTTAAAAGGTTAGTTCACCCAAAAATGAAAATTACTCACCCTCATGTCGTTCCAAACCTTTAAGACCTTCGTTCATCTTCGGAACACAAATTAAGATATTTTTGATGAAATCCGAGAGCTCTCTGACCCCTCTATAGACAGCTATTTAATTCAGGGGTTCTCAACCCTGGTCCTCGAGGCCCACTGTCCTACAGAGTTTAGCTCCAACCTTGATCAAACTCACCTGCCTGTATCTTTCTAGTAATCCTGAAAAGCTTAAAGGGGTGGTTGCATGCGATTTCACTTTTTTAACTTTAATTAGTGTGTAATGTTGCTGCTTGAGCATAAACAGTATCTGCAAAGTTACAGCGCTGAAAGTTCAATGCAAACGGAGATATGGTCTTTTAAAGTTATGGCAGTTTATTGCCTACAAAACCCGGGATGGTGACATCATAAACCCTTGCTATTAACATAAACACTGCCCCCGCGAACACGCAACAAAGTGGACGAGGCCACGTCGCAGTCACTACGAAAGAGAGAGAGCTGTTGCAGAACTACAAACTACATTTGGCCATCTAACCAATCTAAGAACATTGAGTTTTTTGGAGGGATGGGCTTCATAGAAGCAGGAAGCAAACAAGCCGTTCAAAGGACAGTGGAGACAGCGGTGTGGAATAAAGGTAAAATATAAGAAAAATACGGCGTGTCACTTATTCAATGAACACGATCTCACAAAGTTCTGTTATATTAATCAGTGAAGCTGACGGCACAAATAATGAATCTCTTATTTACATAATGTCTACACTTTATTAGAGAGGATTAGCGCGTGTGCAGAACTGGACAACAACTCGAGCGGTGAGTGGAATTAGGGCTGGGCGATATATCGCATGACATTGTTCGGCGCATCTCGTCAGTAAAGCCAGTTCCTTGATTAGTAAGGCAAGGCAAGGCAAGTTTATTTGTATAGCACATTTCATACACAGTGGCAATTCAAAGTGCTTTACACAGAAATGAAGTTAAAATAGTTATAAGTGAATAAAATAAAAATATATATAGTATAATAGTTATAAAAGGAATTAAAAGGAAATAAAAATAAAGATGAAATCCCCTATCTGGGGTGGAAGAAAATGGAGAGTCAGGTTTACTTTAAAAATATTTGTCAGGTAACTGTGCGTTTAGACAGTACCCTTACAGACAAATCTTCTTGGCCTAACTTGAGGGTGTTCTCTAGATGTTTTACCCGCCAGAGCAGATCTAAACGGGTCTTCCTCGCACCAGAGCGAGTACTCAAAAAATATTTGTCAGGTAACTGTGCATTTAAACATTACCCTTACAGACAAATCTTCCTGGACCGGAACACCAGGGCTATCTACTTTGTTCGACCGTCAGAGCGGATCTACACGGTCCTTCCTCTTACCACCAAGGCTATACAGATCTATTCGTCAGAGCAGATCTAAACGGATCGTCCTCGCACCTATGTGGACTCGAACCACAATAACATTTAACATTTAGTAGTAAATCGCCATCACCTGCTTTCAGATGGAGCGGCATTTACTACACAGAGCCGTAGTTCACTGACAAGCTGAGCCATATCGCATTAATTATCGCAGGCGATACGTCCGTTTGCTCAAGTTCTTTAAAGCAGGACGAATTCGGATTGACTGTTAATGAATCTATTGCTCATCAGCTGGAAAAAAAAAATGCTCTGAAATGGTTCCAACAATATCTTTTTTCTGTGCTGTAATCGTTACATTTGTGGTGTGAACTGCTATTCTTTGATATTTAGAAAGTTCTTTAGAACTATATCTTTAACGTTATCATTATAGTTATCATCCTAGGTGTGAACAGACCTTTAGTGGAAGACGTTGTATGTCTGCGATGCAAAAATAAACACGTCAGAGGTTTATACAAAAAAAAAACATTAACATATACTCTTATCTTACACAACGGATCCCAAGTAAATGAATATTGTTTAAGGATTCAATATTTTTACTGGACAATAATGGATGTCTGTACTTCTAATTAGCATGTTCTGGAATTTCATAGGAAAAGCATCATGATAATCATGATCATAATATCCCCTAATTTTGTTTTTGAAATGTAGGTTTGTCTTGTGACTGTGTCTAAGCTTACATGTTCTTAATTTTTTTTGTAACAGCGTGTGAAGATCTTTCGTGCCCTGGTGCTTGGGGAGCCAGAGAAGGGCCAATCACAGTATCAGGCCCTCTGCTTCATCTCACATTTGGAGAATGGAGAGCTCATCCCCAGTGAAGCCATGGCTCGACTCAGACAGGTCCAAATTTAAAGAATTTTTTAAGCACCATCTGTGTCACTTTGCTGAAAAGACCAGCTTTTAGGCTAAATCCAGTCCAAGCTTGAAGGGACAGTTCACAATTTCATAAGTAAATAATTGACTCACCCTCATGATCATGCCATTCCAAACCTGTATGCGTTTCTTTCTTCTGTCCAACAACACTGAACTCCATTTACTTTTACATTTTTGGATAAAAAACACTTTGTCCCAAAAATTGGCCAGCAGCAGCTGACCAATTAAGACCAGCACTTAACTATTCAATTCGTTTTCCTTTTTATAAAAAAAAAAAAAAAACAGTTCTGTGCTAGACAAACTGAGACTTGTTACAGCACTTGCATGTTGTTGCCCCTTGTTTGTCTGATTGCTTCTATTGCTCTCCTCATTTGTAAGTCGCTTTGGATAAAAGCGTCTGCTAAATGATTAAATGTAAATGTGTGTGTGTGTGTAAGCCAAGGGACAATTGTCTGGCTATCACCAGACCAAGCTCAATTTAAGACTGAACGTTGGTCTGGGGAGTCTGCTATGTATTTTCTACTGCACAAGAGGCATGATAAACGAGCATAATTCAAATGACTCTGTACGGAATTGGATTGTCCTGCAACAACCCATCGCTTCTCTATCCGTCATCGTGTTAAACCCACCAATAGCGTGCCAGGTGGATAAGCCAGTCTGTGATTGGTTCCCGCAAAAGTGTAACAGAAGCAGTAAAAATGAATGTACAGGTTTCCAGACTGAGTTGTAGGGCTAAATCAAATCGCCGGCAGATCAGGTTGGGTTTACCCATTCTATAGGGACATGGCATTGCACAGGAATACACATTACATTTTAAAGTGTATCCACAATCTAAACAAGTATTGAACCATTGATGGTGTATTGTTAGTACTCTTATGGTGATGATACACAGGGCAACTTTTTGAACAATGTTACTAGGCAATGTTGCCGTCAACGGTCAACCAGATAAGACACGGCCCATGACCGATCTAAAGTATCCAGATAGAAATGTGTTGCCCATTCCCAATGGGAAAGTGGCCAAGCAACATTGCTTTGTAACATTGCCCAGCACATTGCTCAAAAAAGTTGCCCCATGTATCATCACCTTTAGGTATTGTGTGTTAATATCAATGTATTACTTCTTATGATTGTGGTTTGAACTCAACAGAAAAACCCTCATGTGGTGCGGAGTGCGGAGGAGAGACGCGGTGTAGAACAGTTCACAATGAACGCGGTGCTCAACATGAGTGGCTCCTGGCACCTCAGTACTCACATACGTAATGTCTGCAGGGATGCACGAGACCTTGTGTACACACGGCAGCAAGATGTCAAGCACTGGCGGGACAAAGGTTAGATGAGAGGGTTGCCACTTGGTGTTCTTACACAAGTTGATGCAGTGCTGTAAATGTATGTATTAATGCTGCCTCTCACTTTCTCTAGTTGTGATTACGAGGTCATCGTATTAAAACTTTGACTTGTGAGGACGTTCATATCCTTTTTGTAATATTTTTTAACTAGGAAACTAGTATTTACGATAATTCCGATAGCACGTGAAGGCAGCTTAAGCCCCTGCCCTGTGTGCAGTGTTAATTTTGACAGCAAATTTTGATTTAGTTTTAGTCATAGTCTTTTGACTAAAATGCCATTTAGTTTTAGTCATATTTTAGTCACCTGAATTATTTTTAGTTTTAGTCTAGTTTTAGTCAACTAAATATCATATGATTTTAGTCGACTAAATCTACTGTAGATTTAGTCTCCTAAAATCTAATGAGTTTAGTTCAATTGTAATACATTAAGCATTTAAGCTCCATTTAATTTTGACATCATTTTGTTTTTGACATTAAAAATACACGAAAGAGAGCACAATTCACTTTTTTGTTTGTTTTTTAAAAACATTTATATAGTTTTTATAACTTTGTATTTTTGTTTTAGTTAGTAGGCCCTATCAGGTAAAGCTAAAGCTTCAAATAGGTTTGTTTATTTATTTATTTTTATTTCAGTTAACATTTATTCAAGTAATGATTTTTTTTTTATGGTTTTAGTTAAAGGGTTAGTTCACCCATAAAATGAAAATTCTGTCATTAATTACTTACCCTCATGTCGTTCGACACCCGTCAGACCTCCGTTCATCTTCGGAACAGAAATTAAGATATTTTAGTTGAAATCTGATGGCTCTGAAAGGCCTCAATTGGCACAATGGCACTTTACACTCTCAAGACCCTTAAAAGGTACTAAAGACGTTGTTACAAAGTCCATCTCACTACAGTAGTTCTAAAATTTTCATTTTTGGGTGAACTAACCCTTTAACTATTATAACCCTGATACTTTATTGAATATGTGTCAAATACTGGTCTTTCCTCCTAACTATAAATTAAATGGGAATGAAAGGAAATACAGTTTATTGTGTAACCAAATATGAATATATAATGTGTGACTTTTAATTTATAAACAAGCTCGAAATACACATTGACTCTTATTTTGAAAGGTCTGCGCCTCTATTGCAGTTGCAGGAGCTCATTCAAGTTCAGATGAAGACATAAAATATGCATTGTTACAACCGTCTAAAACATATTACTATGTAAACATTGTCATTATTCATCAGCATTAGTTCATATACAATGGCCTGGCATAAATGTGCGCTATTCATTGATTGAGCCGCTCTGGAGCGCTGGATTGGGGATGCGGGGGTGAGCCTGTAGAAGCGCAACAGCGCCGTGTTTTCTAGCGGTTAGATCAGCACGTTCAAATCAAATGTGCGCATCTGTTACACAGGACATCAGTTCTGACTGGATCTCTTCCCTAATCGACCCTCCCTAACATTTTCGTCTCGTTTTTTTGTTGACGAAAATGACAGTAAGTTTTCGTCATAGTTTTAGTAATCCAACACTAGTTTTTATTTAGTTATTGTCTCGTTTTCGTCAGTGAAAAAAGGTTGTTGACGAAAATTATGACAAATTATTTGTCAACGAAATTAACAATGCCTTTGTGTTAAGAATTTTCTGCAATACTTTTGTCTTTTGTGCCTGAAAATTTCAGGAAACCTTCTGAAATTTCAAGAAAATAATTACACTTAGAATAAATATTATTGTTATTATGGAATTATGGAATATTATTATTGCCACATAATATTATGCTGGCTTGATCTACTATTTAAAGGGTAAGTTCACCCAAAAATGAAAATAATGTAATTTATTACTCACCCTCATGCCGTTCCACACCCGTAAGACCTCTTCATCTTCGGAACACAAATGAAGATATTTGTGTTAAAATCCAATGGCTCAGTGAGGCCTGCATAGCCAGCAATGACATTTCCTCTCTCAAGATCCATTAATGTACTAAAAACATATTTAAATCAGTTCATGTGAGTACAGTGGTTCAATATTAATATTATATTATAATAATATTATATAAAAGCGACAAGCATATTTTTGGTGCGCCAAAACCCCCCGAAATAACGACTTATATAGTGATAACCGATTTCAAAATGAAGATTCGAACCATTAGGAATCAGCGTATCGAATCATGATTCGGATCGCGCGTCAAACCGCTAAACTGCTGAAATCACGTGACTTTGAGAGAGTGAGAGAGTTCATGGAGAGTGAAAGTGAAAGAATGAAACGGAAACAGGAAAAGGGAAATGAGGCTATGGAAATGTCAGAGTTAGTTAACCGCCTGAATAAACCCATCAGCACCTTGGAAACAAGGGGTTATACAAGCTTATACTTAACGTCTGTTTAGTGCAGTGGTCTCAAACTCCATTACTGGAGGGCTAGAATCCTTAAGACCTTGATTAGCTGGATCAGGCATATTGATAGGGCTGGACGATTAATCGAAAAGTAATTGGAACCTCTAACCAACGCAATTTTCAATGTCGGTTATTTTGTTTTTTAAATCCTGTTAATACTTTCCCCTTAAAAATCATTCTAGTGTGTAGTCATGTGACTCCACCCCGTCCAGTCAGTGGCATGGAAGCAACATGGAGGCGAACTCAAACACACACATGCATGCACAGTCAAGCAATTCTCAGAATTACGAGATACGAGATTTATTCTGTGGTGGAAACAAGCCTCCATATAATAGTGAGAATTGGACCCTAATCGTATCGACCCCAAACTTTTGAACAGTAGTGTGTGTATTTATTTATTTATTTAGTCAGTCAATCTGTCAGTCATATTATATATTGCATATTATGTACCCGTTACGTTCAAAATGTTTTTTGGGTTAAAATAAATAATTATGTACTTAACCTGCAAATATCATGAGCATTCTGCATTATGTAAAGTCAAAAAAAAATGTGCAATTTTTTTTTCTGTTAATTTTATTTGAACCCATCATATTTCTCTTTACAGGGGTTGATGGTTCAATATTTAAGGTCTTTCCCCAGAGTCTGAATGTGAGTGTCTTGCAGAGCTGCAGCTCCACAACAGACCCATGGCAGCCCTGCGCCTGCACTTACAGGTTAAACCTGGAGTGGTTCCCCTGCCAGCTGAAGTACTGCCGGGGTCAGGGGCCCAACCCCTACAAGTGTGGCATTAAGAGCTGCAGCAAAGGCTACCAGTTTGACTTCTACACACCCCATAAACAGCTGTGCCTTTGGGATGAGGACACTTAGTGCACCTGAGAGAAAATTATATTTTTTTTTTATGGGAAACATACTTTTGTGAGGTACTCTACAACAAAACAGAAGCTTACTTTTACCTCAAGGAATAATTTTGATAATGAGATTATCTAGAAATGACTTGTGCACTTCATTGTATTGAAAGCAACTAAACATTTTGTCTGACTTTTATGCATTGAGTGAAAGAATGGATATTGTGAAGTGGATTGTCAAGCCATTTGTCTTTACACTTTTGGGCATCACTACAATGATACCTCAGGGCAGAAAATACTGTCTGTTAGCTCTTGTTTTTACATTGCTGACTGAATTTTTTACATGTTAAAATATTTGAATGTTAAAGTATTAGCTTTCCATAACATTCTTTTTGTTGACGATCAGGGCCGTTGCTAGCCATTCTGACGCCATTGGTGCCCCCAGTCAATTTTTAAAAAGCAACATTGGAATTAATGTGCAAACCCTGGTTGCTAAGAAATTGTTCTCAGACATAACTATATAATTATTACGTGTTATTACATTTCACATGAAAGTAATAAGAACAAATACTGATTCAGTGCAGTTTTTGTTAGTCATTGATGCTTGAATTTCCCATTTAAATAACGTGACGCTATGCCCTCTGTGTGTATGACACTATGAGAGCAGAATGGCTCGATTCGGCATTCAACACCATCCGTAAAAATGCGTTCAATTCAACAAAGTGATTTAATAAAGGATGTAAAATGAATGTTGTGAATTGGCACATTTTATTATAGCATTTTTAAATTGGCTGTTAAAGTTTTATATGGGACAATTACAAAACACACTGATTCTTTTAACAATGCATTGGCGCCAAAACCTTTTGAGAACGTAAGAGAAGAAAGCTTTATAGAGTCAAAATATAACTGCACACTCACTTCAGCATTTCATTGCCTCTAACATACACAAATGCTATCTGCATGATTACCCGGCTGCCACAAATACTACCTTAACAAAATACAGATTTGTGCACTTTTTACATACCTGTTTTTTTAAATTGGCCTTTAGTTTGAATTTAGCTTTACTGTATAGTTACAAAAGCATTACCTTGCCAAAGCATTGACCGAGCTCTTTGAACTAATGGTGCTGCGCGCTCCAAACGCAAACTTTTTTGACAGTAATTGACAGTACTCTGATCCAATGGCATATAGGAATCGTCAGATTGACAGTTCTCTGATCTAGTAGTGTGGGGGAACTAGTGGGGGCGGCAATAACATTTTAGGGTGGCCATGACACCCTTTACACACAAAAATCTAGTTGCCGCCCCTCCACTGATGGCGACCAACTAGTTTGCCTATGCCTAAAAACGGCCCTGTTGAGGATATAATAAGAATAAAGGAGAGTATTTTGATGAATATTCAAATCCTATTGTACAAAATGTTTACTATGATGTCTGAATGTGTATGTCTTGGTTTTCCTTTGTATTTTTAGAAAGGCATAAGCTATTAGTTTAATATAACTTTATTATGTTTTTTTTCTTACTTTGTTTTTACTGTGTTGTCTTCACTTTAAGTTGTGTTATGATTCTGCCTACTGCATTGTCTTGTCATGCAATAATCTGCAACATTTTGCAGCAGTCAAAGTAACATTTGATTGTTTACAATATCATCATACATGTTTTCAAAACGATTCACATTTTTGCTCTCTGTTTATGAAGCGAGAGTAAAGCTGTAACAAAAGGCCCAAGTGGCAGCGAAGATGTTTTCTCTGAGCATATTGTGATGTCTATTTATTGCAAATTTATTCAGTAGATACCAAATTCCTTATTCTCAGCTAAGTTGCTCTCTAAAGCCATGACTAATGCTAATTTACATTTCAATTGCAGCTGTCTTATGAAGAGTCTTTTGCTTTGGTTTGTGATATACAACATGGATTGTCATTCTGAAGATATGGCCCACTATTCTCATCGCGTGTGCTTGATGGCATCTGCTATTTTCTCATTTATCATTTTAGACCTTTTTCTGTCCAGACTTTTTTTTTTAATTGTAGTATGAAAATATTTACAAGAAAAAGTATTTCTAATGGTTTCATTTGGTTCTGTATGCCAGATTATTTCAACATAAGTGTACCAACCAACCAGTGTTGTTTTGTTGTATTACCAGTGTTGGGGAAAGTTTCTTTTAAAAGTAATTAATTACGATATTGTGTAAATTGTGTTACTTAGTTACTTTTTTATGAACAGTAATGCATTAAGTTAATTTTACGTTACTTTTCTCATCTGGGCTGGGGTTTCTTGTTTGTTTTTTAATAACAAAAAAAAGTTTTGCTAAAGCCTGTACAAATACCCACACTTTGCACAATTGATCTACTTATGTGCCCTACAGTTGTGGTTAGAATTATTGGCACCCCTGTAATAATAAATAAATGTGAACTTGTTTATTCTTTTGCTCTTTCATTTAAAAAATTGCAAAAATTTGACCTTTAATTGAAGTAAAAGAATTGAAAGTGGGGGGTATATCACATTATGAAATGTTTTTTCTCCAAAACACGTTGGCCATAATTATTTCCCAGCTCCATGTTGGTGCTTCTCTTCAGTTCATCCCACTCATTTTCTAAAGGGTTCAGGTCAGGGAACTGGGATAGTCATGGCAGAAGCTTCATTTTGTGCTCCGTGACATTTTTGTGTTGATATTGATGTTTGTTTTCGAAATCAATGTCCTGATGGAAGATCCAATCACGGCCCATTATAAGATTTCTTGCAGAGGCCGTCAGGTTTTGACTTTTTATCTGTTGGTATTTGCTAGAATCCATGATACCATGTATCTGAACAAGATGTCCAGGACCTCCAACAAAAAAATAGGCCCACAACGTTAAAGCTACAGCAGTATATTTAACTGTGGACATGGGGTACTTTTTATTACTGTTTGCACCAAACACATTTGGTGGGTTTGCTGCCAAAAAGCTATTTTTTTAGTTTCATCTGACAATAGATAGAACCAGGTCCCTTTTGAAGTCTGTCGTGTCTAACAACTGACTATGCTGGAGTTTGTTTTTGGATGAGCGAGGAGGATTTTTCTTAAGACAACATGTTGTGAATGTAGTTTTTTTTTTTTTGGCCTTTGAGTTTCCTCATATTTATACTCCTGTGGAACAAGAAGCTAGATAGCTAGACAATGTCATGTTCCTAGTCACCATGGTGTGCTAAAAAACGTAAATATGAATGGGAATATACTTCAGAGATATTTTACCAATAATTGTGGCCAACGTGCATTGGAGAAAAACATTTATTTCATACCCCCCACTTTCAATTCCTTTACTTGAATGAAAGGTTAGATTTTTGGGCCCCACTTTATATTAGGTGGCCTTAACTACTGTACTTACATAAAAAAATAAGTACATTGTACTTACTGTGTTCAAATTGTATTGCAAAACACCTTTGCTGATATTGAGGTGGGATACGGGTAAAGTTAGGGACAGGTGTGGTGATATGGGTAAGTTTAAGTGTAGGGTTAGGTATAAGGGGATTGTCAACAGTGTAATTACAAATGTAACTACAGAAATTAATTATAGATGTAATTACATGCAGATATTTTTCAAAATGTAAGTACAATGTAAAAACATGTATGTACACAATAAGTGCAATGTATCAAATTATTAATTAAAATGTTAGTACATAGTAGTTAAGGACACCTAATATAAAGTGGGTCCGATTTTTGTGATTTTTTTAATGAAAGATCAAAAGGATAAACAATGCAGATTTATTTTTACCAGGGGTGCCAATGAATCTGGTCACAACTATACATCACTTAAAAAGGGACTAGTAAAGAATACTGAAGAGTGGAATCATGTAACAAAATTTTAAATGTATTGATGAAATACATATCCCGAATGATACTGCAGTATTGGACAATTAAAAAGTAATGTAAAATTGGAAAATATGGTCCTGAAAAATGGTACAGTAGCACATGGGACAACAGTTTTTGATTAAAATGATGATTCAGTATTTCGCGCATAATGTAGTCCAGTTGGTTCATGTGATAATTGGTGTCAGTGAATCTCAAATTCATAAAATTGACATGACCTTTAAACATGAAATATTGTTCGTCAGTTTCCAACTGAGTAGGCCTACTTATTATGAGTTGTATCAACAGAGATTGACTGTCAAAATGTAACAAGATTAAAAGTCTCTCTCTAAGTATCTTGGGGAAAAAATAATTAAAAACAGAAAGTAAATGTTTTTCTTAAGAAGTACGTGAAGCGGCGTCATTAACGTAATTTTCGTCACGCAGTTAGATGATGTTAAGTCAGGAGTTCATCACAATCACGCTGAACATCTACAAGCACCTGTAACCGTGGTAGGAACCCAATTCTGCTTCTCTGTTTGTGATCAGGCCATTTTAAGCCGTTAAACTCTGGGAACGTGTTCAGTGATCTCGTAATCGGAATCCCTCAAACAGTCCAAAACAGCGCTAATGTAAAGAAGACCAGGCTGATACATATCAGAGAGAAAAGAGACTCGCATTGCGTTTTTAGTGAATTATTCTTCCCATTGTGTGCTTTGCTTTAAAACACGAGCTCTGTCGATTGTTTCTGAAGAGCGCAATGTTGGTGTCGTACAGTAAAAGCGTGAGTCTGGTATGCACAAAGAACAATGTGTGCGCGCGCTCAAGAATCACTGATCTCACGCTGCATTCACGTACAGACACATTTCGGTACATTCGCGTTGTTTCCACACAAACTCGGGAAGGATAATATTTGAGTTGTCATGTTACGTTCATTGTTGTGTTTAGTAATTTTAGGTTTATGCGGTCAAAGCGGCTGATTTAGGAGGTTTTTTGGCGTCTCTGTGTGGTCCTGTTCGGTATTGCAGCTCGACTCGTCTAAAATGAAATCTCGTTGTTGTTGCTCTACTACACACACTACACACTGAATTCTGTAATGTTTTTTTTTTTCATGAGTGCTTAGGTGTGTATAAATGTATTATATAATAGAATAATATGGACAGGACTCCTTATTTTTGGTTATCTGGTGTCCTTTTGGAGTCGCCATCTGTGAAGCTTGCAGAAAATAGTTTTCTGACTTTGCTGGAAATAGCAAATGATGACAAAATGAATGTGTTTAATGAGATAAATGGCGTATGCTTAATTTGATAATAATCACAAAACAAGAATTTGAATCGATTGACAGCCCTAGTAAAAATATATTGTTAGACACTCTATTTAACATAAAGTAATAACACAGAAAAAGTTAACTTTTAAGTAATTTGGTATGAGCAACATTTCTAAACCCTGATAACTAATAACTAATAAAGTTTTATGCAGGTACGGATTCTTTCTGCAAAACCATTTGAAGCAGAACAGTTCCACTATGACTGTCACATCTAGTTTTGACTTGATTTGATGATTAATATTTATAAATAATATAATATTAATATTATTGTGACGAGCAGGGCAAACGTGAGCCGTGAGAGATCCTCGCGTCGCTCGCCCTGCTCGTCACAATTATACTATTTAATATGTATTTATGAAATGTAAATATTGTAATACTGTAATTACCTGTAGGTGAACAGTTGTGTTTGCATTTTTATAACGCTATAAAGGATAAACAATTTGAACTTCATATTGTTGAATCTCTTACTGAGTAGCCTCGTGGTTGGGGGGAATACCCATAATCCCTTGCACTTGAATTTTTTTATTTTGTGTGTGAAAAGATGTGTGCATTAATTGTCATTAAAGAATCATTAAGAGCAGCTGACATGAAAGGTTTTTTATTATGTTTTATTTTAAAATGTCACCATTAGTGTGTCACAAGGGGTCTAAAGAAGATGATGGATGACGGTTATAAAATATCAACCACGTTTATTAAACTATACCACACCATCCCTGCGCAAACCCCAAAAAAGGCGAATCTGCGAAAACAGCGACGGCACATACGTAAGGATTACGTGTTTAGCCTATAGGCAAGCGCAAAATACGTATGTGTGCATGTGTTTTTATCTGTACAGAGGAGAAGGGAAGGGAAGGAGGCCTTCCCAGGGGAGAGTCTAGTAGAACTTGACACAGTCTCTGCCTACTCTTCAGGGATGCGTTGTGGTCATGTCTAGGCGCAGGTCCACCATCTGATCTGGATCCGGCAGACTACAATAAACCTCTGGATAAACAGAGAGACTAACATTAGCGTAGATGCCATTCTTTTTATGATGTAACGAGTACATCAGGTGTTATGGGAAGTGTTCCTGGTTCCGGCAGACCTAGTTAAAGGAACACTCCACTTTTTTTGAAAATAGTCTCATTTTACAAGTCCCCTAGAGTAAAATAGTTGAGTTTTACCTTTTTTGAATCCATTCAGCCGATCTTTGTATCTGGCGGTAGCACTTTTAGCATAGCTTAGCATACATCATTGATTCTGATCAGTCCATTAGCATCTCATTCAAAAAATGACCAAAGACACTTTCTATATTTTTCCTATTTAAAACTTGACTCTTCTACAGTTTCATCGTGTGCTAAGACCAACAGAAAATGAAAAGTTGTGATTTTCTACACCTATATGGCTAGGAACTACTTTCTCATTCCTGCGTAATAGTCGCAGATCTTCGCGGCCGTACCATGGCTGCAGCGGCACAATGATTTGTATTCTGTGAAACATGGTGGTAGTATACACCTTCGACTTACTATCACAGCCCTTTACAACACACAGAACCATGGCTAATCACACAGGTAAATCCACAACACAATTTGTCGGCTGCAAGCCTGAAACTTTCTCTGCAACTACACAAACTTAGTGCCGGTCACATTGAAAGTTACCTAGCTGGGGGCTACTTTCAGGCGCTGCGTAATATCATTGTGCTGCTGCAGCCATGGTACGGCCGCGAAGATCCGCGACATTTACGCAGGAATGAGAAAGTAGTTCCTAGCCATATAGGTGTAGAACATCGCAACTTTTCATTTTCAGTTGGTCTTAGCACACGATGTAACTGTAGAAGAGTCAAGTTTTAAATAGGAAAAATATTGAAAGTGTCTTTGGTCATTTTTTGAATGAGATGCTAATGGACTGATCAGAATCAATGGGGTATGCTAAGCTATGCTAAAAGTGCTACCGCCAGATACAAAGATCGGCTGAATGGATTCAAAAACGGTAAAACTCAACTATTTAACTCTAGGGGACTTGTAAAATGAGCCTATTTTCAAAAAAAGTGGAGTGTTCCTTTAATGCAGCCTAACAATCATTTAAATGATCTGAATAATAGAAATTGATAATGTACTATGTGTATGCTATAGTAATGAGATTGTTCCAAAGTCTCAAAGAAGATTGTTCCAAAGTTTAGGTGCTAAATAGGAAAAGGATTGACCGCCTGCAGTTGATTTTGATATTCTAGGTAATATTAACTGGCCAGAATTGACCTATCGGTAAGCCCCTCCCCTCGAACGCAGATGAGCCAATAGCAGTTTAGTATCAGTTGTGCTGGGACCAGAACTCGGACATCTTTAGGTGTCAGCGCCATAGAGAAACATTGGAAAATCCGAAGATCTCATCGGTTTGATGGTGTGCTACACAAATGCTAAAATGTCGTGCCTGAGGTACTGTAACACTGATTCCAGGTATCCTGAGAGGATTTTCTGTTTGTCATACTCTCGTTAAGTTACGATTAAAGTCCCTTCTAACATACAAACCAAAATAACTAACTGTTCTCACGTCATGTAACACTATAGGTCAAAAACACGAAGGTCTACATTTCAGTGCCTCTCCATATTAAACTAGTCATATGTAAATTAATTTAATTTTAGATATGTTTAAGGTCTACATTATCTGTCTTATAAGGAAGACTCCTATTTTGATGGGTATTATAGTCTACAGGTAGTGAAAGGAAGAGCTCGTACGCAGTTTATCGGAGTTGTTTACCAGTTATTAACTGCACCCTTGAAAAGGCATACAGTCTGTGTATATGTTTGTTTACTGTTAGTTGTATTAGTGTTTTTGTGTAATTTGCTGTGTATGTTAATGGTAATGCAACGGAGAGAGATAGTTTGTGAATGAGACGTTTATGCGCATGCGCACTTCTTATGCTTTGTTTGTTCAGCTCTTACGATTCTTTTTTTGGAGTGAAAAAGGACATAATAAACTTGATAAACCATCAGTAAAGTTTGTCCATCATTCGGACGGGATATACGCTACAATATGTGTCCAAAAACATCTTGGGATAAGGTTTTCACACTGACAGCTGTCATTGTAAGATATAGCAACTCCGTTTGTTTGTCCGAGTTAGCAACAGTATCTAAGGGGGGCGGGGCTTACCGATAGGTCAATTGTGAGAGCACAGTAGACGTGATGGAGTATTATTCGTCAAGAGTTCATTCAAGTACTGGGGAGCTAAGCCATTTAGTGCTTTGTAAGTAATAAGCAAGATTTTAAAATGTATACAATGTCTAATAGGGAGCCAGTGCAGTGTTGACAGAACTGGGCTAATATGGTCATACTTCCTGGTTCTAGTAAGAACTCCAGCTGCTGCGTTTTGGACCAGCTGCAGTTTATTTATTAAGCGAGCTGGGCAACCACCCAGTAGAGCATTACAATAATTAGGGATGCACCGAATATTCGGCCACCGAAAATTTTCGGCCGAAAATGGCCCAAAAGTGCATTTTCGGTTTTCGGCCGAAAGACTTTTATCACCGAAACAACACGGCCGAAATGTTGTGATGACGCAAACAGAAACCGCGACCTGCACGTGCTTGTCTGAAGCAGTATATTTGAGAAACACCCACGTCAGCTCCATGCATAAGCACTGACAGCCAGAGCTCATGTTCTCGATGAGAAGATGACCAGACTTCACTGTGAGTTCCCACACAAAAATCGATCCACATGTATCACGAAATTCAAACGATAAATGGCGTTTTGACGCTCTTTAATGTGGCATCACTGATCACATCACAGTTCAAGCCGCGGCGCGCGCGCGTGAACGCGAATATCTGTGAGCGCGATCGATCATCTCTTCCTTAAGAATAAACATGAATGAACATCTAAGGTATGTTGAGGATACATTATCACTCACTGTCACGTATCATATGTGGTGTAATCGCTCAATCAGTGTTTCAGCAGCGAAAAGATGTCAATATAACTGCTTGTAAACTAGCCTAAACAATGTCATGTAACTTTAGCATCACATTTACCTCAGGCAGTCATTCAGTGTCCACAGAATTTTATTCACTAGAGTAAATCAACTCTTTCACTAAATATATGACCTATATTAGCCGTTATATTCATTATATTCTACTTAACCTGTTAATGAGATCTTGATTATTTCCTGTATGTTTAAATAAACCTTTCATGAAAATGACAGACACTGTGTATAAATGATTATATTTCAACAACGAATTGGAGAAAAAACTATTTTATTATTAGATTATTAGTTATTGCAAAAACTGCCTTATGTGAAGTTTACATGTTTGCGTACTATGTTATTTGAGTGTTGATTATTAGACCTAAAAATAAATAGCAACTGAATTTAGGCTAATAGTTTGGGCTCTGTTGTTAACCTTTAATATTAATGTGCAAGTAAGGGCTCCCCATATAGTTTACAGCAATATCTTCAATACACTTTTAGTTATAATTTAATTCATTTAAGGACAGATACTTTTTTTTTTCAGTAAACCAATAAAAATAAATAAAAAGTCATTTTGTAAAACTGTTGTCCTGAACCGTCAGTTTTGTGTGTCGCTACACCCCTATTCTACAGTTAACATATGGGCTATGGCAGTCTTTGCTTTGATACACTATTATGTTGAAGGCCTACAGAGAAAATTGTTTTATCTTTAAGCAGTTTCACTTGTTCAGAATGCACTTTCTTGTAGTAGTCCTACAGAGAAAAATTTTAAATGCACTAGACCTAAATGTACTTTGTTTTTATGAGAGAACTTTTAATTTTAAAACCTTTCTGTAGGCCTGTACATTATTATTTAATGCACAAATGAGTGGGGTCAAGTTAAACATTTTAGTTTGAATTTTATTTTATACTGTGCATTGTTGCAATGTGCTAAATAAATATTGGCATAATTTGTAATTGATTTATTCTTTGAAACTTTAATATTAATTTATGCAATTACAATGCCTTGATTTTAGTAAAGTTAGTAAACAGTCATAGCCATAAATGCAATGGTACTAATAATTGGCATAATTTATTTCAGTGTTTCGGTTTTCGGCCTTGGTTTCCTCTTTTTCGGTTTTCGGTTTCGGCCAAGAATTTTCATTTCGGTGCATCCCTAACAATAATCTAGCCTTGATGTCATGAACGCATGTTCAGCATTTTGCATTGAAAGCATGTCCCGTAATTTAGATATATTTTTATGATGGAAGAATGCAGTTTTACAGAAATGAAAGATTGGTATCAAAGAGCACACCCAGGTTCCTAACTGACGACGAGGACTTGACAGAGCAGCCATCTAGGTTACTACTAGGGATGGGCATTTTTGTCAATTTCTCATTTCGATCATCGATAGGTCTCAAAAACGAGTACTCGAGTAATTGGGGGCGGGGCATGTGCAGGGGGCGGGGCATGTCCGTCATTGAGATAATGAAAATACTGTTATGAAAATGGTTGTTGACAAATACAAACGTGACATGAAAACAGGTATATGAAAACATGAACATATAAAACAAAAAATAACTGCTAGATTATGATGCATAAATGTCTTTGAAAAAGAAGCCTTTGAGCTGAAACTGTGAAATAACACCACCCTGCAGAGCTTGCCAGCTGGTTAATAAACTCAACCAAACGCACCCTATATCAATATTAATATGAAGATTATTATGAACCTATTACGACATAATTCAACACAAACGGACGTGAATGCGCACGTGAACTTCAGCGTGCTAGATTTTACAGGCTATGGTTTGAAACGGAACATTTTGAATGCGCTCTTCCCTTAACAACGCTGATACACGGACAACGAAAGCACACAGAAACAACATCTTATTAAAATCCTGTTCTCATTATAATGCTTTGACAGATTGACTCTGCACATCATGCACTTAATTTTATTATTCATGATCGAAGCGTTTACAGACATCACTGCGCGTTTTCAAACTCATAACGAAAAAAAAACATTAAATAAACTAGGTCTACTGTTAAAAAATACGAGAACAGTATAGCACTGCTGCATTACTAATATCAATGATTCTGAGAAAGAAATAGCCTATCTGAAAAGAATATGACCGTCTCTAAACCATCATGTTGAGCATTAATGCATTTGAGCTGAAACTGAAGAGAATGAACAACAGCCGGTATAACGGCAGCGCTTTTCTATCTTATTAAGCTCAACCAAACGCTTCTTATATTAGATTAATCAGATATAGACAACATAAAAGTATCTTACAACGTGCATCTGCAGAAAAGGACGCGAATGCGCACATGAACTTCACGCGCTAATCTGAGTGTTCTCGCTAGTTTCTCTGTGAATCAGCTGATATACGGGGAACTAAGCACAGATCATTTACAGCATTCTAATTTCCATCGTGTTCTCATTATAATGCTATCTAGGCTATGACAGGTTGGCGCTGCACATATTGCACTAACCATTCAATGATCAGTGACTCCAGACATCACTGCAGTGCACGCCTCAGTTTCACTTTATTTCGCCGCGGTCTGGAGGCGTGCTGTATAACGCTAACCAATCAGACCTCCGCAAAACGATGCAACAACCAATAAAAAAAGAGACAAATATTTTTTTTTTCAGGGCGATCATCGTTCTCATGATCGATGATCGCTGTCACGTTCGAGTACTCGATTACTCGACCACTGTTGCCCATCCCTAGTTACTACGTGCAGAGGTTTTTTGTCCAATAATTAAAGTTGTAGAAAAAATTACTAGTCATCCAATTTTTTATATCAGCTATGCATTCCGTTAATCTCGTGAATTGGTAAATTTCGTCAGCATAACAATAAAAAAACTAACACCATGCTTCCTAAAGATATCCCCCAAGGGTAGCATGTACAGGGTGAAAAGGTCCTAGCACTGAGCCTTGAGGTACTCCATACTTAACTTGTGATCGGTGCGTGACATCTCTTCAGTTACTGCTACATTTACTGATAGCGTTAGATAAGTATGATTTAAACCATGCCAATGCAATTCCACTAATGCCAACATAATTTGAGAGTCTATTCAAAACAATGTTGTGGTCGAATGCAGCGCTAAGATCTAGTAACACTAATAGGACTGTGTATTGGCAAGAATCTGGCGATACGATACGTATCACGATACATGGGTTGCAATATGATATATTGCGAAACTGTCAGCGAGGCGATATATTGGGATATTTCTTATTTTAGTCATAGGATACAATTTTTGGAAAGCTGTCATAAAGAACACACTACCATTTGCAAACCTTAGCAAAAAAAGTTTTTTATTGAATCAGAACACTGTAACAGACTCAGGCCTGTTACTATGTTTACTCCTACTGAGGGTACTACTACTAAACACCACCAGAGGCACTAGGGTGCGTTAGGAGGCGGTATATACCCAGGTGGGTAGTAGAGTTAGCCAGATTTGTTGGACAGAGGAAGCATGGCTTACCTGCTGTGTGGCCGCAAACTACTTTGAGTCCTGATTGGGAAACTTTGGTTTTAAGCTCAGTCAAAAAGGACTCTTTGGTGATACTAGCATTCACATCCCTTTCTGAGATTGCATGGATTGCAATTTATTGTCTGTGTAGGTTCATTGCCTTGTGGATCTCTTGGATCTTAAGCACAAAGGATCGTAAGGAATACCTGCACGTTTATCATCGTCTACGTCTTTCATCAACTGGTATCGTGCATCTGTGGACTATTTGCTATAAGTGTTTTGTTTATCCTGAACACTGTTGGGTCCTACTTCCACAGGTGGTCTTTTTTGTATGGACATTGTGTGTGTTGGTTTTCAGTATCCATTGTCGCATAATTTTGTTTGGTTTGTTTATTTTGTTTTGTTTTGGTGTTTAGATAAAGTTGCAAGAACACTGTTTATTACCTGACTGTTTTGTGTGTTATATACCTGGTTATATTATGTCTAAGAAGCACTAGTTTGTTGCTGATTCCCTTCCCTAAAAATCAGACTTATAGCAGCCTTTAACTTAAAGTAGTTTAGGTAGTTATAGAATGGCGCCCGAACAGGGACCAGCAAACTTGCACCTTTGCATCTATTGACCAGTGTTTATTTTCACCCAGTATGGCCGATCATATTGCTCCAGATGGGGATGGGTCTGCACCCAGATTGGATTTTGCATCAGAGCCATTCACCTTACAGAGAGAGCCTCTCAAGGAGCTGATTAGCACGTTTAGTGAACTGTACATTGACTCTGAGGAAGAGGAAGAAAGGATCAGGGATAATGTTCCTGATGACGACAACATTCTGAACGACTTCGATCTTCCACCTCCACCTCCCACAGAAACAGATGAAGCACCAGGTCATACCTCATTTACATCAGTTACAGCATTAATAGAAAGACTGACAGAAAGAATTACGTCATTGGAAGGTCGCTTAGCAGAATGCGCTCAAGGGATGAGTGATTGTGTTCCATATGCTGAATTTGAGTCTGGGTGCAAGGCGAGCGAAGACAGAATAAAATACCGTATGGAACGGGAGTGTGACAGAACTAAGAAACAGTTGGAGCTCTCCATTCGAGATCTGGGGCGGTCCATGCTTGATTGTTTGAAGAGACGTGATATTCAAGTTGATCAGAAACTCAGATCTCTTGTCCCATCCATGTCTACGCCAATTCACCGTGATCAAAGCCCTTTAGTAACACGTCCTGTTGTTAAACCCAGAGACCAAACTTATAGTCTTCAGTATAGCCACTTGCCAGTTTCCGAAAGCCAGAGCTCAATGCAACATAATCCACCCGTGAAACTCGACTTTCCTGGTTTCAGTAATAACCAGGATGAAGATCCAGTCGTATTCATTGAAAGATGCGAGGAATATTTTGCTGTTCGCCCCCTCAGTGAGGGTGAGATAATGGCTTCACTCACAGCTGTATTAAAAGGTACCGCAAAAGACTGGTGGCTGGCTGAACGGAGAAATGTTCAAGATTGGAAACAGTTTAAAGAAACTTTCTTGCTCTCATTCTTAAGTGAAGATTACGAGGAGGTTGCTGCAAGGAAATTACTTGAGAGGAAACAAGGTGCGAAGGAGAGCATCAGAGATTTTGCTTTCCAATATAGGGCCTTATGTTTGAGGTGGAAGAGTGAAATGCCTGAGAAGGAAGTGGTCCAAGCTATTCTACGAAATTGCAACCCACGTCTTGCAAGTTTGCTTAGAGGAACGGTTAAAGAAGTTGGAGAGTTGGTTAGAATTGGGACACAGATAGAAAGAGATTTCGAGGAGTCCAAGAGATATTGGAGCCTTGTTAACGTTGAGGAACAAAGGAAGAAACCTCAATCTTCTCAGGACCTTCAACGTAAACCTCCTCATGCTAATACCAGAGTAGTCCAATCCAATGTGCAATTTGATTTAAAGACAGTCACCATTCCCATCGTCTTACAAGACAGATACTTCAAGGCTATGGTTGATACTGGTAGCACCTTGTCCCTTATCCAAAAATCTTTGTGGAAACAGCTATGCAAAGAGGAACAATTCCAGTCAAGTAAAGGACAGTCGTTTCTGCTTGCCAACGGACAGCGGCAGACAGCCATTGGGAAGGTGGAATGGAGTTGTGAGATCCAGGGGCAATATATGAAAGTCATATTGTTTATCCTGAATGATGCAGACTTAACTGTACCGATCATCCTAGGTATGGATTTTCTGCTCGCTTCGGGAATAAAGTTAGATTTTCAAAAAGCACAGTACAGTTTGCCTACAAAAGAAGAGACTGCTGAAGGGAACACTTACCCATTTCTAACCAATGAATGCAATTCAACTGTGAACTTTTATCTTGCTTTGCCCACTCCTACAATATCTGAGGAAACGCTACATTCCATCTACCAACTCGCACAACAAGCTGACACGGGTGAACAGTTTAAGGGACAGCTGGAAGATTTAATGTTAGAATGGCCATCTGTTTGCACACACGAGATTGGACGGTCAAGTCTGGTAAAACACCGCATTATCACTACAAATGATGTGCCAGTAAGAAAACGTGCTTACAAGGTTTCAGTAGACAAGCAAAGATTTATTGATTTAGAAGTTAAGGACTTGTTAGCCAAAGAGATCATTCGACCATCTATTTCCCCTTGGGCTTCACCAGTGGTGGTAGTCCCAAAAAAAGATGGAAGTTCAAGACTTTGTGTGGACTACCGAGGTCTTAATGCTAAGACGTACCTAGATGCCTACCCAATGCCCCAGATCCAGGATATCTTAGAGTCGCTGCATGGAGCAGCGGTGTTTAGCACTCTGGATTTGAAAAGTGGATATTGGCAAGTGGATATGGAGAAGGACAGTATCCAGAAAACTGCTTTTGTCACATCAACAGGGCTCTATGAATTTTTACGGCTTCCTTTTGGGCTGAAAAATGCAGCTGCATCCTTTCAGAGGTTAATGGAGCATGTATTAAGAAAGCTCAAAGGCAAGTGCTGTTTCATATACATTGACGATGTGGTGGTGTTTTCACAGAATGAGAAGGAACATCTTCAACACCTTAGCCAAGTTTTCCATTGCTTTCATGATGCAGGTCTCACCCTCAACCTAAAAAAATGTAATCTCATCCAGCGATCACTATCGTTTTTAGGACACATTGTTTCAGGTGATGGTATAAAAACTGATCCATCCAAAGTAGCAGCAGTCAATTCATTCGCTACACCCCAATCACTTAAGGATGTTCAACGTTTCTTAGGTTTAGCAGGCTGGTATCATCGTTTTATACCACATTTCTCTGATAAAGCTGCCCCCTTACATGCACTGAAGCAGAAAAATTCCACGTGGTTGTGGACGGAGCGATGCCAACATGCATTTGACACCATTAAAAAAGATCTGACACAAGCCCCAGTCTTGATACCACCTGACTTTGATAGACCATTCAGAGTTCAAACTGATGCCAGTGAGCTTGGTTTGGGTGCTGTACTTACACAGGAGTCAGAGGGAGAAGAGCATGTGATAGCATACTCTTCTAGACTGTTACGAGGACCCGAGAAGGCTTACTCTGTTTCAGAAAAGGAGTGTCTGGCTGTGGTATGGGCCGTCGAGAAGTGGAGGCCATATCTCGAGGGTCATCCATTTGAAGTGGTTACAGATCATGCAGCATTGACCTGGGTTTTTCAACACCCAAAGCCATCTTCACGACTAATACGCTGGACCATACGTTTACAAGGGTTTCACTTTACCGTCAAATATAGAAAAGGACAGTGTAATGTTGTACCGGATGTGTTATCCAGAACCCAAAGTAATCACACCTCACCTGATATAATTGCTGTAGTGAAGGCCATAGCACTTCCCACTGACATTCCGGTGGATCTTGCTCAAATTGGCATCGCTCAACAGAATGATGTAGAACTTCAGGAGTTAATTGGTAAAGCACAGTCACAGACTGTTCAAGACGTATCTCGAGTGCATTATGTTCTACAAAATGGATTTCTATTTCGCAGCGTACCCAACGGACAGAAAGGACAGAAGTTGCAATTAGTCATTCCAGCAAGGTATCGTGAAGAATTCTTACGCTACGCACACGACAATCCACTCAGCGGTCATCTGGGAAGGTTAAAGACACTTCTTCGACTTCTAGATGTAGTGTATTGGCCTAGCTTGAGAGCGGAAGTGTGGAAACATTGTAAAGAGTGTCCTACCTGCCAAAAATACAAGCCTTCTCTCTCAAAACTCTCGGGTCACTTGCAGTCTACTCCTGTTGTTGAACCAGGGCATATGCTTGGTGTTGACTTGATGGGACCATTCCCACGAAGTACAAAACAAAATGAACACCTTCTGGTCATCGTGGATTATTGTTCCAAATGGGTAGAGTTGTTTCCCTTAAGAGCAGCAAGAGCACCGCAGATAGCAAGGATTCTGGTCGAGGAAATATTCACCAGATGGGGTACGCCAGCTTATCTAGTGTCTGACCGCGGTGCACAATTCACCTCACACCTTATCAACCTAGTATGCAAGCAGTGGGGTGTTATACAAAAATTGACAACGGCCTATCATCCACAGACAAACTTGACCGAACGTGTCAACAGGAATCTCAAAACAATGATAGCATCATATGTAGGGGACCAGCATCGTCATTGGGACAGATGGTTGCCTGAGTTTCGGTTCGCAATTAACACAGCGTGGCATGAGAGTACAGGATATACACCTGCAGAAGTAGCGCTGGGACGCAAGCTAAAAGGCCCATTGGAGAGAGCCTTGCATAGACCACCGGACCCCAATAACCCTGCCTATCCAATCCTTGAGCGCCAACAAAACCTCATCAAACTGGTAAAGGAGAACATTGAACAAGCACAGGTCAAACAGAAACGCTACTACAACCAACACCGCAAACAGACGCAGTATCAGGTGGGAGATGTAGTTTGGGTGCGGACTCATCCTATGTCCAGAGCGGATGAAGGGTTTATGGCAAAACTTTCTGCAAAGTGGAAGGGCCCTGCGGAAATTAAGTGTCTCGGACCTGTAAATTATTCTGTTTCTTTTTTCAATGATGTTCATAATATTGAAACTTACCATGTACAAAATTTAAAGACTTGTCATGGTTATGACAAGCTTTCTTCTGAAGGGGGGGGTATGTAACAGACTCAGGCCTGTTACTATGTTTACTCCTACTGAGGGTACTACTACTACACACCACCAGAGGCACTAGGGTGCGTTAGGAGGCGGTATATACCCAGGTGGGTAGTAGAGTTAGCCAGATTTGTTGGACAGAGGAAGCATGGCTTACCTGCTGTGTGGCCGCAAACTACTTTGAGTCCTGATTGGGAAACTTTGGTTTTAAGCTCAGTCAAAAAGGACTCTTTGGTGATACTAGCATTCACATCCCTTTCTGAGATTGCATGGATTGCAATTTATTGTCAGTGTAGGTTCATTGCCTTGTGGATCTCTTGGATCTTAAGCACAAAGGATCGTAAGGAATACCTGCACGTTTATCATCGTCTACGTCTTTCATCAACTGGTATCGTGCATCTGTGGACTATTTGCTATAAGTGTTTTGTTTATCCTGAACACTGTTGGGTCCTACTTCCACAGGTGGTCTTTTTTGTATGGACATTGTGTGTGTTGGTTTTCAGTATCCATTGTCGCATAATTTTGTTTGGTTTGTTTATTTTGTTTTGTTTTGGTGTTTAGATAAAGTTGCAAGAACACTGTTTATTACCTGACTGTTTTGTGTGTTATATACCTGGTTATATTATGTCTAAGAAGCACTAGTTTGTTGCTGATTCCCTTCCCTAAAAATCAGACTTATAGCAGCCTTTAACTTAAAGTAGTTTAGGTAGTTATAACACAGTGGGAACTGCATTTGCATTAATTAGTCCCTGTAACATTCAATATGATTGAACCACTTTTTATGCAGTACGAGAAAAGGGGGGAAAATAAAGTGCTTGCAGGATTCTTAAGTTAAATTAAATGTATAAAATGTAAGCTGTTATAAACAGACCATATGTATTTTTAGACCCTGCTTTAAAGGTTCACAGTTTCAGTTTACAATTGTAACATGCAATGTTCTAACATTTTGATCTGAACAAAAGAAGCACTAGCATAACGGCACGTCACTTATATTAACGTTAATATAGTTCTCTGCTAGTAACGGGGGATGAAAGAATAGTTCCAGCTCCTGCTTCGATGTACAAAGCCAAAGTGTGGGATCATTTCGGCTTTCGTTACAGACAAGATACAATAGAGATTCTAGTACGCTAAGCTAAGAGATTCTAGTATGCTCATTTTTACCTCCTTGTACAAGTTGGGCACAGCGATGTCCGTAATGTGCTGGCGGGATGGTATTGTGTAGCAAGGCTCCAAAGTTTTCAGCATATGACAGAAGCCTGCGTTCTCTACGACACTGGAGAGGGCGTATATCTTTGCAAATGAAATAAAGTACTGACTGAGTTATTTCGGTTGCACGCGTTGAGGTTGGTGGTAGCTTTGATGTGTGAACTTGCTCCAGAGTGAGTTGAAGGGGATCCTCTCTTTTAACATTAGCCGTTTGCTGCTGCTCTGTTATCCGTACATCAGAATGGTGCCTCGTTATGTGCGCTCTCAGATTTATTGTGTTCTTCGAATATTTGACATTGGCATTGCACATTTTACACACCGCAAAATTTTTGTCAATCTCTTTTGTACCTTGTCTATAACGAAAGCCGAAATGATGTCACACTTCGGCTTTGTTCACAGAAGAGGGAGCTGGAACTATTCTTTCATCCCCCAGCAGCGAACTATATTAACGTTAACATTAGTGACATGCTGTTATGCTAGTACTTCCTATCACTGTTTAAGTTCAGAGATAAGAAGACTGTGATCTAGCGGTCGGAATATAAGCTGAACAAAATGAAACTGCCATGAATCTGTATGATTTTATTTAGTTTTTTTTTTTTTATATCGATATTGCGTTTTTGAGAATCTATAGAGTATCGCCAAACAAAATATTGCGATACTCATGTGTATCGATATTTTCTTACACCCCTAAACACTAATAGCGAGATACAACCTCAATCGAATGATAAGAGCAAATCATTTGTAACGAGAGCTTTCTAATTTCTTATGAGAGCAGTCTCAGTACTGTGATACGGTCTAAATCCTGTATCCTCAGGGATACAATTTCTTTATAAAAAGGAGCATAGTTGTGAGGATACTGCCTTTTCTAGTATTTTTGACAGAAAGGGTAGATTTGAGATTGGCCTGTAATTGACTAATTCTGTGGGATAAAGTTGCGTTTTTTTTAATAAGAGGTTTAATAATAGCCAGCTTAAAGGTTTTCGGTACATATCCTAATGACAAAGATGAATTAATGATATTAAGAAGAGGATCTATGACCTCTGGAAGCATCTCTTTCAGTAGCTTAGCGGTCGTGATTTCGGTATAGGTTTGAGCATACTTGTTGATTTAGCCAATTCTTCCTCTCCTATAGCAGTGAATGAATGGATTTTTTCTCAGTGACACTACAATACACTGTCTGATGCGATACTGTAGTAGTGTCACGGTGTGTTTGGGTTTTGTTTCATGTTCATGTTTTCTGTTTGAGTTTATCAGTCATGTTTGTCATGTGATCCTACCATGTGCTCCATTGTCATGTTATTCGCTAGTCTCTTGTGTCATGTTGTCATTGTTTTTTTTAGTCATGTGTTCTCAGTTCAGTTCTGTCATTGGTTCATTGTCTTGATTGTTCACAGGTGTGTCTTGTTTAGTCATTAGTCTTTGTGTATTTAAACCCTCATGTTTGCCATGTGTTCTTGTCGAGTATTGTTTCCTGTAACCACGGTTGAATACCATGAATACCATCTCTTTTTAACAGATCAGGTCTGCCCCAAAAGCTTTTCCAATTGTCTATGAACCCTATGTTATTCTGCGGACACCACTTAGACAACCAGCCATTGAGTGAGGACAGTCTGCTAAGTATCTCATCACTCTGGCGAACAGGAAGGGGGCCAGAACAAACTACATAGCCTGACATCATACTTGCGAGTTCACACACCTCTTTAATGTTAATTTCCGTGATCTCCGACTGGTGAAGTCGAACATCATTAGTGCCAAAGTGAATAATAATCTTAGAGAATTTACGATTAGCGTTAGCCAGCACTTTTAAATTTGAGCAGCTGAGATGAATGGTTAGTGTCTACGGAAACAAAGAGTGATGGGAAACAATGACAAAGAACACGTGACTGATAAATATAAACTTAAAGTCCATGAAAGTGAAACTATTAACAAACGGGTCCAGATATCCCTGACATAGCGCTCCCTACCAGTAGGAGCGACCTCGCACTGTAAAAGAAGTGAGGGAGGGATGGAGGGGCTTTGGAGGTGGCTGAGGCGATGACTCAAGGAAAGAGACAAGGGACGATGATATCCGGACGACGACGAAGCTGACGTCAACTGGTTGATGACAGACGGAGGTGGAGCGAAGGATGGAGAGAAAAAAGTTTTTTTTTTTAACTTGTGGATTAATCTTAATTGTTTAGCGATCGCTGACTAAAAGACTTTTTAAGTGATCTCATTCCTTTAAGATGCTGAGTTTCAGATAAACATGTGTTCATGTGAACAGGGCATGTTAATCAGTCAACAGTGGCTAGCGGAGAAGTAGAAGAACTTGAAAAGCCTCCCGCATCATTCAAATCGCGTGTATGGGAGCATTTTGGCTTCCCCGTAAAATATAATGATGACGGAAGAAGGGTGGTGGACAAAACTGTAACAGTATGTAGGCACTGTGGCACGAGAAAGCCGTATGAAAGTATGCATGGCACCTGCTGACGCCCGTTTCACACATACTCCGTTTGCAGTGCGTATTTTTTCCGTACCCATGTTAACGGATACAGCTTTCACACTGCACGCGGCTTCGTCAGTGCTTTCCAGGAGCGCGTAGGCATACAGCTGTGCTGATCGTTTCCGCACAGTTTATTTTTTGATGTGCTGGCGCTGAATTAAAGTAACAGCGCATCCGCATTAAAACAAACATGTATCAATGCGAAAATCTAGTAATTCCACCACAGATGCATATAATGTAAAGTCTACTCTGTTTCAAAGTCAACACATGGCTTTTTGCCTCGAGTAAAGCAAGGAAAACGGCCTTTAAGTAAACTAGGAGAAATAATGGAGAGCACCTGTCCTTTCTTGGAGGTGGAAAAACAAAGTTCTTTATGACCTGCAGGATTTCTTGTAAAAAGATTTAAAAACGAAAGAAAAGACGAGAGTCGGTTTTTGTCTATCGTAAGTTTTAATTCAAAATGTTTGTTATTTTAACATAGTCTATTGCCTGTTTTTGCAACTTGCATGAGCAACGTAATATATACATATAAATATAAAGTAATGAATTCAATAAAACGTTGTTTCAGTGTAGTGCGTTTAAACATGATATCTATAAAATAGTGTATAGGCTTACAAAGAGAATTGCTATGCTGACAAGTGTGAGAGGCCTACTCTCTCCCCTGAGAATGTTGACATCCTAATCTTTAAAAAAAAAAGAAGCTCAGGCCCATTTTCACGTCTCAGGTTGTTTTTTACATGTTACACTTTAACAACTGAGTAACATTTGATTTATTCAGATGGTTATTTATTTATTTTATTTTTGTTTACACCAAAAGTTCTTTGTTAACCTATAAACCATATACACTCACCTAAAGGATTATTAGAAACACCTAATTTTAAAGTTAAATTTCTCATTAATGCAATTATCTAATCAACCAATCACATGGCAGTTGCTTCAATGCATTTAGGGGTGTGGTCCTGGGCGAAAATGCCTTGTTGATGCTAGAGGTCAGATGAAAATGGGCCGATTCAAGCTGATAGAAGAGCAACTTTGACTGAAATAACCACTCGTTACAACCGAGGTATGCAGCAAAGCATTTGTGAAGCCACAACACGCACAACCTTGAGGCGGATGGGCTACAACAGCAGAAGACCCCACCGGGTACCACTAATCTCCACTACAAATAGGAAAAAGAGGCTACAATTTGCACGAGCTCACCAAAATTGGACAGTTGAAGACTGGAAAAATGTTGCCTGGTCTGATGAGTCTCGATTTCTGTTGAGTCAGAATTTGGGGTAAACAGAATGAGAACATGGATTCATCATGCCTTGTTACCACTGTGCAGGCTGGTGGTGGTGTAATGGTGTGGGGGATGTTTTCTTGGCACACTTTAGGCCCCTTAGTGCCAATTGGGCATCGTTTAAATGCCACGGCCTACCTGAGCATTGTTTCTGACCATGTCCATCCCTTTATGACCACCATGTACCCATCCTCTGATGGCTACTCCCAGCAGGATAATGCACCATGTTACAAAGCTCGAATCATTTCAAATTGGTTTCTTGAACATGCAATGAGTTCACTGTACTAAAATGGCCCCCACAGTCACCAGATCTCAACCCAATAGAGCATCTTTGGGATGTGGTGGAACGGGAGCTTCGTGCCCTGGATGTGCATCCCACAAATCTCCATCAACTGCAAGATGCTATCCTATCAATATGGGCCAACATTTCTAAAGAATGCTTTCAGCACCTTGTTGAATCAATGCCACGTAGAATTAAGGCAGTTCTGAAGGCGAAAGGGGGTCAAACACAGTATAAGTATGCTGTTCCTAATAATCCTTTAGGTGAGTGTAGGTTATGTTAATACCAAAAGTTTTCATGTAATAAATGGAAAGCAAATAAAAATAGTCTCCTCCCCCTTTTATTCTGATCCGGAAAATGATCCTATCCATGACTTATGATCCGTAGTGTGATCCGAACCGTGAGTTTTGTGATCCGTTACACCACTATGCGGCACACAAGCGAATGAGGTGGAGCCAGAGTGCCTGAGGACTGAGGCAATGCGGGTGCGATGGAGGACACCGGTGTACCTGAAGGGAAGAAGGAGCCCGTTGCAGCCATAGGGATGGAGGAGCGTAGCGGAAGATCTGCAAGTATGTGGTGGAGGTGGAGTGACGACTGACCAGGAGGGAGCCGGTGGGATGAGGGAACCCTGTGGAACCGTAAGGCAGAGGATTTCTAGTGGAGCTGAAGGTGTGAGGAGCCCAGACATAGCCCACAGGTCAACGGGCCGAGATGGAGCTGTATGAAGGTCTGAATAACAAAGAAACATTTCTAACTAGTAAAATGAGAAGCTCTCTGTTAATAACAACTTAATGAATGTTCAAAATTGAAAGTTGCTGTTTTTAAAGACTTTCATGCTCATTTGGGAACTCAGATGAGTCTAAATCCAACTGTCAACTGATTCCAAAAGTTCACGTAGTAAAAGGTATGTTATTGCAGCATGAAATATTGTAGACAATAGTTATAGCATGCACAGTTAGCCTACTGAAAGATAATTAATTTAAGTTAATGGCCAGTGCTGTCTGCTTGTCTCTTCTCTTTTTTTCTGTTTTTGTTGTACTCTTATCTTCAGAGATTTTGCTTGTTTAACGCAGGTGTCATCACTAATGGTTAATCATAACTTGTAGAGAGAATCTTCTTTATTTCACTAACTGCAACACTGCTTCAGTGTTACTTTTACTATCTATAGATTGGGACCATATAAAAACTGTGCTCCCATGTGTACCCATAAAATGTAACTGTGTTTTTCTTGATTAAATAATGTTACAATTATTTGGAAAATTGTCTTGGTCTTTATTTAACTATGAATACACACTGAGAAACATGATATCTAACACAAGTTTTGTTGTGGTCGTGCTGGGATCATACCAGCACCCAAAAGACAACATATGCTGGCCCACCAGCACTACAAGCTGGTCCCAGCTTGCAAAACATAGGCCTACCTTATGCTGGTTCACCAGCACTCCCACTTCCCATGCTGAGAACCAGCAACCAGCATCCCTTATCTTATGCTGGTTTCAGCAGGGTTTGTTATTAAGCTTGCCTCTTTTGTTATGATGATCTATCCTACAATTCTCAACTATTGACCAATGTAAAATCAACCATATGTAAAAAAACATGCAAATTGTCAATAATGGCTTTATGCGAGCATTGTCTCCTCGTTTGACAGAGACTGAATGCTGCCCTCTTGTGTACGGTTTCTGTGACATTCACTCTGGATGTGTGATGGTAAAACTAATCTTTAGATCATAAAGTTATTAAACTTGTGAATGTGAAGTAGGGGAGATAAGAGATAATAAGAGGTGGTCCTCAAGAGGAGAGTAAATAACCTAGAAGTACAATGAAAGTATCTAAAGTAATTTCAGGATGTTTGCTATCATTTTAAATGATCAGAATGCATCTATGACAAAGGGGTTCTAAAAATATGGCTTCTTATTTAAAAAAGTGTTCATGTGGCTTTTTTACATCTGGGTGTAAACGGACCATCTGATTGAATCTGAATCAAACCCATGTGAAATTGTAAAGATAATTGACCTCTTCTTAAAACACCTTCAATAATCAATTTTTTATTTTACAAATAGTCATATTTATTTTCTTAAAGCTATTTTAAACAACATAAAACCCACCAAATGGAGTTGAAATTTCAATTGTTTGCATTTCTGAAACAATATGTTGAACACCAAAGTTGTAACCTTCCTAAAAACAGCCTAAACAGAGTTTGTTGAGTAAAATGAATGAATAAATGTCACTGAAACTAATAAACATTTTATTCAAAAGGTTCTTGGCATGGTAGTTTTTCTACAGTGTTGAACATGTTAGGCCATTAGGGACTACATGTGGAAAGATATATATGATTAAGCATCTTCTGGGTCTTATCAGAGAAGGATTTGGTGTACTTGTACATTGTTCCTATCAAATAAACTAAAAATTAAAAAAGAAAATGATAAACTAAACCAGTTGTGTAGCATTATAGAAATTATACCAGTTTATACTTCAGAGATTTAAATTAACAACAGTGCCTTATGGTGGGGTAAATTAAAAAGCTGGCTCAATTTACCCCATAGCATTTGGCTCACTTTGCCCCATAGCTGGCATTTTGGATAAAACTAGCTAGCCCAGGTAATGATTGGGTTTACCCATGGTTCTGCATGGTTTTATCCATTTTATCCATATATCACCGATATAAATATTTTAGACCTGGACAAATTTGCTTTGATGCAACAGCCATTACATCTGTTATGGTAAAATTTTACTTTGACATATACCAAAAACAGTTTTGTGCCTTCCACTCCTCCCATGTGCTTCTCATTTTCACAGTCTGGCAGAAATGATGGGAGGATCCAAAATATATGGTCACATGACAATAAAATTGTACAGTTGCCAAAAAGATAAAGGGGTGGGTCAACTTACCCACTGATTCATCTTACCCCACTCTCCAGACAAAATGCAGTGTACATCTGCACAAACACAAGCTATGGCATTCCCGACAAACAAACGCAGCTGTGCACACTAACTGCATTATAACCGATGTTACTCCCTGGCAAGTTTATTTTTTCAGTCTTTATAAAAGATTATCGGGATGACGCAACCCATTTGAACTGGTTCGAAAGAACTGTTTCATGGTGGAAATTAGTCAGATTTCGGAACTAATCCTGCACATCATGGAGTCATGAGAACCTTAGTGGGCGAATTCATTGGAATAGTGTGGGCCGTGGGGAATATATAACTAATCTCTTTGGATCCAGTTTATTAACTTTAGGACGTCAATGATGAGAATAAAATACTAAATGGATCAACTTAATTACGTAATCTCAGAATTTTGGTGAAATCCCCCCCCCCCCCACCCACCCACAAGAGACCCATTTAATGGGCGGTTTTGCTTTTAATATCCATTTTTACATTTCCACATAACTCTGGCTAGAGAAACAATCGCTTCATCTCTATTGTGCAATGAACTGTAACTGTAACCCTGCCAGAATTATGCTGTAGACTTGAGATATATGTTTGGAAAAATTATACATATATAGGCTATATACCAGTCAAAAGTTTGGAAACGTTACTATTGTTCATCAAGCCTGCATTTATTTGATCAAAATACAGAAAAAAAAAAACTGTAATATTGTAAAATTGTCATGGTGTGTAGCACAGGAACAAACTGAAGAATCTGAATTGAACAAACTTTAATATGAACTCTCAGAAACAAGGCTGAACAGCAAGGACAACACACTCTAGCATAACGGTTACCAGACAAAGAATGATTGAACAGGGAAGAACTTAAATAGCAAACAGAAACTAGATAATTAACTGGACACAGCTGAACTAAACTAACGAAGGTAACCAAGGAAACAGACAAGTGGCAGGAAACAGTGACAATGGAACAGGTGATAGAATCAAAACACAACTGAAAGATCAACAAACAGACAGACGTGACATAACTACCCCCTCCCGGTAGGGGGGCGGGCACCCCTGGAGTCCTTGAGGACCAAGGCAGGTGCGCTGGAGCGAGGACAGTCTCCTCGGAGTCTCCTCTGGACTGGAGACAGGAGGCAGAGTCCTCTCTGGACGCTGGTCAGGGGCTGGAGACCACTCTGGACTGGGGACATGAGGCGGAGCCATCTCTGGACACTGGTCAGGGGTTGGAGCCATCTCTGGACGCTGGTCAGGGGTTGGAGCATCTCTGGACGCTGGTCACAGGCTAGAGCCATCTCTGGGCTCTG
Source organism: Gobio gobio (assembly GCF_949357685.1). NCBI lineage: Eukaryota > Metazoa > Chordata > Actinopteri > Cypriniformes > Gobionidae > Gobio > Gobio gobio. The sequence continues at coordinate 13,493,714 of NC_137100.1, read as the reverse complement.
GACGGAGACGGAACGTCACTGGGCTCTGGATGGAGACGGGATGGTTCTGTCCAGAAGTCTGAGCCAGTTCTCTCCCACTGGACTCTGGACGGGAACTGGAGACCTCACAGGACTCTGGACAAGGACAGGAGACCTCACAGGACTCTGGAAGGGGATTGGCTGTGTTCTGGGCCGGCACGGGACACTCTCCAGACACCGGATGAGAGCTTCTCTCCAGCTCAGTCCAGTGGTATCTGGGAGGTCCATGGGCTGATGGTAATTCACCCCGATCCAGAACAGAGACTTCAGTGTCTCATCGTCATAAGGGCAGTTACTGGTAAGATGGAAAAAGTTTTCCGCAAAGGCTAAAACTTGTGGCTCTTCTGAGCCACAGCCACAAACCTTGCAGCGTAATCCTTTTTTGGTCCGGTAATCTGTCACGGTGTGTAGCACAGGAACAAACTGAAGAATCAGAAGATCTGAATTGAACACAAACTTTAATGTTAACTCTCAAAAACAAGGCTGAACAACAAGGACAACACACTCAAACATAATGGTTACCAGACAAAGAATGATTGAACAGGGAAGAACTTAAATAGCAAACAGAAACTAGATAATTAACTGGAAACAGCTGAACTAAACTAACTAACGAAGGTAACCAAGGAAACAGACAAGTGGCGGGAAACTGGGACAAAGGAACAGGTGATAGAATCAAAAGACAACTGAAAGATCAACAAACAGACAGACATGTAACATAAATATTATTACAATATAAAGTAATGTTTTTGTACTTTAAAGTGAAAGTGAGTGAAAGTGACGTGTGGCCAATGACCCATACTTGAAATTTGTGCTCTGCATTTAACTCATCCAAGTGCACACACACAGTAGTGAACACACACACCGTGAACACACACCCAGAGCAGTGGGCAGCAATATTGCTGCGGCGCCCGGGGAGCAGTTGGGGGTTCAGTGCCTTGCTTAAGGGTCTCACCTCAGTCGTGGTATCGAGGGTGGAGGTGGGCGCTGATTATTCACTCCCCCCACCGACAATTCCTGCCGGACCTGAGACTCGAACCTGCAACCTTCTGATTACAAGTCCAACTCTCTAACCATTAGGCCACGACTCCTGAATCCTGAAAAAAGTATCACAGGTTCCAAAAAAATATTAAGCGGCACAAATGTTTCCAACATTGATAACAACTGAGTATAAATTAACAGCATATTAGAATGATTTCTGAAGGATCGTGTGACAATGAAGACTGATGCCGAAAATACAGCTTTGCATCATAGAAATAAATTATATTTGAAAGTATATTAATATAGAAAAACATTATTTTAAATTTTAATATTTTTCAATATTACTGTTTCTTCTGTATTTCTGATCAAATAAATAAAAATAGTGGTAACACTTTACAATAAGGTTGTATTAGTTAATGCATTAGTTAACATTAACTAACCATGAATCCTCTGTTCAGCGTTAGTTAATCTTTGTTAACATTAGTTAGTAAAAATGCAGCTGTTCATCGTTTGTTCACAGTGCATTAACTAATGTTAACAAGATTTGAATAATGCATTAGTAAATGTTGAAATTAACAAAGATAAATAAATGCTTTAAAAGTGCAGTTCATTATTAGTTCATGTTGTGAACTAATGTTAACTAACCTTATTGTAAAGTGTAACCAAAATAGTAATGTTACCAAACTTTTGACCGGTACTGTATCCTATCTTGTTCAGTCGAACCCATTCTCTTACAAAGCCTAGTAAAAAAAACATCATAAATCCAGCCTTTATGCATAGTGCTACATCTGAATAAATATAGCTTTGCCATATTCAATCAAAGACCAGGCACACTTTAAGTTTGCTAATGTACACAGGCAGAGTTGCATGCATGCTCTTACTCTCAAGCTTTTCGAAGTTTGCTGTCTGCCTATTGTTGTTTTATGCAAAAAGTCAGACTCTGGATAGGACACACGAGGGCCTTATGCAAATGACGTGTCTATCGGCTGGTGTGGGATACTGAAGAGGTGAATGCTCTTCTACTAACCCACTTTGCTAAATGTGTTTCTCTGAACCTTTTTGAGAAAGGTTCACTCAGTTCACCTGAGAACAGCACCACAGAAGCAGGGATTTAATCTACAGAGCCTGGATCCGTGGAGCTTTGCTTCTGTAAGGTAAGTGTAGACATACTTCTCAAAGTTCTTTTTTTTTACTTGTTTATCTTCTCCCAGATGCCTGTTCCCTTCTCAAGCAGTGACCGTTTTGTGGAATCATATTGTTTTGCATTGTACCTGTTCACAGCTCTAGATATTGACAGATTTAAATGTTTTTGACTAGAAGAGATTAGGGTGGAGAGACAGAGTGATTGTGGTGAATGGGGATACCCTTGCTCTTATGAATATTACAACAAGCCCTTTACATAAAGGAGAGCATTTGAAAGCTGGACACATTAGAATAAACCTCAAGATCATTTTACTGGCTGGGCCCGGGCATGAATTGCCTCAGTGTCTGCATAAAGTTGTGATCCTGTAGGAAAATCAGCTGTATTTATCATTACAGATATTAAGATGAGCACAGAGGCTGTTGAACAGACAGAATCTCAGCATGAACCAGCTGGTAAGGAGCCTTTTCCCTCTCTGGAATATTGTCAATTGCCTTGAAATGGTACAATTACCTCTTAACTAATGTATGGTGTACATATTTGAACGCAAACAACATGGAAGTATTCTTCAATCAATTATATGCCAATTATAGTTTTCTGTTTACGCTATTTAAAGTTGGAAAATAATATAATTTATAAGTGAGGTTTACAGTATTTAAAAACGATATTCTGTGCTACATTACAAATATAAATCAATTTAATAATTTTCTTAAATCATTTCACTGCTTTTATGTCCAAATGTGATTTTATCGAGGGTATTTTCTGACAAATTTCAGTTATTGAGCCTTTTTTGAACATTGCATCAATGTTTACATGTGTGAACAGTGTTTGTGATTCACCTTCACATTCAATTGAAATGAGGATCATAATTTCACGAACTGCCACCGGGCTTCTTTACAATAACCGTTTGTGGTTATGACCAAAAGTTTAACTCTTTGTGTTGATGGGACACTGGTCATGCTCTCAGGCAAGTCTGTGCAAATGGCTTTGTGCCAACCTTACTAGTAATGTTCAGTGCATTATACATTTTCCTTTTACATTTCATTTGTCACCCCATAGATATGGATTGCACTTTAAAGGCATTCTTGCAACTTCTGTTTTGTTGAATACAGAATACAGAGATCATTAGGCGCCTAGGTGTGCGATGCGTGCAGGCTGATTGATGTGAAGTCTACCAGGATGTATGTGGCGGTTTGTTTGCAGTGAAGCGCTCATAGCCTCGGGGCGCTACTGAATCATGGCCTGGTTACAATGGCTTCAGTACGGAACTATCTCGCTCAAATGAGGAACTTGAGAGAAATGAGGATTCAGAGAGAGCAGTGTATTGTCCCTTAATGTTAAATATATATTTCATTTATGTTCCGTCACCTCTTTGGTGTGAAGTGTTTGGATATGGATTAGGGTTCAGGTTAGACCTATCAGATGTCCCATCAGGTCACGTGATAACTACAAATATTTGGATTGTACGAAAGAAATGTCCTTCATGTTTACAAACATCTTTATATGAACCTACATGAAGTAAATGTTCCTTTCATTGTTTTGTCATTTTAAGGACATTTCAGGGATCTTATCAATCAGGGATTTTAAAGAAATATGATGCAATCAAAATGGAGGAAATAGGTTACAGCAGGTTTTATAATCATAATATTGAAGTTGTGTGCGTGTGTGTGACCGAGTGAGAGAGAAATACAGAGGGTAAGAGATGCACCTGGAGGTCTGTAAGTATTCAAATGTGAAGGCCTCTAAAAGTTGCCATGGAAACTCATTTGCATGATCTGATGATTTCCATACTGGAAGTTTGGCTCAGGAGAAGGGTAGATTTCCATATTGTGGAGCGAGTGAGTGCCGTTCTAACCACGGCCTCATATAGATTTGAATTTCAAATGAAGAGAGATTACCTGGTATTGACGACCTTTGAACCACCGGCTAACCCTCCTCGCTCAGTTTAATGGAACATTTGGGAGTTTGTTTTTATGGTATGGTGCATTATGAGTCATGGAAACCCTTTGAAAGAAATAATGATACAATTTTAAATGAAAACTAGTATGTTTTGTAACATTAGCTGGATCCCTCAGGTGGGAGGCATGTCTGAATGTTAATGCATAACGCTTACTTTGATGCTAAGTGTGATTATCTTTTCGTTTTCCAGATATTGAACAAAATGGCATTGACTTCACCAGACAAGTGAGTACAAACTTTGCTTTACTTAATATTCATCATCTGAAAACGTGCTGTTTTGGTATTCTGAGCAGCGCATTGCTCCTCTTATGGGGTGAAACTCTGGGAGTTCAAGGGGAAATGGCTTGAAAGATTACAAAAGTTTTCTAGTGTTACACTACGTGAGACATTTGAGTCATAATGAATAAGCTTCATTAGTTCTTCAGATCAGCCTGTCATATGATCTAGTGGTGAGGACAGTGAAAACTTTCGTGCACAGGAACTAGCTTCGGGCTTCTAAGGGCATTTGCATACTGTGCCTGCGGGAAGGGAAGGAATGTTTGTTAAAGGCCCTCTGCAGAACGAGTCCTGCAGCCTTACTGGTCTCTGAGTACACACAAAGAGACCATGTATACACACACAAACACACATGCCTGAGGACCAATACACAACAGTGAATCACTCCATATCTTGAAATGTTCACCAGGCTTGGGTTATCTAACGAATTCTTTGTTTCACGTACAGATTAAGACTGAGAACCTGAACGATTCACCTCATTCTGGATCGTCACACAAGACATGCCACTTAACTCAGGGATCACCGGTGCCCGTTGGCCAGCTTACTGGGGTACGTCTCAGTCATAGAGAATCTATCACAAGCATGTTCGGATCATATATTTTACACAGACAC